>NW_027361791.1:715000-1432500 GCF_039654945.1 Dendrobates tinctorius | reverse complement strand
TATATGTAGTTTCCGGTTTTCTTGCAATATTATTGGCTTACAAAGTGAAATGATGATATTGGTACTCGAGAACTTTGCATAATTAAGCAAAAGATTATAAAAGATGTGACTAAAATAAAGGGGCTTAGTGATCTGCCTCGATCCTCCCGTACAGAGACCCCAGTCTCCGTGTGGTCATTTGAGTTTCTAGCAACACTGGAATAATTTGGACATCACTGGCTCAACCGTGAAGGGTTAATTTAGCCCTCCCTAAATAGCTACCTCGACACCATCACCCTAGTGGAATGCACTCTAAGCCCTTCTGGTATAGGTAATCCCTCAGCCTCGTCTGCTGAGGAGATAGTTGACATTATCCATCCTGCTAGATGCTCCTTTACCCTTATTTCTACCCCTTGTATTGGACAAAATTGTGTCCTGTCGCCACTCTCGGGTAGCCTCTAAGTAGCGCGTGATCGCTCGTTTGACGCCCAATGAGTGAAAGAATCTTTGTTTTTCGGGGATGGGCAGAATGAGGGTAGGACCATCTCCTGGTTTAGATTCTGGGGAGATACTATATTAGGGAGGATTCCTGGGTTTAGTTTTATTATGCGGTCCTCAAAAATTTGAGTGTAGGGGTTCTGGACTGACAGAGCCTGAATCTCAACCAGCCATTTGGCTGAGGAGATGGTTACAAAAAAAAAAAAAATACATGACGTTTGTGTAAGCTTTATGACGCCCATCTCAGATGTTGGCTTGTAAGGGGGTTCTGCATAGAGTGTTAAGTACCAGATTTAGGTCCCACAGGGGAACTGTTTTCCTTAAAGGGGCCTCAATCTCTGGATGGACTTTGCAAAACACGCTATCCATGGATGAGAGGCCAAGGAGAAATCAAAGAAAGTACTTAAAGCTGCTATCTGAACTTTCAGTGTGCTTGGACTCAGACCTTTATTAAATACTGCCTGGAGGAAGTCAAGGATTTGTGGGATATCTGGGCAAGCTAGTACCCCCATGGACCTACCACCTGAGCAAGAACTTCCTCCGAATCTTACGATAGATTGCACTCGTAACGGGCTTACGGCTGGCCTGCATCATTGAGATCACTGTCAGAGGCCTCTGGATTTTAGGATCTCCCTCTCAGGATCCCTGCTGCCAACTGTAGGTTTTCCTGATCTGGGTGCAGAACTGGGCCCTGGGAAAGCAGGTCGTCTGCTGTTGGTAGATGGTGCGAGACCTCCTGAGCCATCTTCTCCAGGAGGGGGAACCAACTTCGCCTGGGCCAGAAGGGTACCACTAGTATTACCCATGCTCCTTCCCCCATGGCTCTATGAGGACTCTCGGTATTATAGCAATGGGGGGGGGGGAGCCGTAAAGCAGTCCCCCTTCCCATCTCTGATTCAAGGCGTCGACCCCTTCTGGATGGTCCGCTGGATTGAGGGAGAAGAATCTCTGTAGCTTGATGTTCTTTTTTGTCGTAAAGAAGGTCCAGCTGGGGGGGGGGGGGTTCCCCACTGATGGCACAAGTCTATGAATATCTTTTTTTTTCAATTCCCACTCGGTGGCTCGGACTTCTGGTCTGCTCAAATAGTCGGCTATGTTGTTCATGGAGCCTTGTAGGTGTACCGCTGATATGGAGCGAACATTGTTCTTCGCCCATGTGAAGATGCGGGCCGTCAGGTCCTGAAGCTTTCCATGTCTTGGGCCCTCCTGGTGGAGTAGGAAAGATACTGTGGTTACGCGTCTGACATGACCTTTATATGTTGGCCTTGTAGACTCGACCGGCTTAGTTTTAGCCAAACTGCTCGTAGCTTTCTGTAGTTTGAGGACTGTGAACTGATGTTTCTGGGCCATGTTCCTTGAAGGTACCTTCCTTCCAGATAGGCCTCCCATCCTTTCCTGCTGGCATCCAGGATGCTAGTCACGCATGGCGATATGATCCAAGGCACCCCCTGGCTGATGTTCTTGTGACTGGTCCACCATTGGTTTAGGGATTTTAAATTTATAATGGTCTGACTCTACCCCGAAGGGGTTTTTTTTTTTTTTTTTTTTTTTTTTTACTGTGAAGAGAGTTGAAGTGGCCCTGACCTCTCTGCTTCTGGAACCTGAACCACTACTTCTGATCTTAGCAGATCTTTTACATCTGCCCATATAGGGTCTATAAGGGTTTTGGACTGGGGATTTGTAACTACAAACCGTGCTGGGGGGGGGGGGGCTTTGTGAATTCAAGGGTATAGCCCTGGGAAGCTATTCTGGATCCACTGGTTCTGGGAAATGAGCCCCCATGCCTCCGAGAAGTGTTTGAGGCGACCCCCTGCTGGTATGAAGTCATTGTCTCCTGCTCCTGGAACTTGGTCTGGAGCGAGAAGGGGGGGGCCCCCCTATATCCCCCCCCCCCCCCCCCTTCAGGTATTCCCAGCAAGCTGATCTCCCTTTCCCTCTATACTCCTGCCTTTGGGAAGGACGGGATCTCAGAAGGGAAAATATCTTGTTTTTTCCTCGGGGAACCCTTCTCCAGTATTTTATCTAAGCCCAGTACTAATACCTTTCCACCTGAGAAAGGTATCGCACAACTTATTTTTCAGCTGGTAATCCCCTGACCAGGTCTTCATCTATATGGCTTGGCGAGCCGCATTGGATAAAGAATTATTCCTGGCCTCGACGCACCAATCAGCTGAAGCATCCGCCAGGAATCCGGTTGCAATTCTCAACAGGGGAAGGCCCTCTAAGATCCCACCTCTAGGGGTTTTCGCTTTTAATTGGTGCTCTGTCGATCCATAGATGCATTGATCTGGCAACCGATGTGGCGGCTATGTTTGTCTTCATAACCGCCACAGAGACCTCCCAAGCCCTCTTTAGGCTGTGCACACACTCGGCGAGGAGTTGGCTGGTTCGCTGTGGTGCCAGAACCAATTTGTCCACAGTTATTGTATCCCCAGGCAAACACCTAAGTGGTGAAAAGACAAACATGACAATCGAAAGATCATCCTCAAAAGACTGCACAGCGCAGCACATATACTAATCTGCACCCAAAATATGCCTGGTGCATTTTACGGCTGTCTAGTGTAAATTTGCACTGTTCAAGTTACACAATTTTGGTAAATTTTCAAGCGCAATTGCTTTAAATTTCAAGTAACACCTTCAGAGAGAAAGCAAGAAAAGCTGGTTAATGGGAACCTGTCAGCACTTCCGGCCGATATATGCGGCCACTGCTTTTCAGGGCTTCTCTACAGCATTCTATAATGCTGCACATAAGCCCCTGGTCCGACCTGAAAGATAAGAAAAATAAGTTATACTCACCCGGGGTGGGGCGATGCAGTCCGATGAGTGTCACAGGTCTGGTGCCTCCCATCTTCTTGCAATGCTGCCTTCCTGCTTGGTTCATGGCTCCCCAGCATTGTGCTCCAGTGCAGGTGTACTTCTATGCCCTGTTGAGGGCAGAGCAAAGTACTCAAGCGTGCAGGCGCCATTCCTCTTTGACCTTTCCTGGCACCACGCACTGCAGTACTTTGCTCTGCCCTCAACAGGGCAGATGAGTATGCCTGTGCAGGAGCGATGATGCCAGGGCGCCATGAACCAAGCTGGAAGGTGCCATCTCAAGAAGATGGGAGGCACTGGACGCACGACACCCATCGGACTGGACCGCCCCCAGGTGAGCATAATAAAGAGAAATAAGTTTATCTTTAAGGTTGGATCGGGGACTTATCTGCAGCATTATAGAATGCTATAAGATCTGGCCACTGCCTTATCTACATCAGCCCCAACTACTGACAGGTTCCCTCTTTAAAGGGATGGCCACCCTGCCTAGCGTTAACAGAAGGTGTCTAACAGTCGAGATCCAGGTCCTGCTCTGCCATTACCCATTTGTCTGACAAAGTGATGTGAACTATGAGAGTTAAGTACACCTTGGCGTGATATGGCTTGCTTTTTTAATCAAAACAATGTTAAGTTCCCATGCACCATTACCATTTACTCATTACATGGTATTTGCTCATGGCCAGTGTGAATACTCACCTATGCATTGCACTTATATCAACATATTCGCTGGCTCAAATTAAGTCTTACAAGATAAAATATACAACTGCAGTTCTCCATTTGTGACCCTACGCTGCCATGTCTGGCAAGTGTGCAAGAATATCCCAAACACAACACGTGAAAGGAACTAACAAGTCTTCAGATCACTAAATCAATAAGACATTTAAACTGAATGTGTGGATTCTGCTCAGCAAGTTTAGGCAATTTGTTTAGCAATCTTTGAGCCTGTGTTTCTCCATGAAACATTACCTCTCCATCGGATGTTAAAGCCATTGAGTGATGGGAGCCACACGCCACTTGCACCACTTTTTTTGTAAGCGCTTCAACGCAGATCTCAACAGGGACGGTACCTTGGACAGTGTTACCATTCCCAAGCTGGTTGTACCCATTGTGCCCCCAAGCATAAAGCTCCCCATCTAGAAAACAAAGCAATAAAAAAAGGGTAGAATTACTAACAGCTGCACAGACCAAGACAAAAGGCAAGATTAAGTTTCATAACTCAAGACAGTTTGTACTACAAAAATGGAGCATTAGAAGCTGTGACTACTTGGGAGATCGCTTGTGTTGTGAAAAATGAAAGGTGGAACTGCTGTTTTGGGGAGGGTGAATACTGCAGCAAATGCCCAATTCTAGAAATTACATTTCAATTAGGTCTATTAAAAAGGTTTCAATATTCTTATTGTTAACTTTTGTATATTCATATTAAAAGTTTCAAAAGTATAAACAAGAAGCAGGCAGGTGTACGATGTATGCAGCTTCCTTGGCCGTGTAGACTGGGGCAGAGTCAGATCTCATTCTCCGTGCAGGGTGTGTGCTTGAGAGCTCACATACTGCTAGGGGCCCAGATATAGCAGGATGGCAAAATACAACCAGAAGGCTCAAAGCATAGCCACGGTTATTGCCATCTCCTCCTATAAGGGAGTTGCAGCTTCCATAACACTACCAGATTTCACTGCATGCAGTCAACGCAAAGAATTTGTAGCACCAAAAGATTCATATCAATAGGACTCGTGCTTTTTATGGCAATACATCTAAAATCTGATAAAGGGACGACTACTTCCTGAAATGCCGAAATGTGTACAGGAAAAGAGAAAGAATCACTCCATGCTGCAGCAGCCACATCTACCCTCCCACCCCTGCTGGTGACCATAGTTAAACATTGGATGAGGCAGCCGACATTGGCATAGTTGGTGATACCCCCCCACACCTGCACAGAAAGGAAGGAAAGGTAATAAATTACTTTACATACCTTCAGTACAGACCAGTACATGGGGGCCGCTGCCATAGCAAATGCCAGTTATTTTCTTGCCACAAAGTATATCAAGTCTTCTTGGAGCCATTGTGCTTTGATTATCACCAGTTCCCAGACAATTACTGCAATTCTGCCCAAATGCAAATACCTGGAAACAAGATTAGAGAGTTATGCGGTCTGAAAGCATGACCTATACATGTTACTGTGCACCCATAGACTAAAAATGGGCAAGAGTATCATGACGTACAGGGGCGGTATGGGACTGCACCGAGCAGCACAGATTGCAATGCAGGATTAGAATCATTTTTGTTTATATAGTACCAACATATTCCAAAGCACTTTACAATAAGGTAGGGACATGGACAGAAACAATACAATGCAACACATCGCAACAGTTACAGGAGGAGTGAGGACCCTACGTGCACTCTATAAGGATAAAGGGGGACACAATAGGTACTTTTTATTTACGGTCCAGCCACTGTTTTATAAGATTTTATAGATCTTAAGTACAAGACTGTATTAAGGTTACAAAAGTATTAAGTTACGTACCGGTAACGGTATTTTTCGGAGGCCCATGACAGCACCACGAGAGAGGGGATCCGCCCTATAGGAACAGGAAACCTACAGATACAAAAGGGCGGCACCTCTCCCACGCATCAGTTGGATTACAGAGCTTGAGAGGCTACCATGGTTAGTACACAACATATGATATATACAACCTATCTACCCTATTTAACAGAATTATTTCATACCATCTCCCACATAAGGTGATTCTATGAACAATCTTCTAAGGAGTGCACCCCTATATGTGAACAAGGGAGGGAACTAAGGGTGCGGTCATGGGCCTCCGAAAAATACCGTTACCGGTACGTAACTTAATACTTTATTCGGACTCCCATGACAGCACCACGAGAGAATTACAGAGATGTAAACTAACTTAGGGAGGGACTACAGCCTGCAGCACCCTTAGCCCGAAGGTGAGGTCTGAGGAGGCACCCATGTCTAACCGATAGTGGTTAAAAAAGGTGGAAGGAGATGACCAGGTGGCCGCCTTACATATTTGATCAATTGATACTCCAGATCTCTCCGCCCAGGATGATGCCATGGCCCGAGTGGAATGTGCCCTCAGGTTCTGTGGAGCCGGACCACCACCTGCTGTGTAGGCAAGAGAGATAGCCTCCCTAATCCACCTTGCTAATGTGCATTTTGATACTCTGTATCCTTTCCTGGAACCTTGGAAGGATAGGAATAATGCGTTCTCCTTCTTCCAAGGATCCGTGGCTGCTAAATATGTCAGTAAGCATCTTCTAATATCTAACGCCTGGAGTTTCTGCTCTTTAGGGTTGGTTGGGTTAGGGAGGAAGGAAGGCAGAACTATCTCCTGTGTCCTGTGGAATTGTGTTGCTACCTTGGGAAGGTATGCTGGATCTGGCCTTAGGATTACTCTATCCTGTAAGAACTCTGTGTAAGGAGGAAATCTGGAAAGTGCCTGTATATCGCTCACCCTACGCGCGGATGTTATTGCTACCAGGAATGCCGTCTTAAGAGATATAATCTTTAGTGAGGCGGAATCTAAAGGTTCAAACGGACTTTCTGTCATGGCTGTAAGGACTAAGTTTAAGTCCCACGGTACGCATCTGTCTTTGTGTATAGGTCTCGATCTGGCCGCTGCTCTGATGAGCCTTGCTACCCAATAATCTTTTGCAATATCAGCTGCAAACAGGGCCCCTAAGGCTGAAACTTGTACTTTTAGCGTACTTGTGGAGAGACCCAATTCGAAGCCTTTCTGGAGAAATTCCAGAATGTTTCGTGGGAATTCCATCTCTGATGTCAAAGTGAAAGGTGGACAGGAAGAGTTTCCAGGTCCTAGCATAGATATTAGTGGTGGTTAATTTTCTGCTTCTTAGGAGGGTGTCAATTAAGTTCTTGGAGAACCCTCTATTTTTTAATAGTGACCTTTCAAATACCACGCCGTCAAATGAAGTCCCGCTACTTGTGGGTGGCTGACTGGCCCCTGGTAGAGGAGATCCGGAAGGTTCGGCAGTACCCAGGGATCGCCTATCGACATGGTCCTCAACCACGAGAACCAGGTCCTCCTGGGCCAAAAGGGGGCAATCAGTATGACTCTTGCCTGATCCTCTCTGATCTTCCTGACTACCAGAGGAAGAAGATTCAATGGTGGGAAGGCGTATGCCAGAGAAAAGTCCCATCTTATCAGTAGGGCATCCACCGCCAGGGGATTTTCCCTGAGGTTCAGAGAGCAGAACAATCTTTCTTTTCTGTTTTTTCTGGTGGCAAAGAGGTCTACCTCTGGCTGGCCCCATCTGCAGACAATCTGGCGGTAAATATCTTTGTTCAAAGCCCATTCTCCTTGTCTTAGAGCCTTGCGGCTTAAAAAGTCTGCTCTTACATTGTCCTTTCCGCTGATGTGGAGCGCGGTCAAAGATAGACAATTTCTCTCTGCTATCTGGAGGAGCCGTTCTGTTATCTGCATCAGAGCGCTGGAGCGGGTTCCACCTTGGTGGTTGACATATGCTACCGCTACCTGGTTGTCCGAGTGTATCCTCACATGATGGCCCTGCAGGTAGATAATGAGTTTCTTGACTGCCCGCTCTATCGCCAATAGTTCTCTCTGGTTGGATGAGACTTCAGAATTAGAATCCCACTGGCCCTGTACCACTACGTCCCCCATATGGGCTCCCCAACCGAAGGAACTTGCGTCTGTGGTTATAATACAGGTTATCTGTGTTATCCAGGGCACCCCTGACACTAGGTTCTCGCTCTCAAGCCACCATCTCAGTGATGTAACAGTTGAGGGGCTTAGACACATCCGACCCTGTAAGGAGCCTCCAAGGGCCCTGCTATTAATCAAGACGTCGTTTTGAAGGGTTCTGGTATGGAACTGTGCCCACCTTACTGCTGGGATGCATGAAGTTAGAGAACCTAACAGGGACATGGCCTGTCTGAGGGTCACAGATGGATTATCCATTGCCCGAAGAACCTGCTCCTGTATCTTTTGTAATTTATCTAGTGGTAGCAGGCACCGCTGAGTGTCTGAATTTAGTATCAACCCTAATAATTTCTGTATTTTTAAGGGCTGGAGTCGGGATTTCTCGTAGTTTAAAATCCATCCCAGGTTTTCTAACCTGGATCTAGCTTTTTCTATCTGGGATTTACAATGACCCACCGATTTTCCTACAATCAAGAAATCGTCTAAATATGGAATGATTAAGACGTCAACCTCTCGTAAGTGAGCCATAACTTCGGCCACTAACTTTGTAAAAACCCTGGGTGCTGCTGAGAGACCAAAGGGAAGGGCTCTATACTGAAAATGACGTACTGTGCCCTCTACTGAAACTGCCACCCTCAGGAACTGCTGGAAGTCTGTATGGATAGGTACATGATAGTACGCGTCTTTCAAATCTATGACTGCCATAAAACAACCTTTAAACAATATTTTTATTGTTGTATTAATGGACTCCATTTTGAATGTATGATTAATCAAAAACTCGTTAAGGGAACGAAGGTTTATAATTGTTCTGAATGTGTTATCAGGTTTCTGGATTAGAAACAGGGGAGAGTAAAACCCTCTTCCCCTTTCAGCCTCTGGAACCTCTACCAGGACATTTTTCTGACATAGGCTCAAGACTTCCGCTTCTAAAGCCGCTTGTTCGAGATGAGAAGATCTTAAGGGGGTCAGTTTAATGGTGTCCCGCGGGATCTGGGTAAATTCCAACCTAAGCCCAGTGGATATTACCTTATGCGCCCAGTCACTATTCGTAATCTGTGACCATGCCGGGAAGAAGGATGACAGTCTACCCCCCACGGGAACCGCTAGTCATTGATTTGGTTTCTTTTGATCTCTCGACGAGCATGTAAACATATAGCCCGTACCTCGTCTCCTTCTGTCTTCCCATCTGGGTCGATCTCTAACAGGCGAAGAGTTGCGCCTTCTCCCCTGGCCAAATCTCCTTCTACCAAATGGGCGACGGTAGGACGCTGATGAAAGGTTTGGGAATCTTTTCTTGTCGTCCCCCGCCTTTTCAAGCAGCTCGTCTAGGACAGTTCCAAACAAATATTCGCCCTCACATGGAATCGCACAGAGCTTTGCTCTGGACTGGATGTCTCCCTGCCAGCACCTTAGCCACAGGGCTCTGCGAGCTTCGTTAGAGAGACCTGCTGCTCTGGCGGCCATTCTCACTGCATCCGCTGAGGCATCTGCCAGGAAGGCTGCTCCCTCTTGGATGGTCGGTAGGGCCCCAAGAATTGTCTGTCTTGATGTACCCTGTTTTAGTTGTGACTCCAACTGGTCCAACCAGACCATCATGGACCTGGCCGTGCACGTTGAAGCCACTGCTGGTCTTAAGGACCCGGCCGCCATCTCCCAGGTGTTTTTCAGGAAAGTATCAGCTTTCCTGTCTAAGGGATCTTTAAGGGATCCCATGTCCTCAAAGGGGAGCGAGGATTTTTTTGATGCCTTCGCAATGGCAGCGTCTAATTTGGGGGCTCTGTCCCAAGAACTTACTGCCGGATCGTCGAAGGGGTATCTCCTTTTGAGGGCTGGTGGTAGCGACCCTCTTTTGTCCGTTTTTTTCCCACTCTCTGTGGATCAGATCCTGTATCTTTTGAATTAACGGAAATTCTCTCCGCTTCCTCTGTTCCAGCCCACAGAACATGACATCCTGCATGGATAAATGGGGCTTAGGCTCCTCTACCTCCATTGTCCCTCTGACTGCTTTGACCAGCTTGTCTACCCGGTCAAGAGGCAGACAAAATCGCCCCGAGTCCTCTTCTCCTGAGGAGGACGAGGGAGATGAAGCTTGGGAGTCTCTGCTTTTTCTCCACTCTACCGAGGAATCAGACTCCGCCGGGACCTCGCCCCTTAGACTTTGCGGCTGAGACAAGGACTTTAGGGTTTCCCTCATTTCTACCCTGACAATGTCTCTCAAACTCGCCGCTACTGCGGGCGACTCTTCTGCCACTGTCTGCTGAATACAGGGGGGGAACAATCTTTTGAGGCACGCGTCCGGTAATGGGCATGCACAGAGTGCGCATTCCCTATGCTTATTTTTACTTGTAGCTTTTTTTTCCCTACAAAAAGAAAAACACAGAAGGGGGGTCCCGTCACTGAGTGAACTTTCACGAAGATCACTTACCAGTGCCACAATCAAGTACCGGAGAACGAGGGGGATTTCTTTCGGTCGATGCTCCTGTCTGCCTGGAGGAGCTCTTACGAGTGGACTGGTCACTTCGTCCCGCATTACTGTCACGGGACCCTTTCTTTTTCTGTTTGACCTGCCGAAGGTCATCCAGGGGCGGCAGTGATGTTTGCCGCTGCTGCCCTTGCTTCTGCCGCTGCTGCTCTCGATCGCTTTCCATTACCACTGCTGCTGCTGCACACTGCTGCATGTAGTAATGTGGCCAAGGCAAGGTACCCTGCCCAGGTCCCGCCTAAATACCCCTCCTCCGGTCAGCAGTATCCATGCCGCGCCCCTCCCCCCCCCCTTAACGGAGCTCCCTACCCCAGCTGGCGCCCGACCCCGCGCCATCGGTGTTTCCGATGGGCGCCGCCATCTTGGAATCGCAGCGCATGCGCAGTGGCGCGCTGACCCGGAAGCGCCTCCTCCGCCCGCCCCCTGACGTCACCGCTACCCCGGAAACGCCGGAAGCCCCGCGGGACGCCCGGGAGCTCCGGAGCAGCGCCCGGTCGCAGCCCCCTGCACAGCGCTGCCAACATATCTGCGCCGCCGGAGCCGGGAATCCCCCGGGGGGGGGGGTATACTTACCAGCGGCGGCTTAATTCCGGAGACGGACATCCTCCGGACGCCGCTCCCTGCTGTCCACGCCACCGCCGTGACACCCATCCTGGGCCACCGTGGCGCCTTCCAGGAGATCCGAACCAGGCCGAGGTAGGAGACCCCCTCGCTACCGGTGTATCCAATTCTTCTGTAGGATCCCGTCCCCTCAGGAACAGAAAACCAACTGATGCGTGGGAGAGGTGCCGCCCTTTTGTATCTGTAGGTTTCCTGTTCCTATAGGGCGGATCCCCTCTCTCGTGGTGCTGTCATGGGAGTCCGAATAAATCCCTTAGGCTATGTGCACACATAGTTTTTTGGGTCTGCAGATTTTGTAGAGAAAACCGCAGTTAAATCCGCAGGACAAAAGTCCTGCGGATTTACACCTCATAATGGATGAGGTGTAAAACTGCAGCGTTTCTGCACCAAACAATTGACAGGCTGCGGTTTGTAAACCGCAGCAAAACCACGCAGAAAAACGCAGCATGTGCACAGCTTTTTTTTTATTTCCATAGGAAATAAAGGTACTGTACAACGCAGCAGAATCTGCTGCGGACCCGCAGGTGCAGAAGCGCTGCGGAACCGCACCGTGTGCACATACCCTTAGGGTATGTGCAAACTTTGCGGTTTCTGCTGCGGTTCCACAGCGTTTTTGGCTCTGCAGAAACGCAGCAGATTCTGCTGCGTTGTACAGTACCTTTATTTCCTATGGAAATAAAAAAAAGCTGTGCACATGCAGCGTTTTTTCCGCGGTTTTCAAAACGCAGCATGTCAATTGTTTGGTGCAGAAACGCTGCAGTTTTACACCTCATCCATTAAGAGGAGATAAACTGCAGACAAATCGGCGGTTTTCTCTACAAAATCTGCAGAGACAAAAAAAAAAAAAAAAAAAAAACACTATGTGTGCACAATCCCTTAGGTTACAGTGTCTTGTCTTCATTTCATGTGCAATTTGAGCAGTTTTGTAGAACGTGGTTAAAATAAATCCGGTCTACAAGACTGATGGCAATAAAAAGTTTTAGAGGCAGAAATTATGGGAGTAGTTCGTTAATACCTTAAGGGTGTGTGCACACGCTGCGGAATCCGCTGCGGATTAATCCGCACGGATTTTGCAAAAACCGCAGATAATCCGCAGGTCAAAAGACCTGCGGATTATCTGCGGTTTTGCCTGCGGATTCACTATCTCCACAATGGTGGAGATAGGAACCCGCAGCGGTTTCCGCAGAAAGAATTGCATGTCAATTCTTTCTGCGGATTCAAAACAGCAGCAAATCCACGCGGATTTTTCCGCAGCGTCGGCACAGCGGGTTTTTTTTTCCCCCCATTCATTTGAATGGTACTGTACACCGCAGCTAAAGCTGCTGCGGGGTTCCGCAGCGTTACGCAGCGGAATCCGCAGCGTGTGCACGTACCCTAAGGCAGCACATTCACCCAATTTATAGCCTCATAAAATATTGCAATCATATTATATGGTACTTACAATTGTTCGATTTTCTACCCAGTTTATGTACAAACAGTAAGTGTGCTGTCCCTGCAGAATTCATTCCTTGAACTCATGACCCAGCTGCTCCCTCAAATTTTGCAGTGACTCATGACTCACCCCAGAAAATCTGATCTCCTGTGTCTACATAGAGCTTAGAAAGATTCAGCCAGTCAGTTTAATGACATTTATATCAGATGTAATGGTAAAGAGAATTGGCTGGGTTGAAAAGTAAAATGAGCAATTGTAAGTACACATTGCCATATAATATGATGACTGCAATATATTAAGAAGATACAAATTTTGATGGGAGGAGGGCGGCTTTTTCAATAAGTCAGTTAAAGGGAATCAATCACCAGGTTTAGGCTTCTAAACTGAGAGCAGTATAAAATGGGGACAGACGAGGATAGCACCAAGTTACTTACTGGGCTTGCTGTGGTTGGGATATAACCAGTCTATCTACTGTAGGTCTGATAGCCTTCAATGAACAGTTCAATTTAAAAGGGAAGCCTCTTCCAAAAATATTTAGGACCACACAATTTTAACAGTTAAGCTACTTGGTCATAAATCAAGTTAGATGTTCAGAAAAGAAATTACGTTACAGACCTTGTTAACAGAACAAGCTCACTGAAGGTTTTAATTTATCACACTCTGGCCCATTTTAGTCTGCTATGTATCGAGATACACAGAGGATGTAGAAGGCACACTGTTTAAAAGTCTTACTGTAAGTATTGCAAAAATATAAAGAGGAATACAGAATACTACCAAGAAGGTGAACAAGTGAACATGGATTTTTGACAAAAGAAAAACAAACCCTCAAACTGAAACCCTATTAAATGGGTTGTCCACTACTCTGACAACCTCAATCCGTATGTTTGCTCCCAGTGCATTAACACCTATAATCCCATCTGGTGCATGTGCCGTTCTGGTGGTTGTCACTGGCTCTCCCTGGGATCACATGACATTGTTACGTCACGCGATCCCTGCAGCCGCTTCACTCTTCCCTCCTTAGGACATATCGCATACATCCAGAGAAAGTAAGCTGCTGATCTCGCTTCCTTCAGATGTGTGCGAACTCTCCAAAAGCAGGAAGCGTTAAGCAGCCACTAACTGGCCACAAGGATTGCAGGATGTAACATGCAAGCCCAGGAAGCCAACACTGACACCACTAGAACAGTGCCAGAAACATAGTGTATGAGGGCTCTTTTACTGGGAACAGAGATTGAGAAGGGGTTGTCAGTAGTGAACTATCCCTTTAGTCTTGTATGGATTGACCAAGCTTCCACAGTCACCATTATATTTGTTGGCACCAGTCTTCTCAGAAACACTACAGGTCCCAGCTACTGTATCTTAAATTAGACTAAGTAGTTACCTCCATCCAGAGAACCCAATGGCATACACCGAGGTACAGTAATAGCCCATACAACACCAGGGCTGTGGAGTCCGTCTGTATAAAATGGGCCGACTCCTAAAATATATTTGGTACAGTAGTACAACACAGGATGTGCTGTAAATGCTTTCATAATTTGGAAAGTTCTGAGACGTCCCATAAACGAATGTTCCTGATCTATGGATCTCTGCATTTAGTGGAGATGAATCTGTGCTGCACTTTATGTACCGTACATGCTCAGTAGTCCAGGGCTGTGGAGCCAGAGTCCGGGGGATTGAGGAGTCGGAGGTTTGGCTTACCGACTCCACAGCCCTGTCCAGCATGGCAGGAGCTCTTTACAGGACCATATACAGTAAGTTGTAGGTTACATAGGATACAATTACAACAAATCTCAACTCAAAGAAAGGAGTGGTCAAGGCATGACCCCACCCAAATCTGTCAGACAGATGTGTAATGTAGAGACAACATTTAGCAAAGAGTAATTATAGTGCGCTGGTCCATTAGAGCAAAGGCCCTTTTACATTTAGCGATGCACCAGCGATCCAACCAGCGATCCGACCCGGTCAGGATCGCTGGTGCATCGCTAAATGATCGCTAGTGAGCTTTCATACAGAAAGATCTCACAGCGATGCAGCAGCGACGCAGCGCACGATACTCACCTTTCACACACAGCGATCCTGCGTCCTCCCGCCCGCCTCCACGCGTCGCTGGACGTCACAGCAGGAAGTCTCAGCAGGAAGCGCCCGACGAGAAATGGAGCCGGACATTCTCGCGCGATCAGCGATGGACAGCGGGGGAGCCGGTCGCTGGTAAGTATCACACATAGCGATATCGCTAGCAATATCGCTATAACGTCACAAAACCAGTGACGTTTTAGCGATATTGCTAGCGATATTGCTTAGTGTAAAACCCCCTTAAGCGTTGAGAAATGCAATGGCATGTGGAGCCACCATCCAGCACCCGGCCTGTAGCTGCATCTCTTCACACCACACAGGAATGTAATCCTGAACAATCCCGTTAAGAACACAACAAAGCAGCTAAAATATGTAAAAGCCATAAACCCACTAACCTCATCATTGTCATTGGTGTAGATGACTTCATTTGCACATGTACCAAACACACAGGCTTGTTGGATGGATGCCACCTCCTGGGGTGATAATAAAGTGAATAACGGCCACTTCCCAAAATCCACCATGTTCTGAGAGGGATTCACCTCAGTTGTAGGTAATCTGAACACCTAAAAAAATAAAACAATTTATACCCAAGTATTGCACTAGATAACTACTAGCATGCACAGACATTTACAGAGCTTCCATACAAGTGAAGGTAAAGCTGTGCCTGAGCTCTCACCTTTCCACTGACTGCTCAGCACAACAGGATCCACACCCAATATACAGTTCTGCCATACCCAGCTTTTATAATATGCCAGGACAACCCCTTTAACATTGCAGCTTGTAGAAAGCTTACCGTAACTTACATGTTAACAGATTCCCAACCAGAGGCCTGCAGTGGTGGAACTGTCAAGCCTGTCAACATTTCGAAATGTTCTCGCTTCACCATGAGAAACATCTGTATGGTTCTCTTGGTGAAGCTGTGAGCACTTCAAAAGGTGTCGAGAATTAACCACTGTTGGACTTCTTACTGGACTGGACTATTACACTGCCATTAATGCAGGTTACCTGAAATTCCAAATTACTTATATGTTGGACCTCAACCTGCAGGCTGGAATTCTGTGATTCCCATAGTGTGGTGTCTTACAAAACCACGAGATGAGCAGTGTCTCCTCTTCACCCAGTTATCTGGATAATACCCTGCTGTGCTTATTGTTCCCAGTGTCATTTCTCAAACATTTCAGATATGTCAGTTTTAGCTATGAAGCCATTTTGCTGCATCTTTCGTATAAGATCAGATAGTGGAAACCTATCCATAGTGACCTGGGAGTTACCACTCCACTGTCCATACGTTAGGACGCTGCACAGAGATGGCATAGCTCTAGCGTGTAGCGACATCACTCCTAGACAAAAGGAAGAAACTTGGCCTGAATAATTATAATATTATATACACACACTTTTAAAAAACACTTTCAAAAAGAACAGCAGAGGTGCATAATGTATGCTCTGTGGGCATGATGACAATGTGCACAAACGGAGTCATCCCCAGCTTATGTACTCCTCTCTGACGCCAAGTGTACTCCTCCTGGCATCAGAGGAGCCCATGTCCAGAAAGCATATTCTGAGCTTCTGGACTCGAGCGCCTCTGTAGCCAGGAAGCGTACACCCAGCGTCAGACTAAGGGCCCCGTCACATAGCGACTCACCAGCGATCCCGACAAGGATATCAACGTGTCAGGATCGCTGGTGTGTCGCTACATGATCGCTGGTGAGCTGACAAACAGGCAGCTTCACCAGCTATCAGCACCAGCGACAACGAGCGGGCGCGTCGCTGTGTACCTTAGTTACCAGCGCGCTGGTGCAGGGAGCTGGTAACCAAGGTAAACAGCGGGTTCCTAAGCACCGCGCGCCGCTTAGAAACCCGCTGTTTACCTTGGATACGAGCTCGCTGATGTCCCGCCTGCGGGAGACCAAAGACCCAAAAAAAGTCCAGAGCTTTCAAGAATGATCAGCGATACCCAGCAGGGGGGCGGTCGCTGATAGATGTCACACACAGATCTCGTTGGCGAGATCGCTGTTACATCACAAAACGTGTGACTCTGCAGCGATCTCGCTAGCGAGATCTGTGTGTGACGGGGGCTTAACACCCCATCGACTAGGCAAAGCCCTCATTAGCACAGCAAACGAGGACACTATAAAGGCTTTTTTTAAAACTTCGTTTGTACAAAAATTTATACAGGGAATTTACTCAAAGTGAAGGCTGCTGGGACATAACTGGTTCCTTTAAGGGGGAGTGCGAGGAATAGAAGCATGTTACTTCTTCCAGGCAGGAGCAGAAGTTTCTCATCACTGGTGTCTGTGTGCTTGGCTGCAGTCCTATGTAAGCAGTCCCAGTGTAGAAAGAAGTCTATTGCTTTGTGCACATTAGTGTGGTGCGTCTCTATGTGGCCATGGTGTGACCATGCAGCCACTGCAATGGGAGAGAGTGAAGCCCCCTGCACCCCCAGCTATGCCCTACATTCTGCAGCAGGATCCCAGCAATGCACAGTGATCTGCACACAGGACCGACCCAATAACCTCCCTCAGCACCTGCAGTACTACAAGTCTCAGCATTTCCTGCCATCTGACACCGCGCATAGAGACGAGCTCTTGTTACCTTGCTCACCGCGGAGACCGGCTCTGGTGCGGTTGTCTCCTCAGGATAGAGCACATATCTTGCCGGCCGCCAGTGTACACACACCGCGGGCTGGGAGCGCGGCGCTCGCTGGGGCAGCCTACGTCGGCACACGAACACCGGCCGGGGCGCGACAAATGCCATGTCACGTGGTAGCAGGACTCTACCGCACAGGAGAGGAAAAAAGGAAGCAGGGACGGAGCAGGTTAAATAACGTAAGCTGATTGGCTGTCAAACTCCAGGAAGGCGCTGATTGGTAGCTCTGTTCCCGCCCCTGACAGATAAAAGCATGTATTAGCTGCTGCCGCGAGCTCTGCTCTCAGAGTCAGCTCAGTGTAAAGTTGTGGTGCCCGAGAGTGCGGTCAGGTGCTGGGAATGCCGTCTGTGAAGCCTGGGATGTTTTGGTTGGATGCAGGGCTGCCACTAGGAATCATGGGGCCCCATACTGGTAAAATTTTCGGGGCCCCCTTGAGACTCCACCCAGGCTCCATCCCAGCCCCGCCTCCACCCCTCGAACTGTCCAAAGTCCCACCGCTTTCTCTTGGAAAAACTCCACTTCTCACCAATCACACATTAAGGCCTCTTTCACACATCAGGTTTTCGCCGTCAGGCGCGATCCGGCGCTTTTGACAGAAACCGGATCCGGCGAAATGCAATGCCGGATCCGTTTTCCCCCCATTGACTTGCATTTGCGCCGGATGGCCATGCGTTTCATCCGGTTTTCGCTGGATCCGGCAATGTGTCGCAATGTGTCGAGATCCGGCGTCTGGAAAAAACGTCTACTGTAACGTTTTTTGTCTCCGGCGAAAAAGCCGGATCCGGCGCGTCCGGCTTTTTCACACCATGAAAGCCTATGAGGGCCGCAATGCGCCGGATCCGGTTTTTTTGGTCTGAGCATGCTCAGTAGCTCTGCCCACAGGAGATATATAAAAGCAAGACAATGGGACCCTCAGCCACACCCAACATGCCACCCAAGCCAAGAACCAGGAGCAGGAGAAGGCAGCAGACATCTGCAGCAGCAGCACCATCAGCAACACCCCAAATGGAGCAGCATGCTGAACGGGAGGGGAGTCCAGAAGCAGATGAGAGACGGTAATTATCAAATCCCCCATTCCTCCAAACTAGGGCCATGGAATATCAAGATATTCATTGGCCCTTTGTTTCTCTTTATTCAACAGCCGCCAAAGAGATGCAGCAGCAGCACCAGCAGCACCACCCCAAGTGGAGCAGCATGCTGAACGGGAGGGGAGTCCAGAAGCAGATGAGAGACGGTAATTATCAAATCCCCCATTCCTCCAAACTAGGGCCATGGAATATCAAGATATTCATTGGCCCTTTGTTTCTCTTTATTCAACAGCCGCCAAAGAGATGCAGCACCAGCAGCACCACCCCAAGTGGAGCAGCATGCTGAACGGGAGGGGAGTCCAGAAGCAGATGAGAGACGGTAATTATCAAATCCCCCATTCCTCCAAACTAGGGCCATGGAATATCAAGATATTCATTGGCCCTTTGTTTCTCTTTATTCAACAGCCGCCAAAGAGATGCAGCAGCAGCAGCAGAAATGGCATCACTGGCAGCAGCAATACCCACAGCCATGGAGTCTGGCCATCAACAGGACAGCACATCTTCTTCTGGGAGCCCTCCCTCGCATCGTCAGCGTTTGACGGTAAGTTTTTATTTCCAAAATCCATCATCTCTGTAATATATGTCTATTCATTGCCTTTTATTTCAAAACAGGATTCACAAGATGAAGAGGAGCTCCCAGAAGAAGAAGGATGGGGTGGACAGACACCTGGAGTGGGCTCACAATTGGTAAGTTTTTTGCATCAAACGCAGAAACACAACATCACACTACACACAACACATAGAAAACAATGTTCTGCAGACCACACACAGCAAACAAATGCCTACATCCAAAGACATAACATTTTTTGTTTTCTTCTCTAGTCTTCCCAATCTGGTGCTCGGCCAAGAGGTCCTCGCAGTGCCTCCCAGGGTCGTCGGCGACAGCAACGCGGCGGTCACCAGCGTGTAAGTATAAATATTTTTGCTTTGTTTTTTTGCACTTTTTATTTCATTTCTTTTGTGGAGGCTAATTATGTTATTTTTGTCTTTTTCTTTAACAGCCTTCACAGCGTGCTCCCGACTCTGACGGTGAGGATGGAGGGATTGATGTGGACCGCCTCATCGATCTCGTCAGAGAAAGGGAGCCGCTCTGGAATATGGCTGACCGCCGCCACGCTGACCTGATCATTACCCGACGACTCTGGGAGGAAATCTGTTCTCTCCTTGTGGGCCGCTGGGAGGACCTCGAAGCTCGGGCCCAGATTAAAGAGCGTAAGTATATACAGTAACGGTTGCTTGATGTAAACCAGTGTTTCCCGAACTCCAGTCCTCGTGGTCCCCACGGATCATGTGTTCAGGATTTCTATTTACTATGGAAATCCTGAAAACATGACCCCTGGGGACCATGAGGACTGGAGTTTGTGAAACACTGATGTTGTATACTAACCACTCCTTTCTCGTTTCAGGGAACAGAATTGTGAATCGGTGGCGGTCTGTGAGGGATCGTTTCAAGAAGGAGTTCAATAGAGATGCGGGCCCCGAGTGGATCTGGAGGACGCAGGAGCAAGTACAAGTACGCACAAGCCCTGTCGTTCCTCCGGGAAACAATGCTCACCAGAAGGTAAATATTACACACCACATGTGAAAAAAATGTTAGATGTAACTTTTTTTTTTCAGCCAGGGCCATACCATGTCAGTATTTTAATTGTTATTTTTTCTCTTTATTACACAGCACGGTGAGCAGCACTCGGGAGCCTGCACGATTGGACCCTTCTGAGGCGATCCCTGAGGAGACCGGCACCGAGGGACACTTCGACCGCCCTGGTACATCTGCACCTTCCCAGCCTTCCCACACATTGGACCCATCTGTCCCATCCACCAGCACAGGAGCATCGTGGCCGCCTACATTACATGAAGCTGCTGGTGAGGAGATCGCTTTCCCTTTACCCCACCCTTCTGCCCCTGCCGCCTCTAGTACACCTGCGGGTACTGGGCGGCAGCGGCAGAGGGGTCAGGAAAAGAGTTATGCGCAAGAGTTATTGCATCTGAATGCATCTTTCCAGAACTGTCTCAAAGTCTTGTCAGAGCAAATCGCCGCAGGCTTTCAGCAGATCAACTCCAGCATTCTGGAGGTGAAGACACTTCTGCAAACCATGCATTCAGAAGCAAGATCTTCGCCAAACCACACCTTTTTCAGGTCTGTTGTGGAGCGCATGGCAACACTATCTCCTACCCAGCAGATGCATGTAATGCATTCGTGCCACGGTGCTCTACAGCAGGTTACCTCCCAACCTCCACCTCCCACCACTGTAGTTCCTCCACCTGCACCCCCTCCAGCCACTTTCCATCCTCCCCCTCCTATTACATACCAGCAACCTCACCAGTACCAGACATCTCCCCACTTCCAGCAACCTGCCCCGTCCCAAACTCCTTCCCCGTCCCAAACTCCTTCCCCGTCCCAAACTCCTTCCCCGTCCCAAACTCCTTCCCCGTCCCAAACTCCTTCCCCGTCCCAAACTTCTTCCCCGTACCAAACTCCTTCCCCGTCCCAAACTCCTTCCCCATACAACTTTCCATCAACATCATCTGCTCCTACAGTCCCTGCCCAACCCTCCACTCCACCGCCCACCACCTCTTCTGCCTCCCACATGTCCACCCATTCTGTAGCTTTTTCCACACCTTCACCTCTAACTGTTCCTTCCCCACCACGATCCCAGTCCTCTCTCCACACACCCAGTGTCGAAGTGTCCCGCAGCCCCTCCAGCAGTATTTCCACCCCACAGTACACAGATTTGTAATGTTTTTTTGTTGTAATAAAAATGCCCATTGGGTTTAAAACCTTTATTAAAAAAGTTTTTTGCACTTTAAAAACATAAAAAAAAAAAAAATTTAAATAAAAGTTAAATTCGTTTCACAATGGTTGTCTGTCATTTCTTTCTGCGGCGAACTATGTTTTAAAAAAAAGGTTAAATACAGGGTATTTCAAAGGTAAAAAGGTATTCAAAACCAGGTATATAACTGTGGGTAAATTTTAGCTTTTTGCCACAGTTGTGTTCCTGGTTGTGTTTGAAGCAAAGTATTTCACCTAAAAAGTTGTGTTTATTGTTGGTGATTTCCTAACAATGTACACAACTTTTGTTAAAAGGTGAAATACTTTGCATAAAACACAACCAGGTACACACCTGTGGCCTAAAGCTAAAAATAGTAAGACCATGACAAGATAGCCAACTTTGGTTGGCAAAGGTATATACTGTTGGTCCAGAAGGTACACAAGTTTAGGGCACAAATCTTTCACACTCTGTCATCCCAGTGTACTCTGCCTTGAGGTGACATAAAGTATAGTGGAAAATTGTCCCTGAAACCGTCACAGAACTTCTAGTGGTAATATTTCCAATGACAACATCCATCTTCGCCAGTAACTTGCTCTTCTCTCCAACCTGCACTTTCTTCTCTACAACCTGTCAAAGAAGGGCTGTAGGAACATGCTATATCTAGTTTTCCAGTAGCCAATCCCGTTCGGAAGGCCACAAGGGTCAATTTTAAAAACCGGATCCGGCGTAATCCGTCGAAAAACGGATAGAAAAACGGATGAACCGGATGAGACGGATCCGGTTTTGTCTGTCAAGAACAAGACGGATCCGGCAGAAAACCGGATCCGGCACTTCAGGTTTTACAAAACATTTGCCGGATCCGGCATTCCGGCACGACGCCGGATCGCGCCTGACGCCGAAAACCTGATGTGTGAAAGTAGCCTAACAGGTCCCATCACCAGATCACACATATAGCCTGCAGCTTTTGTTTTGGCCAAAAGATTTTTTTAAGCCGCCACCATAACAGGGTAAACTCTTTTTGCCGTGCTCTATTCTACTGTAACCTATTAAATATTTAAAATATGTGATACAATTTAGGTTTTTTCTATTTTTCAATTTTTAAAATGACCAATAATATCACATACAAGGGAAAAATACCACCGCACATGTCCAGACCACATAGTGACCTATAATACCACACACAAGGAGCAAATACCGCCAGACCATGACCAGACCACATATTACCACCACAGTGACCGAATAATATCACATACAAGGAACAGCACCTCACCATGACCAGACCACATATTACCACCACAGTGACTGAATACTACAATACTGAACAGTAATAAAAAAAACACGATACTATCACCATAAGTGCCATTATACACAGGAGATCTGTACTTAGTATGCAGTGTCTGTGTACAGGTAATACAGTGATCAATGACATTATACACAAGGCCTCTATACAGTGTATAGTGTCGGTGTATAGGTGACACACTAACTCACCAGTGACGTCTCTAGGTGAAGTCCTTCATCTTTGCTTTTCATCTTTCATCCAGCACAGACCGCCATCACGTCTTCCAGCCAGGGCTCGTCTCCACAGGAAATAACAGTTACCTAGAGCTCCGCTTGCAGAACATATTACTTAATTTTCCCAACCTCTACATTACATCACATGAAGAAAAAAAGGCAACATAGTGTCACTCTACACAGTAACAGGACCGCCCTCCCCCCATTTAAAACAGTATACTCAAAAAATAAAATAAATACATCACTGCAGTAATAATATCCCTTAATTAGACCCTGTGGTAATAATATCCCCCATTCAGCCATCCGTTCTCCCATCCCGCCCTCATAAGTATCCATTCTGCCCCATATGATCTCCCCATCTTGCCCCATCTGTCTTCACCGTATCCATCCTGCCCCATGATCCTGCACGATCTATCTCCAATCCTGCCCCCAGTGTCTCCAGTCATGCCCCCATGTCTTTGATCCTGCCCCCTGGGTCTCCAATCATGTCCCATATCTCCAATCATGCCCCGTATCTCATTCTGCCCCATCCTGTGTCTCACTGTCACATTCTGCCCCCGTGCCTCACATTCTGCCCCTTCCTGTGTCTCACTGTCACATTCTGTCCCCGTGTCCATTCAGCCCCCTCCTGTGTCTCACTGTCACATTCTGTCCCCGTGCCTCACATTCTGCCCCTTCCTGTGTCTCACTGTCACATTCTGCCCCCGTGTCCATTCAGCCCCCTCCTGTGTCTCTCTGTCACATTCTGCCCCTATTGTGTCCAGCATTCTGCCCCATCGTGTCCAGCATTCTGCCCCATCATCTCCAGCATTCTGCCCCATCGTGCCCAGCAATCTGCCCCATCGTGCCCAGCATTCTGCCCCCATCATGACCAGCAATCTGCCCCATCGTGTCCAGCATTCTGCCCCCATCGTGTCCAGCATTCTGCCCCCATCGTGTCCAGCAATCTTCCCCATCATATCTAGCAATCTGAACCATTGTGTCCAGCAATCTGCCCCATCGTGTCCAGCAATCTGTCCCATCGTGTCCAGCAATCTGTCCCATCGTGTCCAGCATTCTTCTCCATCGTGCCCAGCATTCTGCCCCTATCATGACCAGCAATCTGCCCCATCATGTCAAGCAATCTGCCCCATCGTGCCCAGCATTCTGCCCCATCGTGACCAGCATTCTGCCCCCATCATGACCAGCATTCTGCCCCCATCATGACCAGCATTCTGCCCCCATCATGACCAGCATTCTGCCCCCATCATGACCAGCATTCTGCCCCCATCATGACCAGCATTCTGCCCCCATCATGACCAGCATTCTGCCCCATCGTGCCCAGCATTCTGCCCCATGTCCAGCAATCTGCCTCAGTGTTCATCATTCTGCCCCATGTCCAGCAATCTGCCCCATCATGTCCAGAAATCTTCCGCCATCGTGTCCAGCAATCTGCCCCATTGTGCCCAGCATTCTGCCCCTATCATGACCAGCAATCTGCCCCATCATGTCCAACAATCTGCCCCATCGTGCCCAGCATTCTGCCCCATCGTGCCCAGCATTCTGCCCCTATCATGACTAGAAATCTGCCCCATCGTGTCAAGCAATCTGCCCCATCGTGCCCAGCATTCTGCCCCCATCAAGACCAGCAATCTGCCCCATCGTGTCCAGCAATCTGCCCCATCATGCCCAGCAATCTGCCCCAGTGTTCATCATTCTGCCCCATGTCCAGCAATCTGCCCCAGCGTTCAGCATTTTGCCCATGTCCAGCATTCTTCCCCCATGTCTCTGTATCCCCCGGGCCCCCCAGATTGCCGCTCTTAAAAATTTTAAAAAATTTAAAAAAGTTCTTCTTACCTGGCCGCGGTCCAGCGGCGGGTGACGCTCGCGCTCCCTCCACACTGCAGCGCATCCCAGTCGGCGACTGACAGTGACGTCAGACGCCGGCGAGGTGCGCGCTGTGGCTGACGTCAGCTGCCAGCCTCCTATTAGCTGGCGGCTGTTAACTATTGACGTGTGGGCCGGCGGGCCCGCATTGTCAATAGCGTTTAGCTGCGGCAGCTCCGATGGCCCGGTCTACCTACCGGTAGGGGCCCGGTGACCAGAGGAGACCGGGCCCGATGCGGGCCCCCTCTGCCCACCAGGCCCCATACGCCAGTCAGGGCAGTAATGCCCTGATGGCGGCCCTGGTTGGATGAAGTGGTTATGTCTCTATAGAGTGAGGGATAACCTGTGCCAAGGTCAGGCAGAGACAGAATCAGGCCTCTGTGCAATAAGGGTGTGTGCACGATGCGGATTTTGCTGCGGTTTTGGCCGCTGCAGACCCGCAGCAGTTTTTGCTGCGGTGTACAGTACCATGATTCCCTATGGGAATCAAAAACCGCAATGCAGACGGTGCGGAATTTTCTGCGATTTTCAATCCGCAGAAAAAATTGACATGTCAATTCTGCGGATTCTGCTGCGGTTTGCCATCTCCTCCACTGAGGAGATGAAAAACCGCAGAGAAATTCTGCGGTTTCACCTGCAGATTAATCCGCAGCGTGTGCACACAGCTCTCTGCTCTGCATTTTCCTGCAAACCCATAGGGCATGAATGGAGAGGAGACCAGCGTGTGCACTAGTGATTAGTAGGGGTTATAGAGGTGCTGCGGGTGGACCCCCACTGATACAGAACTTGCCACCTACCATGTGGATAGGTGACTGCTACCAACTGGAAAAAAAGCATCAACAGCCTCAGACCAAGAGGAAAAGTCAGTACCCTTCTTGGTCTCATCAGTAAGAGGTTTGACTATGACTGAGAAGGTCTTAATGAACTTACAATAATAGCAAAACCTAAGAACCTCTATAAATCTCTAACATTAGTAGTTTGTACCCAATCAAGGATGGCCTGTACCTTCACGGAATCCATCTCCAAATCTTTAGCAGGAACCAAATGACCCAAAAACTGAATCTGCTGCACCTCAAATTGACACTTCTCTAGTTTGCCCGAGGATGCACATCTAGTTGAAGTTTGCACTGGTGTCAGTGGGTCCCTCACCCACATAGGTGTGGTCACAACCTCTGTGTTCCTTACACCCCTGCTGTTATGGAGATCTGTGGCCCATAGAGCTTAAGAGCTCATTTACTTATTAAGGAAAAAGTGAATTTCTCAGGAATAAAATATCAGATTGCAGATATCAAGGTATCAGCCTACTGAAAGATGCCAATTTTATTTGCCTAGGCAGTAGCTGCCTTGCACTGGTCACTAAAGGTGAGTTTGCTTCCCACCAGTACACCCAAGTCTTCTTCAGTGGCAGTTCTACCTAGGATTTTGCTGTACATTTTGTTTGGTATCATAAAAATATTGAAATTGCACTTTGTATGCCCTCTACAAGGTCCCTTATAAATGTATTAAAAAGATGGCCCAATACTAACCCCTGGTACCCCACTGTTAAAGGGAGCCTGTCAGATCATTGTAGCATATAAAGTGTCCCCAGAACATTGTTAGTGAAGCAATGTGCATCACTAACTCTTTTTTCCATTAAAATCGCCACTGTAATCCTTATCAAAAAGCACATTATATCGTTATCTTACCTGCTCATTTAGGCATAGGAGTGTGCTTCATTGCGTTCAGTCAAGGTTGTCCCCACCCACGCAATTTGAATGATGTCCTATGTTTTTTTTCCATTATGTGTATATAATATTATGTAAAATAGGGGGCAGGTCAGTGAGGGATCAGTGACCTGTCAGATGCCTTACTGGTGATTAGTTAATCAGAGCACCAGATGAAGCTTTCCCCCCCCACAGGCTGCCCCGAAGCACGGGAATATCATTAACTCAAAACTGAAAATAAAGATTAAACAACAACCACAAGATGGATTTCATCAACCAAGGTATCATTTTATCAGTATGATGGCACCAACCTGACACTGTAGGTTACTGAGCACAATCCTGCTGACGGGTTCCTTCTAAGGCCTTAACAAGAGTGGCCTGAGCTATCGCCAATCACTGATGTTAGCTGTATAAAAATGCCAGCATCTGCCCATTATGAAGCTCTTGTGCCTGCTCCACACATGCTGACTTCACTACATGCACTGATAATCATGGAGTGTTAAGAGATTTAAGGTATTTTTCGGATTATAAAACACACCCCAAATTTTGAGGAGAAAAATAGTAAAAAAAAAAAAAAATTTTTAATAAAATGATGGTGCTTACAATCCATGCGTTCTATTGCTTACCGGGGTGGTGGCTGCAGTGAAGCGGGAGTCCCAGGGTCGCTGCTGGAGGAGGCAGGAGTGGGGTGATGCTGCAGGTCACAGGCTGGGATGAGGGGGTGCTCCGATGTGCGGCGCGCTGCTGCCGGGAGTCTTCGATGGTGCCCGGCTCTGCCGACATTTTGTGACAGGCCAGAGCCCCGGCAGTTCAACGGTTTCCTGTGCGGTGGACTATGGGGGCGGTGCATGTGCAGATGGAGATCTCGGCACCAAGATCATAAACTGGCCACAACCAGGTGCTTCCCGCAAGATTTCAGGCAGAAGTGAAAAGAATTATCAGAAGAGTTGTCCAAGAGCCAATGATCACCTGTGGAGATCTATGGAAAAACTTGGAATTAGCAGGTACAATTGTTTAAAAGAAAACTATAAGTAATGCACTCCACCTCCATGACCTGTATACAAGCTCACCACACAAGCCTCCATTGCTTAGCAAAAAGCATGTTCAAGGACGTTTAAAGTTTTCTCATCAACATTTAGACAGGCTTCTAAAATACTGGGAGAATATAGTCTGTTCAGATGAGACCAAAATTGATCTCTTTGGATACCATAATGCACACCATGTTTGGAGGCCAAAAAGGCACTGCATATCATAACAGTGACGTTTAGAGGAGGGGAACATCATGGTGTGGGGCTGTTTTCTCCATGCGGCACTGGAAAACTTCATATAATTGAAGGAAGGATGAATGGACAAATGTTTTCCGAGACATTCTTGATGAAAATCTGCTACCATCTACCAGGATGATGATGAATCAAGAGTGGATATTTCAGCTAGTCAATGATCCCAAACACACAGCCAAGGAAACTTTCAATTGGCTTCAGAGAAAGAAACTAAAGCTGCTAGAATGGCCCAGCCAATCACCTGACCTGAATTAAATAGGAAATTCATGGAAGGATCTAAAGCTCAGAATTCATAGAAGGAGCCCATGGAACATTCAGGATTTGAAAAGTGTTTGCTTGGAAGAATGGGCCAAAATCACACCTGAGCAATGCATGCAACTAGTTTCTCCATATAGGAGGCGTCTTGAAGCTCATCACCAACAAAGGCTTATGTACGAAGTATTTCATATTTTTCAGTTATCGTGTTCAATACTTTTTCCCTGTGTCATTTTTCATTATTACACATAACTTAATTTATGGACAGCTATGGTTTGATTTCTTTGCTTGTGTAATTTGGATGGGTTGTTACCGACATCTGGTGAGTATTTCATGTCAAAAGCAGCACCATTGTCATGGTATGCCTAGGTTACTTTAGGCAAAAACCCTGGGACCCCTGCGAAGTCCCTCAGACTAGGGGAACCCTGTCTGTCCCTCTACCCAGGGTTTACACTGAAGGTGTGCCTGCCTGAGCCTCCACCCTGTCCCTGTCTCCTGTCCAGCCCTAAGCTGAACCCACCTCCCTCCACCCAGTGAGGGGACCTGACACCAGACCCCACAAATACGTATGGACAGGGGTAAAAGAAACACCACACAGTTAATACACAAGGGAATACAATAATGTGCAAGGGCAACCAAATATATATATATAACAGATTGGAGAAAGAACCACTGAGGGATATACTGCACCAGATATCAGACGCTCCAACACCACCACTGCTGACCGGTATTGCTAGCACTAGGCTAAAGCTATAGTCGGCGACGCCCATAGTCAGGACGAACTATTTAAAGACCAAGGGCGTGGCCCAGCCCTCAGCCAGCATGACAACCTGGTTAACCCTATCCCGACTGGAACAGAATACCCAACAGGGTATTACCGCTGTCTGCCGGACACCCTGGTGTGAACAGTGTCCGACATGACAGTACCCCGCCTTCTACGAGGGACCTCCGGAACCTCACCATGTCGAGGACCTGGCTTGTCCGGATGGCGACGATGGAACATAGTAACCAGTCGATCAGCATGAATGTCAGAGGCCGGCACCCATGTCCTCTCCTCAGGACCATAGCCACGCCAGTGGACCAGGTACTGTAGAGTGCGACGCACAACCCTACAGTCCACCACTTTGGACACCTCAAATTCCAACGAGCCATCCACCAAGACGGGAGGTGGTGGCCCGGGGGAACCATCCACCAAACCCACGACCTTCTTTAGCAATGCTTTGTGAAATACATTATGAATCTTATACACAGCCGGCAACTCCAAACGAAATGCCACGGGGTTGATCACTGCGGAGATTCTAAATGGGCCAATGAACCTGGGACCCAACTTAAGTGATGGTATCTTGAGCTTAATGTTCCTAGTAGATAACCACACCCAATCACCCACACACAGGGCCGGACCTGGCACACGTCTGCAGTCAGCCACCCGTTTGTACCTGGAACCCACCTTCAACAAGCGCTGCTTGACTCTCCTCCAAACAGACGACAATTGAGCTCCCAACTGGTCCTCCTCAGGGACGCCAACTGAGCACCCCTGATGCAAGGTGCAAAATTGAGGATGTTGACCATACACACAAAAAAAAAGGAGATTCCCCAGACGATTCCTGGCAATGGTTGTTTATTGCGAATTCTGCCAGAGGAAGAAACGCTGACCACTCTTCCTGATTGTCGGAAATAAAGCAGCGCAAGTATTGCTCCAGGTTTTGGTTCATACGCTCAGTCTGTCCATTCGACTGAGGGTGGAAAGCCGATGAATGAGATAATTTGATTCCAAGGCGAGAACAAAAAGCTCTCCAAAACTTTGCCACAAACTGCGTACCTTGATCAGACACAATGTCAGACGGGACACCATGAAGTCTGACCACCTCGCGAATAAATATCTGAGCAAGAGTCTTAGCATTGGGCAAAGACGGTAAAGCAACGAAATGTGACATTTTGGAGAACCTATCAACAATTACCAAAATGACCGAGTTCCCTGCCGAGGCGGGCAAGTCAGTAATAAAATCCATGGAAATCTCAGTCCATGGCTTACTCGGCACCCCGAGAGGCTGCAAGCTACCAGCGGGACAGGAACGAGGAGTCTTGGCCCGTGCGCACGTGGTACAGGCAGCCACATATGAGGCCACATCCTGCCGGATTTTAGGCCACCAAAAACGACGCGATACCAGTTCCAGAGTGCTCTTTACCCCTGGATGACCTGCCAGTACCGTGTCGTGATGTTCGCCGGCCCAACACTCTAGAGCGTAGATGTAGCGGCACAAAAGATTTATTAGCAGGCAACCCCGGCGGTACCACCTCCTGAGCCTCCGCAATCTCTGCCTCAATCTCTGTCGTGATGGCAGATACCACCACACCCTTTTGGAGAATAGGCACCGGCTCTTCACATAACTCTCCACCAGGAAAACACCTGGATAAAGCGTCTGCCTTAACATTCTTCGACCCAGGTCGATAGGTAACAATGAAGTTAAACCGGGTGAAGAATAATGCCCAGCGAGCCTGTCTGGAGGACAGGCGCTTAGCAGATTCTAAATAAAGCAAATTCTTATGGTCGGTTATCACAGTAATCTGATGAACAGCCCCCTCCAAGAAGTGTCGCCACTCCTCAAATGCCAATTTGATGGCCAATAATTCCCTGTTGCCAATATCATAATTACGCTCCGCAGGCGACAGCTTCTTGGAGAAGAAGGCACACGGATGCAACTTGGCCCAAGATGGGCCCTGAGACAGTACAGCCCCCACTCCAACCTCCGACGCATCCACCTCCACGACAAACGGTAAGGAGACATCGGGCTGCACCAGAATGGGCGCTGAGGCAAAACTATTCTTGAGGAATTCAAACGCCTGTACAGCAGGCTCAGACCAGTCAGAAAAGTCGGTACCCTTCTTAGTCATGTCAGTCAGTGGTTTGGCAATCATAGAGAAGTTCTTAATAAATTTCCTATAGTAATTGGAGAAGCAAAGAAATCGCTGAAGCGCCTTAAGATTATCAGGCCGATCCCAATGTAGTACCGCCTGCACCTTTGCGGTGTCCATCTTAAAACCTGAGGCGGAGATTATATAACCCAAGAACGGTAGCTCCTGTATGAAAAACACACATTTTTCAAGCTTGACATAGAGCCTGTTCTCTCTGAGCAACTGCAGAACCTGTCTAACATGCTCTATATGTGTATCATGGTCGCGAGAGAAAATGAGAATGTCGTCAAGATAAATTATAACGAACCTCCCCAACAGCTGAGAGAAGACATCATTGATGAAGTGTTGAAAGACCGCCGGTGCCATAGTCAACCCAAACGGCATTACCAAACTCTCAAAGTGACCCTCAGGGGTATTGAACGCCGTCTTTCACTCATCCCCCTGACGGACTCTTATAAGATTGTACGCCCCCCTGAGGTCCAGTTTGGAGAACCACCTGGCACCAACCACTTGGTTGAATAAATCGGGTATAAGTGGCATAGGGTAAGGATCACGGACCGTAATCTGGTTGAGTTCTCTGAAATCCAGACACGGGCGTAAACCGCCATCCTTCTTTTTAACAAAGAAGAAGCCAGCAGCCAGAGGAGAAGAGGAAGGTCTAATATGACCCTTGCTCAGGCTATCCGCAATGTATTCCTTGAGAGCTAGCCTCTCGGGACCTGAGATATTAAACATTCTAGCTTTAGGTAACTTGGCCCCTGGTTTCAACCTAATAGCACAGTCATAGGGGTGATGCGGTGGTAGTTCTGAACAACCCTTCTCAGAAAATACATCCGCATAGTCCAACAACGGCTCCGGGATACTGGGGGTCAAAGCGGAAATACATGTAGCCAGGCACCTCTCCTGACACTCCCTGCTCCACTGAATTATGTCCTGGGTCTTCCAATCAATAACAGGATTATGCATTGACAACCATGGAAAGCCCAGAACCATCTGAGCCGGTAAGTTACTAAGCACCTTACAAGTTACCCGCTCTGAGTGTAATACTCCGATGTGGAGTTGTATATCCAACACACACTCTGTGATCTCCCCTTGAGACAACGGGGAAGCATTGATGGTAACCACCCGGATGGGGTTCGGCAATTTCTCCACCGGAAATCCCGCTGTATGCGCGAACCTCTCATCAATGAGATTGGCAGCTGAGCCACTATCAATAAATACTGTAATAGAGAGCATTTGCCCCCCAAGTACCACGCTAGCAGGGAGCATACACTGGGAAACCATGACGGAGGATACACAAAGGCTCAGACTAGACTCCTCCAAACCCTCTGAGCCTATCAGTTTTCCGCCGGCGCGCCCTTCTTAGGTACCAGGGGGCAAGCGTTAATAAAATGTCCTCCTTTGCCACAAAAAAAACAGAGCCCCTGCCTTCTGTGCCAAGGACGTTTAGGCTTGTTACTCGGTGACTGTGCTATACCAGCGATCTGCATGGGTTCCACGGATTCATCCGCGGCAACCTCACCGACCACTCCCCCACCTCCCGGAGGCAACAAAACCAGCGCCCCCTGACGGAGACGGCGGTCTATGCGTACTACAAGTGCCATCGCAGCCTCCAGAGAGGCGGGAGTCTCGTACATTAGGAGAGTCTGTTTAACCCTTCCAGAAACCCCATGCAAAAATTGACTTCTAAGCGCAGGGTCATTCCACTGCGTGTCCACCGCCCAGCGCCGGAATTCCGTGCAGTAATCCTCAGCTGGTCGATCACCCTGTAGCAGTGAGCGTATCTTAGACTCTGCTAAGTTTAATCTATCCGGATCGTCATAGATCAAACCCAGAGCAGAGAAAAAAAAATCTACAGATTCAAATGCCGGTGAGTCTGAAGGGAGTGAAAAGGCCCAAGCCTGTGGATCACCACTCAGCAAAGAAATCACCAAGCCCACGCGTTGAGCCTCATTACCTGAGGAATGTGGACGCATACGGAAATACAATTTGCATGATTCACGAAACACCGTGAACTTACCACGATCACCAGCAAATCGTTCAGGAAGGGGAAACTTGGGCTCAGCTGCCCTGGCTGCAGCCTCAGCAGGTACTGCAGGAGCTGACAGGCCTTGTTGCTGGACCGCCCCCCTGAGTTCAGTGACCTGTATGGATAGAGCCTCCAGCTGCTTGGTTAGGGAAAGTATAGGATCCATAGTAAGTAACCCCTATATTCCCTATCTATACCTTCTTTTTTTTTTCTCTCACTTTATTATTTGGGCCGACTATAATGTCATGGTATGCCTAGGTTACTTTTGGCAAAAACCCTGGGACCCCTGCGAAGTCCCTCAGACTAGGGGAACCCTGTCTGTCCCTCTACCCAGGGTTTACACTGAAGGTGTGCCTGCCTGAGCCTCCACCCTGTCCCTGTCTCCTGTCCAGCCCTAAGCTGAACCCACCTCCCTCCACCCAGTGAGGGGACCAGACACCAGACCCCACAAATACGTATGGACAGGGGTAAAAGAAACACCACACAGTTAATACACAAGGGAATACAATAATGTGCAAGGGCAACCAAATATATATATAACAGAGTGGAGAAAGAACCACTGAGGGATATACTGCACCAGATATCAGACGCTCCAACACCACCACTGCTGACCGGTATTGCTAGCACTAGGCTAAAGCTATAGTCGGCGACGCCCATAGTCAGGACGAACTATTTAAAGACCAAGGGCGTGGCCCAGCCCTCAGCCAGCATGACAACCTGGTTAACCCTATCCCGACTGGAACAGAATACCCAACAGGGTATTACCGCTGTCTGCCGGACACCCTGGTGTGAACAGTGTCCGACATGACAACCATGGAATTAATGGTGTTATATACTGTAAATAATAAGCACCTTTAGAAAAACATTTACCGTATTTTCTGGCGTATAAGACAACTTTTTAACCCCTGAAAATCTTTTCAAAAGTTGGGGGTCGTCTTATACGGCATGAGCGGAGCTCTGCGGTTGCCCCATATGGTGCAGGGAGCAGTCCCGATGACGAGGTGCCTCACTGGGAAGGTGTAAGTGAATCAAGCCCACCCTTGTATCCTATTACCTCCTTTTACCCGTCCGGCTCGCCCTTCTCTGCCTCTCAAGTCTCCGGAGGATGGAAATGAAGCCGCTCCTTCTCTTTCACCCGTCTGGCCTGCCCTTCTCTGCCTTTCAAACCTCGCAGGGATGGAAGTGAAGCGGCGAAGGCGCCGCTACACTTCCATCCTTTTGAGATTTGAAAGGCAGAGAAGGGCGGGCTGGACTGGTGAAAGAAGGAGGTAATAGGATACAAGGGCGGGCTTGATTCACTTACATCTTCCAGGTGAGGCACCTCGTCATCGGGACCTCTCCCCGCACCATATGCGGCGACCGCAGAGCTCTGCATATGCCGTATAAGACGACACACCGTGTAGAAGATGAACCCCGACTTGTACGGAGAGTATATCCCAAATTCTATATTTTTAATGGAAAAGTTGGGGGTCGTCTTATACGCCGGAAATATACGGTACTTAGAAAATTGGTGATGTGTTCAATGGTAATTTCACCCAATGTATGTGGTATCTTCATGTCTGTAAAAGTCTGATCTGATCAAAATATAAAATTAAGGCTAGTTTCACATTAGCGTTTACGGCCGCAGCATCGGGCTGCGCACGGCCGCTGCCAAGCCCCGCCCCCAGCCGCGCCTCCGCCGGTAGGTCCGCCTACGGATGCATGACGCTGCATGCGTCCTGCGTCCCCTATCTTTAGCACTGGGGATGCAGGCCATGCGCAGTATGCGTTTGGCGGCACATGCGTCCTGTTGATGCTGCGCCGACCAGCGCCAAACGCAGCAGGTTGCAATTTGGTGCGCTCGGCGCAGCGTCAAAAGGACGCATGCGCCGCCAAACGCATACTGCGCACGGCCTGCGTCCCCAGTGCTAAAGATAGGGGACGCAGGACGCATGCAGCGTCATGCGTCCGTAGGCTGAGCTACCGGCGGAGGCGCGGCAGGGGGCGGGGCTTAGCGGCGGCCGTAAACGCTAATGTGAAACTATCCATACCAAGAGAAAAAAAAAGAGCCAAAGTGTCTTAAGGAAAATATAAAATTTTATTTCATAAAAAATTCATAATATTTTATTATAAATACATAGATACCAGTTAGAGTTCAGAGAAGGAGACTAACCCCAAAATACCACCGTGCCTCTCACGTATGTAACAAACCTGATATTTAATCAATATTAGTAAGGTAAGCTAAAACAGGTCAGGCCAGATGGTGTTAAGTACACAAAAATCAGAGAAAGGATAGCGCTGAACACACCAAGCGTTCACTAGAATAAAGCGCTCAGTAAACCGTAAATCAATAAAGTGAACTAAAGCAAGTCAGACCAGACAGTATTAAGTGCAATAGGATCACAGTAGAGGTAGCGCTGGACGCACTCAGCGTTCACTACAATCAAGCACTCAGTGAGCCATAGAGCAGACTGTCAAGCTTACCAGAGAGGGACAGCAGGCACCGAAGGGAAGGTGTGAAGCTCCCCGACGCGCGTTTCGCGGCCAAGCAGGGCCGCTTTCTCAAGGGGAAGTGACGGAGGATCCGAACAGGACCTTCAAGTAACCCCATGACCTAGGTCACATGATTATATGTGACCAATGGCGGTGAACCAAACGGCGCATGCGCAATGTGCCGAAGGCGCCTCTGCATGCATCAGAGGCGTCACTTGCACGGAATCTACCACAGGGATTAACCCTGTGTGAGGTACCCACAACGTAGAGACACCCCAACACAGACAGAGCCCTGACGGAAACACTGCCATGCGCACCGTCACCATCATATAATTGGGACATAGAATGGGAAATGATATATAAGGAAAGGAAGAAGGAGGGAAATATGCTCAGGCTTACATTAGCTGCGGTCATCAGACATAAATAGTATCAATACATTACAAAATATCAGCAATACAAATGCAATGCAATTTAAATAATGTAAAACAGTCACAGACAATAAGAGCTAGTGCAAATATGACAATAATCCCACAAAAGATCATAAATGGAATGTCTGTATCCTCCGCATAGAAAGATCCAAAATCCTTTATATTCAGATGGTTAATTCAGAGTCCCACCAGGGCTAAATGAATGGAAATGTGGGGACATCAAGATAATCACTGGTAATGGAAAAAACAATAAAATAAAAACAAGTTAAAAACATAGGATTAAAAAAAAACACACATTCACACACCCTCGGAATCGGGGATAGATTAGTGTGGGTGGGAAAAAAACGGGGAATACAGAGGACGCCGCAAGGATTGAGGGAAGCTGATTTTTACAGAAATGGGGCAAAACTTAAAGATTCATTCAAACCATTAGGTGCAACCGTGTCGAGCAATACAATCCACCTGGCTTCCGTTTGGGCGAGAAGTTTTTAATTATCTCCACCTCTGATCCCAAGGTGGAGGGCCTCAATGCCTCTGACACTTAATAGCTTGGCATCGCAATTGTGATGGACCCTAAAGTGCCGAGGAATCGCCTTCAATTCTCTCTCATCCGTCACTGTCCTTGCTGCGCCAATATCCCGCACATGCTCCCGAACCCTAACCCGGAGCTCCCTAGTAGTGAGACCAACGTAGATATTGGGGCACGGACAGATGGCATAATATATAACATTAGTAGTCCCACAAGAAATACGTTGTCTGATAGAAAAGTCTCTGGAGCCATCTGCAGAGGAGAACATAGAGCAGCGCAGGACATTGGCGCAAGCCACGCAGTGACCACATGGAAAACAGCCGACCTGTGGGGTGTACGTACCCAAAAAGGTATTAGGAGCTTGAGTGTAATGGCTTTTTAATAGGAGATCTCCAAGATTTTTAGATCTCCTAGATGTCATACTGGGAAAGGTACCTAAAACAGACCCCAGGGTCGGGTCAGATTCCAAGATTGGCCAGTGTTTTTTGAGGACGGTGCGTTTATTTTCCCACTCATGGTTGAAGGTGGAGATAAACCTTATAGGGCCCTCAAAATCTACCCTGGTATTTCTTTTTGTGGGATTCAAAAGATGATTACGAGGAGTTTTTCTTGCTCGGTTGTACCCAGTTTTCACACATCTGCGGCTATATCCGCGTGTGTGAAATCGATCTTTAAGATCCGAGGCCTGTGCCTCGAATCTGGTGTCTGTGGAGCAGATTCGTCTCATCCTTAGGAACTGTCCAACCGGGACAGCCCTAATGGTGGCCGGATCATGTGCTGAGGACGCGTGTAACAATGAATTGACTGATGTTGGTTTCCTGAAGACATCCGTCTGGATACGTCGATCAAGGTCGACCTCCAGACGGATGTCCAGGAAATCAATTGTAGAGTTGTTAAAAGTATACGTAAGTCGTATGTTAAATTTGTTGTCATTAAGCGTCTTCATGAAATCATCGAGCCGGTGCGGCCCCCCCATCCCACAACAACAATATGTCATAAATATAGCGATACCAGCACAGAACATGGGAGGCGGCCTGTGGGCACCGTCGCCAAAAATGAATCTCTCCCAGGCGCCCAGAAAGAGATTAGCGTACGAGGGCGCACAGGCCGCGCCAATGGCCGTGCCGCGCCTCTGTAAGTAGAAAACATCCTTGAAGACAAGTTGTGGTGTGGGTGAGGATATAGCGCACCAGCTCAATGATCAGCTCACACAGAGGGCTGTCCAGGTCGGAGGCCCCCAGGAAGAGACGAACCGCATCCACACCCTAGGAATGATCGATGCAAGTATATAAACTGGTCACAACCTCTGTGTTCCTTACACCCCTGCTGTTATGGAGATCTGTGGCCCATAGATCTTAAGAGCTCATTTACTTATTAACCCCTTCACTACCAAGGGTGGTTTGCACGTTAACTCCCGGGCTAATTTTTACAATTCTGACCACTGTACCTTTATGAGGTCATAACTCTGGAACGCTTCCATGGATCCCGGTGATTCTGACATTGTTTTCTCGTGACATATTGTACTTCATGTTAGTGGTAAAATTGCATTCAAATAACTTGTGTTTATTTGTGAAAAAAACGGAAATTTGGCGAAAATTTTGAAAATTTTGCAATTTTCCAACTTTGAATTTTTATGCCCTTAAATCACAGCGATACGGCACACAAAAAACTTAATACATAACATTTCCCACATGTTTACTTTACATCAGCACAATTTTGGAACCAAAATTTTTTTTTGTTAGGAAGTTATAAGGGTTAAAAATTGACCAGCGATTTCTCATTTTTGCAACACCATTTTATTTTTAGTGACCACATCACATTTGAAGCCACTTTGAGGGGTCTATATGATAGAAAATACCCAAACTGACACCATTCTAAAAACTGCACCCCTTAAGGTGCTTAAAACCACATTCAAGAAGTTTATTAACCCTTTAGGTGCATCACAGGAATTTTTTGAATATTAAAAATAAAATGAACATTTAACTTTTTTTCACAAAAAAAATACTTCAGGTTCAATTTTCTTTATTTTACCAAGGGTAACAGGAGAAATTGGACTGCAAAAGTTATTGTGCAATTTATCCTGAGTACGCTGATACCTGATATGTGGGGGGGAACCACTGTTTCGGCGCATGGCAGACCTCAGTAGGGAAGGAGCGCCGTTTGACTTTTTCAATGCAAAATTGGCTGGAATTCAGTTCGGACGCCATGTCGCGTTTGGAGAGCCCCTGATGTACCTAAACAGTGGAAACCCCCCCAAGTGACCCCATTTTGGAAACTAGACCCCCCAAGGAACTTATCTAGATATGTGGTGAGAACTTTGAACCCACAAGGGCTTCACAGAAGTTTATAATGTACAGCGGTACAATTAAAAAATCATATTTTTTTTCCACAAAAATGATCTTTTCACCCCCAATTTTTATTTTTCCAAGGGTAACAGGACCCTAAAAGTTATTGTGCAATTTGTCCTGAGTACGCTGATACCCCATATGTGGGTGTAAATGACTATTTGGGCGCATAGCAGAGCTCGGAAGGGAAGCAGCGCCATTTGACGTTTTTGGCTAGAATTGAGATCGGACACCATGTCGCGATTGGAAAACCCCTGATGTACCAAAACAGTGGAAACCCCCCACAAATGACACCATTTTGGAATCTAGACCCCCCAAGGAACTTATCTAGATGTGTGGTGAGAACTTTGAACCCCCAAGGGCTTCACAGAAGTTTATAACGTACAGCAGTACAATTAAAAAATCATATTTTTTCCACAAAAATGATCTTTTCACCCTCAATTCTTATTTTTCCAAAAGTAACAGGACCCTAAAAGATATTGTGCAATTTGTCCTGAGTACGCTGATACCCCACATGTGGGGGTAAACCACTATTTGGGCGCATGGCAGAGCTCGGAAGGGAAGCAGCGCCATTTGACGTTTTTGGCTGGAATTGAGATCGGACACCATGTCGCGTTAGGAAAGCCCCTGATGTACCAAAACAGTAGAAACCCCCCACAAATGACACGATTTTGGAAACTAGACCCCCCAAGGAACTTATCTACATGTGTGGTGAGCACTTTGAACCCCCCAGTGCTTCACTGAAGTTTATAACGTCCGGGCGTGAAAATAAAAAAATCGTATTTTTTCCACAAACATCATCTTTTAGTCCCCATTTTTTTATTTTCCCAAGGGTAACAGGAGAAATTGGACCCCAAAAGTTGTTGTCCAATTTGTCCTGAGTACACTGACACCCCATATGTGGGAGAAAACTACTGTATGGGGACACGTCGGGGCTCGGAAGGGAAGTAGTGACGTTTTGGAATGCAGACTTTGATGGAATGGTCTGTGGGTGTCATGTCGCCTTTGGAGAGCCCCTAATGTACCTAAACAGTGGAAACCACCCCCCAAATGATCCCATTTTGGAAACTAGACCCCCTGAGGAACTTATCTAGATGTGTGGTGAGCACTTTGAACCCCCAAGGGCTTCACAGAAGTTTATAATGCCCAGGCATGAAAATAAAAAAATTGAATTTTTTCCACAAACATGATCAATTAGTCTCCAATTTTTTTATTTTCCCAAGGGTAACAGGAGAAATTGGACCCCAAAAGTTGTTGTCCAATTTGTCCTGAGTACGCTGATACCTCATATGTGGGAGAAAACTACTGTATGGGCACACGTCGGGGCTCGGAAGGGAAGTAGTGACATTTTGGAATGCAGACTTTGATGGCATGGTCTGCGGGTGTCATGTTGCTTTTGGAGAGCCCCTGATGTACCTAAACAGTGGAAACCCCCCACAAGTGACCCCATTTTGGAAACTAGACCCCCTAATGAACTTATCTAGATGTGTGGTGAGCACTTTGAACCCCCCCAGTGCTTCACAGTAGTTTATAACGACCGGGCGTGAAAATAAAAATATCGTATTTTTTCAACAAACATCATCTTTTAGTCCCCATTTTTTTTATTTTCCCAAGGGTAACAGGAGAAATTGGACCCCAAAAGTTGTTGTCCAATTTGTCCTGAGTACGCTGACACCCCATATGTGGGAGAAAACTACTGTATGGGCACACGTCGGGGCTCGGAAGGGAAGTAGTGACGTTTTGGAATGCAGACTTTGATGGATTGGTCTGCGGGTGTCATGTGCGTTTGGAGAGCCCCTGATGTACCTAAACTATTGAAACTCCCCACAAGTGACCCCATTTTGGAAACTAGACCCCCCACAGAGCTTATCTAGATGTGTGGAGAGCACTTTGAACCCCCAAGTGCTTCACAGCCTGGGCGCCTGGGCGTGAAAATAAAAAAAACATTTTTTTCCGCAAAATTATATTTTTGCCCCCAATTTTTTATTTTCCTAAGGGTAACAGGAGAAATTGGACCCCAAAAGTTGTTTTGTAATTTGTCCTGAGTAGGCTGATACCCTACATGTGGGGGTAAAACACTGTTTGGGTGCATGGCAGAGCTTGGAAGGGAAGGAGCACCATTTGACTGTTTCAACGCAGAATTGGCTGGAATTGAGATCAGACGCCATGTTGCCTTTGGAGAGCACCTGATGTGCCCAAACAGTGGAAACCCCCCAATTATAACTCCAACCCTAACCTCAACACACTCCTAACCCTAATCTGAGCCCTAGCCCTAGCCCTAACCCTTACCCTAACCCTAGCCCTAACCCTAGCCCTAACCCTAGCCCTAACCCTAACCCTAGCCCTAACCCTAACCCTACCCTAACCCTAGCCCTAGCGGGAAAATGGAAATAAATACATTTTCTTTTAGTTTTATTATTTTTCCCTAACTAAGGAGGTGATAACGGGGGGTTTGATTTACTATTTATGGCGGTGTTTATGTTTGGCAGCTGTCACACGCTAAAAGACGCTTTTTATTGTAAAAATAGTTTTTGCATCACCACATATTGAGAGCTATAATTTTTCCGTATTTTGACCCACCGAGTCATGTGAGGTCTTATTTTTTGCGGGACAAGTTGACGTTTTTATTGGTACCATTTTCGGGCACGTGACCTTTTTTGATCGCTTTTTATTCCAATTTTTGGGACGCAGAATGAACAAAAACCAGCGTTTCATGAATTTCTTTTGGGGGGGTGCGTTTACACCGTTCCGCGTGCGGTAAAATTGATAAAGCGGTTTTATTCTTCGGGTCAGTACGGTTACAGCGATACCTCATTTAGGTCGTTTTTTTATGTTTTGTCGGTTTTTTGCAATGAAAACAATTTTATATAAAAAATAATTATTTTTGTATCGCTTTATTCTGCGAGCTATAACTTTTTTATTTTTTTGCGGATGACGCTGTATGGTGGCTCGTTTTTTGCGGGACAAGATGACGTTTTCAGCGGTACCATGGATATTTATATGCATCTTTTTGATCGCGCGTTATTGCACTTTTTATTCGGTGGTATGATAATAAATCATTATTTTTTGCTTCGTTTTTTATTTTTATTTTTTAAGGGGTTCGCTAAAGGGGTTAACTAATGGGACAGTTTTATAGGGCAGGTCATTATGGACGCGGCGATACCAAATATGTGTACTTTTATTGTTTTTGTTTTTTTTTATTTTGAAAAAATGGATTTATTGGGGAATATTTTTTTTTTTTTTACTAATTTATTTAGCGATTTTTTTTTAATTATTTTTAACACTTTTTTTTTTTTTTTTACTTTATTACCTTGTCCCAGGTGGGACATCACTGTCCTGTGGCAGATCGCTGATCTGTCACATCACAGATCACTGTGACAGATCAGCAATCTGTCACAGGCACTGCTGCAGACTTCCTCATGCCTGCGCTTTGCAGGCAGTGAGGAAGTCAGCTCTCTACAGGCCCCCGAAGGCCCCCGTCGCCATCTTGGATCCGGGGGCCTGTAGGGAAGGAGCCCCCCGCAGCAGCGCTGCACATTGCGCTGCCGTGGGGGGCTCAGGGAAGCACGAAGGGAGCCCCCTCCCTGCCGATGCTTCCCTTTAACCCCCGGTACACCGCGATCGCGTTTGATCGCGGTGTACAAGGGGTTAACGTGTTGAGGGCGGTCTGTGACCGCCCCTGACACATTGTGCCGGGTGTCAGCTATGATAATTAGCTGACACCCGGCCGCGATCAGCGACGCTCACCACGTGGGCGCCGCTGATCGCTGGGACGTAATATTCCGTCCATGGTAGTTAGGTCCAGGGTCACATGGACGGAATATTACGTCCTTTGTAGGTAAGGGGTTAAGGAAAAAGTGAATTTCTCAGGAATAAAATATCAGATTGCAGATATCAAGGTATCAGCCTACTGAAAGATGCCAATTTTATTTGCCTAGGCAGTAGCTGCCTTGCACTGGTCACTAAAGGTGAGTTTGCTTCCCACCAGTACACCCAAGTCTTCTTCAGTGACAGTTCTACCTAAGATTTTGCTGTACATTTTGTTTGGTATCATAAAAATATTGAAATTGCACTCTGTATGCCCTCTACAAGGTCCCTTATAAATGTATTAAAAAGATGGCCCCCCCCACAGGCCGCCCCGGAGCACGGGAATATCATTAACTCAAAACTGAAAATAAAGATTAAACAACAACCAAAAGCTGGATTTCATCAACCAAGGTATCATTTTATCAGTATGATGGCACCAACCTGACACTGTAGGTTACTGAGCACAATCCTGCTGACGGGTTCCTTCTAAGGCCTTAACAAGAGTGGCCTGAGCTATCGCCAATCACTGATGTTAGCTGTATAAAAATGCCAGCATCTGCCCATTGTGAAGCTCTTGTGCCTGCTCCACACATACTGACTTCACTACATGCACTGATAATCATGGAGTGTTAAGAGATTTAAGGTATTTTTCGGATTATAAAACACACCCCAAATTTTGAGGAGAAAAATCATAAAAAAAATTTTTTTAATAAAATGATGGTGCTTATAATCCATGCGTTCTATTGCTTACTGGGGTGGTGGCTGCAGTGAAGCGGGAGTCCCAGGGTCGCTGCTGGAGGAGGCAAGAGTGGGGTGATGCTGCAGGTCACAGGCTGGGATGAGGGGGTGCTCCGATGTGCGGCGCGCTGCTGCCGGGAGTCTTCAATGGTGCCCGGCTCTGCCGACATTTTGTGACAGGCCAGAGCCCTGGCAGTTCAACGGTTTCCTGTGCAGTGGACTATGGGGGCGGTGCATGCGCAGATGGAGATCTCGGCACCAAGATCATAAACTGGCCACAACCAGGTGCTTCCCGCAAGATTTCAGACAGAAGTGAAAATTATCAGAAGAGTTGTCCAAGAGCCAATGATCACCTGTGGAGATCTATGGAAAATCTTGGAATTAGCAGGTTCAATTGTTTCAAAGAAAACTATAAGTAATGCACTCCACCTCCATGACCTGTATACAAGCTCACCACACAAGCCTCCATTGCTTAGCAAAAAGCATGTTCAAGGACGTTTAAAGTTTTCTCAACAACATTTAGACAGGCTCGTGAAATACTGGGAGAATATAGTTTGTTCAGATGAGACCAAAATTGATCTCTTTGGATACCATAATGCACATCATGTTTGGAGGCCAAAAAGGCACTGCATATCATAACAGTGACGTTTAGAGGAGGGGAACCTCATGGTGTGGGGCTGTTTTCTCCATGCGGCACTGGAAAACTTCATATAATTGAAGGAAGGATGAATGGACAAATGTTTTCCGAGACATTCTTGATGAAAATCTGCTACCATCTAACAGGATGATGATGAATCAAGAGTGGATATTTCATCTAGTCAATGATCCCAAACACACAGCCAAGGAAACTCTCAATTGGCTTCAGAGAAAGAAAATAAAGCTGCTAGAATGGCCCAGCCAATCACCTGACCTGAATTAAATAGGAAATTCATGGAAGGATCTCAAGCTCAGAATTCATAGAAGTAGCCCATGGAACATTCAGGATTTGAAAAGTGTTTGCTTGGAAGAATGGGCCAAAATCACACCTGAGCAATGCATGCAACTAGTTTCTCCATACAGGAGGCGTCTTGAAGCTATCATCACCAACAAAGGCTTATGTACGAAGTATTTCATATTTTTCAGTTATCGTGTTCAATACTTTTTCCCTGTGTCATTTTTCATTATTACACATAACTTAATTTATGGACAGCTATGGTTTGATTTCTTTGCTTGTGTAATTTGGATGGGTCGTTACCGACATCTGGTGAGTATTTCATGTCAAAAGCAGCACCATGGAATTAATGGTGTTATATACTGTAAATAATAAGCACCTTTAGAAAAACATTTACCGTATTTTCTGGCGTATAAGACAACTTTTTAACCCCTGAAAATCTTTTCAAAAGTTGGGGGTCGTCTTATACGGCATGAGCGGAGCTCTGCGGTTGCCACATATGGTGCAGGGAGCAGTCCCGATGACGAGGTGCCTCACTGGGAAGGTGTAAGTGAATCAAGCCCACCCTTGTATCCTATTACCTCCTTTTACCCGTCCGGCTCGCCCTTCTCTGCCTCTCAAGTCTCCGGAGGATGGAAATGAAGCCGCTCCTTCTTTTCACCCGTCTGGCCTGCCCTTCTCTGCCTTTCAAACCTCGCAGGGATGGAAGTGAAGCAGCGCAGGCGCCGCTACACGTCCATCCTTTTGAGATTTGAAAGGCAGAGAAGGGCGGGCTGGACTGGTGAAAGAAGGAGATAATAGGATACAAGAGCGGGCTTGATTCACTTACATCTTCCAGGTGAGGCACCTCATCATCGGGACCTCTCCCCGCACCATATGCGGCGACCGCAGAGCTCTGCATATGCCGTATAAGACGACACACCGTGTAGAAGATGAACTCCAACTTATACGGAGAGTATACCCCAAATTCTATATTTTAAATGGAAAAGTTGGGGGTCGTCTTATACGCCGGAAAATACGTTACTTAGAAAATTGGTGATGTGTTCAATGGTAATTTCACCCAATGTATGTGGTATCTTCATGTCTGTAAAAGTCTGATTTGATCAAAATATGAAATTAAGGCTAATTTCACATTAGCGTTTACGGCCGCAGCATCGGGCTGTGCACAGCCGCCGCTAAGCCCCGCCCCCTGCCGCGCCTCCGCCAGTAGCTCCGCATATGAACGTATGACGCTGCATGCGTCCTGCGTCCCCTATCTTTAGCACTGTGGATGCAGGCCATGCGCAGTATGCCTTTGGCGGCACATGCGTCCTGTTGACGCTGCGCCGACCAGCGCCAAACGCAACAGGTTGCAATTTGGTGCGCTCGGCGCAGCGTCAAAAGGATGCATGCGCCGTCAAACGCATACTGCGCACGGCCTGCATCCCCAGTGCTAAAGATAGGGGACGCAGGACGCATGTAGCGGAGCTACCGGCGGAGGCGTGGCAGGGGGCGGGGCTTAGCGGCGGCCGTAAACGCTATTGTGAAACTAGCCTAATTAGTCCAAAAAGCAATGTGTACCAGTTCCCCGGCTGTTGACAGGGTTAATCCAGGGCACGGACTCTACCTCTATGTAGCATTCCAATGTGGATCCAAAAAAGCATCATAGTCCAGCCACATGCATAAAGCATAACATCTTCTTTATTGAGTACTAAGTGAAACATGTAACTAACTAACATCACAAATGAGATACAGAGCTTATGCATTAGCTACGCCTGCTTGGTATCCCTGAGATCATACTGACCTGGAGAATCATTTTGCCAGGTCATTTTTCTGTATAATTACTGCAGTAAAAGCAAAACCCCAAAAACATTTGGGGAATTGTGCTTTTTTTTTATTTTTTTTTTGCATTTTCGGGGCACTTGGCGTTTTTTTTCTTGTTTTTCATTTCATCCATCATATGATAAAATGAATCGCGTCTTTAAAAACTACAACTCACCCCACAGAAAATAATACAACTATATCAAGGGAAAAATTAAAAGTTATGCTTCCTGGAAGAAGGGGAGGAAAAAAAATTATGTCACAATAACAGTAAATTGCCATGTCGGGAAGGGGTTATTGGCGTTGTACTATCTTTCTATTATCTTTTGTATGAGGTTAGGGAATTTATTGGTATTTTTATTGGTAAATTTTGTCTGATCCTATGTTTTTATGCCACACTTTTCAGGGTAGTCAGGAGATGTTCATTGTGATTGTTTTCTGTGCGGAACATACAGGACGCGGCTTCAGCATCCTGTTTCCTCTGGCGATCACATGTTTAATGTAGGAACAGACGCTTTAGACCTGGCAGGGCGCGCATTCATTCTCTGTTTATGGAAGAAAATCATATCAGCAGAAAACGTGTTACAGAAACAAAAACAAATTTTGTGCTAAGCTTCTCATTTTCGTAAATTTCAAAAGCCATTATGCTATACACACTTCATATGTTCCACATCAACTTGCTTTAATGCGATTTAGTGCAGCCTTTTTCTTTATTTGCTATGTGAGTTGTTTTTGGCATGCACTAGTTCAGACTAGTTCTTTGTTCAGTCAGTTTTCCATTACTTACTGTGTTCAATTGTAAAACAAAAAAAAAATCATACTCACCAAACACCTAATCCCCGACGCCCGCGTCTCCTGCAGCAAAAATATAATAAACCAACATATACATTACTTACCTTTCCGCCATAGTACATTTAATAAGGAGTGTCCCATGGCGGTCTCACGTGTAGAACAGTCACATCGGGAGATGTGACTGCTCTACCTGGCCGCCGGTGATACACTGCGGGAGGATTACCTCCTGTCAGTGCATCACTGCGCCGCCATGAGAGGTCACGAGTTTGTGCTGTCACTTGCGGCACCGCTGCGTGAGAAAACTCTCATGCAGTGATGCCGTGAGCGCACGAACTCCGGTAAACTCTCAGTGATACACTGCAGGAGCTATTATTTCCTGTCAGTGTATCATCGGAGGCTGGGGAGAGCAGTCACGTCTCTTGATGTGACTGTTCTACACATGTGATCGCCGTGGGACACTCACTAAATGGTCTACGTTGGACAGGGAGTATATATGTTGGTTTATTATTTTATTTTTGTTGCAGGAGATCGAGGGAGTCGGGGATTAGGCGATGCAGTAAGTATGGTAAATTAATTTTCAATAAAGGAGCCTGTGATTATTTCAATTAAAGAACTTTATTCTGGCTGTGTCTTTATTTACCATATAACTATAGGATTAGTAATGGATAAGTGTCTTATTGACGCTTCTCCATTATTAATCCGTGGGCTTGATGTCACCGGACAATACACAGGTGACATCAACCCTACAAATATTATCCCACTTGCCACCGCTACAGGGCAAGTGGGAAGAACAAGGCTAAGTGCTAGAATTGGCGCATCTATAAGATGCGCCATTTCTGGGGCGACTGAGAGCTGATGTTTTTAGCCCTTTCCCAGGCTGTTAATATCATCCCACAGCTGTCTGCCTAGCCTTTGCTGGTACGATTTTATAGGAGGGCCCCATGTCATTTTTTTCTGGGTTTCCCCTGTAAACTAGCCAGTAAAGGCTAAGCAGACATCTGGGAGCTGTTATTAACAGCCTGGAAACCTTTATGGCCATTGGTTCCTTCCAAGAATATTAACATCAGCCCTCAATAATTGGATTTCCCTCTGCTGGTTAAGAAAATTAAGCGGGAGCTCAAGCAATTTTTTTTAAATACATTTTTTGAAAATGTAACAGATATTGCGCTTCACGCAGATTTTGTGTGTGTGTGTCTTAACTCTTTATTTACCATTTTATTAATGAGGGTATCTGGCTGACACCTATTCATTACTAAACCTCAGGCTTGGTATAACACATACATATATATATATATATATATATATATATAACCACTATATATATATATACAGTACAGACCAAGAGTTTGGACACCTTCTCATTCAAAGAGTTTTCTTTATTTATTTTCATGACTATGAAAATTGTAGATTCACTCTGAAGGCATCAAAACTATGAATTAACACGTGGAATTATATAATTAACAAAAAAGTGTGAAACAACTGAATAAATGTCTTATATTCTAGGTTCTTCAGAGTAGCCACCTTTTGCTTTTATTACTGCTTTGCACACTCTTGGCATTCTCCAAACTTTTGGTCTGTACTGTGTGTGTATATATATATATATATATATATATATATTATTCACTGATACAATACACTTTAATGATCCCGGGGGAAATTACGGAAATTATATTTGTTACGTGTGTGTAAACTTTATATTTGAACATGGTATGTAATGATATTGTGGCCTTCCATGGAGAATGCAAAAGAAGAGGTTGAACAAGGAAATGACATTACAATTCTTTTTTTTTGTTAAATAATATATCTTTATTTAGCTTACAAAAACGCATAAAAATCAGCATCAAATCCGTATAAAAAAACGCATAAAAAACACGTGAAATTTCAACTGTGTTTTCTGCCAAGAGAGGCAGAATCAGTGCAGAATTTTACAAAAGCAAATCTGCAATGTGCGCACATGCACTAAATGACAAAAGAGCCACTAATAGTGGAACGTTAGCTTTAGGCCTCATTCTGACATCCGTTTTACTCCACATATGAGAAAAACTAACCAATTATTTTGATCAGAGTTTGATCCGAGTATCATCAGTTTTTCTCGTATGTGGAGAAAAAAAAAAAAGGCTTCTCCATTCTGACAGTCCATGATAAATGGACTATACTCTGATGCAGTCCAAATTTTTTCAAGGAGCAATTGACTTGCATTGCTGATTTTGATCTGACGCTCAGATCAAAATCAGACAGGTAACACAATTTTCTGCAGCCACACGGTTTGCAAAAAATCATGGACATGTTAGTGGCCCCACAGACTATCACACAGTTACGAGTGCTATCCGTGAAAACCACTCGCACACTAAAAACTGATGACTGAAAGTGGCCTTATGTGCTCCAATGCTCCTCTGGCGATTACGTAGCTCCCAGCATACAAAAGGAATGGCCATTGGTAGTCTAATAGGATGGTCCTTCTCTTCCACATTATTGGCAAGTTCAGCCAATTTTTCTAATGTTTATAGGGAAGGGTCTAATATCTTAAATTGATCAAAATTGTTAGAAGCTCCACTTGTGGCCCATACAAGACAAGTGCTGCAGATTTCAGATCCAGATTTGTTGATGGAAAATCTGCAGTAGATTACAATTCAGCAAAGTGGACACGATATGAAACAACGTTATCACCCATGCTGTGTAAATCAGGTGGATTTTAACATTTACAGCATGTTGTTTTCACTATGGGAACAGGAAGGGCTTGTAACATTTTCGTGTTGAAATATGGGGAAGTCAAAATCCACAAACGGATCCTAGTGTTGCAGATTTTACTGAGGATCGTCATCAAAATCCATACATACAGATAAAAAGTGTAAACTTACCGTAAAAAAACACCATGTATCCCATGTTACTATCCTGCCCCAACGCCTCTCCAGTCTTTTCTCAGTCAGCCCCAATGATGAGTTGTTGTTTAACCCCTTAACCCCCAAGGGTGGTTTGCACGTTCATGACCGGGCCAATTTTTACAATTCTGACCACTCTCCCTTTATGAGGTAATAACTCTGGAACGCTTCTATGGATCCCGGCGATTCTGACAACGTTTTCTCGTGACATATTGTACTTCATGGTAGTGGTAACATTTCATTCATATATCTTGCATTTATTTGTGAAAAAAAACAGAAATTTGGTGAAAATTTTGAAAATGTCACAATTTTCCAACTTTTAATTTTTATGCCCTTAAATCACAGAGATATGTCACATAAAAAACTTAATAAATAACATTTCCCACATGTTTACTTTACATCAGCACAATTTGGGAACCACATTTTTTTGTGTGAGGAAGTTATAAGGGTTAAAATTTGACCAACGATTTTCATTTTTACAACACCATTTTATTTTTAGGGACCACATCACATTTGAAGTCACTTTGAGGGGTCTATATGATAGAAAATACCCAAAAGTGACACCGTTCTAAAAACTGAACCCCTCAAGGTGCTCAAAACCACATTCAAGAAGTGTATTAACCCTTCAGGTGCTTCACAGGAATTTTTTGAATGTTTAAAAAAAATGAACATTTAACTTTTTTTCACAAAACAATTACTTCAGGTCCAATTTTTTTTATTTTACCAAGGGTAACAGGAGAAATTGGACTGCAAAAGTTTTTGTGCAATTTGTCCTGAGTACGCTGATACCTGATATATGGGGGGAACCACTGTTTCGGCGCATGGCAGAGCTCAGAAGGGAAGGAGCGCCGTTTGACTTTTCAATGAAAAATTGGCTGGAATTCAGATCTGATGCCATGTCACGTTTGGAGAGTCCCTGATGTGCCTAAACAGTGGAAACCCCCCACAAGTGACCCTATTTTAGAAACTAGACCCACAAAGGAACTTATCTAGATGTGTGGTGAGAACTTTGAACCCTCAAGGGATTCACAGAAGTTTATAACGTACAGCCATATAATTAAAAAATCATATTTTTTCCACAAAAATGATCTTTTCACCTCCAATTTTTATTTTCCCAAGGGTAACAGGACCCCAAAAGTTATTGTGCAATTTGTCCTGAGTACGCTGATACCCCATATGTGGCAGTAAATATCTATTTGGGCGCATGGCAGAGCTCAGAAGGGAAGCAGTGCCATTTGACTTTTTTGACTGGAATTGAGATCGGACACCATGTCGCGTTTGGAAAGCCCCTGATGTACCAAAACAGTGAAAACTCCCCACAAATTACACCATTTTGGAAACTAAACCCCTCAAGGAACTTATCTAGATGTGTGGTGAGAGCTTTGGACCCCCAAGGGCTTCGCAGAAGTTTATAACACCCGGGCGTGATCATAAAAAAATCATATTTTTTCCACAAACATGATCTTTTAGTTCCCAATTTTTTTATTTTCCCAAGGGTAACATGAGAAATTGGACCCCAAAAGTTGTTGTCCAATTTGTCCTGAGTACGCTGACACCCCATATGTAGGAAAAAACTACTGTATGGGCACACGTCGGGCCTCGGAAGGGAAGTAGTGACGTTTTGGAATGCAGACTTTGATGGAATGGTCTGCGGGTGTCATGCTGCCTTTGGAGAGCCCCGATGTGCCTAAACTGTGGAAACCCCCTACAAGTGACCCCATTTTGGAAACTAGACCCCCCCAAAGAACTTATCTAGATGTGTGGTGAGCACTTTGAAGACCGGGCGTGAAAATAACCACCTCTCATGGCAGCCTGTTCCACTCATTGTTCACCCTCACTGTCAAAACGTTTTTCTAAGATCTAATACGTGTCTCTTCCCACTCAGCTTTATCCCATTGCTTGTCATTGCAGTCTTTCCTTGTGCAAATGGGAATAAAGATGATCCTTCTACAATGTTACAGCCCTTGAGATATTTGCAGACAGCTATTAAGTCTCCTCTCAGTCTTCTCTTTTGCAAACTAAACATTCCCAAATCCTGCAACCTTTCCTCATAAGACAGGGTTTGCAGACCCGTCACTATTCTGGTCGCTCTTCTCTGAACTTCCTCCAGTTTGTTGATGTCTTTTTTAAAATGCGGTGCCCAAAACTGGACACAGTATTCCAGATGAGGTCTGACCAAAGAGGAGTAGAGGGCAATAATGACTTCACGAGATCATGTGAGGGTGTCATGGCACCCTCCAACCAGTCCAGCAAAATCTGAAGTCCAATATGGCGCTTCTTCCCTTTTGAGCTGGGGACTGTACCTCAAAAATAGTTTTCAACCTCATATGGGGTGTCAGCGTACTCAGAAGAAATTGCACAACAAATTTGCAGGTCCATTTTCTCCTGCTATCCTTGTGAAAATGAAAAAATTTGGGGCTAGATCAACATTTTTGGGTGAAAAATATATTTTTCTTCCTTTTCCACAGATCAATGTTGTAAAATTCTGTGAAACACCTGTGGATTCAAAGTGCTCACCACACATCCAGATAATTTCCGTGAAGGGTCTAGTTTCCAAAACGGGGTTACTTGTGGGGGTTTCCATTGTTTAGGCACATCAGGGGCTCTCCAAACGTGACCTGACCACTACAGATCATTCCATCACAGTTTGTGTTCCAAAACGTCACTCCTGTTTTCATGAGCTCTGTCGTGTGCCCAAACAGTAGTTTGCCCCCATATATGGGGTATCTGCCTACTCAGGAGAAATTTCTTAACAAATTTTCTCCTGTTACCCTTGTTAAAATAAAATATTTGTGGCTAAAATAACATTTATGTGGGAAAAACGTGATTTTTTTTTCACTGCTCAATGTTATCAACATCGTGATTTTTTTTTTATTTTCACGCCCGAGCGTTATAAACTTCCCCCCTTGGGGGTTCAAAATGCTCACCACACATCTAGATAAGTTCCCTGAGGGGTCTAGTTTCCAAAATGGTGTCATTTGGGAGATGTTTCCACTGTTTAGGCACATCAGGGGCTTTTCAAACACGACATGGCATCCACTAATTATTCCAGCAAATTTTGCATTCAAAAAGTCAAATAGCACTCCTTCCCTTCCCAGGCAGGGCTGGGAAGGAGCACTGTTCGACCTTTCTAAATGCAAAATTTGCTGAAACAATTAGTGGACGCCATGTCATGTTTGGAGAGCTCCTGATGTGCCTAAACAGTGGAAAACCCTCATAAGTTACACCATTTTGAAAACTAGGCCCCTCAGGGACCTTATCAAGATGTATGGTGAACACCTTGAACCCCCAGGTGCATCTCAGAAGTTTATAACATTGAGCCGTGAAAATAAATAAAAAATCACATTTTCCCCCCAAAAAAAGTTTATTAGCCTCAAATTTTGCATATTTCTAAGAGTAACAGGAGGGATTGCACCAATTTGTTGTGCAATTTCTCCTGAATACTCCAATACCTAGGGGGTATTTCCAAAAATCTCTACATTTCTGTTTTTTTGTTTCAGTCAAGATGGGGTGCAGAGTGTACATTAATGAGAAAAAAAACTTTTTTGAATTTACCAAATGGCTGCAATGATACAAAGAGTGAAAAATTTAAAGGGGTCTGAATACTTTCCTTACCCACTGTATGTGCCGTATCTAAAGCTATTTTAGCACCAGATCCATAGTGTGACAGATGGTACCACTTACTGAATGACCCCATTATTGGGGTCCTTCTGGTTCTGTTGTGGGTTCTGTCATTTAGTCGCATCTCTTTCCATTGCATAAGTTAAATCTCGAAAGTGAACTTTTGACAGAAATGTGATCGGAGCGTAAAGAGGTTAAAATGTTTGTGCAATTTTTTTTTGTAACTTATCCTTATAGCCATCAGAGTTCCCTTTTTTATTTTACCACAATTCTCCAAAACTAGCTAATCAGTGGGCCATCGGCTACAATTGTCACCCATCAACACCACGTGACCACATTGTGAGGAAAGTGATGCTCTACTAAAAAGTTGCTGCCAGAGATTGATGGCATCCATCAGAGCAAACTCCGATTGCTGCTGTGACACACAGATGCCAGCTGTAGATGCCAGCTGTATAACCCAGCTGCCATCTGCCCTGTTTGGAGCATGTTGGGAATAGGTTAGGAAAAAAACAAAATAATCCTTACTTATCTATCAAAGCGACTGCCGTTTCATTGCTACCAGCCTATGTGCAGCGCTGTAGCAGTGACATGTACAACACAAGACCGCTGCAGCCTGGGCTCAAAGGCTTTGCTGATCTTCATGGCACAAGATTGCCGAGACCAGTAATTTGCTGCTGCAGTCACGTGTTATAGATGTGGCGCCACCACTGCAGCCCTGTATACAAACACCGTCTGGAAGGGAACACCAGAGGTTACCGGAAGTAATTCTTATTTTGCTATTTTTCAGCATTAACTGCTTGTCCCTCAACGTTTTTCTAAATGGACAACCCCTTTGTGTAAACTGGAAGACTTGCTATTGGGCACCACTTCAATTTTATTGTAGACATTTTGGCCACTAATGATATTATATAATGAGGACAATTCAATTCTCTTATTCTCTACGTATTTCATGATCAAAAGATCTTTTGGCCCTATAATTGTGTGAAAATCATGGAATGTCTGTTGTAGGAAACAGTAGTGACATGAGAGGCGCTGCAGTTTTATTATACTGACAATAGATGGCTTCCTAGCATCAGTATTTATTCATGATATCTACGGTATGCGGTATGAAGTGCTTCAGAAATAACCTCATATGGTCATCCACTGTCAGACAGAAGCAATATATTTTTAATGAGCAATTGTACTTTGAAATAACTTATTAGAGTAAACTATCCTGTGTTTTTACATGTAGAATAACACTATTTTTTGCTATTTCTGTGTATTTAGATCAGTTTTCCACTCTGTGGGCTATGTGCCGATTCATGAAGACCAGTGTTGTTCACGCCGGTCTTGATGATAGGACTTGCTGGAGTCAGATGCAAGTATGCAGCGTCCAACCCGCAGCGTTTACTGATCGTCTACACATATCCCTAAGCTATGTGCACACGCTGCGGATTCACCCGTGGATTTGTATCTGCGGATCCGCAGGTAAAACCGCAGGTAAAGTGACCTGCGGTTTTACCTGCGGATTGGCCAGCGGTTTTCCCCTGCAGTTTGACACCTGGACAATGGAATAGGTGTCAAACCGCAGCGGAATCCGCAGAAAGAATTGACATGTCAATTGTTTCTGCGGATTTAAAACCGCAGCTTTTCCGCAGTGTTTTTTCACACAGCATGTGCACTGCGGATTGTAAATCCCATAGACTTTGTAGTGCTGGCGAAAACTATGTCAGAGAGTGGACCCTCTGGATCGCGGATCCGGAGCCCCTGGGCCGAGCATGCCAGGTGAAGACCGACCCCTATACAGGGACCGTTTGGGGCAGGACCACAGAGGACGGAGGCGCGACAGCCGGAACCAAGAGGGACGGCTCCACGAACAAAAGGCCTGGGGAGGCAGCGGACAGATATACTAGCAGGGACAGGTGGCTCAGGGAAGGACACAATACGGAATGGCAAGAGGAAGGATCAGGGCAACTGGAGACAGGGAACGGCCACAAGGAATGGAAGAAAGAAGAGCCTGGACAGACTGGGGGGAGCGAGGAGAACGACACAGAGGAAGGCAGGAAGGATAAGGCAGAGCTTGGACTAACTACAGGAGAACTGTAGGGGCCAGATTGTTACACAATCATCAGGCGTCCTCCTAACAGCGAGGACGCCTGAAATATACCAACCCCCGGAAGTGCGTGCCCCAGGCCAGCCCCTCAGCGCCGCCCACAGCTGGAGAGAGAGGACGGGAGGGGGCGTGCGCGCGACAGAGAGCGGGAGCCAGGAGCCGCCGTGAGGGAGCGTGGACGACGGGCGCGAGCCCGGACGGGAGCGTGCAGGTAGGGAAACGCTGCGGTGCGCGCTGCTACAGAAGGGGCATCGGCGGGCATAGCCGCCGATGTCACAGACTTACATGGTACTGTACACTGTGGAACTGCTGCGGATCCGCAGGGCCAAATCCGCTGTGGATCCGCAGCAGAATCCGCAGCGTGTGCACATACCCTAAGGCTACGTGCACACGCTGCGGATTCAACTGCGGGTTTTCCTGCGGATTAGACTGCGGTTTCACACCTCTACTATGTTAAAGGTGTGAAACCGCTGCGGAATCCGCACAAACAATTGACATGCTGCGGTTTGTAAACCGCAGCAAAACCGCGCGGAAAAAACTGCAGTGTGAGCACAGCGGATTTGAAATGCCATAGGCTAACATGGTACTGTACCATGTCTGCGGAACTGCTGCGTTTCCGCAGGGCCAAAAACGCTGCGGAAACACAGCAGAATCCGCAACGTGTGTACATAGCCTTAGGGTCAAAGCTGTAAATATTGAGTCTTTGTATAAACTTGATGTACTTGTCAATAGAAGTTTAAAAACTTATTAACTGCTTATAATTGTACTTCAGTAACCATAGAAACATCTGAAATTAAAATTGACATCAGTCTCCAAATTTTTGGACACAGTTGGCATCTGGCTAGCATGAATCCAGATGGCTAGCATGAGTCAGGCTCAGCTCCTGTGCTGGCTTCATACTTCCCAAACTGACCTATGACAAAAATGTACACTGTAGATCAATGAGAGGTTAAAGGAAGGATGATATGATGCATTCTCCCGGTAATAGTGCAACCAATATCGGAAATATAAAGGGGTTATTCCTTAGTAGCAAAAGAGGTCTGCTCCACTCTTGTCCATTGCGGCCCAGCCTATACTTGAATGGGAATAAGTGCAATGCCTGCCACAGCCCATAGATAAGAGTGACACTGTCTCTTGGTCACAAAACGACCACGAGAGTATTGTTATTGGGAGTGCTGGAAAAAGTATATGTAAATATTAAAACAAAATATTCCATCTACGTAGCTAAAGTTGATCATTATGTAGAAGTATATGACAGTAGAGGACTCCAGGCTGACAGCTGTGCTTATTTTCTGCTGGTGAGGGTGTAGCAGGTGACGCTATGACAGTCTTTATTTGTGCTGCACAGATGAGTGATTCAGAATTATCTAACCATCGAGATATATTCTATGTACATAAGCTCTAGTCCTCCAATGGCTTATGAGAATGTAGAGTGTCACATATATTTCTCCCTCATACATTTGCAGTGTTTGTGAGTGACTCAGGGTGACGAGCCTTGAAGAAACATCATGTCTGTTAGTCCGAGTAACGTTCACAATGCACAAGGGAGTTACAGCCACCCAAGGTGCGAGCAGAGGCATTGCCCTCTTTACAAACGTAAAGGCTGTACAGCAATCATAGAAGGGGCGTGTGGGCTGAAAATAGAAAATCATCCAAAACTAGACTCATATTTGGACTTTGAAGAAGGCATTTTATTTTTCCTCTAAGTTAGATGGTAATCACGCAAAACCACTACATTCTTTTTGTCCAGAGTTGAATCTAGGTGTGCCTTCACCCAAGACACAAATTCAGTTTGGTACTCACTTCTTTACACAGCTTAAGTGGTTTGAGTAGTCGTCATGTGACTGCTCATATGAGATTTTCATACTTGCGTTCAGCATCGGACTGGAGTACCTTGGGCCCACCAGAGAAAAATCATTCTTGGGGCCCACCTTGCAGTTATATAGAAATAATACCAATTCTGCTGCAAAATGAGGTAATATCAAACAAAGTGTTTATTAGCCTACCACGGTAACCTTCAAAAGGAACCTGAAGACCCAACGCTTCCGACAAGCCTACAGCCTGCAGTGATCCTCAGTCTACTGAACCACCGCACGACCAGCTCTCCCCTCTCCTAGTGTGTCCTCACCCATCCCCTGTAGACTGTGAGAACTCGCGGGCAGGGCCCGCTCTCCTTCTGTACTTGTGTGTGCCTTATATTGATCATGTTTATTGTACTGGTCTATATCTGATCCTTGTTCACATGTAAAGTGCCATGCAATAAATGGCGCTATAATAGTGAACAATAATAATTAGCCAATAAATAGAGAGAGGTGATGTAGGGGGGTATGGAAATACAAGCAAGGATTTCAGAGCATGCACAGCGCTATTCACTGTAAGGAATGCTGTACACTGTGCACTTCATAAAGGGGCTGCAGATGCAGGAGGCCCACTTTGTGGGTGGCTGGGCCCACCAGAGGATTCTCTGGTGTCCAGGTGCCCCAGTCCGACCCTGTCTGCAGCGTCGGACTGGAACACCTTGGGCCCACCAGAGAAAATCATTCTTGGGGCCCACTATGTAGCTGCATAGAAAGGAATACAACACCACCAATTGTGCAGTAAAGTGCGCTAATATCAGGGTATAATATAAGGTAGTACATGTCTTAATTATGTAGCAGGAGTTGGGGTAGCCTCGCTCATAGAATATAAAGCAGCCCCCTCATATAGTATAATGCTGCCCTCTGACAGATATAGATATATAGAGACAGATATAGATATATAGAGACAGATAGATATAGAGATAGATAGATATAAAGATATATAGATATAGATAGATAGATATAGAGAGATAGAGATATAAAAAAAACCAAACCACAATACTCACCTCTCCTCCAGCTCCCACGCTGATGCCGGCTTCAATGTCAGGAGCTGCCCCGTCTGCCAGACACACAGCGGGTGCGCGATGAAGTGATGTCATCACGCACCGGCTGTGAGTCAGGAGCAGAGGGGACTGATGGGAGAGAGACGCTCTCTTCCACTGCAATTGAGGGAGGCGCCGGCTGCCTAGGTTGGGGAGCGGGGCCCCGGGGTGACTGGAGGCCGAGAGTGAAATGATATTCACTGCTGAAGCAGTGAATATTCATTTCTCTTTAGTAGTGGGGACAAGGGCTCCTGCCTCCTGACACCCGCTGCTGCTCTGCTGGCAGGACCCCCATAGCAGCTGTGTGGCACTGGCTGAGGGCCCCTGGAGCAGTGGGGGCCCTAGTCAACTGCTGGCCCTGTATACCAGCAGGTGCCAGGGCCCACCAGATGCCAGGGCCCACCGGAGAATCCTCCGGTTCTCCGGTGGGCCAGTCTGACGCTACCTGTGTGTAAATATAATGTCAGTGTACAAGTAATACAATGATCACTGGAGACATACACAGGAGTTCTGTATATAGTGTATAGTGTACAGGTAATACAGTGACTCACCAGTGACATTATACACAGGAGCTCTGCATATAGTCAGCGTACAGGTAATGCAAGGATCACCAGTGACATTATACACAGGAGCTCTGTATATACTATATAATGTAAGTGTCCAGGTAAAACACTGACTTACCAGTGACCTCTGTATTTGTAGCGATTCATCTTCGCTTTTCTTCCTCTTCCAGCCAGGACATGTTTGCTGCAGAAAATAACACACTATACTCGATCTCTTCTAGACCACATTCCCCACTTTTCCCCCCGACTTCTACACTTTATGTGTAAAGGTCAGCCAGGGCAGTAGTCGTGGCTGAGTATTTCGGGTTCGGGCGTTGTATACCCTGACCTCCCTCTACAGGAAAATGGTACCTCTTCTCTTGCATGGTACGGTCAAAACTCACCGTGCCGTCAGGGTCCCCTTTGCTACGCCGACTTGATGCTGATCCTTGATCCCAATGAATAGAGACACAGTCCAGGGCAACTCTTAACTGAGCAAATTTATTTACTTCAGGACACAGCACATCCACATAGTTTCCAGCATTTTCATCACAGTAAAGACAGCACATTACTTCATCTTTCCCTTCACTGTTCCTTGCAGTGTTTACGTTTGACGCAGCGTCTCAGATAGCTCTTCAGTGTCCTCCCTGTATAGCGTCACCACGGTGAAGCGCTCCCCAGCATGTTTCGCCCCGGACATCAGAGATTCAGCCCACGTAGCTTTCCACCACATTCTGGAGTGACCTGCCCGTACCATTTTACGGTAACCTTCAATCTTCCTCTGTTTCCTTACACTCTTTTCCACTTTATTGCTGGTTCTGCTGTACCGTGTTCTTCTCTGGATGGCTGGGCATCACCTTTAACATCACGGGGTAGTTAGGTAGCTCAGGCATATAGCCCACCCGAGCACAAAGGGGTCAGGCCTCTGACTGACTGACTGAAACAGGAAGACCATCCTGGCTTATTCGCCAGCTATCCCCTCCTACAGTTAACTCCTATGTGTCCTACAGCTACATCTACTGTGCAATGAGCTCAGTGCCCCATCTAGTGACCATAGCCCAGACTGCACTGTCCCTACCAAGTACAAGGTGCAGAAACATAACTTATGCTATATAAATAATACAGCAACATGAAATATACGATAATGCGCAACAATGGTATAACATATATATAAATATATATACAAGTACAACAGCAACATGGGGGTTTAAGGGGGTAAGACTCTCAACCCCTTACACATGTCTACATATTGATATTAGTCATGTATTATACTACAGCGCAGGCACCATTTTGATGAATGCAAACCTTTTTTTGTAACCCCACAAACACTCGGAGCACCAGAATCTCAATAACTGAAATTTACAAATACAGATTACACAACAACCACAAGATGCATTTCATCACCCAGGTCACCTCATTTTAATCAGTATAACAGCGTAGACCTGACACTGTCTGTACTTTACTGTTCACAATCCTGCTGACAGGTTCCCTTTAAATCTAAATTTTAATAAGTTTGTTCTTTTCTGCTCTAAACGTCCCCCAAACCCTGAGGACGGCGAGTATACCTTGGTTGTTTTGCTGTATGTGTATACAAAAGTACAAGAAGAGCACCTATCAGGGGCTCAGAAAAGCTGGGTGGCATGTGTGCTAGTGTGTGACCCAGCGCAGGTGTCTCACTGGCCTATCAAAACAGTGAGTGATAGCAGCAAACAGTGTGATGTGGATGTGAGAACTGTCTGCGGGGTGCGCTTAGGTGAGTGGACAAAAGAATAATGGAGGTTCACCTTTACAGTAACATCCCAGGGCAGGTGTGTCGAGAGCAAGTGGTGTTCAAGAAATATTGGTGGCAGTGGTTGTAACTTATCCTGACACACAATGTACAGGGAAATGGGAAAATTGTGAAAAAAAACGCAATTCTGACCTTAATTATGTTTACAGCGTACATTATGTGGTAAAAATGACCATGTAATATGATTCTCCTCATCAGTATGATTACAGAGATACTAAACGTGCCCAGATTTTTAAATTATTTTAGTGGTAGAAAAAAAATCAAGACTTTGAAGTAAAAAAAATGTTGGAGTTTGTGTTGCCATTTTCCGAGACCCGAAGTTTTAATTTTTTCGTTCAATAGAGCTATGAGAGGGATTATTTTTTCGGAAGGCGAGACGTTATTATGGATATTACCTTGGGGTAGATATGACATTTTAGTTGCTTGTTACGTATTTTAAGTGGTATTGCAGCGACCAAAAAATACCGCAATGTTGGCGTTTTTACATTTTTTGTGTTTACCAATTGGGTTAATTATTTTTATATTTTGATAGCTCGGACTTTGCTGGATGCGGCGATATCACTTGACATTTTTTTTATGTTCATTTTCAATGGAGGAAAATTGAACTTTTATGAGTTTTTTTTCATATTTGTTTAAATCTTTTTTTGATGTTTTATTTTTATTTTCACTTCATTTATCGCTCCATAAGCTGTACAACATACAGGGGCTAATGGTGCAGCAGAAATGTGAACTTTTTGATGCTTTAATAATTTCCACTATAGTATATGGAGAGCATAAAAAACGCATGCAAAATTCCAATGAAGTCTCCAATTGTGGAACTGAAGCATTCCTCTACTACAAAAATGCATTCGAAAAAACTGCCACAAAAAAATACAATAAAAAGTTTTGATTGCTTTAGTGCGAATACCTATGGAAACAATGCAGCACTTCTGCACGTGTGAACATGGCCCAGGAGAGACTCTGGACAATTTGTACGTTCTACACCAGGTTCACACTTGGGGTTATTTATTTTTTTATCACTACTTAGAATTACAGACAAATTAAAAAAAGTGATCTGAGCCAATTATATGGAAAAAATACAATATTATTTAACATTTATTCTGAAGCTATATGAAATAATTCCGACTGCAGCAATGGTCTGTGCCCATCACGGGGGATCCGTGTTACCGGGAAGAGAGGAGGAGACATTCCTAGAAGGAGCTGACAATAGATACATCACATTATCTCACATATGAGGATACAGAATTATACAGGTTTGAAAATATCAAATAGAAAGATTTGCCTGTAAACAGGTAAAAAAGCAAAAACAGTAAATAACAAAGCAATGACTTGGGCTCTTGTACCGGTAAGTTTTTATACATCTCATCCCAATCCAGCTAACCCCTATCCGTACAGTGGCAGCTGGTATTGGATGGTCTGCCATGGGTAACATAACTAGTTCTCCTATATTAGACCCATTGCCATGTTCGTCTTTATGACATCACAGAAGCGTTGTCCACGAGTCATGGAATGTTCCGCAAGAACGGTCAGTGCGAGGCAAGCAGAGATAGAGAGGAGAGCTGAACACTAACCCAGAGCGACTTGTAAATCACTTTTTACTTGTTTTTTTTTTTTTTACTTTATTTCTTTTTTTTTGGGAGTGTTTTCTACCATCTGCACACACTTTTGTGTGTGTGGAGGGGAAGGCAGCCTAATGGCTGCTCCCGTAGCTGGAGGAAAGTTCCAACCACGGAGACGTCTCCCACATGCCAGGACATCCCCATATAGTCAGAGGCCTGAACACCACCAAAGGCCAACTGGCTTCACGGGGTATGTGATGGCAGCGCTTTATTATATCGTGTCATTTATTATATGCCTGTTCAAAACACCAGAAAAGGCAAAGGACCGATATTCCAGACTGAAAAGTCCACCACCATATCCTACAATGCCCGAAATAGGCCGATTTGTACAACCTGCAGCAAACATCAGCGCAGAGCCAGAGGGTATGAAGGAACGCCTGATACTCACCAGAACAGTAGATGAGGAAGAGACAACAGCCACATTGCCCAGGAGCCCATCCCCATGCACCTGGATGGAGCTAACTCCCACTCAAGCACGTATACTCCTCAGTATGCCTTACGACTATCAACCGCGTATTAAGGTGACTGCTAAACAAGGCTACAATCCTACACCACACCTGCCAGTCAGCTATACCACTGGAAAGATCATGCAAGTAATGCTGATGAGCCCACAGGATGTACAACGTGCCTACAAGAGAGATTTGGGTTTCCTTCCAAGTCCTAGGAAGATCATTCTCCCGAGAAGAGAATTCCGCGGCACTTTCATTTAGCCGGCGGAAAATGTAGTGGCGAGTTGCTTGCAGCAAGCACATACCATCTTCTGCACAGCTGCTTCTCAGACAGATTTTCCGGTTTTGACTATGGCTTGATCAATGGATTATGTTTCTATACTGCCGCCTGCCCTGACCTTTGCTTGCTCAATGGATTATGTTTTTGAACTGCCGCCTACCCTGACCTCTGCTTGCTCAATGGATTATGTTTCTGCACTGCCACCTGCCTTGACCTCTGCTTGCTCAGTGGATTATGTTTTTGAACTGCCGCCTACCCTGACCTCTGCTTGCTCAATGGATTATGTTTTTGAACTGACGCCTGCCCTGACCTCTGCTTGCTCAATGGATTATGTTTCTGCACTGCCGCCTGCCTGACCTCTGCTTGCTCAATGGATTATGTTTTTGAACTGCCGCCTGCCCTGACCTCAGCTTGCTCAATGGATTATGTTTCTGCACTGCCGACTACCCTGACCTCAGCTTGCTCAATGGATTATGCTTCTGCACTGCCGCCTGCCTGACCTCTGCTTGTTTCCGGTTATTAATCTGTGATACTAATAAAAATGTATATTATTCTGCACTATATGGACTGTGGTTCGTTTTTTTCCTTTCGTTTTATGGTTGTTTCCGGTTATGTTTTTGCACTGCTGCCTGCCCTGACCTCTGCTTGATTCCGGTTATGTTTCTGCACTGCTGCCTGCCCTGACCTTTGCTTGTTTCTGACTACTCATTTGCCTGCTGATTTTGTACTTCTTCCTCAATGCCTGCACTTTTAAGACCCCAGTAGAGCTAATTTATATAAATCCTGCATCCTAACAATAAAGCCGGGTTATAGAGCTTCTGATCACAATGGTAGGATGATGCCTCAATGTGAAGAAGGGTAGTACCAGTTCTTCACTTAACAGTATGGAATGCTTATCTAAAAAAATGATAAAGGAACAGTACAGTATAGACAAAGGTCCCATAAACTCAACAAGAACAAACCATAAAGAACTTTAAGCATAAACATATGAGACAACAAACCAAGTGGCTCAGAATACCACATCCGACCCAACCAGCAGTTTTGTTGAAGGTATTTTCCTCTGAACTTTCGTTAAGAGGGTACAACATCTCAAATACATTAGACTGGTGTGGGTCTCCAACCATTTAGGAACCCTCAAATTAATAGTACAGGGGTCTTGAATCAGCCACAAAATTGCTTCAGGAAGAATTGGGTGGAGCACTGGTTTCATATGTACCCTGCCGCTCATGTCAAGGTCTATGAAAATAACCAAACACAAGGCTGAGTACTCAGATCTTATAGGAACCCCCCCAATAGTGAATGGCCATCTGTCCATTCATAGTTCCCCAGGTCTGTAGACAGATGCGGGTTTCACGTCCGGGACCTCTGCCTATCAGACATTTATAGAATATTTTATGGATAACACATAAAGGTATGGGAAAACTCCTTTTGTAAATAGTGCGCCTCAAGTTTCTTCTGCTGTTTGCAGTGGAATGTAGTCATCATAGCTAATATGAGGGAAGGATTCCTGAGAGGGGGTATACATCTACTATATCCATATTCTGTGGATATCTACCCTAATAAAGCTTATGGACGGTGAGTGCAGTGATGAGACCGACCCTTTATCAACATGTTCTGTCCCACAAACTAATGTAGTACACTGCACTGACCGCCGATAGACTTTATTCTCCAAAGACAATTTAAGTTTGTTATATGTATTAAAATACTTTTTTTTCCCCAGAATTATCTAAGAATTATCGACAAGGAAAATGGACTCAAGATAAAGCTTAGAAACATATATTTCTTTACAGCTCCTGATATAGGTATTGCGGTCTTTAAAAACAGTAGTCCCCAACTTCTGCCTCCTCAGCAAGTTATCCCCTAGCCATTGGTAGATCATAACTTGCTGATTACGGGTGTTTCACTGCCAGGACCCCCACCAATCCTAAGAACAGGGTGTCTGGAACAAGCGGCTGTTAAGAATGCGCAACAACACTTCTTTCATTATGGGACAATGATGGGGCTGATGTGCTGATGATGGACTATGATGGGGCTGATGTGCTGATGATGGACTATGATGGGGCTGATGTGCTGATGATGGACTATGATGGGGCTGATGTGCTGATGATGGACTATGATGGGGTTGATGTGCTGATGATGGACTATGATGGGGCTGATGTGCTGATGATGAACTATGATTGGGATGATGAAGTCTGCAATAACAGAGCATAGCAGTACAACCCCTTAGCCTGGAGTGCCCTAACAAATAGCTGGGGAGGGTCCGAGCTCACAGTCAGACCTTAGAAGAAGAGTTAATAGTTTTGTTTCTTCTGTCTTAAAGGAAAAAAAAGGCTTACAGTATATACTCGCGTATAAGTCGAGATTTTCAGCCCATTTTTTGGGGCTGAAAGTCCCCCTCTCGGCTTATACGCGAGTCATATACTGGGGGTCGGCCAGGGAGGGGGAGCGGGGGGTGTCGGAGATCATGCTCACCTCTCCTGGCATGTTTCTGCAGCCCCCCGTGCTTATTCCATCTTCTCGGCGCTGTTCTTCCTGCTTTCAGCGGTCACGTGGTACGCTCATTACCCTCATTAATATGCACATATGTAATGAGCGGCACCACGAGACCGCAGAAAGGAGGAAGAACAGCACTGAGAAGATGGAACAAGCACGGGGGGCTGCAGAGACATGCCAGGAGAGGTGAGTATAACAGGGGGAGCCATATTGACCTGTGCCCCATTCCACCGCTGCGCATCGCTCTGCTGTCTTGCTTCCTCTGGCAGTGACGTTAAGGTCAGAGGGTGCCATGACGTAGTTAGCAGGCGCCCTCTGCCTGAACAGTCACTGCAGAGCCAGCAACGCTGAGGAGCAGCAGCTGCAGCAGTGACAAGGTGAGTATATAGTTTTTTCTTTTTTTTAATTGAGGCTGCGGCAGCAGCATTGTAAGGGGCCACTAATCACTGTGCAGCAATACAAGGGGCCACTCATCACTGCAGCATTATAAGGGGCCACTCATCACTGTGCAGCATTATAAGGGGCCACTCATCACTGTGCAGCATTATAAGGGGCCACTCATCACCGTGCAGCATTATAAGGGGCCACTCATCACCGTGCAGCATTATAAGGGGCCACTCATCACCATGCAGCATAATAAGGAGCCACTAATCACTGCAGCATTTCAAGGGGCCACTATTCACTGTGCAGCATTATAAGGGGCCACTAATCACTGTGCAGCATTATAAGGGGCCACTCATCACTGTGCAGCATTACAAGGGGCCACTCATCACTGTGCAGCATTACAAGGGGCCACTCATCACTGTGCAGCATTACAAGGGGCCACTAATCACTGTGCAGCATTACAAGGGGCCACTAATCACTGTGCAGCATTACAAGGGGCCACTAATCACTGTGCAGCATTACAAGGGGCCACTAATCACTGTGCAGCATTATATGGGGCCAGTAATCACTGTGCAGCATTATATGGGGCCACTCATCACTGTGCTGCATTATAAGAGGCCACTCATCACTGTGCAGCATTATAAGGGGGCCTCTCATCACTGTGCAGCATTATACGGGGCCACTAATCACTGTGCAGCATTACAAAGGGCCACTAATCACCGTGCAGCATAATAAGGGGCCACTAATCACTGCAGCATTTCAAGGGGCCACTAATCACTGTGCAGCATTATAAGTGGCCACTAATCACCGTGCAGCATTGTAAGGGGCCACTAATCAATGTGCAGCATTATAAGGGGCCACTAATCACTGTGCAGCATTATAAGGGGTCACTAACCAATGTGCAGCATTATAAGGGGCCACTAATCATTGTGCAGCATTATAAGGGGCCACTCTCCATGCAGCATTTTAAGGGGCCACTAATCACTGTGCAGCATTATAAGGGGCCACCAATCACTGTGCAGCATTATATGGGGCATATGTTATTATGGACCATGTTATAGGGCTACCATTATTCACTGTGCAGCATTATTAGGCATATTTTTGTATGGAGCATCTTATGGAACCCATCATGAACTTTATGGAGCATTATATGGGGCCATCATGAACTTTATGGAGCATCTTATGGGGCCCATTTTATTTTTGAAATTTACCAGTAGCTTCGGCATTTTCCACCTTAGGTTTATACGCGAGTCAATAAGTTTTCCCAGTTTTTTGTGACAAAATTAGGGTGGTCGGCTTATACATGGGTCGGCTTATACACGAGTATATACGGACTTCTAAAGAAAATTGCCCCCAAGTTATTTTGAGCGACCCCGCCTGCTGTACCATCCTTGTGATTTACGAGAACGTTTCTCACTTCCTGCTAGGACAGCGGAAACCCAAGGAGTAAAGAGAGAAGGTCCTTATGGCTGCATGGAGTAATGCTGGAAATCTCTAAATCTGCGGGGACAACAGAGACTTTAGAAGAAGGCAAACCAAGGTTTAGTGCTAGCACTAGTGTGAGAGAAGGTTTATACTACAGGACAGAAGTGCTGTAACAGGAAAGAACCTAACAAATAAAAAAGATTGTAGACAAACCAGATTTTGCTATCTATTCATGTCATTGCCTTCCATATTACAGAGAAATTTCCCTAAATCCGGTATCTGATAATCCACAATGATGTATATTCAGGGTCGAACTGGGGTGTCTGGGGCCCACCAGGGGAATGGACTCTAGGGCCCCATCTTACAGCTATATGCTAATATCTGTCAGTCGTTATCCCCATTATAGTGGAGCATCGGCCGTAAAACACAGGCGGCTCCTGCACATCTACTGTGCACCCCCATAACTGGGATGTATAATTACGGTAGTTTACATTAATGTGGTTCTTTGGTTAAAACAATTTATCACTGATCCATGGGCTCTATAGGATAGCTGATCGCATACGTCCGACCATTAGAAACTGCACCGACCGGAAGAATGAGAAAGTTTTATCGTTGATAGGACACTTATCCCCATTTTAAACTGGAGCAGCAGGTTAGATATCTGACCGAAGCTGCATTCATTCTCTTTGGAGCTTCTATAAAAATACAAGTGCAGCCACTGAGGGAATGAATGGATCAGTGGTCAAGTCGGACATGCCACTCCAGTCTAATGGGGATAAAAAGTTCCACATTTTGCTGAATGGGTCCAAGTAGTTAGACCCCCCCAATCAATACGTTATCACTTGTCCTGTGAATAGGAGATTACGTTTTTCCACAGGAAACCCCTGTAAGTGCATCTCTGCCGCTGTTTACAAAGTATTTAATCTCTAATGGAAATAAAGAATATTCTCCTAATTAATATCAGAGAAGACTAATGACCGTCAAACACAACACAATCCACTGTACCAAGACTAATAATACCACATACAGGGGAGAAATACCACCACACCATGACCAGACCACATAGTACCCGCATCATATCACATAAAAGGCACAAATACAACAACACCATGACCAGACCACATATTACCACCACATAGTGACCGAATAATATGACATATTACCAGCATATAGGGACCAAATAATAATTCATACACAGAGAAATACTTCCACACTGTGAACAGTCCACAAATTACCACCACTTATTGATGGAATACTACAGTACTGATTATGAATACAAACCACAATAATAACAACACTGTTATTACCACCAGTGACATTATACACAGTACCTCTGTATATAGTGTCAGTGTACAGGTAATACAGTGATTACCAGTGACATTATACACAGGAGCTCAGTGATCACTGGCAACATTATTGTCAAGGTTTGCTCAGCTTGTGGGATTAGGTAGTTCAGAGGTTAATGTGGATGGCCTCACTCTGAGATTCTGGGAGGCTTTTTAAAGCCTCATTGTGGGCTCATTCCTCATCGTTTATACTCAGACCCTTGGCCGAGTGTGTGTGACCCTGGTGTGCTTTGTGACTGTAATACTTTATGCTTGTTTGGTTTTGATCTGGTTCTGTCCCTGTTACGAGTTCTGCCTGTCCCTCTTGTACTGCGTTGCTATCTCTGTGTATGACTCATTGCCTATGACCTGACTATTCTCTGATTGCCCCTCTTGTACTGTGCAGCTATCTCCATGTATGACTCATTGCTTACGTTCTGACTACTCTCTGCTCGCCCCTCTGGTATCGCGCCGCCCTCTCCATGTATGACCGCCCGTTTGTCTGACCTGAGTTCCCCTCGCCTCTACTCCAGGATTCCTGTAGTAGAGTCCTACAATCATCTTCAGAAGTATGATGGACTATGATGGGGCTGATGTGCTGATGATGGACTATGATGGGGCTGATGTGCTGATGATGGACTATGATGGGGCTGATGTGCTGATGATGGACTATGATGGGGTTGATGTGCTGATGATGGACTATGATGGGGCTGATGTGCTGATGATGAACTATGATTGGGATGATGAAGTCTGCAATAACAGAGCATAGCAGTACAACCCCTTAGCCTGGAGTGCCCTAACAAATAGCTGGGGAGGGTCCGAGCTCACAGTCAGACCTTAGAAGAAGAGTTAATAGTTTTGTTTCTTCTGTCTTAAAGGAAAAAAAAGGCTTACAGTATATACTCGCGTATAAGTCGAGATTTTCAGCCCATTTTTTGGGGCTGAAAGTCCCCCTCTCGGCTTATACGCGAGTCATATACTGGGGGTCGGCCAGGGAGGGGGAGCGGGGGGTGTCGGAGATCATGCTCACCTCTCCTGGCATGTTTCTGCAGCCCCCCGTGCTTATTCCATCTTCTCGGCGCTGTTCTTCCTGCTTTCAGCGGTCACGTGGTACGCTCATTACCCTCATTAATATGCACATATGTAATGAGCGGCACCACGAGACCGCAGAAAGGAGGAAGAACAGCACTGAGAAGATGGAACAAGCACGGGGGGCTGCAGAGACATGCCAGGAGAGGTGAGTATAACAGGGGGAGCCATATTGACCTGTGCCCCATTCCACCGCTGCGCATCGCTCTGCTGTCTTGCTTCCTCTGGCAGTGACGTTAAGGTCAGAGGGTGCCATGACGTAGTTAGCAGGCGCCCTCTGCCTTAACAGTCACTGCAGAGCCAGCAACGCTGAGGAGCAGCAGCTGCAGCAGTGACAAGGTGAGTATATAGTTTTTTCTTTTTTTTAATTGAGGCTGCGGCAGCAGCATTGTAAGGGGCCACTAATCACTGTGCAGCAATACAAGGGGCCACTCATCACTGCAGCATTATAAGGGGCCACTCATCACTGTGCAGCATTATAAGGGGCCACTCATCACTGTGCAGCATTATAAGGGGCCACTCATCACCGTGCAGCATTATAAGGGGCCACTCATCACCGTGCAGCATTATAAGGGGCCACTCATCACCATGCAGCATAATAAGGAGCCACTAATCACTGCAGCATTTCAAGGGGCCACTATTCACTGTGCAGCATTATAAGGGGCCACTAATCACTGTGCAGCATTATAAGGGGCCACTCATCACTGTGCAGCATTACAAGGGGCCACTCATCACTGTGCAGCATTACAAGGGGCCACTCATCACTGTGCAGCATTACAAGGGGCCACTAATCACTGTGCAGCATTACAAGGGGCCACTAATCACTGTGCAGCATTACAAGGGGCCACTAATCACTGTGCAGCATTATATGGGGCCAGTAATCACTGTGCAGCATTATATGGGGCCACTCATCACTGTGCTGCATTATAAGAGGCCACTCATCACTGTGCAGCATTATAAGGGGGCCTCTCATCACTGTGCAGCATTATACGGGGCCACTAATCACTGTGCAGCATTACAAAGGGCCACTAATCACCGTGCAGCATAATAAGGGGCCACTAATCACTGCAGCATTTCAAGGGGCCACTAATCACTGTGCAGCATTATAAGTGGCCACTAATCACCGTGCAGCATTGTAAGGGGCCACTAATCAATGTGCAGCATTATAAGGGGCCACTAATCACTGTGCAGCATTATAAGGGGCCACTAATCACTGTGCAGCATTATAAGGGGTCACTAACCAATGTGCAGCATTATAAGGGGCCACTAATCATTGTGCAGCATTATAAGGGGCCACTCTCCATGCAGCATTTTAAGGGGCCACTAATCACTGTGCAGCATTATAAGGGGCCACCAATCACTGTGCAGCATTATATGGGGCATATGTTATTATGGACCATGTTATAGGGCTACCATTATTCACTGTGCAGCATTATTAGGCATATTTTTGTATGGAGCATCTTATGGAACCCATCATGAACTTTATGGAGCATTATATGGGGCCATCATGAACTTTATGGAGCATCTTATGGGGCCCATTTTATTTTTGAAATTTACCAGTAGCTTCGGCATTTTCCACCTTAGGTTTATACGCGAGTCAATAAGTTTTCCCAGTTTTTTGTGACAAAATTAGGGTGGTCGGCTTATACATGGGTCGGCTTATACACGAGTATATACGGACTTCTAAAGAAAATTGCCCCCAAGTTATTTTGAGCGACCCCGCCTGCTGTACCATCCTTGTGATTTACGAGAACGTTTCTCACTTCCTGCTAGGACAGCGGAAACCCAAGGAGTAAAGAGAGAAGGTCCTTATGGCTGCATGGAGTAATGCTGGAAATCTCTAAATCTGCGGGGACAACAGAGACTTTAGAAGAAGGCAAACCAAGGTTTAGTGCTAGCACTAGTGTGAGAGAAGGTTTATACTACAGGACAGAAGTGCTGTAACAGGAAAGAACCTAACAAATAAAAAAGATTGTAGACAAACCAGATTTTGCTATCTATTCATGTCATTGCCTTCCATATTACAGAGAAATTTCCCTAAATCCGGTATCTGATAATCCACAATGATGTATATTCAGGGTCGAACTGGGGTGTCTGGGGCCCACCAGGGGAATGGACTCTAGGGCCCCTTCTTACAGCTATATGCTAATATCTGTCAGTCGTTATCCCCATTATAGTGGAGCATCGGGCGTAAAACACAGGCGGCTCCTGCACATCTACTGTGCACCCCCATAACTGGGATGTATAATTACGGTAGTTTACATTAATGTGGTTCTTTGGTTAAAACAATTTATCACTGATCCATGGGCTCTATAGGATAGCTGATCGCATACGTCCGACCATTAGAAACTGCACCGACCGGAAGAATGAGAAAGTTTTATCGTTGATAGGACACTTATCCCCATTTTAAACTGGAGCAGCAGGTTAGATATCTGACCGAAGCTGCATTCATTCTCTTTGGAGCTTCTATAAAAATACAAGTGCAGCCACTGAGGGAATGAATGGATCAGTGGTCAAGTCGGACATGCCACTCCAGTCTAATGGGGATAAAAAGTTCCACATTTTGCTGAATGGGTCCAAGTAGTTAGACCCCCCCAATCAATACGTTATCACTTGTCCTGTGAATAGGAGATTACGTTTTTCCACAGGAAACCCCTGTAAGTGCATCTCTGCCGCTGTTTACAAAGTATTTAATCTCTAATGGAAATAAAGAATATTCTCCTAATTAATATCAGAGAAGACTAATGACCGTCAAACACAACACAATCCACTGTACCAAGACTAATAATACCACATACAGGGGAGAAATACCACCACACCATGACCAGACCACATAGTACCCGCATCATATCACATAAAAGGCACAAATACAACAACACCATGACCAGACCACATATTACCACCACATAGTGACCGAATAATATGACATATTACCAGCATATAGGGACCAAATAATAATTCATACACAGAGAAATACTTCCACACTGTGAACAGTCCACAAATTACCACCACTTATTGATGGAATACTACAGTACTGATTATGAATACAAACCACAATAATAACAACACTGTTATTACCACCAGTGACATTATACACAGTACCTCTGTATATAGTGTCAGTGTACAGGTAATACAGTGATTACCAGTGACATTATACACAGGAGCTCAGTGATCACTGGCAACATTATTGTCAAGGTTTGCTCAGCTTGTGGGATTAGGTAGTTCAGAGGTTAATGTGGATGGCCTCACTCTGAGATTCTGGGAGGCTTTTTAAAGCCTCATTGTGGGCTCATTCCTCATCGTTTATACTCAGACCCTTGGCCGAGTGTGTGTGACCCTGGTGTGCTTTGTGACTGTAATACTTTATGCTTGTTTGGTTTTGATCTGGTTCTGTCCCTGTTACGAGTTCTGCCTGTCCCTCTTGTACTGCGTTGCTATCTCTGTGTATGACTCATTGCCTATGACCTGACTATTCTCTGATTGCCCCTCTTGTACTGTGCAGCTATCTCCATGTATGACTCATTGCTTACGTTCTGACTACTCTCTGCTCGCCCCTCTGGTATCGCGCCGCCCTCTCCATGTATGACCGCCCGTTTGTCTGACCTGAGTTCCCCTCGCCTCTACTCCAGGATTCCTGTAGTAGAGTCCTACAATCATCTTCAGAAGTGGGACACTAAGCCCCGCCCCCTGTGGTCACATGATCGTAGGTCCTTGTACTTCTTACTACCTTCAGCATCGCAGGTCCCATCTGCCTCAACTTTCCCTGCAGTATCGGACCCCGGGCCCTCCCGCAGTAGGGGTGAGTCACGCTGCTCAGCCGTGGCAGTTCGCCGACGCTGACAGGATCCTGATATTTATACACAGAAGATCTGCATACAGTGTCAGTGTAATACAGTGACCACCAGTGAAATTATACACAGGAGCTTTTGGAAGTGCATTGAGCAGCAGGGTGGTTTGCTGGTGAAGGGAAAAAAAATCTCTTTAAATCTTCTGCCTGAGCGAGTTTACATGAGCTGAGTGTGACCTGAGCGTAAGTGCGAACGGTGGTAAGTGTGTGACTTGTGATTCAGTGACTTTGGATTCAGGGAGTTTGCAAAGGAGGTATTACTGAATTGCTGTTATATTTTATTAATACTTTTTATTTATTTTTACTTATCTTTTCTGTCTGGTGCAATCCCCATTAGGAATGTGCTCCACTATTGCCAATGCCATCCAGTGTACGTCTTGCCGCATGTACACAATCCTTGATCAGCCAGTCGAGGGTGCATACTGCTGTGCGAGATGTGAGCACATTGTGCATTTGGAAGCCCAGATACTGGATTTAAATGTGCAGCTGGCAACACTGAGATCAATAGACAATATGGAAAGGAGACTTCTACTCACTGAGCAGACGCTCAATGAGATAGATGAGGGGGGGATGCTAGGTTGGAGCTGCAGGACAGTGAAGCAGTAAGATGGGTGACAGTTAGAAGGTGGGGTAGACAGAAGAGTGCCAGGGAGGCTAGTCCTGATCTGGCACAACCCAATAAGTTTGGCAGATGAGGGGAGTGTCAGTGCAGGGGTAGCACTGCTGCAGCAAGGCATGTCCTCTGAAAGCCAGAGGAGTATATGCTCCAGTAAGGGGAGAAATAGGAGAGCAGGGCAGGACAGACAGGTGCTGGTAGTGGGGGACTCAATTATTAGGGGAACAGATAGGGCAATCTGTCACAAAGAAAGGGATCGTCGAACGGTGTGCTGCCTATCTGGCGCGCAAGTCTGACACATCGCTGACCGGGTTGACAGATTACTGGGAGGGGCTGGTGAGGATCCAGCGGTCATGGTGCACATTGGTACAAATGACACAGAGGTAGGTGGAAGGTCCTTAAAGATGATTTCAGGGAATTAGGCTGCAATCTTAAGGCAAGGACCTCCAAGGTAGTATTTTTGGAAATATTTCCTGTACCACGTGCCACGCCAGAGAGGAGATTAGGGAAGTTAATAAGTGGTTCAAGAATTAGTGTAGGAAGGAGGGGTTTGGGTTCCTGGAGAACTGGGCCGACTTCTCAGTTGGCTACAGGTTCTACGCTAGGGACGGGCTGCACCTCAATGGGGAGGGTGCAGCTGTGCTGGGGGAAAAAATGGCTAGAAGGGTGGAGGAGTGTTTAAACTTGGAACTAGGGGAGGGTATTCATTTTATAAGAGGGGAAGACTGTGCAGATAGAGACCTGGGCACAAATAATGAAATTGGGGGTGGTAGTGGCATGGGGGGTGAGGTTAGAACAGTTAATAATTTAAGAAATAGAGGTACAGACATACATAAAGTGCATGTATACAAATGCCAGAAGCCTCGCCAACAAAATGGAGGACTTAGAATTAATTTTGTTGGAAGATAAGGTATATTGCACCCTCTCATAGGGTATAAGGCTGCCCCCTCATAGGGTATAATGCTTCCCCCCCCTCATAGGGTATAATGCACCCCCTCATAGGGTATAATGCTGCCCCCTCATAGGGTATAACACTAGATAGATAGATATGTGATAATTAGATGTATAGATAGATAGATAATAGATAGATAGATCTATGGATAGATAGATAGATATAAAGATATAAAGATAATAGATAGTGAAAGATATAGGTAGCTATAGAGATAGATAGACCTAGATAGATATAGATAGATAAATAGATAGATAGGGGATAAATAGATATATGGATAGCTAGATAGATAGATATAAAGATAATAGATAGTGATAGCTATAGATAGGTATATAGATAGATAGAAAGGGGATAAATAGATAGATCTATGGATAGATGATATATAGATGGATAGATAGATATAAAAATAATAGATAGAGATAGATGTAGATAGGTATAGAGATAGATGGATATAGACTATTTATATCTATCTATATCTACCTCTATATGTATCTATCTATCTATCTATTTTTATCTATCTCTATATCTAAGATAGAGACAGATAGATATAGAGATAGAGATATAGATATACAGATAGAAATAGATAGATATAGAGATATATAGATATAGAGACAGATAGATATAGAGATAGATAGAGATAGATATAGAGAGATATAAAAAACAAACCACAATACTCACCTCTCCTCCTGCTCCCACGCTGATGACTGCTTCAGTGTCAGCAGCTGACCCGTCTGCCAGACACACAGCGGGTGCGCGATGAAGTGACGTCATCGCGCATCGGCTGTGAGTCAGGAGCAGAGGGGACTGATGGGAGAGAGATGCTCTCTCTTCCACTGCAATTGAGGGCGGCGCCGGCTGCCTAGGTTGGGGAGCGGGGCCCCGGGGTGAGTGGAGGCCGAGAGTGAAATGATATTCACTGCTGAAGCAGTGAATATTCATTTCTCTTTAGTAGTGGGGACAGTGGCTCCTGCCTCCTGACACCCGCTGCTGCTCCGCTGGCAGGGCCCCCATAGCAGCTGTGTGGCACTGGCTGGGGGCCCCTGGAGCAGTGGGGGCCCTAGGCAACAGCTGTCCCTGTATACCAGTAGAGGTGCCAGGGCCCACCAGATGCCAGGGCCCACCGGAGAATCAGTCCGACGCTACCTGTCTGTATATATAATGTCAGTGTACAAGTAATAGAATGATCACTGGAGACATACACAGGAGTTCTGTATATAGTGTATAGTGTACAGGTAATACAGTGACTCACCAGTAACATTATACACAGGAGCTCTGCATATAGTCAGCGTACAGGTAATACAAGGATCACCAGTGACATTATACACAGGAGCTCTGTATATACTATATAATGTAAGTGTCCAGGTAAATTACTGACTTACCAGTGACCTCTGTATTTGTAGCGATTCATCTTCGCTTTTCTTCCTCTTCCAGCCAGGACACATTTGCTGCAGAAAATAACACACTATACTTGATCACTTCTAGACCACATTCCCCACTTTCCCCCCCGACTTCTACACTTTATGTGTAAAGGTCAGCCAGGGCAGTAGTCGTGGCTGAGTATTTCGGGTTCGGGCATTGTATACCCTGACCTCCCTCTACAGGAAAACGGTACCTCTTCTCTTGCATGGTACGGTGAATACTCACCGTGCCGTCAGCGTCCCCTTTGCTACGCCGACTTGATGCTGATCCTTGATCCCAATGAATAGAGACACAGTCCAGGGCAACTCTTAGCTGAGCAAATTTATTTACTTCAGGACACAGCACATCCACATAGTTTCCAGCATTTTCATCACAGTAAAGACAGCACATTACTTCATCTTTCCCTTCACTGTTCCTTGCAGTGTTTCCGTTTGACGAAGCGTCTCAGACGGCTCCTCAGTGTCCTCCCTGTATAGCGTCACCACGGTGAAGCGCTCTCCAGCATGTTTCGCCCCGGACATCAGAGATTCAGCCCACGTAGCTTTCCACCACATTCTGGAGTGACCTGCCCGTACCCTTTTACGGTAACCTTCAATCTTCCTCTGTTTACTTACACTCTTTTCCACTTTATTGCTGGTTCTGCTGTACCGTGTTCTTCTCTAGATGGCTGGGCATCAGCTTTAACATCACGGGGTAGTTAGGCAGCTCAGGCATATAGCCCACCCGAGCACAAAGGGGTCAGGCCTCTGACTGCCTGAAACTGGAAGACCATCCTGGCTTATTCTCCAGCTATCCCCTCCTACAGTTAACTCCTATATGTCCTACAGCTACATCTACTGTGCAATGAGCTCAGTGCCCCATCTAGTGACCATAGCCCAGACTGCACTGTCCCTACCAAGTACAAGGTGCAGAAACATAGTTTATGCTATATAAATAATACAGCAACATGAAATATACGATAATGCGCAACAATGGTATAACATATTATATAAATATATACAGTGGGGAAAAAAAGTATATTGTCAGTCAGCAATAGTGCAAGTTCCACCACTTAAAAAGATGAGAGGCGTCTGTAATTTACATCATAGGTAGACCTCAACTATGGGAGACAAACTCAGAAAAAAAAAAATCCAGAAAATCACATTGTCTGTTTTTGTTTCATTTTATTTGCATATTATGGTGGAAAATAAGTATTTGGTCAGAAACAAGCAATCAAGATTTCTGGCTCTCACAGACCTGTAACTTCTTCTTTAAGAGTCTCCTCTTTCCTCCACTCATTACCTGTAGTAATGGCACCTGTTTAAACTTGTTATCAGTATAAAAAGACACCTGTGCACACCCTCAAACAGTCTGACTCCAAACTCCACTATGGTGAAGACCAAAGAGCTGTCAAAGGACACCAGAAACAAAATTGTAGCCCTGCACCAGGCTGGGAAGACTGAATCTGCAATAGCCAACCAGCTTGGAGTGAAGAAATCAACTGTGGGAGCAATAATTATAAAATGGAAGACATACAAGACCACTGATAATCTCCCTCGATCTGGTGCTCCACGCAAAATCCCACCCCGTGGGGTCAGAAAGATCACAAGAACGGTGAGCAAAAATCCCAGAACCACGCGGGGGGACCTAGTGAATGAACTGCAGAGAGCTGGGACCAATGTAACAAGGCCTACCATAAGTAACACACTACGCCACCATGGACTCAGATCCTGCAGTGCCAGACGTGTCCCACTGCTTAAGCCTGTACATGTCCGGGCCCGTCTGAAGTTTGCTAGAGAGCATTTGGATGATCCAGAGGAGTTTTGGGAGAATGTCCTATGGTCTGATGAAACCAAACTGGAACTGTTTGGTAGAAACACAACTTGTCGTGTTTGGAGGAAAAAGAATACTGAGTTGCATCCATCAAACACCATACCTACTGTAAAGCATGGTGGTGGAAACATCATGCTTTGGGGCTGTTTCTCTGCAAAGGGGCCAGGACGACTGATCCGGGTACATGAAAGAATGAATGGGGCCATGTATCGTGAGATTTTGAGTGAAAACCTCCTTCCATCAGCAAGGGCATTGAAGATGAAACGTGGCTGGGTCTTTCAACATGACAATGATCCAAAGCACACCGCCAGGGCAACGAAGGAGTGGCTTCGTAAGAAGCATTTCAAGGTCCTGGAGTGGCCTAGCCAGTCTCCAGATCTCAACCCTATAGAAAACCTTTGGAGGGAGTTGAAAGTCCGTGTTGCCAAGCGAAAAGCCAAAAACATCACTGCTCTAGAGGAGATCTACATGGAGGAATGGGCCAACATACCAACAACAGTGTGTGGCAACCTTGTGAAGACTTACAGAAAATGTTTGACCTCTGTCATTGCCAACAAAGGATATATCACAAAAGTATTGAGATGAAATTTTGTTTCTGACCAAATACTTATTTTCCACCATAATATGCAAATAAAATGAAAAAAAAAAAAACAGACAATGTGATTTTCTGGATTTTTTTTTCTCAGTTTGTCTCCCATAGTTGAGGTCTACCTATGATGTAAATTACAGACGCCTCTCATCTTTTTAAGTGGTGGAACTTGCACTATTGCTGACTGACTAAATACTTTTTTTCCCCACTGTATACAAGTACAACAGCAACATGGGGGTTTAAAGGGGTAAGACTCTCAACCCCTTACACATGTCTACATATTGATATTAGTCATGTATTTTACTACAGCACAGGCACCATTTTGATGAATGCAAACCTTTTTTTTGTAACCCCACAAACACCCGGAGCACCAGAATCTCAATAACTGAAATTTACAAATACAGATTACACAACAACCACAAGATGCATTTCATCACCCAGGTCACCTCATTTTAATCAGTATAACAGCGTAGACCTGACACTGTCTGTACTTTACTGTTCACAATCCTGCTGACAGGATCCCTTTAAATCTAAATTTTAATAAGTTTGTTCTTTTCTGCGCTAAACGTCCCCCAAACCCTGAGGACGGCGAGTATACCTTGGTTGTGTTTTGCTGTATGTGTATACAAAAGTACAAGAAGAGCACCTATCAGGGGCTCAGAAAAGCTGGGTGGCATGTGTGCTAGTGTGTGACCCAGCGCAGGTGTCTCACTGGCCTATCAAAACAGTGACCGATAGCAGCAAACAGTGTGATGGTGATGTGAGAACTGTCTGCGGGGTGCGCTTAGGTGAGTGGACAAAAGAATATGGGAGGTTCACCTTTATAGTAACATCCCAGGGCAGGTGTGTCGTGAGCAAGTGGTGTTCAAGAAATATTGGTGGCAGTGGTTGTGACTTATCCTGACACACAATGTACAGGGAAATGGGAAAATTGTGAAAAAAAACGCAATTCTGACCTTAATTATGTTTACGGCGTACATTATGTGGTAAAAATGACCATGTAATATGATTCTCCTCATCAGTATGATTACAGAGATACTAAACGTGCCCAGATTTTTAAATTATTTTAGTGGTAGAAAAAAAATCAAGACTTTGAAATAAAAAATATGTTGGAGTTTGTGTTGCCATTTTCCGAGACCCGTAGTTTTACTTTTTCGTTCAATAGAGCTATGAGAGGGATTATTTTTTCATAAGGCGAGACGTTATTATGGATATTACTTTGGGATAGATATGACATTTTAGTTGCTTGTTACGCATTTTAACCCCTTCACTACCAAGAGTGGTTTGCACGTTAACTACCGGGCCAATTTTTACAATTCTGACCACTGTCCCTTTATGAGGTCATAACTCTGAAACGCTTCCGTGGATCCCGGTGATTCTGACAATGTTTTCTCGTGACATATTGTACTTCATGTTAGTGGTAAAATTTCATTCATATAACTTGCGTTTATTTATGAGAAAAACGGAAATTTGGCGAAAATTTTGAAAATTCCGCAATTTTCCAACTTTGAATTTTTATGCCCTTAAATCACAGAGATATGGCACACAAAAAAGTTAATAAGTAACATTTGCCACATGTTTACTTTACATCAGCAACATTTTTATTTGTTAGCAAGATGTAAGGGTTAAAAGTTGACCAGCGATCTCTCATTTTTGCAACACCATTTTATTTTTACGGACCACCTCACATTTGAAGCCACTTTGAGGGGTCTATATGATAGAAAATACCCAAAAGTGACACCATTCTAAAAATTGCACCCCTTAAGGTGCTTAAAACCACATTCAAGGTGTTTATTAACCCTTCAGGTGCGTCACAGGAATTTTTTGAATATTTAAAAAAAATTAACATTTAACTTTTTTTCACAAAAAAAATTACTTCAGGTTCAATTTTTTTTATTTTACCAAGTGTAACAGGAGAAATTGGACTGCAAAAATTATTGTGCAATTTGTCCTGAGCACGCTGATACCTGATATGTGGGGGGGAACCACTGTTTCAGCGCATGGCAGAGCTCAGAAGGGAAGGAGCGCCGTTTGACTTTTTCAATGCAAAATTGGCTGGAATTCTGATCGGACGCCATGTCGTGTTTGGAGAGCCCCTGATGTACCTAAACAGTGGAAACCCCCCACAAGTGACCCCATTTTTGAAACTAGACCCCCTAAGGAACTTATCTAGATATGTGGTGAGAACTTTGAACCCACAAGGGCTTCACAGAAGTTTATAATGCACAGCGGTACAATTAAAAAATCATATTTTTTCCAAAAAATGATCTTTTCACCCCCAATTTTTATTTTCCCAAGGGTAACAGGACCCTAAAAGTTATTGTGCAATTTGTCCTGAGTACACTGATACCCCATATGTGGGTGTAAATGACTATTTGGGCACATGGCAGAGCTCGGAAGGCAAGCAGCGCCATTTGACTTTTTTGGCTGGAATTGAGATCAGACACCATGTCGCGTTTGGAAAGCCCCTGATGCACCAAAACAGTGGAAACCCCCCACAAATGACCCCATTTTGGAAACTAGACCCCCCAAGGAACTTATCTAGATGTGTGGTGAGAACTTTGAACCCCCAAGTGCTTCACAGAAGTTTATAACGCCCAGGCGTGAAAATAAGAAAAAATTTTTTTTCCACAAAAATGATATTTTTGCCCCAAAATTTTTATTTTCCTAAGGGCAACAGGAGAAATAGGACCCCAAAAGTTGTTTTGCAAATTGTCCTGATTAGGCTGATACCCCATATGAGGGGGTAAAACACTGTTTGGGTGCATGGCAGGGCTTGGAAGGGAAGGAGCACCATTTGACTTTTTCAACGCAGAATTGGCTGGAATTGAGATCAGATGTCATGTTGCGTTTGGAGAGCACCCGATGTGCGCAAATAGTGGAAACCCCCAATTCTAGCCCTAGCCCTAACCCTAACCCTAGCCCTAGCCCTAACCCTAGCCCTAGCCCTAACCCTAGTGGGAAAATGGAAATAAATACATTTTTTTAATTTTATTATTTTTCCCTAACTAAGGGGGTGATAATGGGGGGTTTGATTTACTATTTATGGCGGTTTTTATGTTTGACAGCTGTCGCACGCTAAAAGACGCTTTTTATTGTAAAAATAGTTTTCGCATCACCACATATTGAGAGCTATAATTTTTCCATATTTTGACCCACCGAGTCATGTGAGGTCTTATTTTTTGCGGGACGAGTTGACGCTTTTATTGGTATCATGTTCGGGCATGTGACATTTTTTGATCGCTTTTTATTTCGTTTTTTGGGACGCAGAATTTACAAAAACCAGCGTTTCATGAATTTCTTTTGGGTGGTGCGTTTACGCCGTTCCGGGTGCGGTAAAATTTATAAGGCAGTTTTATTCTTCGGGTCAGTACGGTTACAGCGATACCTCATTTAGGTGGTTTTTTTATGTTTTGGCGCTTTTATGCAATGAAAATAATTTTATATAAAAAATAATTATTTTTGCATCACTTTATTCTGCGAGCTATAACTTTTTTATTTTTTCGCTGATGATGCTGTATGGTGGCTCATTTTTTGCGGGACAAGATGACGTTTTCAGCGGTACCATGGATATTTGTATGCATCTTTTTGATCGCGCGTTATTGCACTTTTTGTTCGGCAGTATGATAATAAATCATTATTTTTTGCTTCGTTTTTTATTTTTATTTTTTAAGGGGTTCACTTAAGGGGTTAACTATTGGGACAGTTTTATAGGGCGGGTCGTTATGGACGCGGCGATACCAAATATGTGTACTTTTATTGTTTTGTTTTTTTTTATTTCCAAAAAATGAATTTATTGGGGAATATTTTTTTTTTTTTTTTAATTTATTTGGCGATTTTTTTTAAATTATTTTTACACTTTTTTTTATTTTTTTTTTACTTTATTACAATGTCCCATGGGGGACATCACTGTCCTGTGACAGATCGCTGATCTGTCACATCACAGATCACTGTGACAGATCAGCGATCTGTCAGGCACTGCACAGGCTTCCTCATGCCTGCACTTTGCAGGCACTGAGGAAGCCAGCTTCCTGCAGGCCCCCGGAGGTCTCCGTCGCCATATTGGATCCGGGGACCTGCAGGAAAGGAGTCCTCCGCAGCAGCGCTGCACATTGTGCTGCCGTGGGGGCTCAGGGAAGCACGGAGGGAGCCCCCTCCCTGACGATGCTTCCCTTTAACCCCCGGTACACCGCGATCATGTTTGATCGCGGTGTGCAAGGGGTTAACGTGTCGGGGGCGGTCCGTAACCGCCCCTGACACATTGTGCCGGGTGTCAGCTATGATAATTAGCTGACACTCGGCCGCGATCAACGGCGCTCACCACGTGGGCGCCGCTGATCGCGATGACGTAATATTCCGTCCATGGTAATTAGGTCCATGGTCACATGGACGGAATATTACGTAAATTGTAGGTAAGGGGTTAAGTGGTATTGCAGCGACCAAAAAATACCGCAATGTTGGCGTTTTTAAATTTTTTGTGTTTACCAATTGGGTTAATTATTTTTATATTTTGATAGCTTGGACTTTGCTGGATGCGGCGATATCACTTGACATTTTTTTTTATGTTCATTTTCAATGGAGGAAAATTGAACTTTTATGAGTTTTTTTTTCATATTTGTTTAAATCTTTTTTTGTTGTTTTACTTTTCTTTTCACTTCATTTATCGCTCCCTAAGGCCCCTTCCACACTTCAGTTTTTTGCAATCAGTCACGATCCGTCAGGTTTTGACAAAAAACGGATCCTCAATTTTTTTTTGAGGATCCGTTTTTTCCCCATTGACTTGCATTAATGGCGGATTGTGACGGATGGCTGTCCGTTTCATCCGTTTTTTTTGAGGATCCGCCAAACGTTACTCTCTCTCTCTCTCTCCTTCCCGACCAGCGTTTCCTTTAAATTTCCTCATTTTCAGGATCCTTCTGAAAACGGATCCTGTGCCATCCGTTCACATCAGTTCAGAACGGATCCGCTTGTCTGCCTTTTTGGCGGATTTGAACTGATGCAAAAAACTGAAGTGTGAAAGAGGCCTAAGCTGTACTACATACAGGGGCTAATGGTGCAGCAGAAGTGTGAACTTTTTGATGCTTTTGTTTAATATTTTCCACTATAGTATATGGAGAGCATAAAAAACGCATGCAAAATTCCAATGAAGTCTCCAATTGTGGAACTGAAGCATTCCTCTACTAAAAAAATGCATTCGAAAAAACTGCCACAAAAAAATACAATAAAAAGTTTTGATTGCTTTAGTGCGAATACCTATGGAAACAATGCAGCACTTCTGCACGTGTGAACATGGCCCAGGAGAGACTCTGGACAATTTGTACGTTCTACACCAGGTTCACACTTGGGGTTATTTATTTTTTATCACTACTTAGAATTACAGACAAATTAAAAAAAGTGATCTGAGCCAATTATATGGAAAAAATACAATATTATTTAACATTTATTCTGAAGCTATATGAAATAATTCCGACTACAGCAATGGTCTGTGCCCATCACGGGTGATCCGTGTTACCGGGAAGAGAGGAGGAGACATTCCTAGAAGGAGCTGACAATAGATACATCACGTTATCTCACATATGAGGATACAGAATTATACAGGTTTGAAAATATCAAATAGAAAGATTTGCCTGTAAACAGGTAAAAAAGCAAAAACAGTAAATAAAGCAATGACTTGGGCTCTTGTACCGGTAAGTTTTTATACATCTCATCCCAATCCAGCTAACCCCTATCCGTACAGTGGCAGCTGGTATTGGATGGTCTGCCATGGGTAACATAACTAGTTCTCCTATATTAGACCCATTGCCATGTTCGTCTTTATGACATCACAGAAGCGTTGTCCACGAGTCATGGAATGTTCCGCAAGAACGGTCAGTGCGAGGCAAGCAGAGATAGAGAGGAGAGCTGAACACTAACCCTCCGTCAGGCGCAATATAGATTCTCCTCAGTTCATGCGCAATGTGCCTGACAAGCACAGGTCAGAAAACCACCTATAGTAGCTACATATTTCAATTTCAGGACTATAGAAGTAGTCAGTGACCTTCATAGGAATGTATTAAAAGAGATTACACCAAATCAGATGCAAAAAAAAACATTTATTAACCATAAACTTATTAAAACTAAAAGTACCACTTTTCGGTAGTACCGCCAAATAGGCTCCAGTTATCTTTACTTAACTATTGCTTAAATATAAAATTATGGAAAAAAACTTAAAGGATATTGCACTTAGATGTTACTTAATTATTTTCTACTCATCTTCAGTGGTTTCAATTGCAGCAGAAGATCATCGAAACGGAGGCAACGGATCAGGACTTTGAATCGTTTCAGATTCATCACAAGGCTGAATTTTTCGATGCTATAACCGTCTGTCCCCCACAGCTCCTCCAAACTTTGCCTATTTGCTCTGAAAGCACCAGCTAGGTATAACAAGCCAATAAATGCCTTGAGTTCAATCACATCAGTGTTTGTGATGTCCCTCTCTCTGGAGAATTGCTCTTTGATTGTGTCAATATACTGGTTAGTGAACCGAACAATAGTTTCCAACATGCTATCTGTAATTAGATTACTCCAACATTCCACTGCAGTTTTAGCTTTTCTAGCACTTCCAATAACTCCAGGAAGGTGTGTAATAATATTGTGGGATTCTCTGCGCTGTTTGTTCTTGGGTGCCTTTTTGTTCCACTTTGTATTTTTATCTTTGCCCAAATAATAAGCTAGATCTGTGTCTGTTTCCTCTGTATCCGTGTCATCACCATCCTGCTCTGTTCCAGAATCAGTGTTACATTCTGCTACCTCATCTTCAGATGAAATGTCACTAGATTCCTCTAAATCCTCAGTTACTGCTGGTTCTTCCTCATCATCTTCTAACAAAAAAATCTTCATTTCTTCTAAATGAAGGGGTTTAGATGAATCATACTGTTTTCTGGCCATTGCAGCAGAAAATCTGAAGCAAGAGAGAAAGAGTATGTGTTAGGGCGCAATGTGCCTTAGAAGCCACCCTCCTTTTGTCTAAGAAAACAGTACTTATGTACACTAACTTAGCATTAATCCTTCATAAAACAAGCTAAATACACAATCGTGATGAATAAAAAAAGAAAATACTAACCTTTCAATTTGTGTTGAAATCAGGCGCAATGTGCCTGAGAAGCCAAAGTGTTGATATCTGCTCACTAGAAGGTCTGCTGAGTCACTGTGATATCAGGTTTCACAGAGCCTGTAGAGTCAGGAGATAACTAGGAGGGGTGGGGTTTTCTAATAAGTGGGCAAGGAGAGAGAAGTGAAACTAATTACTGTGTGCCTGTCAGATCTATTGCGCCTGACGGAGGGCTAACCCAGAGCGACTTGTAAATCACTTTTTACTTGTTTTGTTTATTTTTTTTACTTTTATTTCTTTTTTTTGGGAGTGTTTTCTACCATCCGCACACACTTTTGTGTGTGTGGAGGGGAAGGCAGCCTAATGGCTGCACCCGTAGCTGGAGGAAAGTTCCAACCACGGAGACGTCTCCCACATGCCAGGACATCCCTATACAGTCAGAGGCCTGAACACCACCAAAGGCCAACTGGCTTCACGGGGTATGTGATGGCAGTGCTTTATTATATCGTGTCATTTATTAAATGCCTGTTCAAAACACCAGAAAAGGCAAAGGACCGATATTCCAGACTGAAAAGTCCACCACCATATCCTACAATGCCCGAAATAGGCCGATTCGTACAACCTGCAGCACACATCAGCGCAGAGCCAGAGGGTATGAAGGAACGCCTGATACTCACCAGAACAGTAGATGAGGAAGAGACAACAGCCACATTGCCCAGGAGCCCATCCCCATGCACCTGGATGGAGCTAACTCCCTCTCAAGCACGTATACTCCTCAGTATGCCTTACGACCATCAACCGCGTATTAAGGTGACTGCTAAACAAGGCTACAATCCTACACCACACCTGCCAGTCAGCTATACCACTGGAAAGATCATGCAAGTAATGCTGATGAGCCCACAGGATGTACAACGTGCCTACAAGAGAGATTTGGGTTTCCTTCCAAGTCCTAGGAAGATCATTCTCCCGAGAAGAGAATTCCGCGACACTTTGATTTAGCCGGCGGAAAATGTAGTGGCGAGCACATACCATCTTCTGCACAGCTGCTTCTCAGACAGATTTTCCGGTTTTGACTATGGCTTGATCAATGGATTATGTTTCTATACTGCCGCCTGCCCTGACCTCTGCTTGTTTAAAGTTATGCATCTACACTGCCGCCAGCCCTGACCTTTGCTTGCTCAATGGATTATGTTTTTGAACTGCCGCCTGCCTGACCTCTGCTTGCTCAATGGATTGTTTCTGCACTGCCGCCTGCCTTGACCTCTGCTTACTCAATGGATTATGTTTTTGAACTGCCGCCTGCCCTGACCTCTGCTTGCTCAATGGATTATGTTTTTGAACTGCCGCCTGCCCTGACCTCTGCTTGCTCAATGGATAATGTTTTTGAACTGCCGCCTGCCCTGACCTCTGCTTGCTCAATGGATTATGTTTCTGCACTGCCGCCTGCCTGACCTCTGCTTGCTCAATGGATTATGTTTTTGAACTGCCGCCTGCCCTGACCTCAGCTTGCTCAATGGATTATGTTTCTGCACTGCCGCCTGCCCTGACCTCAGCTTGCTCAATGGATTATGTTTCTGCACTGCCGCCTGCCCTGACCTCTGCTTGTTTCCGGTTATTAATCTGTGATACTAATAAAAATGTATATTATTCTGCACTATATGGACTGTGGGTCGTTTTTTTCTTTGGTTTTATGGTTGTTTCCGGTTATGTTTCTGCACTGCTGCCTGCCCTGACCTTTGCTTGTTTCTGACTACTCATTTGCCTGCTGATTTTGTACTTCTTCCTCAATGCCTGCACTTTTAAGACCCCAGTAGAGCTAATTTATATAAATCCTGCATCCTAACAATGAAGCCGGGTTATAGGGCTTCTGATCACAATGGTAGGATGATGCCTCAATGTGAAGAAGGGTAGCACCAGTTCTTCACCTAACAGTATGGAATTCTTATCTAAAAAATTGATAAAGGAACAGTACAGTATAGACAAAGGTCCCATAAACTCAACAAGTACAAACCATAAAGAACTTTAAGCATAAACATATGAGACAACAAACCAAATGGCTCAGAATACCACATCCGACCCAACCAGCAGTTTTGTTGAAGGTATTTTCCTCTGAACTTTCATTAAGAGGGTACAACATCTCAAATACAATAGACTGGTGTGGGTCTCCAACCATTTAGGAACCCTCAAATCAATAGTACAGGGGTCTTGAATCAGCCACAAAATTGCTTCAGGAAGAATTGGGTGGAGCACTGGTTTCATATGTAACCTGCCGCTCATGTCAAGGTCTATGAAAATAACCAAACACAAGGCTGAGTACTCAGATCTTATAGGAACCTCCCCAATAGTGAATGGCCATATCTCCATTCATAGTTCCCCCAGGTCTGTAGACAGATGCGGGTTTCACGTCCGGGACCTCTGCCTATCAGACATTTATAGAATATTTTATGGATAACACATAAATGTTTGGGAAAACTCCTCTTCTAAATAGTGCGCCTCAAGTTTCATCTGCTGTTTGCAGTGGTATGTAGTCATCATAGCTCATATGAGGGAAGGTTTCTTGAGAGGGGAGTATCCATCTACTATATCCATATTCTGTGGATATCTACCCTAATAAAGCTTATGGACGGTGAGTGCAGTGATGAGACTGACCCTTTATTAACATGTTCTGTCCCACAAACTAATGTAGTACACTGCACTGACTGCCGATAAATTGTCTTTGGATAATAAAGTCTAACGTTTGTTATATGTAATATAACACTTTTTTTCCCAGAATTATCTAAGAATTATCGACAAGGAAAATGGACTCAAGATAAAGCTGAGAAACATGCATTTCTTCACAGCTCCTGATATAGGTAGTGTGGTCTTTAAAAACAGTAGTTCCCAACTTGTGCCTCCTCAGCAAGTAATCCCCTAGCCATTGGTAGATCATAACTTGCTGATTACGGGTGTTTCACTGCCAGGACCCCCACCAATCCTAAGAACAGGGTGTCTGGAACAAGCGGCTATTAAGAATGCGCAACAACACCTCTTTCATTATGGGACAATGATGGGGCTGTTGATGGACTATGATGGGGCTGATGTGCTGATGATGGACTATGATGGGGTTGATGTGCAGATGATGGACTATGATGGGGCTGATGTGCTGATGATGGACTATGATTGGGATGATGAAGCCTGCAATAACAGAACATAGCAGTACGACCCCTTAGCCTGGAGTTCCCTAACAAATAGCTGGGGAGGGTCCGAGCTCACAGTCAGACCTTAGAAGAAGAGTTAATAGTTTTGTTTCTTCTGTCTTAAAGGAAAAAAAAAAGGCTTACCGTATATACTCGCGTATAAGTCGAGATTTTCAGCCCATTTTTTTGGGCTGAAAGTCCCTCTCTCGGCTTATACGCGAGTCATATACCAGGGGTCGGCCGGGAAGGGGGAGCGGGGGGTGTCGGAGATCATACTCACCTCTCCTGGCATGTTTCTGCAGCCCCCCGTGCTTATTCCATATTCTCTGCGCTGTTCTTCCTGCTTTCAGCGGTCACGTGGTACGCTGATTACCCTCATTAATATGCACATATGTAATGAGCGGCACCACGTGACCGCAGAAAGCAGGAAGAACAGCGCTGAGAAGATGGAACAAGCACGGGGTGCTGCAGAGACATGCCAGGAGAGGTGAGTATAACGGGGGGAGCCATATTCACCTGTACCCCGTTCCAACGCTTTGCGTCGCTCTGCTGTCTTGCTTCCTCTGGCAGTGACGTTTAGGTCAGAGGGCGCCATGACGTAGTTAGCAGGCGCCCTCTGCCTGAACAGTGACTGCAGAGCCAGCAACGCTGAGGTGCAGCAGCTGCAGCAACGACAAGGTGAGTATATAGTTTTTTGTTTTTTTTAATTGAGGCTGCGGCAGCAGCATTATAAGGGGCCACTAGTCACTGTGCAGCATTGTAAGGGGCCACTAATCACTGTGCAGCTTAGAATGGGCCACTAATCATTGTGCAGAATTATAAGGGGCCACTAATCGCTGTGCAGCATTATAAGGGGCCACTAATAACTGTGCAGCATTACAACGGGCCACTAATCACCGTGCAGCATAATAAGGGGGCACTAATCACCGTGCAGCATAATAAGGGGCCACTAATCACTGCAGCATTACAAGGGGCCACTAATCACTGGGCAGCATTATAAGTGGCCACTAATCACCGTGCAGCATTATAAGGGGCCACTAATCACTGTGCAGCATTATAAGGGGCCACTAATCACTGTGCAGCATTATAAGGGGCCACTAATCACTGCGCAGCATTAAAATTGGCCACTCACTGTGCAGCATTACAAGGGGCCACTAGTCACTGTGCAGCATTATAAGGGGCCACTAATCACTGCGCATTATAAGGGGCCACCAATCACTGTGCAGCATTATAAGGGGTCACCAATCACTGTGCAGCATTATATGGGGCATATGTTATTATGGACCATGTTATAGGGCCACCATTATTCACTGTGCAGCATTATTAGGCATATTTTTGTATGGAGCATCTTATGGAACCCATCATGAACTTTATGGAGCATTATATGGGGCCATCATAAACTTTATGGAGCATCTTATGGGGCCCATTTTTTTTTTAAATTTACCAGTAGCTTCGGCATTTTCCAATCTAGGCTTTTACGTGAGTCAATAAGTTTTCCCAGTTTTTTGTGACAAAATTAGGGTGGTCGGCTTATACATGGGTCGGCTTATACACGAGTATATACGGACTTCTAAAGAAAATTGCCCCCAAGTTATTTTGAGCAACCCCGCCTGCTGTACCATCCTTGTGATTTACGAGAACGTTTCTCACTTCCTGCTAGGACAGCGGATACCCAAGGAGTAAAGAGAGAAGGTCCTAGTCTGCAGGGACAACAGAGACTTTAGAAGAAGGCAAACCAAGGTTTATCGCTAGCACTAGTGTGAGAGAAGGTTTATACTACAGAACAGAAGTGCTGTAACAGGAAAGAACCTAACAAATAAAAAAGATTGTAGACAAACCTGATTTTGCTATCTATTCATGTCATTGCCTTCCATATTACAGTGAAATTTCCCTAAATTCGGTATCTGATAATCCACAATGACGTATATTCAGGGTCGAACTGGGGTGTCTGGGGCCCACCAGGGGAATGGACTCTAGGGCCCCATGCTACAGCTATATGCTAATATCTGTCAGTCGTTATCCCCATTATAGTGGAGCCTCGGCTGTAAAACACAGGCGGCTCCTGCACATCTACTGTGCACCCCCATAACTAGAATGTATAATTACGGTAGTTTACATTAATGTGGTTCTTTGGTTAAAACAATTTGTCACCGATCCATGGGCTCTATAGGATAGCTGATCGCATACGTCCGACCATTAGAAACTGCACCGACCGGAAGAATGAGAAAGTTTTATCGTTGATAGGACACTTATCCCCATTTTAAAATGGAGCAGCAGGTTAGATATCTGACCGAAGCTTCATTCATTCTCTTTGGGGCTTCTATAAAAATACAAGTGCAGCCACTGAGGGAATGAATGGATCAGTGGTCAAGTCGGACATGCCACTCCAGTCTAATGGGGATAAAAAGTTCCACATTTTGCTGAATGGGTCCAAGTAGTTAGACCCCCCAATCAATACGTCATCACTTGTCCTGTGAATAGGAGATTACGTTTTTCCACAGGAAACCCTTGTAAGTGCATCTCTGCCGCTGTTTACAAAGTATTTAATCTCTAATGGAAATAAAGAATATTCTCCTAATTAATATCAGAGAGAACTAATGACCGTCATACACAACACAATCCACTGTACCAAGACCAATAATACCACATACAGGGGAGAAATACCACCACACCATGACCAGACCACATAGTACCCGCATCATATCACATAAAAGGCACAAATACAACCACACCATGACCAGACCACATATTACCACCACATAGTGACCGAATAATATGACATATTACCAGCATATAGGGACCAAATAATAACTCATACACGGAGAAATACTTCCACACTGTGAACAGTCCACAAATTACCACCACTTATTGATGGAATACTACAATACTGATTATGAATACAAACCACAATACTAACAACACTGTTATTACCACCAGTGACATTATACACAGTACCTCTGTATATAGAGTCAGTGTACAGGTAATACAGTGATTACCAGTGACATTATACACAGGAGCTCAGTGATCACTGGCAACATTACTGTCAAGGTTTGCTCAGCTTGTGGGATTAGGTAGTTCAGAGGTTAATGTGGATGGCCTCACTCTGAGATTCTGGGAGGCTTTTTAAAGCCTCATTGTGGGCTCATTACTCATCGTTTATACTCAGACCTTTGGCCGAGTGTGTGTGACCCTGGTGTGCTTTGTGACTGTAATACTTTATGCTTGTTTGGTTTTGATCTGGTTCTGTCCCTGTTACGAATTCTGCCTGTCCCTCTTGTACTGCGTTGCTATCTCTGTGTATGACTCATTGCCTATGACCTGACTATTCTCTGATTACCCCTCTTGTACTGTGCAGCTATCTCCATGTATGACTCATTGCTTACGTTCTGACTACTCTCTGCTCGCCCCTCTGGTATCGCGCCGCCCTCTCCATGTATGACCGCCCGTTTGTCTGACCTGAGTTCCCCTCGCCTCTACTCCAGGATTCCTGTAGTAGAGTCCTACAATCATCTTCAGAAGTGGGACACTAAGCCCCGCCCCCTGTGGTCACATGATCGTAGGTCCTTGTACTTCTTACTACCTTCAGCATCGCAGGTCCCGTCTGCCTCAACTTTCCCTGCAGTATCGGACCCCGGGCCCTCCCGCAGTAGGGGTGAGTCACGCTGCTCAGCCGTGGCAGTTCGCCGACGCTGACAGGATCTTGATATTTATACACAGAAGATCTGCATACAGTGTCAGTGTAATACAGTGACCACCAGTGAAATTATACACAGGAGCTTTTGGAAGTGCATTGAGCAGCAGGGTGGTTTGCTGGTGAAGGGAAAAAAATCTCTTTAAATCTTCTGCCTGAGCGAGTGTAAACGAGCTGAGTGTGACCTGAGCGTAAGTGCGAACGGTGGTAAGTGTGTGACTTGTGATTCAGTGACTTTGGATTCAGGGAGTTTGCAAAGGAGGTATTACTGAATTGCTGTTATATTTTATTAATACTTTTTATTTATTTTTACTTATCTTTTCTGTCTGGTGCAATCCCCATTAGGAATGTGCTCCACTATTGCCAATGCCATCCAGTGTATGTCTTGCCGCATGTACGCAATCCTTGACCAGCCAGTCGAGGGTGCATACTGCTGTGCGAGATGTGAGCACATTGTGCATTTGGAAGCCCAGATACTGGATTTAAATGTGCAGCTGGCAACACTGAGATCAATAGACAATATGGAAAGGAGACTTCTACTCACTGAGCAGACGCTCAATGAGATAGATGAGGGGGGGATGCTAGGTTGGAGCTGCAGGACAGTGAAGCAGTAAGATGGGTGACAGTTAGAAGGTGGGGTAGACAGAAGAGTGCCAGGGAGGCTAGTCCTGATCTGGCACAACCCAATAAGTTTGCCAAGTTGGCAGATGAGGGGAGTGTCAGTGCAGGGGTAGCACTGCTGCAGCAAGGCATGTCCTCTGAAAGCCAGAGGAGTATATGCTCCAGTAAGGGGAGAAATAGGAGAGCAGGGCAGGCCAGACAGGTGCTGGTAGTGGGGGACTCAATTATTAGGGGAACAGATAGGGCAATCTGTCACAAAGAAAGGGATCGTCGAACGGTGTGCTGCCTATCTGGCGCGCAAGTCTGACACATCGCTGACCGGGTTGACAGATTACTGGGAGGGGCTGGTGAGGATCCAGCGGTCATGGTGCACATTGGTACAAATGACACAGAGGTAGGTGGAAGGTCCTTAAAGATGATTTCAGGGAATTAGGCTGCAATCTTAAGGCAAGGACCTCCAAGGTGGTATTTTTGGAAATATTTCCTGTACCACGTGCCACGCCAGAGAGGAGATTAGGGAAGTTAATAAGTGGTTCAAGAATTAGTGTAGGAAGGAGGGGTTTGGGTTCCTGGAGAACTGGGCCGACTTCTCAGTTGGCTACAGGTTCTACGCTAGGGACGGGCTGCACCTCAATGGGGAGGGTGCAGCTGTGCTGGGGAAAAAAATGGCTAGAAGGGTGGAGGAGTGTTTAAACTTGGAACTAGGGGAGGGTATTCATTTTATAAGAGGGGAAGACTGTGTAGATAGAGACCTGGGCACAAATAATGAAATTGGGGGTGGTAGTGGCATGGGGGGTGAGGTTAGAACAGTTAATAATTTAAGAAATAGAGGTACAGACATACATAAAGTGCATGTATACAAATGCCAGAAGCCTCGCCAACAAAATGGAGGACTTAGAATTAATTTTGTTGGAAGATAAGGTATATTGCACCCCCTCATAGGGTATAAGGCTGCCCCCTCATAGGGTATAATGCTTCTCCCCCCTCATAGGGTATAATGCACCCCCTCATAGGGTATAATGCTGCCCCCTCATAGGGTATAACACTAGATAGATAGATAGATAGATAGATATGTGATAATTAGATGTATAGATAGATAATAGATAGATAGATCTATGGATAGACAGATAGATATAAAGATATAAAGATAATAGATAGTGAAAGATATAGGTAGCTATAGAGATAGATAGACCTAGATAGATATAGATAGATAAATAGATAGATAGGGGATAAATAGATATATGGATAGATAGATAGAAAGATAGATAGATAGATAGATAGATATAAAGATAATAGATAGTGATAGCTATAGATAGGTATATAGATAGATAGATAGGGGATAAATAGATAGATCTATGGATAGATGATATATAGATGGATAGATATAAAGATAATAGAGATAGATATAGATAGGTATAGAGATAGATGGATATAGACTATTTATATCTATCTATATCTACCTCTATATCTATCTATCTATCTATATCTATCTCTATATCTAAGATAGAGACAGATAGATATAGAGATAGAGATATAGATATACAGATAGAAATAGATAGATATAGAGATATATAGATATAGAGACAGATAGATATAGAGATAGATATAGATAGATATAGAGATATATAAAAAACAAACCACAATACTCACCTCTCCTCCTGCTCCCACGCTGATGACGGCTTCAGTGTCAGCAGCTGACCCGTCTGCCAGACACACAGCGGGTGCGCGATGAAGTGACGTCATCGCGCATCGGCTGTGAGTCAGGAGCAGAGGGGACTGATGGGAGAGATATGCTCTCTCTTCCACTGCAATTGAGCGCGGCGCCGGCTGCCTAGGTTGGGGAGCGGGGCCCCGGGGTGAGTGAAGGCCGAGAGTGAATGAATATTCATTTCTCTTTAGTAGTGGGGACAGTGGCTCCTGCCTCCTGACACCCGCTGCTGCTCCGCTGGCAGGGCCCCCATAGCAGCTGTGTGGCACTGGCTGGGGTCCCCTGGAGCAGTGGGGGCCCTAGGCAACTGCTGTCCCTGTATACCAGTAGAGGTGCCAGGGCCCACCAGATGCCAGGGCCCACCGGAGAATCAGTCCGACGCTACCTGTCTGTATATATAATGTCAGTGTACAAGTAATAGAATGATCACTGGAGACATACACAGGAGTTCTGTATATAGTGTATAGTGTACAGGTAATACAGTGACTCACCAGTAACATTATACACAGGAGCTCTGCATATAGTCAGCGTACAGGTAATACAAGGATCACCAGTGACATTATACACAGGAGCTCTGTATATACTATATAATGTAAGTGTCCAGGTAAATCACTGACTTACCAGTGACCTCTGTATTTGTAGCGATTCATCTTCGCTTTTCTTCCTCTTCCAGCCAGGACACGTTTGCTGCAGAAAATAACACACTATACTTGATCACTTCTAGACCACATTCCCCACTTTCCCCCCCGACTTCTACACTTTATGTGTAAAGGTCAGCCAGGGCAGTAGTCGTGGCTGAGTATTTCGGGTTCGGGCATTGTATACCCTGACCTCCCTCTACAGGAAAACGGTACCTCTTCTCTTGCATGGTACGGTGAATACTCACCGTGCCGTCAGCGTCCCCTTTGCTACGCCGACTTGATGCTGATCCTTGATCCCAATGAATAGAGACACAGTCCAGGGCAACTCTTAACTGAGCAAATTTATTTTCTTCAGGACACAGCACATCCACATAGTTTCCAGCATTTTCATCACAGTAAAGACAGCACATTACTTCATCTTTCCCTTCACTGTTCCTTGCAGTGTTTCCGTTTGACGAAGCGTCTCAGATGGCTCCTCAGTGTCCTCCCTGTATAGCGTCACCACGGTGAAGCGCTCTCCAGCATGTTTCGCCCCGGACATCAGAGATTCAGCCCACGTAGCTTTCCACCACATTCTGGAGTGACCTGCCCGTACCCTTTTACGGTAACCTTCAATCTTCCTCTGTTTACTTACACTCTTTTCCACTTTATTGCTGATTCTGCAGTACCGTGTTCTTCTCTAGATGGCTGGGCATCAGCTTTAACATCACGGGGTAGTTAGGCAGCTCAGGCATATAGCCCACCCGAGCACAAAGGGGTCAGGCCTCTGACTGCCTGAAACTGGAAGACCATCCTGGCTTATTCTCCAGCTATCCCCTCCTACAGTTAACTCCTATATGTCCTACAGCTACATCTACTGTGCAATGAGCTCAGTGCCCCATCTAGTGACCATAGCCCAGACTGCACTGTCCCTACCAAGTACAAGGTGCAGAAACATAGCTTATGCTATATAAATAATACAGCAACATGAAATATACGATAATGCGCAACAATGGTATAACATATATATAAATATATATACAAGTACAACAGCAACATGGGGGTTTAAAGGGGTAAGACTCTCAACCCCTTACACATGTCTACATATTGATATTAGTCATGTATTATACTACAGCACAGGCACCATTTTGATGAATGCAAACCTTTTTTTTGTAACCCCACAAACACCCGGAGCACCAGAATCTCAATAACTGAAATTTACAAATACAGATTACACAACAACCACAAGATGCATTTCATCACCCAGGTCACCTCATTTTAATCAGTATAACAGCGTAGACCTGACACTGTCTGTACTTTACTGTTCACAATCCTGCTGACAGGATCCCTTTAAATCTAAATTTTAATAAGTTTGTTCTTTTCTGCGCTAAACGTCCCCCAAACCCTGAGGACGGCGAGTATACCTTGGTTGTGTTTTGCTGTATGTGTATACAAAAGTAAAAGAAGAGCACCTATCAGGGGCTCAGAAAAGCTGGGTGGCATGTGTGCTAGTGTGTGACCCAGCGCAGGTGTCTCACTGGCCTATCAAAACAGTGACCGATAGCAGCAAACAGTGTGATGTGGATGTGAGAACTGTCTGCGGGGTGCGCTTAGGTGAGTGGACAAAAGAATATGGGAGGTTCACCTTTATAGTAACATCCCAGGGCAGGTGTGTCGTGAGCAAGTGGTGTTCAAGAAATATTGGTGGCAGTGGTTGTGACTTATCCTGACACACAATGTACAGGGAAATGGGAAAATTGTGAAAAAAAACGCAATTCTGACCTTAATTATGTTTACGGCGTACATTATGTGGTAAAAATGACCATGTAATATGATTCTCCTCATCAGTATGATTACAGAGATACTAAACGTGCCCAGATTTTTAAATTATTTTAGTGGTAGAAAAAAAATCAAGACTTTGAAATAAAAAATATGTTGGAGTTTGTGTTGCCATTTTCCGAGACCCGTAGTTTTACTTTTTCGTTCAATAGAGCTATGAGAGGGATTATTTTTTCATAAGGCGAGACGTTATTATGGATATTACTTTGGGATAGATATGACATTTTAGTTGCTTGTTACGTATTTTAAGTGGTATTGCAGCGACCAAAAAATACCGCAATGTTGGCGTTTTTAAATTTTTTGTGTTTACCAATTGGGTTAATTATTTTTATATTTTGATAGCTCGGACTTTGCTGGATGTGGCGATATCACTTGACATTTTTTTTTATGTTCATTTTCAATGGAGGAAAATTGAACTTTTATGAGTTTTTTTTTCAGATTTGTTTAAATCTTTTTTTGTTGTTTTACTTTTCTTTTCACTTCATTTATCGCTCCCTAAGGCCCCTTTCAACACTTCAGTTTTTTGCAATCAGTCACAATCCGTCAGGTTTTGACAAAAACGGATCCTCAGTTTTTTTTTGAGGATCCGTTTTTTCCCCATTGACTTGCATTAATGGCGGATTGTGACGGATGGCTGTCCGTTTCATCAGTTTTTTTTTTGAGGATCCGCCAAAAGTTGCTGTCCGTCACCATCCTCAAAGATTTCAAAACGGAGCTTGCAACAAAACTCTCTCTCTCTCTCTCTCCTTCCCGACCAGCGTTTCCTTTAAATTTCCTCATTTTCAGGATCCTGTGCCATCCGTTCACATCAGTTCAGAACGGATCCGCTTGTCTGCCTTTTTGGCGGATTTGAACTGATGCAAAAAACTGAAGTGTGAAAGAGGCCTAAGCTGTACTACATACAGGGGCTAATGGTGCAGCAGAAGTGTGAACTTTTTGATGCTTTTGTTTAATATTTTCCACTATAGTATATGGAGAGCATAAAAAACGCATGCAAAATTCCAATGAAGTCTCCAATTGTGGAACTGAAGCATTCCTCTACTAAAAAAAATGCATTCGAAAAAACTGCCACAAAAAAATACAATAAAAAGTTTTGATTGCTTTAGTGCGAATACCTATGGAAACAATGAGGCACTTCTGCACGTGTGAACATGGCCCAGGAGAGACTCTGGACAATTTCTACGTTCTACACCAGGTTCACACTTGGGGTTATTTATTTTTTTATCACTACTTAGAATTACAGACAAATTAAAAAAAGTGATCTGAGCCAATTATATGGAAAAAATACAATATTATTTAACATTTATTCTGAAGCTATATGAAATAATTCTGACTACAGCAATGGTCTGTGCCCATCACGGGTGATCCGTGTTACCGGGAAGAGAGGAGGAGACATTCCTAGAAGGAGCTGACAATAGATACATCACATTATCTCACATATGAGGATACAGAATTATACAGGTTTGAAAATATCAAATAGAAAGATTTGCCTGTAAACAGGTAAAAAAGCAAAAACAGTAAATAAAGCAATGACTTGCGCTATTGTACCGGTAAGTTTTTATACATCTCATCCCAATCCAGCTAACCCCTATCCGTACAGTGGCAGCTGGTATTGGATGGTCTGCCATGGGTAACATAACTAGTTCTCCTATATTAGACCCATTGCCATGTTCGTCTTTATGACATCACAGAAGCGTTGTCCACGAGTCATGGAATGTTCCGCAAGAACGGTCAGTGCAAGGCAAGCAGAGATAGAGAGGAGAGCTGAACACTAACCCAGAGCGACTTGTAAATCACTTTTTACTTGTTTTGTTTATTTTTTTTTACTTTTATTTCTTTTTTTTGGGAGTGTTTTCTACCATCCGCACACACTTTTGTGTGTGTGGAGGGGAAGGCAGCCTAATGGCTGCACCCGTAGCTGGAGGAAAGTTCCAACCACGGAGACGTCTCCCACATGCCAGGACATCCCTATACAGTCAGAGGCCTGAACACCACCAAAGGCCAACTGGCTTCACGGGGTATGTGATGGCAGTGCTTTATTATATCGTGTCAATTATTAAATGCCTGTTCAAAACACCAGAAAAGGCAAAGGACCGGTATTCCAGACTGAAAAGTCCACCACCATATCCTACAATGCCCGAAATAGGCCGATTCGTACAACCTGCAGCAAACATCAGCGCAGAGCCAGAGGGTATGAAGGAACGCCTGATACTCACCAGAACAGTAGATGAGGAAGAGACAACAGCCACATTGCCCAGGAGCCCATCCCCATGCACCTGGATGGAGCTAACTCCCTCTCAAGCACGTATACTCCTCAGTATGCCTTACGACCATCAACCGCGTATTAAGGTGACTGCTAAACAAGGCTACAATCCTACACCACACCTGCCAGTCAGCTATACCACTGGAAAGATCATGCAAGTAATGCTGATGAGCCCACAGGATGTACAACGTGCCTACAAGAGAGATTTGGGTTTCCTTCCAAGTCCTAGGAAGATCATTCTCCCGAGAAGAGAATTCCGCGGCACTTTGATTTAGCCGGCGGAAAATGTAGTGGCGAGTTGCTTGCAGCAAGCACATACCATCTTCTGCACAGCTGCTTCTTAGACAGATTTTCCGGTTTTGACTATGGCTTGATCAATGGATCATGTTTCTATACCGCCGCCTGCCCTGACCTCTGCTTGTTTAAAGTTATGCATCTACACTGCCGCCTGCCCTGACCTTTGCTTGCTCAATGGATTATGTTTTTGAACTGCCGCCTGCCTGACCTCTGCTTGCTCAATGGATTGTTTCTGCACTGCCGCCTGCCTTGACCTCTGCTTGCTCAGTGGATTATGTTTTTGAACTGCCGCCTGCCCTGACCTCTGCTTGCTCAATGGATTATGTTTTTGAACTGACGCCTGCCCTGACCTCTGCTTGCTCAATGGATTATGTTTCTGCACTGCCGCCTGCCCTGACCTCTGCTTGCTCAATGGATTATGTTTCTGCACTGCCGCCTGCCTGACCTCTGCTTGCTCAATGGATTATGTTTTTGAACTGCCGCCTGCCCTGACCTCAGCTTGCTCAATGGATTATGTTTCTGCACTGCCGCCTGCCCTGACCTCAGCTTGCTCAATGGATTATGCTTCTGCACTGCCGCCTGCCCTGACCTCTGCTTGTTTCCGGTTATTAATCTGTGATACTAATAAAAATGTATATTATTCTGCACTATATGGACTGTGGGTCGTTTTTTTTCTTTGGTTTTATGGTTGTTTCCGGTTATGTTTTTGCACTGCTGCCTGCCCTGACCTCTGCTTGTTTCCGGTTATGTTTCTGCACTGCTGCCTGCCCTGACCTTTGCTTGTTTCTGACTACTCATTTGCCTGCTGATTTTGTACTTCTTCCTCAATGCCTGCACTTTTAAGACCCCAGTAGAGCTAATTTATATAAATCCTGCATCCTAACAATGAAGCCGGGTTACAGGGCTTCTGATCACAATGGTAGGATGATGCCTCAATGTGAAGAAGGGTAGCACCAGTTCTTCACCTAACAGTATGGAATGCTTATCTAAAAAAATGAAAAAGGAACAGTACAGTATAGACAAAGGTCCCATAAACTCAACAAGAACAAACCATTAAGAACTTTAAGCATAAACATATGAGACAACAAACCAAGTGGCTCAGAATACCACATCCGACCCAACCAGCAGTTTTGTTGAAGGTATTTTCCTCTGATCTTTCGTTAAGAGGGTACAACATCTCAAATACATTAGACTGGTGTGGGTCTCCAACCATTTAGGAACCCTCAAATCAATAGTACAGGGGTCTTGAATCAGCCACAAAATTGCTTCAGGAAGAATTGGGTGGAGCACTGGTTTCATATGTACCCTGCCGCTCATGTCAAGGTCTATGAAAATAACCAAACACAAGGCTGAGTACTCAGATCTTATAGGAACCTCCCCAATAGTGAATGGCCATCTGTATATTCATAGTTCCCCAGGTCTGTAGACAGATGCGGGTTTCACGTCCGGGACCTCTGCCTATCAGACATTTATAGAATATTTTATGGATAACACATAAATGTATGGGAAAACTCCTCTTGTAAATAGTGCGCCTCAAGTTTCTTCTGCTGTTTGCAGTGGAATGTAGTCATCATAGCTAATATGAGGGAAGGATTCCTGAGAGGGGGTATACATCTACTATATCCATATTCTGTGGATATCTACCCTAATAAAGCTTATGGACGGTGAGTGCAGTGATGAGACCGACCCTTTATCAACATGTTCTGTCCCACAAACTAATGAAGTACACTGCACTGACCGCCGATAGACTTTATTCTCCAAAGACAATTTAAGTTTGTTATATGTATTAAAATACTTTTTTTCCCAGAATTATCTAAGAATTATCGACAAGGAAAATGGACTCAAGATAAAGCTTAGAAACATATATTTCTTTACAGCTCCTGATATAGGTATTGCGGTCTTTAAAAACAGTAGTCCCCAACTTCTGCCTCCTCAGCAAGTTATCCCCTAGCCATTGGTAGATCATAACTTGCTGATTACGGGTGTTTCACTGCCAGGACCCCCACCAATCCTAAGAACAGGGTGTCTGGAACAAGCGGCTGTTAAGAATGAGCAACAACACTTCTTTCATTATGGGACAATGATGGGGCTGATATGCTGATGATGGACTATGATGGGGCTGATGTGCTGATGATGGACTATGATGGGGCTGATGTGCTGATGATGGACTATGATGGGGTTGATGTGCTGATGATGGACTATGATGGGGCTGATGTGCTGATGATGAACTATGATTGGGATGATGAAGTCTGCAATAACAGAGCATAGCAGTACAACCCCTTAGCCTGGAGTGCCCTAACAAATAGCTGGGGAGGGTCCGAGCTCACAGTCAGACCTTAGAAGAAGAGTTAATAGTTTTGTTTCTTCTGTCTTAAAGGACAAAAAAGGCTTACAGTATATACTCGCGTATAAGTCGAGATTTTCAGCCCATTTTTTGGGGCTGAAAGTCCCCCTCTCGGCTTATACGCGAGTCATATACCGGGGGTCGGCCAGGGAGGGGGAGCGGGGGGTGTCGGAGATCATACTCACCTCTCCTGGCATGTTTCTGCAGCCCCCCGTGCTTATTCCATCTTCTCGGCGCTGTTCTTCCTGCTTTCAGCGGTCACGTGGTACGCTCATTACCCTCATTAATATGCACATATGTAATGAGCGGCACCACGTGACCGCAGAAAGCAGGAAGAACAGCACTGAGAAGATGGAACAAGCACGGGGGGCTGCAGAGATATGCCAGGAGAGGTGAGTATAACGGGGGGAGCCATATTCACCTGTGCCCCATTCCACCGCTGCGCATCGCTCTGCTGTCTTGCTTCCTCTGGCAGTGACGTTAAGGTCAGAGGGTGCCATGACGTAGTTAGCAGGCGCCCTCTGCCTGAACAGTCACTGCAGAGCCAGCAACGCTGAGGAGCAGCAGCTGCAGCAGTGACAAGGTGAGTATATAGCTTTTTTTTCCTTTTCTTAATTGAGGCTGCGGCAGCAGCATTGTAAGGGGCCACTAATCACTGTGCAGCAATACAAGGGGCCACTCATCACTGTGCAGCATTATAAGGGGCCACTCATCACTGTGCAGCATTATAAGGGGCCACTCATCACTGTGCAGCATTATAAGGGGCCACTCATCACTGTGCAGCATTATAAGGGGCCACTCATCACCTTCCAGCATTATAAGGGGCCACTCATCACCGTGCAGCATAATAAGGGGCCACTAATCACCGTGCAGCATAATAAGGAGCCACTAATCACTGCAGCATTTCAAGGGGCCACTAATCACTGTGCAGCATTATAAGGGGCCACTCATCACTGTGCAGCATTACAAGGGGCCACTCATCACTGTGCAGCATTACAAGGGGCCACTAATAACTGTGCAGCATTACAAGGGGCCACTAATCACTGTGCAGCATTACAAGGGGCCACTAATCACTGTGCAGCATTACAAGGGGCCACTAATCACTGTGCAGCATTATATGGGGCCAGTAATCACTGTGCAGCATTATATGGGGCCAGTAATCACTGTGCAGCATTATATGGGGCCACTCATCACTGTGCTGCATTATAAGAGGCCACTCATTACTGTGCAGCATTATAAGGGGGCCTCTCATTACTGTGCAGCATTATACGGGGCCACTAATCACTGTGCAGCATTACAAAGGGCCACTAATCACCGTGCAGCATAAGGGGCCACTAATCACTGCAGCATTTCAAGGGGCCACTAATCACTGTGCAGCATTATAAGTGGCCACTAATCACCGTGCAGCATTGTAAGGGGCCACTAATCACTGTGCAGCATTATAAGGGGCCACTAATCACTGTGCAGCATTATAAGGGGCCACTAATCACTGTGCAGCATTATAAGGGGCCACTAATCACTGTGCAGCATTATAAGGGGCCACTAATCATTGTGCAGCATTATAAGGGGCCACTCTCCATGCAGCATTATAAGGGGCCACCAATCACTGTGAAGCATTATATGGGGCATATGTTATTATGGACCATGTAATAGGGCTACCATTATTCACTGTGCAGCATTATTAGGCATATTTTTGTATGGAGCATCTTATGGAACCCATCATGAACATTATGGAGCATTATATGGGGCCATCATGAACTTTATGGAGCATCTTATGGGGCCCATTTTATTTTTGAAATTTACCAGTAGCTTCGGCATTTTCCACCCTAGGTTTATAGGCGAGTCAATAAGTTTTCCCAGTTTTTTGTGACAAAATTAGGGTGGTCGGCTTATACATGGGTCGGCTTATACGCGAGTATATACGGACTTCTAAAGAAAATTGCCCCCAAGTTATTTTGAGCGACCCCGCCTGCTGTACCATCCTTGTGATTTACGAGAACGTTTCTCACTTCCTGCTAGGACAGCGGAAACCCAAGGAGTAAAGAGAGAAGGTCCTTATGGCTGCATGGAGTAATGCTGGAAATCTCTAAGTCTGCGGGGACAACAGAGACTTTAGAAGAAGGCAAACCAAGGTTTAGTGCTAGCACTAGTGTGAGAGAAGGTTTATACTACAGGAGAGAAGTGCTGTAACAGGAAAGAACCTAACAAATAAAAAAGATTGTAGACAAACCAGATTTTGCTATCTATTCATGTCATTGCCTTCCATATTACAGAGAAATTTCCCTAAATCCGGTATCTGATAATCCACAATGATGTATATTCAGGGTCGAACTGGGGTGTCTGGGGCCCACCAGGGGAATGGACTCTAGGGCCCCATCCTACAGCTATATGCTAATATCTGTCAGTCGTTATCCCCATTATAGTGGAGCATCGGCTGTAAAACACAGGCGGCTCCTGCACATCTACTGTGCACCCCCATAACTGGGATGTATAATTACGGTAGTTTACATTAATGTGGTTCTTTGGTTAAAACAATTTATCACCGATCCATGGGCTCTATAGGATAGCTGATCGCATACGTCCGACCATTAGAAACTGCACCGACCGGAAGAATGAGAAAGTTTTATCGTTGATAGGACACTTATCCCCATTTTAAAATGGAGCAGCAGGTTAGATATCTGACCGAAGCTTCATTCATTCTCTTTGGAGCTTCTATAAAAATACAAGTGCAGCCACTGAGGGAATGAATGGATCAGTGGTCAAGTCGGACATGCCACTCCAGTCTAATGGGGATAAAAAGTTCCACATTTTGCTGAATGGGTCCAAGTAGTTAGACCCCCCCAATCAATACGTTATCACTTGTCCTGTGAATAGGAGATTACGTTTTTCCACAGGAAACCCCTGTAAGTGCATCTCTGCCGCTGTTTACAAAGTATTTAATCTCTAATGGAAATAAAGAATATTCTCCTAATTAATATCAGAGAAGACTAATGACCGTCAAACACAACACAATTCACTGTACCAAGACCAATAATACCACATACAGGGGAGAAATACCACCACACCATGACCAGACCACATAGTACCCGCATCATATCACATAAAAGGCACAAATACAACCACACCATGACCAGACCACATATTACCACCACATAGTGACCGAATAATATGACATATTACCAGCATATAGGGACCAAATAATAATTCATACACGGAGAAATACTTCCACACTGTGAACAGTCCACAAATTACCACCACTTATTGATGGAATACTACAGTACTGATTATGAATACAAACCACAATAATAACAACACTGTTATTACCACCAGTGACATTATACACAGTACCTCTGTATATAGTGTCAGTGTACAGGTAATACAGTGATTACCAGTGACATTATACACAGGAGCTCAGTGATCACTGGCAACATTATTGTCAAGGTTTGCTCAGCTTGTGGGATTAGGTAGTTCAGAGGTTAATGTGGATGGCCTCACTCTGAGATTCTGGGAGGCTTTTTAAAGCCTCATTGTGGGCTCATTCCTCATCGTTTATACTCAGACCCTTGGCCGAGTGTGTGTGACCCTGGTGTGCTTTGTGACTGTAATACTTTATGCTTGTTTGGTTTTGATCTGGTTCTGTCCCTGTTACGAGTTCTGCCTGTCCCTCTTGTACTGCGTTGCTATCTCTGTGTATGACTCATTGCCTATGACCTGACTATTCTCTGATTGCCCCTCTTGTACTGTGCAGCTATCTCCATGTATGACTCATTGCTTACGTTCTGACTACTCTCTGCTCGCCCCTCTGGTATCGCGCCGCCCTCTCCATGTATGACCGCCCGTTTGTCTGACCTGAGTTCCCCTCGCCTCTACTCCAGGATTCCTGTAGTAGAGTCCTACAATCATCTTCAGAAGTGGGACACTAAGCCCCGCCCCCTGTGGTCACATGATCGTAGGTCCTTGTACTTCTTACTACCTTCAGCATCGCAGGTCCCGTCTGCCTCAACTTTCCCTGCAGTATCGGACCCCGGGCCCTCCCGCAGTAGGGGTGAGTCACGCTGCTCAGCCGTGGCAGTTCGCCGACGCTGACAGGATCCTGATATTTATACACAGAAGATCTGCATACAGTGTCAGTGTAATACAGTGACCACCAGTGAAATTATACACAGGAGCTTTTGGAAGTGCATTGAGCAGCAGGGTGGTTTGCTGGTGAAGGGAAAAAAAATCTCTTTAAATCTTCTGCCTGAGCGAGTGTAAACGAGCTGAGTGTGACCTGAGCGTAAGTGCGAACGGTGGTAAGTGTGTGACTTGTGATTCAGTGACTTTGGATTCAGGGAGTTTGCAAAGGAGGTATTACTGAATTGCTGTTATATTTTATTAATACTTTTTATTTATTTTTACTTATCTTTTCTGTCTGGTGCAATCCCCATTAGGAATGTGCTCCACTATTGCCAATGCCATCCAGTGTACGTCTTGCCGCATGTACGCAATCCTTGACCAGCCAGTCGAGGGTGCATACTGCTGTGCGAGATGTGAGCACATTGTGCATTTGGAAGCCCAGATACTGGATTTAAATGTGCAGCTGGCAACACTGAGATCAATAGACAATATGGAAAGGAGACTTCTACTCACTGAGCAGACGCTCAATGAGATAGATGAGGGGGGGATGCTAGGTTGGAGCTGCAGGACAGTGAAGCAGTAAGATGGGTGACAGTTAGAAGGTGGGGTAGACAGAAGAGTGCCAGGGAGGCTAGTCCTGATCTGGCACAACCCAATAAGTTTGCCAAGTTGGCAGATGAGGGGAGTGTCAGTGCAGGGGTAGCACTGCTGCAGCAAGGCATGTCCTCTGAAAGCCAGAGGAGTATATGCTCCAGTAAGGGGAGAAATAGGAGAGCAGGGCAGGCCAGACAGGTGCTGGTAGTGGGGGACTCAATTATTAGGGGAACAGATAGGGCAATCTGTCACAAAGAAAGGGATCGTCGAACGGTGTGCTGCCTATCTGGCGCGCAAGTCTGACACATCGCTGACCGGGTTGACAGATTACTGGGAGGGGCTGGTGAGGATCCAGCGGTCATGGTGCACATTGGTACAAATGAAACAGAGGTAGGTGGAAGGTCCTTAAAGATGATTTCAGGGAATTAGGCTGCAATCTTAAGGCAAGGACCTCCAAGGTGGTATTTTTGGAAATATTTCCTGTACCACGTGCCACGCCAGAGAGGAGATTAGGGAAGTTAATAAGTGGTTCAAGAATTAGTGTAGGAAGGAGGGGTTTGGGTTCCTGGAGAACTGGGCCGACTTCTCAGTTGGCTACAGGTTCTACGCTAGGGACGGGCTGCACCTCAATGGGGAGGGTGCAGCTGTGCTGGGGGAAAAAATGGCTAGAAGGGTGGAGGAGTGTTTAAACTTGGAACTAGGGGAGGGTATTCATTTTATAAGAGGGGAAGACTGTGCAGATAGAGACCTGGGCACAAATAATGAAATTGGGGGTGGTAGTGGCATGGGGGGTGAGGTTAGAACAGTTAATAATTTAAGAAATAGAGGTACAGACATACATAAAGTGCATGTATACAAATGCCAGAAGCCTCGCCAACAAAATGGAGGACTTAGAATTAATTTTGTTGGAAGATAAGGTATATTGCACCCCCTCATAGGGTATAAGGCTGCCCCCTCATAGGGTATAATGCTTCTCCCCCCTCATAGGGTATAATGCACCCCCTCATAGGGTATAATGCTGCCTCCTCATAGGGTATAACACTAGATAGATAGATATGTGATAATTAGATGTATAGATAGATAATAGATAGATAGATCTATGGATAGACAGATAGATATAAAGATATAAAGATAATAGATAGTGAAAGATATAGGTAGCTATAGAGATAGATAGACCTAGATAGATATAGATAGATAAATAGATAGATAGGGGATAAATAGATATATGGATAGATAGATAGATAGATAGATAGATAGATAGATAGATATAAAGATAATAGATAGTGATAGCTATAGATAGGTATATAGATAGATAGATAGGGGATAAATAGATAGATCTATGGATAGATGATATATAGATGGATAGATAGATATAAAGATAATAGAGATAGATAGGTATAGAGATAGATGGATATAGACTATTTATATCTATCTATATCTACCTCTATATCTATCTATATCTATCTCTATATCTAAGATAGAGACAGATAGATATAGAGATAGAGATATAGATATACAGATAGAAATAGATAGATATAGAGATATATAGATATAGAGACAGATAGATATAGAGATAGATATAGATAGATATAGAGATATATAAAAAACAAACCACAATACTCACCTCTCCTCCTGCTCCCACGCTGATGACGGCTTCAGTGTCAGCAGCTGACCCGTCTGCCAGACACACAGCGGGTGCGCGATGAAGTGACGTCATCGCGCATCGGCTGTGAGTCAGGAGCAGAGGGGACTGATGGGAGAGAGATGCTCTCTCTTCCACTGCAATTGAGCGCGGCGCCGGCTGCCTAGGTTGGGGAGCGGGGCCCCGGGGTGAGTGGAGGCCGAGAGTGAATGAATATTCATTTCTCTTTAGTAGTGGGGACAGTGGCTCCTGCCTCCTGACACCCGCTGCTGCTCCGCTGGCAGGGCCCCCATAGCAGCTGTGTGGCACTGGCTGGGGGCCCCTGGAGCAGTGGGGGCCCTAGGCAACTGCTGTCCCTGTATACCAGTAGAGGTGCCAGGGCCCACCAGATGCCAGGGCCCACCGGAGAATCAGTCCGACGCTACCTGTCTGTATATATAATGTCAGTGTACAAGTAATAGAATGATCACTGGAGACATACACAGGAGTTCTGTATATAGTGTATAGTGTACAGGTAATACAGTGACTCACCAGTAACATTATACACAGGAGCTCTGCATATAGTCAGCGTACAGGTAATACAAGGATCACCAGTGACATTATACACAGGAGCTCTGTATATACTATATAATGTAAGTGTCCAGGTAAATCACTGACTTACCAGTGACCTCTGTATTTGTAGCGATTCATCTTCGCTTTTCTTCCTCTTCCAGCCAGGACACGTTTGCTGCAGAAAATAACACACTATACTTGATCACTTCTAGACCACATTCCCCACTTTCCCCCCCGACTTCTACACTTTATGTGTAAAGGTCAGCCAGGGCAGTAGTCGTGGCTGAGTATTTCGGGTTCGGACATTGTATACCCTGACCTCCCTCTACAGGAAAACGGTACCTCTTCTCTTGCATGGTACGGTGAATACTCACCGTGCCGTCAGTGTCCCCTTTGCTACGCCGACTTGATGCTGATCCTTGATCCCAATGAATAGAGACACAGTCCAGGGCAACTCTTAACTGAGCAAATTTATTTACTTCAGGACACAGCACATCCACATAGTTTCCAGCATTTTCATCACAGTAAAGACAGCACATTACTTCATCTTTCCCTTCACTGTTCCTTGCAGTGTTTCCGTTTGACGAAGCGTCTCAGATGGCTCCTCAGTGTCCTCCCTGTATAGCGTCACCACGGTGAAGCGCTCTCCAGCATGTTTCGCCCCGGACATCAGAGATTCAGCCCACGTAGCTTTCCACCACATTCTGGAGTGACCTGCCAGTACCCTTTTACGGTAACCTTCAATCTTCCTCTGTTTACTTACACTCTTTTCCACTTTATTGCTGGTTCTGCTGTACCGTGTTCTTCTCTAGATGGCTGGGCATCAGCTTTAACATCACGGGGTAGTTAGGCAGCTCAGGCATATAGCCCACCCGAGCACAAAGGGGTCAGGCCTCTGACTGCCTGAAACTGGAAGACCATCCTGGCTTATTCTCCAGCTATCCCCTCCTACAGTTAACTCCTATATGTCCTACAGCTACATCTACTGTGCAATGAGCTCAGTGCCCCATCTAGTGACCATAGCCCAGACTGCACTGTCCCTACCAAGTACAAGGTGCAGAAACATAGCTTATGCTATATAAATAATACAGCAACATGAAATATACGATAATGCGCAACAATGGTATAACATATATATAAATATATATACAAGTACAACAGCAACATGGGGGTTTAAAGGGGTAAGACTCTCAACCCCTTACACATGTATACATATGATATTAGTCATGTATTATACCACAGCACAGGCACCATTTTGATGAATGCAAACCTTTTTTTTGTAACCCCACAAACACCCGGAGCACCAGAATCTCAATAACTGAAATTTACAAATACAGATTACACAACAACCACAAGATGCATTTCATCACCCAGGTCACCTCATTTTAATCAGTATAACAGCGTAGACCTGACACTGTCTGTACTTTACTGTTCACAATCCTGCTGACAGGATCCCTTTAAATCTAAATTTTAATAAGTTTGTTCTTTTCTGCGCTAAACGTCCCCCAAACCCTGAGGACGGCGAGTATACCTTGGTTGTGTTTTGCTGTATGTGTATACAAAAGTACAAGAAGAGCCCCTATCAGGGGCTCAGAAAAGCTGGGTGGCATGTGTGCTAGTGTGTGACCCAGCACAGGTGTCTCACTGGCCTATCAAAACAGTGACCGATAGCAGCAAACAGTGTGATGGTGATGTGAGAACTGTCTGCGGGGTAAGCTTAGGTGAGTGGACAAAAGAATATGGGAGGTTCACCTTTATAGTAACATCCCAGGGCAGGTGTGTCGTGAGCAAGTGGTGTTCAAGAAATATTGGTGACAGTGGTTGTGACTTATCCTGACACACAATGTACAGGGAAATGGGAAAATTGTGAAAAAAAAAGGCAATTCTGACCTTAATTATGTTTACGGCGTACATTATGTGGTAAAAATGACCATGTAATATGATTCTCCTCATCAGTATGATTACAGAGATACTAAACGTGCCCAGATTTTTAAATTATTTTAGTGGTAGAAAAAAATCAAGACTTTGAAATAAAAAATATGTTGGACTTTGTGTTGCCATTTTCCGAGACCCGTAGTTTTACTTTTTCGTTCAATAGAGCTATGAGAAGGATTATTTTTTCATAAGGCGAGACGTTATTATGGATATTACTTTGGGATAGATATGACATTTTAGTTGCTTGTTACGTATTTTAAGTGGTATTGCAGCGACCAAAAAATACCGCAATGTTGGCGTTTTTAAATTTTTTGTGTTTACCAATTGGGTTAATTATTTTTATATTTTGATAGCTCGGACTTTGCTGGATGAGGCGATATCACTTGACATTTTTTTTTATGTTCATTTTCAATGGAGGAAAATTGAACTTTTATGAGGGTTTTTTTTCATATTTGTTTAAATCTTTTTTTGTTGTTTTACTTTTCTTTTCACTTCATTTATCACTCCCTAAGGCCCCTTTCACACTTCAGTTTTTTTGCAATCAGTCACAATCCGTCAGGTTTTGACAAAAAACGGATCCTCAATTTTTTTTTGAGGATCCGTTTTTTCCCCATTGACTTGCATTAATGGCGGATTGTGACGGATGGCTGTCCGTTTCATCCGTTTTTTTTGAGGATCCGCTAAACGTTACTCTCTCTCTCTCTCCTTCCCGACCAGCGTTTCCTTTAAATTTCCTCATTTTCAGGATCCTGTGCCATCCGTTCACATCAGTTCAGAACGGATCCGCTTGTCTGCCTTTTTGGCGGATTTGAACTGATGCAAAAAACTGAAGTGTGAAAGAGGCCTAAGCTGTACTACATACAGGGGCTAATGGTGCAGCAGAAGTGTGAACTTTTTGATGCTTTTGTTTAATATTTTCCACTATAGTATATGGAGAGCATAAAAAACGCATGCAAAATTCCAATGAAGTCTCCAATTGTGGAACTGAAGCATTCCTCTACTAAAAAAAATGCATTCGAAAAAACTGCCACAAAAAAATACAATAAAAAGTTTTGATTGCTTTAGTGCGAATACCTATGGAAACAATGCAGCACTTCTGCACGTGTGAACATGGCCCAGGAGAGACTCTGGACAATTTGTATGTTCTACACCAGGTTCACACTTGGGGTTATTTATTTTTTTATCACTACTTAGAATTACAGACAAATTAAAAAAAGTGATCTGAGCCAATTATATGGAAAAAATACAATATTATTTAACATTTATTCTGAAGCTATATGAAATAATTCCGACTACAGCAATGGTCTGTGCCCATCACGGGTGATCCGTGTTACCGGGAAGAGAGGAGGAGACATTCCTGGAAGAAGCTGACAATAGATACATCACATTATCTCACGTATGAGGATACAGAATTATACAGGTTTGAAAATATCAAATAGAAAGATTTGCCTGTAAACAGGTAAAAAAGCAAAAACAGTAAATAAAGCAATGACTTGGGCTCTTGTACCGGTAAGTTTTTATACATCTCATCCCAATCCAGCTAACCCCTATCCGTACAGTGGCAGCTGGTATTGGATGGTCTGCCATGGGTAACATAACTAGTTCTCCTATATTAGACCCATTGCCATGTTCGTCTTTATGACATCACAGAAGCGTTGTCCACGAGTCATGGAATGTTCCGCAAGAACGGTCAGTGCGAGGCAAGCAGAGATAGAGAGGAGAGCTGAACACTAACCCAGAGCGACTTGTAAATCACTTTTTACTTGTTTTGTTTATTTTTTTTTAACTTTTATTTCTTTTTTTTGGGAGTGTTTTCTACCATCCGCACACACTTTTGTGTGTGTGGAGGGGAAGGCAGCCTAATGGCTGCACCCGTAGCTGGAGGAAAGTTCCAACCACGGAGACGTCTCCCACATGCCAGGACATCCCTTTACAGTCAGAGGCCTGAACACCACCAAAGGCCAACTGGCTTCACGGGGTATGTGATGGCAGTGCTTTATTATATCGTGTCATTTATTAAATGCCTGTTCAAAACACCGGAAAAGGCAAAGGACCGATATTCCAGACTGAAAAGTCCACCACCATATCCTACAATGCCCGAAATAGGCCGATTCGTACAACCTGCAGCAAACATCAGCGCAGAGCCAGAGGGTATGAAGGAACGCCTGATACTCACCAGAACAGTAGATGAGGAAGAGACAACAGCCACATTGCCCAGGAGCCCATCCCCATGCACCTGGATGGAGTTAACTCCCTCTCAAGCACGTATACTCCTCAGTATGCCTTACGACCATCAACCGCGTATTAAGGTGACTGCTAAACAAGGCTACAATCCTACACCACACCTGCCAGTCAGCTATACCACTGGAAAGATCATGCAAGTAATGCTGATGAGCCCACAAGATGTACAACGTGCCTACAAGAGAGATTTGGGTTTCCTTCCAAGTCCTAGGAAGATCATTCTCCCGAGAAGAGAATTCCGCGGCACTTTGATTTAGCCGGTGGAAAATGTAGTGGCGAGTTGCTTGCAGCAAGCACATACCATCTTCTGCACAGCTGCTTCTCAGACAGATTTTCCGGTTTTGACTATGGCTTGATCAATGGATTATGTTTCTATACTGCCGCCTGCCCTGACCTCTGCTTGTTTAAAGTTATGCATCTACACTGCCGCCTGCCCTGACCTTTGCTTGCTCAATGGATTATGTTTTTGAACTGCCGCCTGCTTGACCTCTGCTTGCTCAATGGATTGTTTCTGCACTGTCGCCTGCCTTGACCTCTGCTTGCTCAATGGATTATGTTTTTGAACTGCCACCTGCCCTGACCTCTGCTTGCTCAATGGATTATGTTTTTGAACTGCCGCCTGCCCTGACCTCTGCTTGCTCAATGGATAATGTTTTTGAACTGCCGCCTGCCCTGACCTCTGCTTGCTCAATGGATAATGTTTTTGAACTGCCGCCTGCCCTGACCTCTGCTTGCTCAATGGATTATGTTTCTGCACTGCCGCCTGACCTCTGCTTGCTCAATGGATTATGTTTTTGAACTGCCGCCTGCCCTGACCTCAGCTTGCTCAATGGATTATGTTTCTGCACTGCCGCCTGCCCTGACCTCAGCTTGCTCAATGGATTATGTTTCTGCACTGCCGCCTGCCCTGACTTCTGCTTGTTTCCGGTTATTAATCTGTGATACTAATAAAAATGTATATTATTCTGCACTATATGGACTGTGGGTCGTTTTTTTTCTTTGGTTTTATGGTTGTTTCCGGTTATGTTTTTGCACTGCTGCCTGCCCTGACCTCTGCTTGTTTCCGGTAATGTTTCTGCACTGCTGCCTGCCCTGACCTTTGCTTGTTTCTGACTACTCATTTGCCTGCTGATTTTGTACTTCTTCCTCAATGCCTGCACTGGTAAGACCCCAGTAGAGCTAATTTATATAAATCCTGCATCCTAACAATGAAGCCGGGTTATAGGGCTTCTGATCACAATGGTAGGATGATGCCTCAATGTGAAGAAGGGTAGCACCAGTTCTTCACCTAACAGTATGGAATTCTTATCTAAAAAATTGATAAAGGAACAGTACAGTATAGACAAAGGTCCCATAAACTCAACAAGTACAAACCATAAAGAACTTTAAGCATAAACATATGAGACAACAAACCAAATGGCTCAGAATACCACATCCGACCCAACCAGCAGTTTTGTTGAAGGCATTTTCCTCTGAACTTTCGTTAAGAGGGTACAACATCTCAAATACAATAGACTGGTGTGGGTCTCCAACCATTTAGGAACCCTCAAATCAATAGTACAGGGGTCTTGAATCAGCCAAAAAATTGCTTCAGGAAGAATTGGGTGGAGCACTGGCTTCATATGTACCCTGCCGCTCATGTCAAGGTCTATGAAAATAACCAAACACAAGGCTGAGTACTCAGATCTTATAGGAACCTCCCCAATAGTGAATGGCCATCTCTCCATTCATAGTTCCCCCAGGTCTGTAGACAGATGCGGGTTTCACGTCCGGGACCTCTGCCTATCAGACATTTATAGAATATTTTATGGATAACACATAAATGTTTGGGAAAACTCCTCTTCTAAATAGTGCGCCTCAAGTTTCATCTGCTGTTTGCAGTGGTATGTAGTCATCATAGCTCATATGAGGGAAGGTTTCCTGAGAGGGGAGTATCCATCTACTATATCCATATTCTGCGGATATCTACCCTAATAAAGCTTATGGACGGTGAGTGCCACTAATCACCGTGCAGTATTGTAAGGGGCCACTAATCAATGTGCAGCATTATAAGGTGCCACTAATCACTGTGCAGCATTATAAGGGGCCACTAATCACTGTGCAGCATTAAAATTGGCCACTCACCGTGCAGCATTACAAGGGGCCACTAATCACTGTGCAGCATTATAAGGGGCCACTAATCACTGCGCAGCATTATAAGGGGCCACCAATCACTGTGCAGCATTACAAGGGGCCACCAATCACTGTGCAGCATTATATGGGGCATATGTTATTATGGACCATGTCATAGGGCCACCATTATTCACTGTGCAGCATTATTAGGCAAATTTTTGTATGGAGCATCTTATGGAACCCATCATGAACTTTATGGAGCATTATATGGGGCCATCATAAACTTTATGGAGCATCTTATGGGGCCCATTTTTTTTTTTTAAATTTACCAGTAGCTTCGGCATTTTTCAACCTAGGCTTTTACGTGAGTCAATAAGTTTTCCCAGTTTTTTGTGGCAAAATTAGGGGGGTCGGCTTATACATGGGTCGGCTTATACACGAGTATATACAGACTTCTAAAGAAAATTGCCCCCAAGTTATTTTGAGCGACCCCGCTTGCTGTACCATCCTTGTGATTTACGAGAACGTTTCTCACTTCCTGCTAGGACAGCGCATACCCAAGGAGTAAAGAGAGAAGGTCCTAGTCTGCAGGGACAACAGAGACTTTAGAAGAAGGCAAACCAAGGTTTAGCGCTAGCACTAGTGTGAGAGAAGGTTTATACTACAGAACAGAAGTGCTGTAACAGGAAAGAACCTAACAAATAAAAAAGATTGTAGACAAACCTGATTTTGCTATCTATTCATGTCATTGCCTTCCATATTACAGTGAAATTTCCCTAAATTCGGTATCTGATAATCCACAATGACGTATATTCAGGGTCGAACTGGGGTGTCTGGGGCCCACCAGGGGAATGGACTCTAGGGCCCCATGCTACAGCTATATGCTAATATCTGTCAGTCGTTTTCCCCATTATAGTGGAGCCTCGGCTGTAAAACACAGGCGGCTCCTGCACATGTACTGTGCACCCCCATAACTGGAATGTATAATTACGGTAGTTTACATTAATGTGGTTCTTTGGTTAAAACAATTTGTCACCGATCCATGGGCTCTATAGGATAGCTGATCGCATACGTCCGACCATTAGAAACTGCACCGACCGGAAGAATGAGAAAGTTTTATCGTTGATAGGACACTTATCCCCATTTTAAAATGGAGCAGCATGTTAGATATCTGACCGAAGCTGCATTCATTCTCTTTGGGGCTTCTATAAAAATACAAGTGCAGCCACTGAGGGAATGAATGGATCAGTGGTCAAGTCGGACATGCCACTATAGTCTAATGGGGATAAAAAGTTCCACATTTTGCTGAATGGGTCCAAGTAGTTAGACCCCCCAATCAATACGTTATCACTTGTCCTGTGAATAGGAGATTACGTTTTTCCACAGGAAACCCCTGTAAGTGCATCTCTGCCGCTGTTTACAAAGTATTTAATCTCTAATGGAAATAAAGAATATTCTCCTAATTAATATCAGAGAGAACTAATGACCGTCATACACAACACAATCCACTGTACCAAGACCAATAATACCACATACAGGGGAGAAATACCACCACACCATGACCAGACCACATAGTACCCGCATCATATCACATAAAAGGCACAAATACAACCACACCATGACCAGACCACATATTACCACCACATAGTGACCGAATAATATGACATATTACCAGCATATAGGGACCAAATAATAACTCATACACAGAGAAATACTTCCACACTGTGAACAGTCCACAAATTACCACCACTTATTGATGGAATACTACAATACTGATTATGAATACAAACCACAATACTAAACACTGTTATTACCACCAGTGACATTATACACAGTACCTCTGTATATAGTGTCAGTGTACAGGTAATACAGTGATTACCAGTGACATTATACACAGGAGCTCAGTGATCACTGGCAACATTACTGTCAAGGTTTGCTCAGCTTGTGGGATTAGGTAGTTCAGAGGTTAATGTGGATGGCCTCACTCTGAGATTCTGGGAGGCTTTTTAAAGCCTCATTGTGGGCTCATTCCTCATCGCTTATACTCAGACCCTTGGCCGAGTGTGTGTGACCCTGGTGTGCTTTGTGACTGTGATACTTTATGCTTGTTTGGTTTTGATCTGGTTCTGTCCCTGTTACGAGTTCTGCCTGTCCCTCTTGTACTGCGTTGCTATCTCTGTGTATGACTCATTGCCTATGACCTGACTATTCTGATTTCCCCTCTTGTACTGTGCAGCTATCTCCATGTATGACTCATTGCTTACGTTCTGACTACTCTCTGCTCGCCCCTCTGTTATCGCGCCGCCCTCTCCAAGTATGACCGCCTGTTTGTCTGACCAGAGTTCCCCTCGCTTCTACTCCAGGATTCCTGTACTAGAGTCCTACAATCATCTCCAGCAGTGTGACACTAAGCCCCGCCCCCTGTAGTCACATGATCGTAGGTCCTTGTACTTCTTACTACCTTCAGCGTCGCAGGTCCCGTCTGCCTGAACTTTCCCTGCAGTATCGGACCCCGGGCCCTCCCGCTGTATTGGTGAGTCACCCTGCTCAGCCATGGCAGTTCGCCGGGGCTGACAGGATCCTGATATTTAACACAGAAGATCTGTATATAGTGTCAGTGTAATACAGTGACCACCAGTGACATTATACACAGGAGCTTTTGGAAGTGCATTGAGCAGCAGGGTGGTTTGCTGGTGAAGGGAAAAAATCTCTTTAAATCTTCTGCCTTAGCGAGTGTGAACGAGCTGAGTGTGACCTGAGCGTAAGTGCGAATGGTGGTGTGTGACTTGTGATTCAGTGACTTTGGATTCAGGGAGTTTGCAAAGGAGGTATTATTGAATTGCTGTTATATTTTATTAATACTTTTTATTTATTTTTACTTATCTTTCTGTCTGGTTCAATCCCCATTAGGAATGTGCTCCACTATTGCCAATGCCATCCAGTGTACGTCTTGCCGCATGTACGCAATCCTTGACCAGCCAGTCGAGGGTGCATACCGCTGTGCGAGATGTGAGCACATTGTGCATTTGGAAGCCCAGATACTGGATTTAAATATGCAGCTGACAACACTGAGCTCAATAGACAATATGGAAAGGAGACTTCTGCTCACTGAGCAGACGCTCAATGAGATAGATGAGGGGGGGATGCTAGGTTGGAGCTGCAGGACAGTGAAGCAGTAAGATGGGTGACAGTTAGAAGGTGGGGTAGACGGAAGAGTGCCAGGGAGGCTAGTCCTGATCTGGCACAACCCAATAAGTTTGCCAAGTTGGCAGATGAGGGGAGTGTCAGTGCAGGGGTAGCACTACTGCAGCAAGGCATGCCCTCTGAAAGCTGGAGGAGTGTCTGCTCCAGTAAGGGGAGAAATAGGAAAGCAGGGCAGGCCAGGAAGGTGCTGGTAATGGGGGACTCAATTATTAGGGGAACAGATAGGGATCGTCGAACGGTGTGCTTCCTACCTGGCGCTCGAGTCCAACACATCGCTGATTGGGTTGACAGATTACTGGGAGGGGCTGGTGAGGATCCAGCGGTCATGGTGCACATTGGCACAAATGACAAAGCTAGAGGTAGGTGGAAGGTCCTTAAAGATGATTTCAGGGAATTAGGCTGTAAGCTTAAAGCAAGGACCTCCAAGGTGGTATTTTCGGAAATACTTCCTCTACCACGTGCCACACCAGAGAGGCAACGGGAGATTAGGGAGGTTAATAAGTGGCTCAGGAATTGGTGTAGGAAGGAGGGGTTTGGGTTCCTGCAGAACTGGGCCGACTTCTCAGTTGGCTACAGGTTCTACGCTAGGGACGGGCTGCACCTCAATGGGGAGGGTGCATCTGTGCTGGGGGAAAAAATGGCTAGAAGGGTGGAGGAGTGTTTAAACTAGGAAGTGGGAGGGAAGGGTATTCATTTTATAGGAGGGGAAGACTGTGCAGATAGAGACTTGGGCACAAATAATGAAAGTGGGGGTGGCATGGAGCTGGGGTTAGAACAGTTAATAATGAAATAGAGGTACAGACATACATAAAGTGCATATATACAAATGCCAGAAGCCTCGCCAACAAAATGGAGGAATTAGAATTTATTTTGTTGGAGCATAATTATGACATGGGGATATCTGAGACATGGCTGGATGAGAGCCATGACTGGGCGGTTAATTTACAGGGCTATAGTCTGTTCAGAAATGACCGTACAAATAAGCGAGGGGGGATGTGTGTTTATATGTAAAATCATCCTTAAAACACATCCTGCGTGATAATACATGTGAATCTAATGAAAATGTAGAGTCCCTGTGGGTGGATATAAGGGGAGGGGGGAAAAATAATAAATTACTGATAAGGGTTTGTTATAAGTCTCCAAAAATAATGGAAGCAATAGAGAATATCCTCATCAAGCAAATAGATGAAGCAGCGACTCAAGGAGAAGTCATTATTATGGGGGACTTCAACTACCCTGAAATACATTGGGGAACCGAAACCTGCAGTTCCAGCAAAGGTAATGGGGTTTTGAAAACTATGAGAGACAATTACCTTTCACAACTGGTTCAGGACCCAACAAGAGGGGGGGCACTGCTAGACCTAATATTAACCAACAGGCCAGACCGCATATCAAATGTAAGGGTTGGGGGTCACTTGGGTAATAGTGATCACCAGATAATAAGTTTTCATGTATCCTTTAATAAGATGTGTCGTAGAGGGGTTACAAGGACACTAAACTTCAGGAAAGGAAATTTCCAATGGATGAGAGATTCTCTTGGTGCAATTAACTGGGAAAATATCCAGAGACATAAAAATACACAAAGAAAATGGGAGACGTTTATTAGCATCCTGAATAGGACCTGTGCACAATATATACCGTATGGGAATAAACATGTGAGAAATAGGAGGAGACCACTATGGCTAAATAGAGCTGTAAGGGGCGCAATAAGTGACAAAAAGAAAGAATTTAGAGAATTAAAGCAAGGAGGTAGTGATGAGGCATTAAATCAATACAGAAGACTAAATAAATTCTGTAAAACGCAAATCAAGGCAGCAAAGATTGAGCCAGGGAGACTCTTTGCCAGAGAAAGTAAAAATAATTATAAAATATTATTTAACTACATACTGTAAATAGTAAGAAACTAAAAAATGATAGTGTTGGCCCTTTCAAAAATAGTCTGGGTGAAATGGTGGATGAGGAAAAAGCCAATATGCTAAATGACTTTTTTTCAACAGTATTTACACAAGAAAATCCCATGACAGATAACATGATCAGGGATAAAAAAATTCTCCATTAAATGTCACCTGCTTAACCCAGCAGGAAGTACGGCGGCGTCTAAAAATCACTAAAATTGACAAATCCCCAGGCCCGGATGGGATACACCCCCGAGTACTGCAGGAATTAAGCACAGTCATAGATAGACCATTATTTTTAATCCTTAAGGCTGTGTGCCCACGTTGCGTTTTTTTAAGCGTTTTTGATGCGTTTTTCGGGGTCAAACCGCATAAAAAACGCCTAAAAGAAGCATCCCATTCATTTTAACACATTTTGGCCTTTTCGTGCCAATGGATGCGTTTTTTACCGCTAAGGAAACGCTTAGCGGTAAAAAACGCAGCATGTTCATTAATTTCCGCTTAGGTCCGCGTTTTTGGCTATTTCCTTTAGTCCAAAAGACGCGCGGGAAAAAAACGCATCAAAAATGCGCTGCAAAAACGTGCATTTTCTGGGAAGGAGACCCGTTTCCTGAGCGTTTAAAAACGCTAATGTGGGCACATAGCCTAAAGATTCCATAATAACAGGGTCTGTACCACAGGACTGGCATATAGCAAATGTGGTGCCAATATTCAAAAAGGGGACAAAAACTGAACTTGGAAATTATAGGCCAGTGAGCTTAACCTCAACTGTGGGTAAAATCCTGGAGGGTTTTGTAAGAGATTCTATACTGGAGTATCGGAAGAATAACCTCATGACCCAATATCAACATAGATTTACATGGACCGTTCCTGTCAGACTAATCTGATAAGCTTTTATGAAGAGGTAAGTTCCGGACTGGACCAAGGAAATGCAATGGGCGTGGTGTACATGGATTTTTCAAAAGCTTTTGATAGGGTGCCACACAAAAGGTTGATACATAAAATGAGAACAATAGGGGTAGGGGAAAATATGTGTAAGTGGGTTAAGAGCTGGCTCTGGGATAGGAAACAAAGGGTGGTTATTAATGGAGCACACTCAGACTGGGTCACGGTTAGCAGTGGGGTACCACAGGGGTCGGTATTGGGCCCGCTTCTTTTTAATATATTTATTAATGACCTTGTAGGGGGCATAGAGTAGAATTTCAATATTTGCAGATGACACTAAACTCTGCAGGGTAATCAATACAGAGGAAGACAATTTTATATTACAGGAGGATTTATGTAAACTAGAAGCTTGGGCTGATAAATAGCAAATGAGCTTCAATGGGGATAAATGTAAGGTCATGTGTTGTGAATTCTCTCTCTGGCTTCCCCCTGGTCATTACTGAAGATAGTGGAGCTGGTCAGATTGAGAGTTCTCTTTCTGGGCTCCCTCTGGTGGTTACTGGAGGTAGTGGAGCTGATTTGATTGACAGAAGCTTACCACCTGATATTGAGGTAGACAATTGGAGATCTGGGGTTTCTGATTGGGAGCTGACTCCTTCTATCCCTGCTATTGATTTTTTTCCTGAACCTCCTGAGGTCTGATGTCTCCTGCTCTTTCCCTGCATGTTCAGCTAAAAGGTTAATTTGCTATTCTTTTTGTATTTGATCTGGTTTTGTTTATCTCTGCTTTGTGTGGGTCAACTAGCTCCGGCTGGGGCTGTGCTGAATCACCGCCCATATGTTACTGCATGTGCCAAGTTTGTTTTGTCCCCTTTTATATTGATCTCTTTTTGCTTTGCTTTCAGAATATACCGGAGTGCTGATATAGTGGGGGGGCGAAGTCATGCGACTTCAGTGTTTTTGTGCATCAGACGTGTTGGACTTTTTGCAGGGTATTTTGAGTGATTGCAGACAGAGTCTTTCCTTTCCTGTCCTGTCTAGTCAGTGTGGGCCCCATCGTTTGCTCAGTCTATTTATCTGCCTGCGTTTGTGTTTTCATCTTGTCTCACCGACAATATATGTTTGGGGGCTATCTAATCCTTTGGGGGTCTGGTCCAGGGCAGTTTAGATTTACCCTTTCTTGCTTTAGGCTTAGTTAGCTCTCCGGCTGTGCCGAGGCGTCTAGGATCATCATAGGTACGCTCCACGGCTACTGCTAGTTGTGTGGACAGGATCAGGGGTCTGCATCCGCTTAGTTACCAACCTCTTTGGTTTTCTGTGGCTTAGCCTGGCCTTCTATCCTCCTCGGTGACCCATTCATAACAGTCATGCACTTGGGTAGAACAAACAAGATGTATAATTCTGCTTAATTGTAAAACACTGGGCAAAACTGTCACTGAAAAAGACCTGGTTGTGTGGTTGAAAGACAAACTCACATTTAGTGGCCAGTGTCAGGCAGCTGCTGCAAAGGCAAATAAAATAATGGGATGCATTAAAAGAGGCATAGATGCTCATGAGGAGAACATAATTTTATTTCTACATAAGTCACTAGTGCGACCACACTTAGAATACTGTGTACAGTTCCGGTCTCCGGTGTATAAGAAAGACACAGCTGAACTGGAGCGGGTGCAGAGAAGAGCGACAAAGGTTATTAGGGAACTGGGGGTCTGCAATACCAAGACAGGTTATTACACTTGGGGTTATTTAGTTTGGAAAATCGAAGGCTTAGGGGTGATGCGGGGACAGTACAAAGACATTTCTAGTGATCTTTTTACTCTTAGACCTGTGACAGGGCCAAGGGGGTATCCTCTACGTCTGGAGGAAAGAAGGTTTAAGCATAATCACAGATGCGGATTCTTTACTGTAAAGCGAGCAGGCTCGGACTGGCCCACCGGAGAACCGGAGTATTCTCCGGTGGGCCCGGGCACTGACAACTGCTGGCATACTGGCCAGCAAGTGCCTAGGGCCCCCACTGCTCCAAGGGCCCCCAAGTCAGTGGGTATGGGGCCCCTGAGTCAAGGGGGCCTGCCCTGTGCCAGCTAGCAGCAGCAGGAGACAAGTTTCTGTCCCCGCTGCTAAAGCGAAATGAATATTCACGCTTCTCCACGCCTCTATGGGTGTGGAGAGGCGTGAATACCATTCCTCTTTAATAGCGGGCAGCCCATCCCCAGCACCGCACCACACACACAGCACCGCATCACTCACACTCACACACAGCTCCACATACACACGCAGACACACAGTACACCTCACCTCCCCGCAGCCGCAGCACATCCCGGCTTCCTGCTTTCTGGGCGTTTCCTGTCTGACAGCCCAGCTGGATGACGTCATCATCCAGCGTGCTGTCTCAGAGAGAAAGCTGCAGGAGAGAAAGAGGCTTCCGGGATGTGCTGCGGCTGCGGGGAGGAGAGTTGTGCTGTGTGTCTGCGTGTGTATGTGGTGCTGTGTGTGTGAGAGATGTGATGCGGTGCTCTCTTGTGATGAGTTGCTATTTGAGTGAGAGATGATGTGGACCGGTGCTGTGTGTGTGTGTGTGTGAGGGGGTGGTGGGGAAGGACAATGATATTGGTGGTGGGAGGCAATGATGGATGTGATGGGCAATTATGGCAGTGGGGGAGGCAATGATGGAGGTGATGGGCAATGATATTGGTGGGGGAAGCAATGATGGAGGTGATGGGCAATGATGGCAGTGGGGGAGACAATGATGGAGGTGATGGCAATGTTATTGGTGGGGAAAGCAATGATGGTGATGGGCAATGATATTGGTGGGGGGAGGCAATGATGGTAGTGGGGAGACAATGATGGAGGTAATGGGCAATGATATTGGTGGGAGGAGGCAATAATGGAGGTGATGGGCAATGATGGTGGTGGGAGGCAATAATGGAGGTGATGGGCAATGATTGCAGTGGGAAGGCGATGGAGGTGATGGGCAATGATGGAGGTGATGGGTAATGATGGAGGTGATGGACAATGATGGAGGTAATGGGCAATGATGGAGGTGATGGACAATGATATTGGTGGTGATGCAATAATGGAGGTGATGGGCAATGATGGTGGTGGGCAATGATGGAGGTGATGGGTAATGATGGAGGTAACGGGCAATGATGGCAGTGGAGGAGACAATGATGGAGGTGGTGGGCAATATTGGTGGGGGAAGCAATGATGGAGGTAATGGGCAATATTGGTGGGGGGAGGCAATGATGGCAGTGGGGGAGACAATGATGGAGGTGATGGACAATGATGGTGGTGGGCTGAGGCAATGATGGAGGTGATGAAATGGACAATGATGGTGGGGAGGAGGCAATGATTGAGGTGATGGAATTGGGAGTGATGGGGTGGTGGAGGAGAATGATAGGGGTGGTTGGGGAGAAGGCATCGATGGAGGTGGTGAGGGGCTGCATTATACTTTATGAGGGGGCTACATTATATTCTGATGGGGACTGCATTATTAGCGGACTACATTATATTCTGGGGGGCTACATCATACTATATGAGGGGGCTACAGTATACTCTATGGGGGGCTGCATTATATTCTTTGGTGGGGCAGCATTATTCTCTCAGGGGACAACATTATATTCTGGGGGGCTACATCATACTATATGAGGGGGCTACAGTATACTCTATGGGGGGCTGCATTACATTCTGTGGTGGGGCTGCATTATTCTCTCAGGGGACTACATTATATTCTGGGGGGGCTACATCATACTATATGAGGAGTCAGCATTATGCCCTATTAGGGGGCTACAGTATACTCTATGGGGAGGCTGCATTATATTCTGTGTTGGTGCTGTATTATACTATATGAGGGGGGCTGCATTATGCCCTATGAGGGTGCTACATTATATTCTATGGTGGGGACTGTGATATACCTTATGAGGGGGTTGCATTATATTTTGTGGGGTGCTGCATTATACCCTATGATGGAGGCTACATTATAATCTATGAGAGCGGCTACATTATATTCTATGAGGGGGCTACCCCTCTATGATTCTACCCCAACCCCTGCTACATAATTAAGACGTGTACTACCTTATATTATACCCTATTAGTGTGTTTTACCACACAATTGGTTGTCTTGTATTGTTGTCTTGCATCATACATCCACTACTTAAAAAACCATCCCTCGACTAAAACTGTGCCGCTAACTATAGACCTGTCTCTAATCTTCCCTTCATCTCTAAACTCCTGGAACGCCTGGTCCACTCCCGTCTTATCCGCTATCTCTTTTATAACTCTCTTCTCGACCCTTTCCAATCCGGTATCCGCTCTTTACACTCTACTGAAATTGCCCTCACTAAAGTCTCTAATGATCTACTAACAGCTAAATCAAATGGTCATTACTCCATGCTAATTCTCTTGGATCTCTCTGCAGCATTCGACATTGTGGATCATCAGCTCCTCCTCACTATGCTCCGTTCCATTGGCCTCAAGGACACGATTCTCTCCTGGTTCTCCTATCTCTCTGACCGCTCCTTTACTGTATCTTTTGCCGGTTCCTCCTCCTCTCACCTTCCCCTTACTCTTGGGGTTCCTCAAGGATCAGTCTTAGGCCCCTCCTCTTCCTCTTTGTACACTGCCCCTATTGGTCAATCAGTAGATTTGGTTTCCAGTACCATCTCTATGCTGATGACACCCAATTATACGCTTCTTCTCCTGACATCACACCAGCCTTTCTAGAAAACACCGGCGATTGTCTAAACGCTGTGTCTAACATCATGTCCTCACTATATCTGAAACTGAACCTGTCAAAGACTGAACTCCTTGTGTTTCCTCCCGCTACTAATGTACCTATACCCGACATTGCCATTTCCGTGTGTGGTTCCACTATTGCTCCCCAGAAACATGGACGCTGTCTTGGGGTCATACTTGACTCCGAGCTTTCCTTTGCCCCCCCACATTCGATCACTGGCTCGCTCTTGTCATCTGCACCTCAAAAACGTTTCTAGAATTCGACCTTTTCTTACTTTTGACTCTGCAAAAACTCTTACTGTTTCTCTTATTCATTCTCATCTCGACTATTGTAACTCTCTTCTAATCAGTCTCCTTCTTACCAAACTCTCCCCTCTCCAATCTGTCTTGAATGCTGCAGCCAGGATCATATTCCTCACCAATCGTTACACCGATGCCTCTACCTTGTGCCAGTCATTACACTGGCTACCCATCCACTCCAGAATTCAGTATAAACTTATTACCCTTATCCACAAAGCCCTCCATGGCTCAGCACCACCCTACATCTCCTCCCTTGTTTCAGTATACTACCCTACCCGCGCCCTCCATTCTGCTGATGACCTGAGGTTAGCATCCTCAATAATCAGAACCTCCCACTCCCGTCTCCAAGACTTTACACGTGCTGCGCCAATTCTTTGGAATGCACTTCCCAGGTCAATACGATTAGTCCCCAATCCCCACAATTTTAAGCGTGCCCTGAACACGCATTTATTCAGACTGGCCTACCGCCTCAACACATTAACCTAATCTATCCCTGGGTGGCACAGTCAAAAGTTTTACCGTAACCAGGTTCCCCGCATCATGTTCCCACATGCTTTATGCATCCATTAGCCCTCTGTGTCTGTACTGTACACACTTTACATTATGGCTGGTCCAAACAATCAGGGCAATTGTTACCACCCACCTTTCGTGTCTACCTCTTTCCTCATAGACTGTAAGCTTGCGAGCAGGGCCCTCATTCCTCTTGGTATTTGTTATAATCTATGTGACTATTGTTATGCTGTAATGTCTATTGTCTGTACAAGTCCCCTCTGAAATGTAAAGTGCTGCGGAATATGTCAGCGCTATAGAAATAAAGCTTATTATAATTAAGTCTTCCTTCAATCATAAAAACTATGTTACTATATAGTGTCAGTGTACAGATAATAAACTGATCACTATAGTTTCATTATATAATAATAATAAAAATAATACATTTTATTTCTATAGCGCCGACATATTCCGCAGCACTTTACATTTCAGAGTGGATTTGTACAGACAATAGACATTACAGCATAACAATAATCACATAGATAATAACAAATACCAAGAGGAATGAGGGCCCTGCTCGCAAGCTTACAGTCTATGCGGAAAGAGGTAGACACGAAAGGTGGGTGGTAACAGTTGCCCTGATTGTTTAGACCAGCCATAATGTTAATTGTGTAACAGTACAGACACAGAGGGCTAATGGATGCATAAAGCATGTGGGAACATGATGCGGGGAACCTGGTTATGGTAAAACTTTTGGCTGTGCCACCCAGGGATAGATTAGGTTAATGTGTTGAGGCGGTAGGCCATTCTGAACAAATGCGTTTTCAGGGCACGCTTAAAATTGTGGGGATTGGGGACTAATCGTATTGACCTGGGAAATCTTTCCAAAGAATTGGCACAGCACATGTAAAATCAAGGAGACGGGAGTGGGAGGTTCTGATTATTGAGGATGCTTATCTCAGGTCATCAGCAGAACGGAGGGCGCGGGTAGGGTAGTATACTGAAACAAGGGAGATGTAGGGTGGTGCTGAGCCATGGAGGGCTTTGTGGGTGAGGGTAATAAGTTTATACTGAATTCTGGAGTGGATGGGTAGCCAGTGTAATGACTGGCACAAGGTAGAGGCATCGGTGTAACGATTGGTGAGGAATATGATCCTGGCTGCAGCATTCAAGACAGATTGGAGAGGGGAGAGTTTGGTAAGAGGGAGACCGATTAGAAGAGAGTTACAATAGTCGAGACGAGAATGAATAAGAGAAACAGTAAGAGTTTTTGCAGAGTCAAAAGTAAGAAAAGGTCGAATTCTATAAATGTTTTTGAGGTGCAGATGACAAGAGCGAGCCAGTGATCGAATGTGGGGGCAAAGGAAAGCTCAGGGTCAAGTATGACCCCAAGACAGCGGGCATGTTGCTGGGGAGTAATGGTGGAACCACACACAGAAATGGCAATGTCGGGTATAGGTATAGGTATTTAGATATTAGAAAAAACTTTTTGACAGTTAGAGTGATCAATGAGTGGAACAGGCTGCCACGAGAAGTGGTGAGTTCTCCTTCAATGGAAGTCTTCAAACAGAGGCTGGACAGACATCTGACTGGGATGATTTAGCGAATCCTGCTTTGAGCAGGGGGTTGGACCAGATGGCCCAGGAGGTCCCTTCCAACTCTACGATTCTATGATTCTATGATTCTATGATTCTACATTTGTAGAGGGAGGAAACACAAGGAGTTCAGTCTTTGACAGGTTCAGTTTCAGATATAGTGAGGACATGATGTTAGACACAGCATTTAGACAATCGCTGGTGTTTTCTAGAAAGGCTGGCGTGATGTCAGGAGAAGAAGCATATAATTGGGTGTCATCAGCATAGAGATGGTACTGGAAACCAAATCTGATTGTTTGACCAATAGGTGTAGTGTACAAGGAGAAGAGGAGGGAGCCTAGAACCGATCCTTGAGGAACCCCAAGAGTAAGGGGAAGGTGAGAGGAGGAGGAACCGGCAAAAGATACAGTAAAGGAGCAGTCAGAGAGATAGGAGGAAAACCAGGAGAGAACGGTGTCCTTGAGGCCAATGGAACGGAGCATAGTGAGGAGCTGATGATCCACAGTGTAGAATGCTGCAGAGAGATCCAAGAGAATTAGCATGTAGTAATCACCATTTGATTTAGCTGTTAGTAGATCATTAGAGGCTTTAGTGAGGGCAGTTTCAGTAGAGTGTAAAGAGCGGAAACCGGATTGGAGAGGGTCGAGAAGAGAGTTATCAAAGATAGCGGATAAGGCGGGAGTGGACCAGGCGTTCCAGGAGTTTAGAGATGAAGGGAAGATTAGAGACAGGTCTATAGTTAGCGGCACAGTTTTGGTCGAGAGATGGTTTTTTAAGTAGTGGATGTATGATGGCATGCTTAAATGAGGAGGGAAAGATACCAGAAGAGAGAGAGAGGTTAAATATTTTAGTTAGGTGAGGGGTGACAGCAGGGCAAAGGGACTGGAGGAGATGTGAGGGAAATGGGTCACTGGTACAAGTTGTTGGGCGAGAAGATGCCAGGAGCCTGCTTATTATAAACAGGATCTCGGTATTTAGTATCAGTGTACAGGAAATACAGGGATCACCGGTGACATTACACACAGGAGATCTGTATATAGTGTCAGTGTACAGGTAATACAGGGATCACTAGTGATATTATACACAGAAGCTCTGTATATAGTGTCAGTGTATAGGTATCTTGGTATATAGTGTCAGTGTATAGGTAATACAGGGATCACCAGTGATATTATACACAGGAAACATGTATATAGTGTCAGGATATAGGTAATACAGTGATCACTAGTTTCATTATAAACAGGATCTCTGTATTTAGTGTCAGTGTACAGGTAATACAGTGTTCACTGGTGACATTATACACAGGAGCTCTGTATATGGTGTCAGTGTACAGGTAATACAGGGATCACCGGTGACATTATACACAGACGCTCTGAATATAGTGTCAGTGTACAGGTAATACAGGGATTACCAGTGACATTATACACAGGAGCTCTGTATATACTGTCAGTGTATAGGTAATACAGGGATCACCAGTGACATGCTCAGGAGATCTGCATGTAGTGTCAGTGTACAGGTAATACAGGGATCACCAGTGATGTTATACACAGGAGCTCTGTATATAGTGTCAGTGTACAGGTAAAACAGGGATCACCAGTGATATTATACAAAGGAACCCTGTATATAGTGTCAGTATATGCAGTATGTAATAGAGGGATCACCAATTACATTATACACAGACGCTCCATGTATAGTGTCAGTGTACAGATAATGCAGTGATCACCGGTGACATTATACACAGAAGCTCTGGATACAGTTTCAGTGCACAGGTAATAGAGATCACCAGTGACATTATACACAGGAGATCTGTATATAGTGTCAGTGTACAGTTAATTCTGTGATCACTGGTGACATTATACACAGGAGCTCTGTACACAGTATATAGTGTATAGCGTGCGTGTACATGTAATACAGTGACTCACCAGTGACGTCTGTAGTTGAAGTCCTTCATCTTTGTTTTCCTTCAACCAGCACAGACCGCCGTCACTTCTTCCAGCCAGGACTCGTCCCTGCAAAAAATAACACAAAATCATCAACATCAATAGCTGATTGCTTCCAGAGGACTTTCCCCACTCTTTCCCTGACTTCTACACTACGTCAGATGAAGAAAAGCGACTTAGTGCCGCCCTGCACAGTCACAGGACCTACCTTTGGTTCCTTCCATGGAAAACTGTTTCCTAAAAAGTAAATTATATTACAGTAATAATAATGTCCCTAATTGGACCCTAAAGAAATTATGTTCCCCACTTGTCATCATAAACTAATCTAGCATGTTCCTTATTCTGGCCCTCGAACAGAAATTAAGTCCCTCATCCTGGCCTCCTTTATTCAATAATTTCACCCAGCCTGACCCCCTATATTTTATCTTATGCCTCAGCCTGGCCCCCTGATATCCATCCCGCTTCCCCAGCTATACATACTGGCCCTCATATGTCCCTTGTCCTGCCCCATCATTTATCTCTCCTGGACGCCCATATATCCTTCCCGGTCCCTTGTCCTGGCTCCCCATATATGCATCTTGGCCCCCCATTTACAGTGGGGCAAAAAAGTATTTAGTCAGTCAGCAATAGTGCAAGTTCCACCACTTAAAAAGATGAGAGGCGTCTGTAATTTACATCATAGGTAGACCTCAACTATGGGAGACAAACTGAGAAAAAAAAATCCAGAAAATCACATTGTCTGTTTTTGTTTCATTTTATTTGCATATTATGGTGGAAAATAAGTATTTGGTCAGAAACAAGCAATCAAGATTTCTGGCTCTCACAGACCTGTAACTTCTTCTTTAAGAGTCTCCTCTTTCCTCCACTCATTACCTGTAGTAATGGCATCTGTTTAAACTTGTTATCAGTATAAAAAGACACCTGTGCACACCCTCAAACAGTCTGACTCCAAACTCCACTATGGTGAAGACCAAAGAGCTGTCAAAGGACACCAGAAACAAAATTGTAGCCCTGCACCAGGCTGGGAAGACTGAATCTGCAATAGCCAACCAGCTTGGAGTGAAGAAATCAACGGTGGGAGCAATAATTAGAAAATGGAAGACATACAAGACCACTGATAATCTCCCTCGATCTGGTGCTCCACGCAAAATCCCACCCCGTGGGGTCAGAATGATCACAAGAACGGTGAGCAAAAATCCCAGAACCACACGGGGGGACCTAGTGAATGAACTGCAGAGAGCTGGGACCAATGTAACAAGGCCTACCATAAGTAACACACTACGCCACCATGGACTCAGATCCTGCAGTGCCAGACGTGTCCCACTGCTTAAGCCTGTACATGTCCGGGCTGTCTGAAGTTTGCTAGAGAGCATTTGGATGATCCAGAGGAGTTTTGGGAGAATGTCCTATGGTCTGATGAAACCAAACTGGAACTGTTTGGTAGAAACACAACTTGTCGTGTTTGGAGGAAAAAGAATACTGAGTTGCATCCATCAAACACCATACCTACTGTAAAGCATGGTGGTGGAAACATCATGCTTTGGGGCTGTTTCTCTGCAAAGGGGCCAGGACGACTGATCCGGGTACATGAAAGAATGAATGGGGCCATGTATCGTGAGATTTTGAGTGCAAACCTCCTTCCATCAGCAAGGGCACTGAAGATGAAACGTGGCTGGGTCTTTCAACATGACAATGATCCAAAGCACACCACCAGGGCAACGAAGGAGTGGCTTCGTAAGAAGCATTTCAAGGTCCTGGAGTGGCCTAGCCAGTCTCCAGATCTCAACCCTATAGAAAACCTTTGGAGGGAGTTGAAAGTCCGTGTTGCCAAGCGAAAAGCCAAAAACATCACTGCTCTAGAGGAGATCTGCATGGAGGAATGGGCCAACATACCAACAACAGTGTGTGGCAACCTTGTGAAGACTTACAGAAAACGTTTGACCTCTGTCATTGCCAACAAAGGATATATCACAAAGTATTGAGATGAAATTTTGTTTCTGACCAAATACTTATTTTCCACCATAATATGCAAATAAAATGAAACAAAAACAGACAATGTGATTTTCTGGATTTTTTTTTCTCAGTTTGTCTCCCATAGTTGAGGTCTACCTATGATGTAAATTACAGACGCCTCTCATCTTTTTAAGTGGTGGAACTTGCACTATTGCTGACTGACTAAATACTTTTTTGCCCCACTGTATATGCATCCTGCCCCCCCCATATAGCCATACTGGCCTCACATATATGTAACCTGGCCCCCCATATATATCCATCCTGCCCCCCCCCCCATATATATGCATCCAGGTCCCTTGTCCTGCCCCCCCTCCCTCATAAATCCATCTAGACCCTCCATATATATGCATCCTGGCTGTACCATATGTATGCATACTGCCCATATATCCATCCTGGTCCCTCCTCCTGCCCCTCCCCCATATATCCATCCTGGTCCCCCATACATACATTCTGGCCCCCTCATATATATCTATCCTGGCCACCCCCCATATATCCATCCTAGCCATCCCATATATGCACCCTGGCCTGCCATGTATATGCATCTTGGCCCCTCCATATACAGTATATGCATCCTGGTCCCTTGTCCTGCCCCCATCCCCCATAAATCCATCTTGGTCCCCCATATATATGCATCCTAGCTGTATAATGTATATGCATCCTAGCTCCCCATGTATCCATCCTGGTCCCATGTCCTACCCCTCCCGCATATATCCATGCTGGCCCCCGTATATGCATTCTGGCCCCCTCATATAAATCCATCCTGGCCCCATTCCCCATATATCCATCCAAGCCGCCCCATATCTGCATTCTGGCCCCCTAATATATATCCATCCTCCCCCCCCATAAATGCATCCTGGCCCCACATATATATATGCATCTTGGTCCCTTGTCCTGCACCCCAATAAATCCATCCTGGCCCCGATATATATGCATACTGGTTCCCCCATATATCCATCCTGGTCCCTTGGCCTGCCCACCCCATATATCCATCCTGGCCCCCCATATGTATCCATCCAACCCCTTGTCCTTCCCCATATCTCCATCCGGGCCCCCCACGTGTATCCATCCTGGCCCCCCCATTATGTGCATCCATCCTGGCCCCCCTTCTGTGCATCCATCATGGACCCCCGTATGTGTATCCATCCTGCCCCCCCCATTATGTGCATCCATCCTGGCCCCCCTTCTGTGCATCCATCATGGACCCCCGTATGTGTATCCATCCTGGACCCCCGTGTATATGCATCTATCCTGCCCCCCCCGTATGTAGATCCATCCTGGCTCCCCCATATGTGCATCCATCCTGGCCCCCCCCCGTATGTGCATCCATCCTGGCCCCCCTCCATATTTTCATCCATCTTGGCTTCCCCGTATGTGCATCCATCCTGGCCCCCCTCTTATTTGCATCCATCCTAGCTCCCCTTCTGTGCATCCATCATGGCCCCCCCGTATGTGTATCCATCCTGGCCCCCCATATATACATCTATCCTGTCCCTCCCGTATGTAGATCCATCCTGGCTCCCCCATATGTGCATCCATCCTGGCCCCACCGTATGTGCATCCATCCTGGCCCCCCCCCTCCATATTTGCATCCATCCTGACCCCCCCTCTCATTTGCATCCATCTTGGCTTCCCCGTATTTGTATCCATCCTGGTCCCACCGTATGTGCATCCATCCTGGCCCCCCTTTATGTGCATCTATCCTGGCCCCCCCGTATGTGCATCCAACCTGGCCCCCCTCTTATTTGCATCCATCCTAGCCCCCCTTCTGTGCATCCATCATGCCCCCCCCCCATATGTGTATCCATCCTGGCCCCCCCATATATGCATCTATCCTGGCCCTCCTCCATATTTGCATCTATCCTGACCCCCTCTCTCATTTGTATCCATCTTGGCTTCCCCGTATTTGTATGCATCCTGGCACCCCCTCTTATTTGCATCCATCCAGGCCCCCCCCCCTTATTTGCATCCATCCTGGCCCCCCCCCCTTATTTGCATCCATCCTGTCCTCTCGTATTTGCATCCATCCTGGCTCCTCCATATGTGCATCCATACTGCCCCCCCCCGTACGTGCATCCATCATGGCCCCCCGTATGTGCATCCATCATGGCCCCCCTGTATGTGCATCCATCATGGCCCCTCCCATATGAGAAGAAAAAAATACTGCTCTTACCTACCTGAGCTCCCGGTGCGTCCTCCTCCTCCTCCTCTGCAAGTACGGCGCGCTCATAGTAACATGACCGCCGACATAGCAGAGGCCGGCGGTGAATGTGTGAGCACGCATGACACTGACGTCATACGCCGGAGACGACAGGCACATACTTGCCAGTATCTATTGGGACATGCGACGCAGTGGTTCAGGTAATGAACGCTGCGTGAGAGCGCCACTGCACATACGCGGCCTGCACTTTTAAAGTGCCGAGCCCCTAAAAAGCGCAGACTTTTTTTTCTTCTTTTCCCCCTCTCCTTCCCACTACCACAATCCCCGGTACCCCACCAGGCCAGACCGACCCTGCAGATACTGAATGTTTACGACCCTTTAATTAAGCATCATTCAGACATCTGCTTGCTGTTATTTTCACAGATAGAACATAAACGCATTATAGTCTATGGGGCTGTTCACATGTTCATGTTTTTTTGTGTCCAAGCAAAAATTATAGAGACGTGCGTTTCTTTATAAGCATCACAGATAGGAAAGTTGCAATATAAGTCTATGGCTCTGAAAAAAAAAAAAAATCACAGAATCCCACTGTTTATTGTACAATACCACAACACTCAAAAAGTCCAATTGATTTACATTTATTTGAAGTAAATGCAGCAGTACGTCTGTATAACAGAAAAAGGGCCAACGTTTCGTCCACAGACCTTGGTCACAGCCTATAAAATATATACAATAAGGCCGCGTTCACATGATCAGTATTTGGTCAGTATTTTACATCAGTATTTGTAAGAAAAAAAACAGGAGAGGAACTATCAGGCTGTGTGCACACGCTGCGGATTTTGCTGCGGTTCCGCAGCGGTTTTGGCCGCTGCGGTGTACAGTACAATGATTCCCTATGGGAATCAAAAACCGCAATGCAGATGGTGCGGAATTTTCCGCGCGGATTATCTGCGGTTTTCAATCCGCAGAAAGAATTGACATGTCAATTCTTTCTGCGGATTCCCCTGCGGTTTGCCATCTCCTCCATTGAGAAGATGAAAAACCGCAGGGCAAAACCGCAGAGCAATCCGCAGGTCTTTTAACCTGCAGTTTCACCTGCGGATTTTACAAAATCCGCGCGGATGAATCCGCACCTAATCCGCAGCGTGTGCACACAGCCTCAGAGGAAAAGTCTAAAACAAACACGTCACCACTTCAGTATTTATCACCCACTTCTGGTTTTAGCTTAAAAACACTGAGCTAAAATACTGACCAAATACTGAACGTGTGAACGTGGCCTAACAGAGACTAAACAACATGATGATAAATTGCATAAAGATCAAAGTAAATAAAATAAATATGCACAAAAGTAGGAATTAGTCCTACCGGTAATGGTATTTCCAGGAGTCCATCATGACAGCACCACCAGGAGGTTGTCCTTATCCTTGGTAGGGACAGGAACACAGAAGAGGTTAAATAGCCCCTCCCCGCTAACACCCTTCAGTGATTTTCTAAGTACCACACCAGGATGGATGCAACGCGATTTTATTGAACTTCCTTCTACACATGTTACATCACATATCAGACTGGAAATTCAAGGGAGGGTATATAAGGGGTGCTGTCATGATGGACTCTTGTAAATACCATTACCGGTAGGACTAATTCCCTCCTGATAGCATCACCAGGAGAATCACCAAATTACTCCAACTAGGGCAGGATTACAGCCTGAAGGACTTTCCTCCCAAAGGCCGTTTGATGATTTGTCATAACATCTAATTTGTAATGTTTACAAAAGGTATTAAATTTAGACCAGGTTGCGGCCCTGCAGATTTGGACGCTCCTGCGCTCTCTGCCCATGAGGCAGAAACGGCTCTCAGTAAATGGGCCATGAGGTTTTCTGGCGGAGGATTCCTTGCCGACACATATGCTGCGCCAATAGTTGACTTCAAACATCTGGCCAGGGCAGCTTTCGATGCCTTCTTCCCTTTGTTTTTGCCTGCCATTTGGATAAAAAGGTTAGAGTCCACTCTCCAGTGTTCTGTGAGTTTTAACCCCTCAATGACCGCCAATACGTCTTTTAACTGACGTGAGATATAAGAGAATAGCATCCCCATACAGGTGACAATCCAGCAGCTGTCGGCTGCACACTATAGCTGACCACTTGCTGCAACAGCCACGATCAGTGTTTGCACCCTCCAAATCTTTTTAACCCCTTAGATGCTGCTGTCAATAGTGACAACATCATATAAATGGTTAACAGAGAGTGTGGGGGCTTCCTCTTTATCCCCATCCGCACCCAAAGATCATGATTGTGTGGTCCTGATGTTTGCCATGGCAATTCAGGACCAAATAGCGGCCTCAGAGTCTGACGGCTGTTGTAACCTGTTCAGAAGTCAGCGACATTTAGATGGTAATAATACACTTTTTCATTTCTGTCATGCCACTTTGCATTAATTTCTGAAAATCACCTGAAGGGTTAATAAACTACCTGACTGCAGTTTTCAATATGTCAGGGGGTGCTGTTTTTAAAATGGTTTTACTTTTGGGGGTTTTCCAATATATAGGACCCCCAGAGTCACTTCAAACCTGGATAGGTCCCGAAAAAATTAATTTGATAAATTTCCTTGATAAAAAGAAAAATTACTGCTGCATTTTTAAACCTCCTGAAATGCTAGCAAAATAAAAGAACATTTTACAAATGGTGCTCATGTAAAGCAGACATGCGGAAAATGTTATTTCTGAATGTTTTTGTGTGGTATGACTATCTGGATTAAAGGGAAAAAACGTATTGACCTAAATTTACCATTATCATAAAGTACAATGTGTCACGAAAAAACAGTGACAGATTTGTTGAAGCGTTCCAGAGTTATTACCACATAAAGTGACACTGGTCAGATTTAAAAAATTTAGCTCCGTCACTAAGGGGTTAAGCATTGAAGAACGGTTCTTTTAACCTCCAAGAGGTGGAGAGAGTGTTCTTTCTCGTTGCTGTAATTCTGGCAGAAAGTAGGTAATACTATTTCCTGATTCCTGTCTAAACCGGAAATCACTTTGGGAAGAAAGGCCGGATTTAATTTTAAGACAATGCAGTCCTCCTGTATTTTTAAATATAGGTGTTCTATGGATAGGGCCAGGATCTCCCCTATGTGTCTCGCAGTAGCTATTGCTATGAGAAAAAGAGCCTTGAACGTTACTGACCTTAGGAAGGCCGGCTCTAGTGATTCATATGGATCCTTGCGTAGTTCATTTAGGAGTAGGCTGAGATCCCAGGGTGGTATTGAGCTACGGCTTGTGGGTCTCATACGCTGTGTGGCTTTTTTGAACCTCACCACCCAGGGATGATTTGCTAGAAGATAATTGAAATATAAACCTAGCGTACTAGGTCTCAGGCCCTTGTCAAAGCCTGCTTGGAGCAAGCCGAGAATGTGGGGGATATTTGGACATTAGATACTGGTACTGTACATTGAGAACAGAACTTCTTCCAGATTTTCCAATATATTGCTGAGGTGACTGGTTTCCTACTTTGCATAGTAGATATCATTAGTTCGGAGAGCCCCTTTGATTTTAGGATCTCCGCCTCTGGATCCAGGCTGATAGCTGTAGCATTTCTGATACCCTTCAGTCAGCAGCCTCCAAACTCCTGTCCCTTACTTCATCCTTTGGACTTACACAGTGGTCCTCCTCAGCCACCCACACAGACGGACACACATTAGACCTGGTCTTCACCCACCTCTGCTCTCTTTCTAACTTCACCACCTCCCCTCTCCTTCTCTCTGACCACCATCTACTCACTTTCTCATCCCCATCCTCCTCTCCTGGCACCCATGTCCAGCAACATGCGCACCCCTGCAGAAACCTTGCACACCTAGACACCAACGCGCTCTCTGACTCTATTCTACCACTGACATCCATATCCTCACTCCAAGACACAGACGGTGCCACTGCTTTCTACAATGCCACTCTCACATCAGCTATTGACACGGTCACCCCTCTCGTTCATGGCAGAATGCGATGTACCAACAGACAACTCTGGCACAATAACACCACTAAAAAGCTCCGGCAAGTGTCCAGGGCTGCAGAGCGGCATTGGAAGAAAACAAATTCGCAAGATGACTTCACTGCATTCAAACAGAGAAGACTCGCTTTCAAATCTGCCCTCACCTCTGCTAAACAGGCCTACTTCATAACCCTTGTATCTTCCCTATCCTACAATCCCAAACAGTTATACAAAACTTTCAACTCCCTCCTCCGCCCACCACTGCCCCCTCCAACCTCCCTCATCTCTGCTGAGGACTTTGCCACACACTTCAAAAATAAGATCGACCAAACAAGGCAAGTCTTCATTGTTCAACCACCACAACCACTTTGTATACCAGGCCAATGCCCAAACCCCATAACCTCCCTCTCCAACATCACTGAAGAGGAGCTTAATCGCCTCTTCTCCAAATCGCACCTCACAACCTGTGCATTTGACCATCCCACCTCCTCCCCAACCTCACCACCACACTTATCCCATCCCTAACCCACCTCTTCAACCTATCGCTACCGTCCGGTACCTTCCCTTCTGCATTTAAACATGCCACAATCACGCCTATCCTTAAAAAGCCAACCCTCGACCCAACGGCTATATCCAGCTATCGCCCAATATCGCCCAATATCACTGCTCCCATTCGCTTCCAAACTCCTGGAGCTGCACGTCCATGCTGAACTTTCCTCCCACTTCTCATCTAACTTGCTCTTTGACAATCTACAATCTGGTTTCCGCCCCGATCACTCCACTGAGACAGCCCTGACTAAAATTACTACTGACTTACTTACAGCCAAAGCAAACAGACAATATTCTATACTCTTCCTTCTAGACCTGTCCTCTGCATTCAACACAGTTGACCACTGCCTCCTACTACAGATCCTCTCCTCCTTTGGCATCAAAGACCTCACCCTATCCTGGATCTTCTCATACCTTTTAAACTGCACATTCAGCGTCTCCCACTCACACACTACCTCCTCATCCCACCCTCTCTCTGTTGGAGTCCCCCAAGGCTCTGTTCTAGGACCCCTACTCTTCTCAATTTATACCCTTGGCCTGGGTCAACTCAAAGTCCCATGGATTCCAGTATCACCTTTATGCTGATGACACTCAGATCTACCTCTCTGGCCCAGACGTCACCTCTTTGCTGTCCAGAATCCCGGAGTGTCTATCAGCCATATCCTCCTTCTCCTCTCGCTTCCTCAAGCTCACTGTGGACAAATCTGAACTCATCATCTTTCCTCCATCTCACAGATCTTCCTTACCTGACCTATCTAGCACAATTAATGACATCATGCTTTCCCCAGTACCGGAAGTCCGCTGCCTCGGAGTAACCCTTGATTCTGCCCTGTCCTTCAAACCACACATCCAAGCTCTTTCTACCTCCTGTCGCCTCCAGCTCAAAAATATTTCCAGAATCCGTCCTTTGCTCAACCTTCAATCTACTAAAATGCTTGTGCCTGCCCTCATCATCTCCCACCTTGACTACTGCAACATCCTTTTCTGTGGTCTCCCTGCTAACACCCTCGCACCTCTCCAGTCCATCCTTAACTCTGCTGCCCGACTAATTCATCTCTCTCCTCGCTACTCCTCCGCTTCTCCCCTCTGCAAATCTCTTCACTGGCTTCCATTCCCTCAGCGTATCCAGTTCAAATTACTAATACTGACCTACAAGGCCATCTATAACCTGTCTCCTCCATATGTCTCTGAACTAATCTCCTGATACCTTCCCTCACGTAGTCTACAGTCATCCCAAGACCTCCTTCTCTCCTACACACTTATTCGCTCCTCACCCAACCGCCTCCAAGACTTCTCCCGAATACCCCCCATACTCTGGAATTCTTTGCCCCAACATGTCCGACTATCAACCACATTCGGATCCTTCAGACGGAACCTGAAAACCCACCTCTTCAAGAAAGCCTACAGCCTGCAATGACTCCGCTACCTCCTCACCACTACTGGAAATATAACCTCAATCAACACCAGAACTGCTGCAACCCGCCAACCTACTGTCTCCTTCCCCACCATCCTGTAGCATGTAAGCCCGAAAGGGCAGGGTCCTCTCCCCTCTGTATCAGTCTGTCATTGTAAGTTTGTTTACTGTAAGTGAAATCTGTAATTTGTATGTAACCCCTTCTTATGTACAGCACCATGGAATCAATGGTGCCATATAAATAAATAATAACAATTTTTGGTCTCTGATGTACTAGAGGTCCCTGGGTTAGTAGGTCCAGTCTTGCTGGTAGTAGAATTGGATCTTCCAGCGCCATCCAACTTAGTAGGGAGAACCAGCTCCTTTTGGGCCATTAAGGGACAATCAAGATTACTGATGTTCTGCTTTCTTGGATCTTCCTTCAGACTCTTGGTATAAGAGCAAGTGGTGGAAAGGCATAAGCGAGACCCATGTTCCATTTCTGTGCCAAAGTGTCTACCCCTTTCTTTCACCTCTTTCTATTTTCTGTCCCCTCTTTCTTTCTCTCTGTATTCTTTTTCTCTGTTCTCTTTCTTTCCCTTTTCTCTCTGTTCTTTCTTTATTATTATTTATTGTTATAGCGCCATTTATTTCATGGTGCTTTACATGTAAGGAGGGGTATACATAATAAAAACAAGTACAATAATGTTAAACAATACAAGTCATAACTGGTACAGGAGGATAGAGGACCCTGCCCGCGAAGGCTCACAATCTACAAGGGATGGGTGAGAATATAGTAGGCGAGGATAGAGCTGGTCATGCAGCGGTCTTTCCCCTTTCTTTTTTTTTTTAACCGTCTTTATTGAGTGTAATACAAAGTATACATATAATGTCCAATAACATAACAGAAGAACATTTATGCAATATTATTAACATTAGACGACATTTTTTCAACTATAACCCCCCATCCTCTCCCCCGGGCAAACTCCATAAATTCGTAACACAATTTCGATCCAGTCTAACAGGGATATTACCGGCAAGCTGCTCTCTCCCTGCCAGATTGTGGTTCGTCGATGGACTGCGTCCTCCTCTGGGCGCGGTACATCGACGACATTTTCATGATCTGGCAGGGGTCAATCACTCTACTTGAGGATTTTATGCAATCTCTGAATACTAATAATTTGAATATCCGCATTACCTACTATTTTGATGTTAATAAGGTCGAGTTTTTGGACGTCACACTCAGACGGGATGATAAGGATGCATTACAAACAGATATTTTCAGGAAATCTACTTCAACAAATACTCTGTTACATGCCTCTTCTGCACACCCGAGACACGTGATTCAGTCCGTGCCCACAGGACAGTTTCTGCGTCTTCGCAGAATATGTGCAACTAATTTGGATTTTGAACTTCAAGTAGAGGATCTGAAAAAGAGGTTTTACGAACGTGGCTATAGCCGTCGCATGGTGAAACGTGCCTATAATCGCGCTAAACATTCTCTGCGGCATATGATCTATTATATAAATCGGAGGTGCGACTAACTGATGACAAAGTAAGGTTTGTCACTGATTACCATGCCCAATTGGCTCGAGTAAGGGATGTTCTTATCAATCGTGGCCCATTCTTAGGGCTGATCCAATTCTTTTGAAATATATTCCTGAAAGACCAGCTATCTCTACCAGACGCACTAAGAATCTATGCGATTATCTGGTTAGAAGTCATCATTTGGGTAGTTCTAAACCAACGTTTTTGGATAGTGGAACAGGTTGTAGGCGAGGTTGTACTCCTTGTGGTCGATGTGTAGCTTGTCCTAATATAGAAAGGTGTAATACCTTTTACAATGCAGATAGATCAAGTACCTATGACATAAGGAAAAGTATTACATGTAATACTCGTAATGTCATTTATTTTGCAACATGTCCTTGTGGACTTATTTATGTTGGTTTGACCACGCGTCCCTTTAAGGTTCGCGTGAGAGAACATGTTCTTGGCATTTTGGCAGCAGTCGACCACAAGGAGGCATCCTCCCTAAAAACTATACCGTGGCATTTTTGGCTGTGTCACTCTTGCGATGCCTCCCTTCTTCGTGTGAGGGGCATTGATTGTATTGAGGCCACTCTGCTAGGGGGTAGAACGTCGCAGAAGTTGGCCCAGCTAGAATCCCGCTGGATTTGGACTCTTAATACACTTCATCCCCATGGGCTTAACGAATATAATAGCTTTGCTCCCTTTTTATGACCTAGATGGCGGTATTTGAGTTAGGTTCCATCTGTGTTAATAGCTTTCTTTTTAATACTTATTTTATGTTGATTTTTTAGGTGGTCTTTGGAGTCTACTTATTTTTGTGTTACCACTTGTGCATTTCATGGAGGTTTAACATCTTGCAAAATGACAGCTACTGTGAAACTACGTGGATGTCCCTGAACAGTGATAGAGGCCTATATTTGCTGGACAGTGTTTACATTGTTTTATGTGCAATATACAGTCATTTTGGCTGTTTCGTATCTCTTTATACGTTATATATTGTATTTTGCAATATATGCACTTTCGGGTACATCATCATTAGTTATATATGTATATGAATATTTATATTGTTTATGATGGATATTTTACTATGCTGTAGTCAAACCTTTTTGGGTGGAATATTATATATAGATAGACATCATAATATCGTGTGCCGTAGTTTTGACTAGCGAGAGAGATATGGATAGATGCGTTTTTGTACATATATACTGTCTGATATTGTATTTCGCCATCTAGTACGCTCATTCCACCTCTTTAGGTGCTAATTCTGTTTGGTCACATAGCCTGATCATTTCATCTATTTATGTGTTATATTTTTTTGTCATTTGTCCCTTCAATGTTGTAAAGTCAATGTTGATTTTTATGTTGGCTAGCATTATAATTATGTGCCTCTTTGTATTTATACATGGAGCTACTAATTTTCTATGCTGTTACATCTTTTATGTGTTTTCCCACACACTTGCCCTCTTTTAATATGGCGCAGAGTATAATTCTTGTTCTGCGCACGCGCGCTGTGAGTCACTCTGATGGTGCTCTCCATATCCTAATGACGTCTGATCATGTGGGGCCGCATGTTTCCGGCGCTCATTGGATGGGAGGCACGGTCTAGAATGGACCAGCAGCTGCCGCGTTCATGGAACTTCCGGTAGGCGCGCTATATAGATGTGCACATTGTGTTCCTTAACCACGCCCCCCTGAGGAAGGAGCAAGCGCTCCGAAACGCGCGTCGGGGTGATGCTTGGACACTGAACGCTGTTGTCTCTTGCCTCCTGCTGCGGTTCATTTAATTAGGAATGATTGCCTCTTTATTATTTACTTGCTATCGCTGTGAGTGCCCTCTGGTGCAGGTACACAATCAATGTGCTAGAGGATGCTCACTTTGATTAATATTATGGCACACGATTTAGATAGTGATCTTGGTTAACACTATGGTATTTGATGCAGAGATAGACGCAGGGGAGACTATTTATGCTAGGTCATATTTTCTATAATGTATTATATGGATGAGTTTTCAGTGTGATGTGTCAGCGTCGGTAGTTTTTCTTGCTGTTTTCACAATATGGTGTTTTAGCCTCACCTGTATGCTTTCATATAATAAAGGATTTTTTTATGAATTTTTCATATTAACTTTGGAATTAGTGATCGTTTCTTTTTGGCTTGTGTGTCTCTCATATACCAGTTGGTGAGCTGGAAACAACTATGTATCGCCTGGCGTGTGGAAGATGTCTGAGTATAGATAAAAGAGGACCATGTGGAAAAAAAAACGTTCAGTGTCTTTTTCTTAAGTAAGGCCTCTATCCAATCTATTTAGAAGTGATCTGTTACTTTTGTAGTAATTAGGCTTAAAGAAGGTGTTGCATCCTGCGTCCACAAATGGAGAATGCTTTTACGTGTGGCTGCCGCCCATATGAACAAGATGCGGCGCTGCTGGACAGAAAGCCTCACCAACTGGTCCTGTGCGAGAATATTAAATATGGCCCACTCTGAGGAGAGAGAGAGATAGATATGTCAAAGGTGTTGATGAGATGTTGCAGAAGTGTATCCCACACCTCATTTTTGGGCAGTCCCAAAGGCAATGGAAAATATCAGCTGGAGAGTGTAAGCATTTAGGGAAGGGATAGTCCCCTGAGGGGGACATTTTTACTTGACCTCCGTGGAGATATATGCTCTATAAAATATCATAAGAGACATGGTTATGTAACTGTCATATGGTAATATAAAGTTAATATGCAGAGTGGCTTTCAAAAGGTCATTTACCCGACAGTTTGTTAATTGACCAACCCATTTTCCAGGGCCTGGTGAAGAGTCTGACAAATGTATAGAAGGCTTTAATGATTTATATAGAAGACTCATAGAATAAGTTCCCATTTGGGCTTTAATGGATATTAAATTTAGAGGGTGTGTTCTAGCATCATCCGGTATGTCTCGCAATATTGAGCTTACGTAATGTCTAATTGGAGAGATAGTAAAATTGTCTTCTGTAAGGATTGGGTATTTGAAAATCATGTCCTCTAAGGCAGGGGTCCCCAACCACCGGGTCGCTGCAGTGCCCTTGCCGGTCCGCGGACACAAGGGGAGCCAGGGGCGGTCAGTGGCGTAGCGGGGGCTGGGGCGGCGCGCAGCAGTTCTTAGCGGCGGCCAGGGAGCGATCCAAGCAGCTCCGCTGCCTGCAAGAGGGAATGGCAGGAGCGGAGCTGCAAAGACCCGTCCAGCTTCCTGCCCGTCGCCCGCGCTTCCTGTCTCTGACTGACACAGAGAGGAGAGCGCGGCCACTGCTGTGTCAGAGCGAGGAAGCGAGGGTGTGTGTGTGTGTGTGTGTGTGTGTGTGTGTGTGTGTGTGTGTGTGTGTGTGTGTGTGTGTGTGTGTGTAGCCTGGCCGTGTGTGAAGGATGGGGAGAAGGGCAATGATGGGGAGAAGGGCAATGATGGGGAGAAGGGCAATGATGGGGAGAAGGGCAATGATGGGGAGAAGGGAGTGATGGGGAGAAGGGAGTGATGGGGAGAAGGGAGTGATGGGGAGAAGGGAGTGATGGGGAGAGGGGAGTGATGGGGTGAAGGCAATGATGGAGAGACGGCAGTGATGGGGTGAAGGCAATGATGGGGTAAAGGCAATGATGGGGAGAAGGGAGTGATGGAGCACTCATTCAAAACCTATGGTGAGTTGAGTCACATTATAAATGTTATTTAATTATAAGTATGCACTGCTACACTACAACTGCGTCCATAGCCTCGCCCCCTTATGACCAAAGCCCCGCCCCTGCCACACCTCCATCCCCGCCCTGCCGGGCCATGGAAGAATGGTCTTGCTTGAAACCGGTCCCTGGTGCAAAAAAGGTTGGGGACCACTGCTCTAAGGTAAGAAGGCATTGATTATTTGTTAACGTATCTCGGACCAGTCTAGACCCATTGTTTCCAAGCACCTTGTAAATGGGAGGTGACTTGCCTTGTAGAAAAGAGGGGTTACCTTGAAAGGGAAGAAACATTGAGATGTGGGGGTCAAGACCGCTAACTCGTCTAGCTTGACGCCATCCCAAGATTACCGACCACAATAGAGGATTATCTCTAACCTCCACTGGAATTTCAGCATTTCGTAGGTGAAGCAATGCTGGGAGGCTGAAGGGTCTACACATGGCCTCATCTATTGGGGTATTAGTGAAGCGATTAAAGGCATGTATCCAATCAAGGGAATGGCGAAAAGCAGCCGCTATACTGTAGAGGCGTAAATTTGGGAGATTAAGTCCACCCAAAGATTTGGTTTGCTGTAGCTTAAAAACACTAATTCTAGAGCCCCCTTCTGAGCCCCAAATAAATTGGCAGAAGGCTTGTGGCAGTAGCCTATCAGCTTTAGAAAGTAGAACCGGGAGCGTCTGTAAAAGAAAGAGTATTTTAGGGAAAAGAGATCATTTTAATTAGATGGGCTTTACCTGCAAAGGATAATTTAAGGGATTTCCAGGATTGAATTTCTTGTATAACTACAGAAATAAGAGGCTGAACATTTAATTTATAGATATCATGAGGATTTGATGGTAGGTCAACGCCAAGATAAGGTAAAGAATTTCTCCTCCACTGAAAGGGAACGGCCACCGTTTCTGAGCAATTTTAAAAATAGCTAAAGCATGAGTTTTATTAAAGTTTATACGAAATCCCGAAACTGCTCCAAAATCATTAAAGGCATCCATTATAGAGGAAATGGCTTCCTTAGGATTGGATATCATGAGTATGCCCCATATGCTGACCCATAAGATGCTCCATAGATTATACCCCCATAAGATGCTCCATAGATTATACCCCCATAAGATGCTCCATAGATTATACCCCCATAAGATGCTCCATAGATTATGCCCCACACATTATGCCCCCGTAAGATAATCCATAGATTATACCCCATATGCTGCTGCAAATTAAAAAAAAGAATGGCATACTCACCTCTCCATCGCTGAGGGACAGGTGCTGGGTCCTGAGCAGGCGGAGACACTGGCGCGCTATGGGAGCCAGTTGCCATGGTCGACGCTGGCTCAGAACCAGACACCTGCGATATTCACCTGTCCCGGGTGCATCGCCGCTGTCTTCCAGGTCCTCTGCAGTGACGTTCAGCAGAGGGCACGCACTAACCACGTCATCGCACCCTCATCTGTCTGAGCGTCACTGACAAAGGACGCAGCAGACAGCGGTGAGCAGCGATGGACCAGAGACAGGTGAATATCGCATATACTTACCCCTCCTGACGCAGTCTCTGCAGCCACGCTTCTCTCACGGTTTCCGGCAGCGCATATTCATGACTTTAATGAGCGGTACCACGTGACCGCTAAAGGAAGGAGCCTGAGACCGTGAAACAAGCATGGGGGCTGCAGAGACGCATCAGGGGGGTCAGCATGACCTGACACCCGTGCTCCCCCACCGACACCCTGGCGTTGTCACGTGCACCGTCCTGTGTGACACGGCCAGCAGGCCGGTAACTAATACAACAGGACACGGCCTGTGTAATTGTCCAGTGTGACGCGGCCCGCAGGCCGGTAACTAATACAAGACAAAGGGGATAAGGAAACATTTTCAACGGTGGGCCAGCCGATAGGGAACGGGGGACGTGGAGACCTTCTGCACTCCCCTGAGTCAGTGTCCCTAACACTCCTAACGTGCCCTATACAGGCTCCTCACCTGTCGCCGATCAGGAACCTGTCACCCTAGCAAACCCTACACCTATTCCTTACTAGGGAGCTGGGTGGTGCAGGCACTGGCCCCACTGCTGTACTAACACCAACATGAGGAAAAGTGACTAACAGGGAAACACTTAGCTTTGCTCTGATGCAATTGCTCCTGGCAACAGAGTCCAACACCTGAGTGCATCTTCCTCCCACCGTGTCCAGCACCCGAGTGCCGCCTTGGAGCAACAGAATCCAGCACCTGAGTACAGCTGTCCAGCAACAGTGTCCAGCAACCGAGTCCAGCACCTGAGTGCAGCTCTACACCATAGCTGCCACTCCACCAAGCTTTGCAAGAATTCTTCACTGACACCATTGCTGCCACTCCACCATGCTTTACACGAACTCCTCGCTGACACCATATCTGCCACTCCAGGACTCTGGACGAGCTACCCTGGTCTCTCCTCCAGCTCCCTCCTTCACCCAGGAAGGTTGGAAAAGACCAACAATAATATCACCAGTGTGAGTGAGCACAACTGACACACCTTTATTGAGTAAACACACCGGTTAGTGATTCCCATGCAATTACACTAACCACCACCGGGGGCAAAACTATCTCTAAGCACACCAGTGCAATGACCATACTGGCCACCGGGGGCAAAACTATCTCTAAGCACAAAGCTTAGAGAGAGGAAGAAAAAAAAAGGTTACCAGTGCTCATCTGACATGATCCCGCATGGATCATGACAGGCGTAAATGACTTGCGTATAAGCCGAGAGGGGGACTTTCAGCCCAAAAAAAATGGGCTGAAAATCTCGGCTTATACGCGAGTATAAACGGTACTTGAATTATGTATCTCCCTTGTGAGAGAATCCAAGCATATTGGAGAGAAAGCCACAGAGTTTCTGATAGCTAGCATTACACCTGTTTTTTCTTATAATTGTCTTGTAACACATGTGGATAAAGGGGGTGTCGCAATCTGCCAGCATCTTTATGGATAATAGGAGTTTCCTGGGCACAAAAGATGTCGCATTTAGAGGAAACCACGACCTTCCACATAAAAGATCTTTTCTGTGGACTCTTAAGACCATTAACATTAATTGAACATATCTTAATCACCTTTTTTATACTTAGGAAAATGCTGAAGCCTGATAAAATCTGTGACCAGCCATATGAAAATATTAATTAATCCAGAATTGAACCAGAAGGGAACAGAAGGTAACTGGAAAGAGTCACTGTAAACAATGTTTTTGTTTGTTTCCACTCTAACCCCTATAATCCTTCACTTTCTGATAACCCCACTAATCCCTACACCAAGCAAGGAACTGTTCATCTCTTCTTCAATCCTTCCAATCCATCTCGCCTCTTCCTCAGATCTGTTCCTCAACATACAATCCCCTGTCTCCAAACACAGACAGCCCTCTCATACCCTCTCTGCTCCCCCTCCCTGCTGGCGATATCTCTCCAAATCCTGATCCTCGTCACCACATTCCCACAGTCATTTCTACCTCCCATCCACACCCAATCACAACTTCCCGTAACCACTCCAACCTTATACACATTCGCCCAGCCCCAGCTTCCCCAGTCCCACTAACAGGAGCTCTGTGGAACGCTCGCTCTGTGTGCAACAAACTTTCTTTCATCCATCATCATTTTATTACCAGCAAACTTTCCTTCCTCGCCATCACCGAAACCTGGCTCACCTCCTCTGACACAGCCTCTCCTGCTGCACTCTCATATGGTGGATTCCACCTTTCCCACACCCCCTCGCCCCAGCTGCAAGCATGGTGGAGGAGTTGGTTTTCTCCTGTCAGATAACTGCTCCTTGACCCCAATCCCACTGCCGCCCTGTTGCCCTCCCTTCCTTCGAGGTGCACTCTGTGCGCATCTACTCCCCCTCCAACTAGCTGTCAGATACTGCCGCTCCAGGGTCAGCCACCACCTTCTTCAACACCTCGATCTACACTCACATGTCTGTAAGAGGGAGGAGAGATTCAGACAAAGTTCCCTACACAATGCGGATGCCGCTCTATATAACACCACAATAGCTGTAGCTTTGGAATCAGTTGCCCCTCTCAAACATACCAAAGCTCGCAAAATCAACAGACAGCCCTGGCACACCAGTCTGACCAAAGAACTGAGGCGGGCTTCCAGGGCTGCTGAGCGGAGTTGGAAAAAATCCCACTCCAATGAGGACTTCATCACATTCAAACAGTCCCTCACTACTTTCAAGGCCACATTCGCTGCAGCAAAACAAACCTACTTCTCATCTCTCATATCCTGTCTCACAACCCTAAGCAGTTATTCAACACCATCAATTCTCTCCTCCGCCCCCCCAGCACTTCCTCCCTCTCCACTCATCTCAGCTGAAGACTTTGCCTCATTTTTCAAGGAGAAGATTGATAACATCAGAGACAGTTTTGGTCAACAACCCCCAGTGCCCTTCCTCCTACCTGCCCTGCCCTCCTCCCCCAAAACCAACTTCTCCACCATTACAGAAGATTGACTCTCCACTCTACTCTCAAGATCACATCTCACTACCTGTGCACTTGACCCGATGCCATCTCACTTCATCCCAAACCTCACCACAGTCTTCATCCCAACCCTAACCCATCTCTTCAACCTATCACTAACTGGTGTTTTCCCCTCAAGCTTTAAACATGCCTCAATCACACCTATCCTCAAAAAGCCCTCTCTTGACCCATCCTCTGTATCTAGCTATCGCCCTATATCACTTCTCCCCTATGCCTCAAAACTACTGGAAGAACACGTCCATCTTGAACTATCCTCCCACCTCTCTTCTTGCTCCCTCCTTGACCACTTGCAATCTGGCTTCCGGCCACACCACTCCACTGAAACTGCCCTAACTAAGGTCACCAATGACCTACTAGCCGCCAAGGCCAAGCGACACTACTCTGTCCTCCTCCTCCTGGACCTGTCCTCTGCCTTTGACACAGTGGACCATTCCCTATTACTACAGACCCTCTCATCTCTTGATATCACAGACTTGGCCCTATCTTGGATTGCGTCATATCTAGCAGACCGGACATTCAGCGTCTCCCACTCGCACACCACCTCCTCACCGCACCACCTATCCGTCGGAGTCCCGCAAGGTTCAGTCCTAGGGACCCTGCTCTTCTCAGTTTACACCTTCGGCCTCGGACAGCTCATAGAATCTCATGGCTTTCAGTATCATCTCTATGTTGATGACACACAGATCTACATCTCTGGACCAGATATCACCTCCCTACTAAACAAAATCCCTCAATGTCTGTGCCATTTCATCCTTCTTCTCCGCTAGATTTCTAAAACTTAATATGGACAAAACAGAATTAATCATCTTTCGCCCATCTCACGTGACCCCCCCCCCCACCCCCCAACGGACCTATCCATTAAACGGCTGCCCACTCTCTCCAGTCCCACAAGCTTGCTGACTCGGGGTTATCTTTGACACTGATCTCTCTTTCAAACCACATATCCAAGCCCTTTCCGTTTCCTGCCGACTTCAACTCAAAAATATTTCATGGATCCGTACATTCCTCAACCAAGAATCTCCAAAAACTGCAACCTCCTGCTCTGTGGCCTCCCCTCTAACACTCTCGCACCCCTCCAATCTATTCTTAACTCTGCTGCCCGACTAATCCACCTGTCCCCCCGCTATTCCCCGGCCTCTCCCCATTACCCAAAGAATCCAGTTCAAAACCCTAACCATGACATACAAAGCCATCCACAACCTGAGTCCTCCGTACATCTGTGACCTAGTCTCCTGGTACTTACCTGCACGAAACCTCCGATCCTCACAAGATCTCGTTCTGTACTCCCCTCTTATCTCCTCTTCCCACAATCGCATACAAGATTTCTCCCGCGCATCCCCTCTACTCTGGAACTCTCTACCACAACATATCAGACTCTCGCCTACCATGGAAACCTTCAAAAAGAACTTGAAGACCTACCTCTTCCGACAAGCCTACAACTTGCAGTAACCACCGATCCACCAAACCGCTGCACGACCAGCTCTACCCTCGCCTACTGTATCCTCACCCATCCCGTTGTAGATTGTGAGCCCTCGCGGGCAGGGTCCTCTCGCATCCTGTACCAGTCGTGACTTGTATTGTTTAAGATTACTGTACTTGTATGTATTATGTATACCCCTCCTCACATGTAAAGCGCCATGGAATAAATGGCGCTATAATAATAAATAATAATAATAATAATAATATACAGATGTGCAACATCAACTCCATCGTTACCAAATCCACCAAGCTTTCAGAATTATCCTGTATGTAAAAGAGAACATAAATATACAAAACATTAATTTGACCAACATAAACAATTAGCAGACCAACTAAAAGATCTACTCAGGCTTGGACTGGCACATAGGGTAACAGGGCAATCCCCCGGTGGGCCCTTGTGCAAATCTGGACCCCCAACCTTACTGTATGGGCAGTAATAGTCCTAATTCACTTTGTACAGAAAAAAAAGCAGCATCTCATTCATTAACTAAAGTATCCAGTTTATTATATAGAGGTATAGGTATATTTGGGAACCAGGGTCATGTAATATTTGCTTGCAGGCAAAAAGTGGGCCCCCAAAGTCAATGTTACTAGTGGGCCCTTGGCACCTCAGTCCGACACTGGATCTACTTATTCTGTGCGACTGACTAGTCAGTATCCCAGAAGAAGGGGGAAAAGTTCTGCCCGATTGGCCGAAAAGGCTACACGATTCCCTCTCTACCCAGACGAAGAAAAATCTATCATTCAGCACAGACTTGTTTTTAGTTGAAGAAAGTTGACAGCCAGCTTCCTCGAATTGTGTGTGGGTTCTGTGAGGGCAAGTGGGTTCTATTAGTGTAAGGTTACAGTTACGCATGAGGTTTTCTCCCTCTTCCAAGGAGGTAACCGTGTGCCACTCTCCTCTGTAATGTATGAGAAGCTTCAGTTGGAAACCCCATCTATATGTCACTTTCTTTTCTCTCAGAGTGAAAGTGATAGGATTCAATAATCTGCAGAAAATGTGAGTCACTGCCGATACATCCACGAATATTTTAATTTGTTGATAAGTGTGTGGGAGTTCTCCCTTTTTCTAGAAAAGAGTAGTAGGTCTTCTTTTATATGAAAGAAATGAAAGAAATGGATACGAGCAAAGACATCTCTGGGCATTGGTTCAGGTATATTTTTGGGGCGTTGTACCCTATGGATTCTGTCAATGATTGTGTCTAATGGGGAGCAGTTAGGGATAGCTGCTTTAATCAAACCTTGAAGGAATCCCCTCAGTTCTTGAGGAGGAACATATTCTGGTATCCCTCGCAATTTTACCTTGTTTCGCCAAGAGCCATCCTCTACATCCACAAGTTTAGTTTGAATGACTTCCAATTCATCTGAGAGTTCATTATGTGCATCTATCAGCTTGTTGTGTGATTTGGCAAAGTCTCCCATTTTAATTTCCATATGAGATACTCTCTTGTCTAGTTCCTTAGTGTATTGCACTGTAAAAAAAAGACTTGCTGTGCTATTTGTTCAGGGTTCTAGTCTTTTGAGCTTCTTTTAACTGTATCACGTTTATAAAGACATTAAACTGTTAAAAGAAGCGGACTGACAATTATTCAAGAGGCTTCCGCTTGGGATTCGCTCATTATTTTCTACATACAAGGCAAATAAAAATGTCAGTGCCAAAGCTGCAACAAGAGGCAACTGAAAAGATGACAAAAAAGATGCTTAAAGAAAGACACAACCAGCGTTTTCAGAAAGCACCTTCTGTTTGCAAATTTCATCAGGTAGCTCTGCTTGTAAAAGACATTGTGTGCACATACAGGGTCGGAATGGCCCACCGGAGGATTATCACAGCTGACACCCGGCACAGTGTGTCAGGGGCGGTCACGGACCGCCCCCGACACGTTAACCCCTTGCACACCGCGATCAAACAGGTTCGCGGTGTACCAGGGGTTAAAGGGAAGTATCGGCAGGGAGGGGGCTCCCTCAGTGCTTCCCTGAGCCCCCCACGGCAGCGCAATGTGCAGCGCTGCTGCGGGGGGCTCCTTCCCTGCAGGCCCCCGAATCCAAGATGGCGACGGGGACCTTCGGGGGCCTGCAGGGATCCGGCTTCCTCAGTGCCTGCACAGCGCAGGCACGAAGAAGCCTGCTGCACTGCCTGTGACAGACCGCTGATCTGTCACAGTGATCTGTGATGTGACAGATCAGCGATCTGTCACAGGACAGTGATGTCCCACCTGGGACAATGTAATAAAGTTTAAAAAAAAATAAATTAATTAAAAAAAAAAAATCGCCAAATAAATTAGAAAGAAAAAACAAAAATTCCCCCAATAAATTCATTTTTTGGAAAAAAAAAAAAAACAATAAAAAGTACACATATTAGGTATCGCCGCGTCCGTAATGACCTGCCCTATAAAACTGTCCCATCAGTTAACCCCTTTAGCGAACCCCTTAAAAAAATAAAAAACGAAGCAAAAAAAAAAAAAAAAATGATTTATCATACCGCCAAACAAAAACTGCTATAACACGCGATCAAAAAGAAGCATATAAATGTCCATGGTACCGCTGAAAACGTCATCTTGTCCCGCAAAAAACGAGCTGCCATACAACATCAGCGAAAAAATAAAAAAGTTATATATCGCAGAATAAAGCGATGCAAAAATATTTTTTTTATATAAAATTATTTTCATTGCATAAAACCGACAAAACAAAAAAACGACCTAAATGAGGTATCGCTGTAACCGTACTGACCCGAAGAATAAAGCCGCTTTATCAATTTTATCGCACGCGGAACGGTGTAAACGCACCCTCCCAAAAGAAATTCATGAAACCCTGTTTTTTGTTCATTCTGCGTCCCAAAAATTGGAATAAAAAGCGATCAAAAAATGTCACGTGCCCGAAAATGGCACCGATAAAAACGTCAACTCGTCACGCAAAAAATAAGACCTCACATGACTCGGTGGGTCAAAATACAGAAAAATTATAGCTCTCAATATGTGGTGATGCAAAAACTATTTTTACAATAAAAAGCGTCTTTTAGCATGTGACAGCTGCCAAACAAAAACCCACCATAAATAGTAAATCAAGCCCCCCATTTTCACCCCCTTAGTTAGGGAAAAATAATAAAATTAAAAGAAAATGTATTTATTTCCATTTTCCCGTTAGGGCCAGGGCTAGGGTTAGGGCCAGGGCTAGGGTTAGAATTGGGGGGTTTCCACTGTTTGGGCACATCCGGTGCTCTCCAAATGCAACATGGCATCTGATCTCAATTCCAGCCAATTCGGAGTTGAAAAAGTCAAATGGTGCTCCTTCCCTTCCAAGCTCTGCCAAGCGCCCAAACAGTGTTTTACCCCCACATATGGGGTATCAGCCTACTCAAGACAAATTGCAAAACAACTTTTGGGGTCCAATTTCTCCTGTTACCCTTAGGAAAATAAACAATTGGGGGCAAAAATATCATTTTTGTGGAAAAATATGATTTTTTTTATTTTCACGCCCGGGCGTTATAAACTTCTGTGAAGCACTTGGGGGTTCAAAGTGCTCACCACACATCTAGATAAGTTCCTTAGGGGGTCTAGTTTCCAAAATGGGGTCACTTGTGGGGGGTTTCCACTGTTTAGGTACATAAGGGGCTCTCCAAAGGCAACATGACACCCGCAGACCATTCCATCAAAGTCTGCATTCCAAAACGTCACTACTTCCCTTCCGAGCCCCGACGTGTGCCCATACAGTAGTTTTCTCCCACATATGGGATGTCAGTGTACTCAGTACAAATTGGACAACTTTTGGGGTCCAATTTCTCCTGGTACCCTTGGGAAAATAAAAAAAAAAAAAAAATTGGTGACTAAAAGATCATGTTTGTGGAAAAAATACGATTTTTTTTATTTTCATGCCCGGGCATTATAAACTTCTGTGAAGCCATTGGGGGTTCAAAGTGCTCACCACACATCTAGATAAGTTCCTTGGGGGGGGGTCTAGTTTCCAAACTGGTGTCATTTGTGGGGGGTTTCCACTGTTTAGGTACATCAGGGGCTCTCCAAACGCAAAATGGCATCCGCTCTCGATTCCAGCCAATTTGACATTCAAAATCTCAAACGATGCTCCTTCCCTTCTGAGCACTGCTCTACACACATGGGGTATCTGTGTACTCAGGAGAAATTGCACAACCAATATTGTGGTTTATTTTGTCCTGAAACCCTTGACAAAAAAAAGTAAGAAAAAAAAAACGGTGTCCAAAGATAAATTTTGGGGGAAAAAAGATTTAAATGTTCATTTTTTTCCTTCCACATTGCTTCAATTCTTGTGAAGTACCTAAAGGGCTAATACACTTCTTGAATTTGTTTTTTGAACACCTTGAAGGGTGCACTAACATGTCACGAAAAAAAAAAAGACAGTCTCAGAATCGGCAGGATCCGTTAAAGTGTTCTAGAGTTATAAGCACATAAATGACAGTGGTCTGATTTCACAATTAAGGCCTGGTCTTTTACCTATAAAATGGCTTGGCCGTTAAGGGGTTAAAGCAATAGGTCTCCAAAACAGGAAATTCACAAAATAAATGAGAAACGAATGGGAGGAAACTGGCGTCAATGTCTGACCAAACTAAGAAACCGCCTAAAGGAATAGCTTAGTTACTCACCGATAACGGTGTTTCTCGGAACCCATGACAGCACCACGGAGAGAGGGGGTCCGCCCATCAAGGACAGGAACCTACAGACAAAAGAGCGGCACCTCTCCTCCGCCCCCAGTTGGTTACAGAGCATCAGAGGGTCTCCCGGTTAGTTAATAACAAAAGTATATACATAACATTATAATTTGTATACTTATAGAGAAACCTCGTGTCTAAGAACACACTCTACACACATTAAATCGTGCTCACCGCACACGTGAAAAAAGGGGGGGAATTAAGCGGGTGCTGTCATGGGTTCCGAGAAACACCGTTATCGGTGAGTAACTAAGCTATTCTCCCTCACCCATGACAGCACCACGGAGAGAATTTCAGAGATTGGTAGCTTAGGGAGGGACCACCGCCTGAAGGACCCTTCTCCCGAAGGTCAGGTCAGACGCAGAGGCTAGATCTAGGCGATAGTGTTTGAAAAAGGTAGAAGGTGTTGACCAGGTGGCCGCCTTACAGATCTGTTCTATCGATACCTCTGATCTTTCTGCCCATGAGGTCGCCATTGCTCTTGTAGAGTGGGCTTTTAGACCCTCCGGGATGGTATTCCCGCTGCATGAGTATGCCAGGGCAATCGCGTCTCTTATCCATCTTGCCAGGGTACTTTTGGACGCCCCGAGCCCCTTACGAGGTCCCTGGAAACACACAAAGAGAGATCCTTCCTTCCTACATCCCTTGGTGGCCTCTAGGTAGTGCACTAAGCACCTCTTCACATCTAATGTGTGAAATTTCTCCTCTCCTCTATTCGTAGGGTTTGGGCAGAAGGAAGGAAGGACTACCTCCTGTGATCTATGGAAGTGTGTTGCTACCTTGGGCAAATATGCAGGGTCAGGTTTCAATATAATTCTATCCTCCATAATTTTAATGAATGGGGGTAATGCCGATAAGGCTTGAATGTCACTTACTCTGCGGGCCGATGTTAGGGCCACTAGCAGTATCGTTTTTAATGATAGGGTCTTTAGTGGAGCTGACTGAATAGGCTCGAATGGGGGTCCTGTTAGGGCTGACAACACTAAGTTCAGATCCCATGATGGTACTTTCTGGGTAGCTATTGGTCTAGACCTGGCTGCGGCCCTCATAAACCGTGACACCCAAGGGTCGCTCGCCACCTCCTGATTATAGAGGGCGCCCAGGGCCGCTACCTGTACCCTCAGTGTGTTAGTCGCTAGTCCCTGTTCTAACCCCCTTTGGAGGAATTCCAGGATTTTATCCATTTGTATTCCATCCTGAACCTTTGCCCCCGAACTGGATAGGAATTTTCTCCAGGTTCTACCATAGGCTTTGATTGTAACTGGTTTTCTACTTTTTTGTAACGTGGAAATTAGATTTTCTGAAAATCCTTTCCCCCTCAGCAGTGACCTTTCAAATTCCATGCTGTTAAATGGAGGTTCACTGCTTGGGGGTGTAGCACAGGGCCCTGCGATAGAAGGTCGGGGAGATCTGGTAGAACCCAGGGGTCGGTTACTGACATTATTCTGAGCCATGAAAACCATGTTCTTTTTGGCCAGAAAGGGGCTATAAGTATTACCCGAGCCCCCTCTTCCCTGACTTTCCTTATCACCGCCGGAAGGAGAATGGTCGGTGGGAAGGCATACAGTAGACCCCGTGTCCATGGGAGCATAAATGCGTCCAGGGTGTGAGGATTCCCTTTGGGATTTAGAGAACAGAATGTTTCCACTTTTTTGTTTTTGTGGTCTGCAAATAAGTCTATGTCTGGGGTTCCCCACATTTCCACAATCTTCTGAAAAACGGACTGATTTAGAGCCCACTCCCCCTGATGTAGTTGGGTACGGCTCAGAAAGTCTGCCGTTTGGTTCTCTACTCCCCGTATATGTAGCGCCGATAGGGACAGTAAGTTTTTCTCTGCTAACCCGAATATCTCGAAGGATGCCTCCATTAGCGTTCTGGACCTGGTTCCCCCCTGGTGGTTTATATAGGCCACTGTTACTCGGTTGTCCGAGAATATCCGGACATGATGGCCTTTTAATGCTGGCAAAAAGTGACTCAAGGCATAATTTACTGCTAGCAGTTCTTTTTGATTCGAGGAGGCTTCTAGTTCTTGACTTCTCCATCCCCCTTGAGCCACGCTGATGCCCATGTGTGCTCCCCATCCCACAGGACTGGCGTCGGTGGTAATTACATGTGTGATTTTGGCCTCCCAGGGGATCCCTTTGGACAAGTTGTTTTTGTCCTCCCACCAGGCTAGGGAAAGAATAGTTTTTGAACCTAGCGTAATATGATGTTCCAAGTGGTCTCCTAAGGTCCGCTGGTTGGTCAGGATATCCCATTGCAGATCCCTCATATGTATTTGTGCCCACTGGACCGCCGGCAAGCATGCAGAGAGGGACCCTAACAGGGACATTGCTCGTCTTAGTGTCATAGAGGGGTTTTGCCTCGCTTTTTGTACCATATGAATAATTCTGTCCCTTTTGTGATCTGGCAAGTAACACACTTGGATGTTTGAATCCAGTGTCAGGCCTAGGAACTCCGGGACTCTCTTTGGTTCCAGCCTTGACTTTTTCAGGTTCAGAAGCCACCCGAGGTTTTTTAGAGTGCTCATCACTCGGTCCCTCTGTTCTGTGCATTTCTGGCCTGAGTTGCTCGCTATTAAAAAGTCGTCCAAATAAGGCACTATCAGAACATCCTGTTCTCTTATGTGAGCCATCATCTCTGCCACCAATTTCGTAAAGACCCGTGGAGCCACTGAGATCCCAAATGGCAGGGCCTTGTATTGGAATTCTCTTATTTCTCCTGCTATCGAGACTGCTAGCCTGAGGTATTGCCTGGATTCTTTGTGAATGGGGACATGGTAGTAGGCATCGCTGAGGTCTAGGACCACCATAAAGCATTGCGGAAAGAGAATTTTGATGGTCGATTTGATCGATTCCATCTTGAATTTTTCGTTCTTGATATAGCAATTCAGTCTTTTAAAATTTATGATGGTGCGGAAGGTGCCGTCTGGTTTGGTTACCAGGAAGAGAGGCGAGTAGAACCCCCTGCCTCTCTCCTGTGGGGGAACCTCCTGTAGGACTTTTTTGTCCAACATACTCAGAACCTCCTTTTCGAGGGCGTCCTGTTCGTTTTTTGACGACCTTATCGGGGTAATTATGTATTTTTGCGGCGGGAGAGAATAAAAGTTTATCCTTAATCCCGATCTTACAAGATTTATCAGCCAGGGATTGTTGGATATATTCTCCCAGGCTGGGAGGAAAAAACCTTAGTCTCCCTCCCACCCTGGGCCCACAGTCACTTGGCGGGTTTTTTATCCCGGGACGAGTTACCGAAGATGAACCCCCTGTCCCTTCTTCTGTCTTCCCATTTTTGGTCTCTCGGGGGTCTCCTCTGGAAGAACTTTTTGTTCCGAAAGGACCGTTTAAAGCCTGTGGCGGTCACAGGTCCTAGGTTTGGGAAGCCTTTCTTTTTGTCGCCTGCCTTTTCGAGGATGTCATCCAAGGTTTCCCCGAAGAGGAATTTTCCTTCACAGGGAATGGCGCATAATTTTATTTTTGTCTGGAGATCCCCAGGCCAACATTTTAACCATAAAGCTCGTCTAGCTGCATTCGACAAGGCTGCTGTTTTAGATGACAATCTTATCGAATCAGCCGAAGAGTCGGCCAGGTAGGCTGCCGCCCCTCTTATCATTGGCATGGATTCCAGGATTTTATCTCTGGGAACCCCTTCCCTTATAATAATAATAAATTTTATTTTTATAGCGCCGACATATTCCGCAGCACTTTACATTTCAGAGGGGATTTGTACAGACAATAGACATTACAGCATAACAATAATCACATACAGTAGATTATAACAAATACCAAGAGGAGTGAGGGCCCTGCTCGCAAGCTTACAGTCTATGAGGAAAGAGGTAGACACGAAAGGTGGGTGGTAACAGTTGCCCTGATTGTATGTTCCAGCCATAATGTTAAGTGTGTAACAGTACAGACACAGAGGGCTAATGGATGCATAAAGCATGTGGGAACATGATGCTGGGAACCTGGTTATGGTAAAATTTTTGGCTCTGCCACACAGGGATAGGTTAATGTGTTGAGGCGATAGGCCAGTCTGAATAAATGCGTTTTCAGGACACGCTTAAAATTGTGGGGATTGGGGACTAATCGTATTGACCTGGGAAGTGCATTCCAAAGAATTGGCGCGGCACGTGTAAAGTCTTGGAGACGGGAGTGGGAGGTTCTGACTATTGAGGATACTAACCTCAGGTCATCAGCAGAACGGAGGGCGCGGGTAGGGTGGTATACTGAAACAAGGGAGGAGATGTAGGGTGGTGCTGAGCCATGGAGGGCTTTGTGGGTGAGGGTAATAAGTTTATACTGAATTCTGGAGTGGATGGGTAACCAGTGTAATGACTGGCACAAGGTAGAGGCATCGGTGTAACGATTGGTGAGGAATATCTGTCTCTCCAATTGGTCTATCCATACCATAAGAGCTCTGGAGGTACAGGTTGCCGCTACTGCCGGCCTGATGTTTCCCCCTGCTGATTCCCAGGTGCCCTTAAGTAGGGTATCCGCTTTTTTATCTAACGGGTCTTTTAGGGTTCCCATATCTTCAAAGGGGAGTGCAAACTTTCTTGAAGCTTTGGCTATCGCCACGTCTAGTTTGGGGGCCTTATCCCATGATGTGGATGCTTCCTCCTCAAATGGGTACTTCCTTTTGATGGAAGGAACCGTGGAGCTTTTCCTATCCGGTTTTTCCCATTCTTTATCTATGAGGCCTTGGACGTTCTTATTTAACGGAAATACCTTCCGTTTCTTTTGACTCAGTCCCCCGAACATAATGTCCTGGACTGATCTATCAGTCCGGGGGTCTTCCACCCCCATAGTGGATCTTACCGCCTTTACTAAGGCATCCACTTCGTCCAGGGGGAAACAATGACGACCTTCCGTCTCCTCATCGGAGGATGACGAGTCGGTATTTACAGTATGGGAGGTGACTTCCCCTGACGATAAGCTGTCTGATTGGGACTCTATCACCACGTCCCCCTTCCTTCCCTTCCTTTCCCGTTTTCTGGATGAAAGGGCACTCTGAATTTCTGCGCGGATTACCGCCCTTAGGTCTGCGGCATGATCCGGGGTTTCACCGCCGAGGACCTCCTGTATACAGGAGTCACAATTTTTTCTCCCAGGGCGTTGGTAATGGTTTCCCACAGGTGGGGCATTCCCTGTTCTTGGTCTTTTCTTTCTTCTTTCCCTGATAAGGGAAAGAAGTCTATTACAATGGGGAACATTCACGAAGATCCACTTACCCCTCATGCGCGGTTGCAGGTACCAGTTCTGGAAGTGGATCCAAATCCCTCACTGGGCGATCCACGGCAGGTGACTTGCTCCTTGCAGTAGACTGCTGCGTGGAGTGGCTGCTGGACCTGCTCCCCCGTCCGTCTTTATCCTTTTGGCGGCGCTGGTGATGCTGCCTTTGTTGCTGCTGCTGCTTAGGCTGCTGTAGCTCCTCATGCTGGTCGCTATCCATCGTGCCTGAACGCTTCCAGCCCTGAGGCTGCTTTAGCGTTCCCAATTTGAATAAGCCGCCCTGGCGTCACCTGTCTTCCCGGCCTGCACCACTCTTCCCCCGGGGAGTGCGTACTGCGCATGTGCCGACCGCGGGGACCCGGAAGTTCCTCATTCTACTTCCGGGGCAGCGCCATCTTGGTACACCTGTGTACCCGGCGCTGCCCCTATCCGGCGTCCCCCGGCCCCTACTCCTCCCGGAGCGGCGGCCCGGTCCTCCCCGCCCGCTCACCCTGGACAGCCCCTCAGCTGCAGCGGTGGCGGCTTCGGCAACCGACCCTGCCGCGACAGGGGCCTTCCCGCTGTCTGACCGCGGACGGGGCGGTCCCGGATCTTCACCTTCCGGTAAGCGCTGCGCTCCTGCTGCCGTGGTTCACCCGTCAAGGACAGGAACCCAACTGGGGGCGGAGGAGAGGTGCCGCTCTTTTGTCTGTAGGTTCCTGTCCTTGATGGGCGGACCCCCTCTCTCCGTGGTGCTGTCATGGGTGAGGGAGAAATGGGATTTACATACAGAAAAGCTAAACAAAAGCCATCGTTAACACCTTAACAGAAAAAAAACAAGTTTACAATGGGCTAAGGAAAAGCAATCGTGGACTGTGGATGAAAGTCATATTCAGTGATGAATCACAAATCTGCATTCTGCAAGGTGATGCTGGAACTTTTGTTTGGGGTTGCATGTCAAGTAAAGGCAATGGGGAGATGGCTGTCATTACATCAATAAATGCACAAGTTTATGTTGATATTTTGGACACTTTGCTTATCATCCCATCAATTGAAAGGATGTTTGGGGATGATGAAATTATTTTTCAAGATAATGCATCCTGCCATAGAGCAGGAACTGTGCAAACATTCCTTGAAAAAGACACAAGGTCAAAGTCATGGCCTGCAAATAGTCCAGCTCTCAATCCAATAGAAAATCTTTGGTGGAAGTTGAAGAAAATGGTCCATGACAAGGCTCCAACCTGCAAAGCTGATCTGGCAACAGCAATCAGAGAAAGTTGGAGCCAGATTGATGAAGAGTACTGTTTGACATTCATTAAGTCCATGCCTTAGAGACTGCAAGCTGTTATAAAAGCCAGAGGTAGTGCAACAAAATACTAGTGATGTGTTGGAGTGTTTTTTGTTGGATTGTTTTCCATGATTCCATAATTTTTTTATTTCAGAATTGAGTGGATTCCATGATTTTTTCCCTATGCTTGGTTTAAAAAAAAGTAACCATTACAGACTACATTTTTTGTTCTTGATTTCTTTTAGTGTTTCTTAAAGCCAGAAAGTTGCCATTAGTTTTGTGCCATGTCTGATCTGCTTTTTTTCTACAAAATTAAACTGAATGAACATCCTCAAGGCCAGTGATTCCATAATTTTTTGCCAGGGGTTGTATAGTCCCTGGCAATGAGAAAAAAACTTTGTCCAGCTCCACGATGTAGTGAAAAATATTCTTTATTCACTCAATAGAAATGAGGTTTAAAAGCCAGCATGAGTTACAAGGCATGCGATCGATCTACGCGTTTCGAGTTGCTAGGCACTCTTAATCATGATACGCAGCTTTGTCCATGGGTAGATCTTATATACTCTATCCGGTCTACACACCGGTTAAATAATTAATTAAAACAAATAGTTTTCTCTCCAACAATCACAATTACATATAACAATTTGATTCATTAAGATAAAATACTACTAAAGGCGATAATATTGTATTTCATAATTTTTATTCATTATTCTCTTGTTATTATCCATGAAAAGATGAAGCAAACTTCTGAAATAGAAGAAAAACATAACAGATCTCAATGTTGCAACCATTCACAACAGTAAAATTCACATAGATACAATTTTTTTTCAAAATGCATGCGGTTTTCAATTACATGTCAAATTTTTATTTCTTTTTTGTGCAATGTTAATTTTAGCACAACAGAACATTTTTTAGTATACACATGTATACAAAGAAGGGGGAGAAAAAAAAAAAAAAAAAAAAATTTAGAAAAATTTTTTTTCAGGGTATATGATTTTTTTGGTTATATGCACAGCCAAAAAACATTTAATTCTTTTATTACCCCATCATACACCAATCATAAAAATCTGTTCTGATGCATTTAATGAAAAGTCGTTTTCATAAACTTTTTTTTGTTATATTTAATTTTTAGTTTATATCTGGAAAAAAAAAACAAAACTTCATGTACTGAAAAAAAAACTGTTCTAATGCTTATATAGAAAGATAATTGTCATACACTTTCCCAAATAAATGAAATATTTCTTAAGTAACTGTACAACATAAAACTATGTCGAATATTTTGGTTTTTATATTTTAACCCCTTAGCGACAGAGCCAGTTTGCAGCTTAATGACCAGGCCAATTTTTACAATTCTGACCACTGTCCCTTTATGAGGTTATAACTCTGGAACGCTTTAATGGATCCCGCTGATTCTAAGACTGTTTTTTCGTGACATATTGTACTTCATATTAGTGGTAAAATTTCTTCGATAAGTCTTGTGTTTATTTATGAAAAAAGTGGAAATATGGCGAAAATTTTGCAATTTTAAAACTTTAAATTTTTATGCCCTCAAATCAGAGAGATGTGTCACACAAATTTCTTAATAAATAACATTTCCCACATGTCTACTTTACATCAGCACAATTTTGGAAGCAAAATTTTTTTGTTAGGAAGTTATAAGGGTTAAAAGTTGACCAGCGATTTCTCATTTTTACAACAAAATTTACAAAACCATTTTTTTTTTTTTTTTTAGGGACCACATCATATTTAAAGTCATTTTGAGGGGTGCACATGACAGAAAATAACCAAAAGTGGCACCATTCTAAACATTAGACCCCTCAAGGTGCTCAAAACCACATTCAAGAAGTTTATTAACCCTTTAAGTGCTTCACAGGAACTAAAGCAATGTGGAAGGAAAAAATTAATATTTAACTTTTTTTTTGCAAAAAATTTACTTCAGAACCAATTTTTTTTATTTTCACAAGTGTTAAAAGAGAAAATCAACCACAAAATTTGTTGTACAATTTCTCCTGAATACGCCGATACCCTATATGTGGGGGTAAACCACTATTTCAGCACACGGCAGAGCTCGCAAGGGATGGAGTGCCGTTTGACTTTTTCAACGCAGAATTGGATGGAATTGAGATCGGATGCCATGTTGCGTTCGGAGAGCCCTTAATGTGCCTAAACAGTGGAAACCTCCAACAAGTGACCCCATTTTGGAAACTAGACCCATTAAGGAACTTATCTAGATGTGTGGTGAGCACTTTGAACCCCCAAGGGCTTCAGAGAAGTTTATAACGTAGAGCCGTAAAAATAAAAAATCCATTTTTTTTCCACAAAAAAGATCTTTTCGCCCCCAAATTTTTATTTTTACAAGCGTAACAGGAGAAATCATACCCGCACAGTTGTTATGCGATTTGTCCTGAGTACGCCGATACCCCATATGTGGGGGGGAACCACTGTTTGTGCGCATGGGAGAGCTCGGAAGGGAAGGAGTGCCATTTTGGAATGCAGACTTTGATGGAATGGTCTGCGGGCATCATGTTGCGCTTGCAGAGCCCTTGATGGGCCTAAACAGTGGAAACCCCCCACAAGTGACCCCATTTTGGAAATTAGACCCCCTAATGAACTTATCTAGATGTGTGGTGAGCACTTTGAACCCCCAATCGCTTCACAAAAGTTTATAAACGCAGAGCCGTGAAAATAAAAAGTCTTTTTTTATTTCCACAAAAGTTATTTTTTAGACCCCAATTTTTAGACCCCCAAAGTTGGCAAATAGTGGAAACCCCTCAATTCTTGCTCCAACCCTAACCCCAACACACCCCTAACCCTAATCCCAACCCTAACCCTAACCCCAACCCTAATTCTAGTTCGCCCTAACCCTAGTCGGGACCCGAGCCCTAACCCTAGCCCTAGCCCAACCCTAACTGAAAAAAAAAAAATATTTTCTTAATTCCATTATATTGGCCTATATAAGGGAGTGATAAATGGGGGGGGGTTATGTACTATTTTTTTTATTTTGATCACTATGATCGTTTATCATAGTGATCAAAATAATGAATGGAATCTGCCAGCCGGAGCCGGCAGATTCCCGGCGGGCGCACTGCGCATGCGCCCGCCATTTTCAAGATGGCGGCGCCCATCGGAGGATGCCGGCGGGACGTGGGACCACCGGGAGGGGACGGAGGGCCACGGAGGGGTACCGGGGACCCTATTTCTCTCTCCTCTGATGTGCGATCACATCAGAGGAGAGAGAAATTAAATGTAAAATCGCAGCTTTTTTTGCGGTCGCCGTTATAGGGTTAATAACGGCGATCGCAAAAGCGGGGGTCGGTAAAAACCGACCGATTCATGTTCTCTGGGGTCTCGGCTACCCCTGGCAGCCGAGACCCCGGAGAAAATCCGACACTGGGGGGTGCTATTCACTTAAATCACAGCGCCGTGAATTAACGGCGCTGTGGTTTTAGGGCGGTTTCACATTAGCGCTTTTTAAGCGCACGCACGGCCGGGGGTAGCTCCGCCCCCGAGCCGGCTCTCTGCCCGGCGTGCCCGCCCCTTGCTTGTAGCGCCGCCTCCTATCTTTAGCATAGGGTGCGCAGATCGTGCGCAGGCCGTGCGCTAGTTGCGCTTTGACCTGCGCTGCGCACTTTTGACGGTGCGCGCCAAAATCAAACTTTTTGGATTTTGCCGCGCACGGCGCATCGTCAAAAGTGCGCAGCGCAGGTCAAAGCGCAACTAGCGCATGGCCTGCGCACCCTATGCTAAAGATAGGGTGCGCCGATCGCAGGCGCCGCTGTGCGCTAGGAGGCGGCGCTTCAAGCAAGGGGCGGGCACGCCGGGCAGAGAGCCGGCTCGGGGGCGGAGCTACCCCCGGCCGTGCGTGCGCTTAAAAAGCGCTAATGTGAAACCACCCTTAGTACCCTCAATTACCGCCGTTAAAAGGCGTATCGGCGGTCATTAAGGGGTTAAACATGCAGATTCGAAAAATGGCATGAAAATACAGTTCTGTGCACAAAAAATACCCCATGAAAAACCTAGCAAAATAACTCTGCCATATTTCCACATATTTTAGTATATGTTTAATCAGAACATGAAGATTCATTATAAATGTGATAAGATAGATGTTTCAAAGAGGAAAGGGTTGAAAACTAGAGGCTTTTTCAAATGTGCTGCTAGTCAGTGCAAGATGTGTACCTATACCAAAAGGTGTGATAAATTTGGAGATTTTGATGACAGTAACCTATTTGACAAAGATTTTATAAACTGCAACACCAAAAATGTAGTTTATATCATGGAATGTACTTCTTGCCGACTAAAATATGTGGGTAGCACAAAACGCACGTTAAAAACTAGGATTAGAGAGCACATTCTTGATATAGAGAATGCTAATATGAATAGAAACATATCACAGCTCTCCCGACATTTTATTGAGACTCATAGTAAAAAACTGGACTCATTAAAAGTATATGGGATTGAGAAAGTCCACAGTCGGATCAGAGGTGGGGACTTAGAACCTGTGCTTAGGAATAGGGAGGCGTGGTGGATGTTCAAATTAAACACTAGTATGCCACGAGGCTTGAATAAAAGAAAAGACACCATGCTCTTTTATTAGACTAGCACTTATTAACCCTTTCCTCTTTGAAACATCTATCTTATCACATTTATAATGAATCTTCATGTTCTGATTAAACATATACTAAAATATGTGGAAATATGGCAGTTTTTTTGCTAGGTTTTTCATGGGGTATTTTTTGTGCACAGAACTGTATTTTCATGCAGTTTTTCGAATCTGCATGTTTAAAATATAAAAACCAAAATATTCAACATAGTTTTATGTTGTACAGTTACGTAAGAAATACTTCATTTATTTGGGAAAGTGTATGACAATCTTTCTATATATGCATTAGAACGGTTTTTTTTCAGTGCATGAAGTTTTTTTGTTTTTTTTTCCCCAGATATAAACTAAAAATTAAATATAACAAAAAAAAGTTTATGATAACGACTTTTCAATAAATGCATCAGAACGGATTTTTATGATTGGTGTATGATGGGGAATAAAAGAATTAAATGTTTTTTGGCTGTGCATATAACCCAAAAAATCATATACACTGAAAAAAATTCTTTAGAACAGTGCAAATTGGAGTTTTTTTATTTCCCCTTTAGACGAACGTATTATGGCTGTGTGCACATTTGGTGCGCTAATTGAAATAATCCCTGAAAAAAAAAAAAATTTCAATTTTAACATTTTTTTTTTTTTCAAAAAGTTTTTTTTTCTTCTTCTCCCCCTTCTTTGTATACATGTCTATACTAAAAAATGTTCTGTTGTGCTAAAATTAACATTGCGCAAAAAATAAAAAGTTGACATGTAATTGAAAACCGCATGCATTTTGAAAAATTGTATCTATGTGAATTTTACTGTTGTGAATGGTTGCAACATTGAGATCTGTTATGTTTTTCTTCTATTTCAGAAGTTTGCTTCATTTTTGCATGGATAACAAGAGAATAATGAATAAAAATTAAGAAATAAAATAAAGATAAAATACTACTAAAGGCGATAATATTGTATCTTAATGAATCAAATTGTTATATGTAATTGTGATTGTTAGAGAGAAAACTATTTGTTTTATATTTGTTTTAATTATTTAACAGGTGTGTAGACCGGATAGAGTATATAAGATCTACCCATGGACAAAGCTGCGTATCATGATTAAGAGTGCCTAGCCACTCGAAACGCGTAGATCGATCGCATGCCTGTTAACTCATGCTGGCTTTTAAACCTCATTTCTATTGAGTGAATAAAGAATATTTTTCACTACATCATGGAGCTGGACAAAGTTTTTTCTCATTGCCTTGGATTGTGCGCTTTGACACAGCGGTCTCGTGCTCCGATGTTGGAATGCCGTATCTGGTGAGCTGGATTTGTATCCTGATTTGTTGTATAGTCCCTCCATAGCTGGGTGTCCAGTTGAGACACAGCAACTTACACTATTCACACCAAGTAGGTTTTAACATGAGAGTTTAGGTCTGTCCCGATGGGGTACGTCTTGTCACGGTGGGATAGCTTTATGCTTTGACCAAAAATGGAGATTAGACCTACCGGTAATGTTATTTCCAGTAGTCCATCCTGACAGCACCATGGAGGTTGTCCTTCCTTCATCCTTACAGGGACAGGAAATGCACAAGAGGTTAAAAGGTCCCCTCCCACTTCCACACTCCAGTGATTTTTTCAAGTACCACACCAGTATGGATGCAATTTATTGAGATTTTGTACAAGCAAATCATTACAAATACAAATCTTCAGGAGGGAACTACCAGTGCTGTCAGGATGACTGATGGAAATATTACCGGTAGGTCTAATCTCAGTTTTCCAGGAAGTTCCTCCTGACCGCACCATGGAGAATACCAAAGTAGGAATTGCTTTGGGTGGGACCACTGCTTGTAGCACTTTACAACCAAAGGTCTGTCTGGCTAGCTGCTAACGTGTCCAATTTATAGTGTCTACAGAAAGTGTTTAGAGTAGACCAGGTGGCGGTCCTGCATATTTGCTCTACTGAGGCTTCTGCCCTCTCTGCCCATGACATTGACATTGTGAAGGGTTAATACTAAAATCAGAGTTGAAGTTTCGTTTTAGCCATTCTCTGAAGGCTTCGTTTCTCCGTTTTTGTTGCTGTAAGATAAATTTTTATAATTGGCATGGGCTGTCATGAAACCAGACTGTTCTCATCAGGTACAAAGATAAGGGAGGCGGGAGTGTAAAACTCTGAAGAATATGTCATTATACTATCTATTTGGATACGGACATATATGTAGTTTCCGGTTTTCTTGCAATATTATTGGCTTACAAAGTGAAATGATGATATTGGTACTCGAGAACTTTGCATAATTAAGCAAAAGATTATAAAAGATGTGACTAAAATAAAGGGGCTTAGTGATCTGCCTCGATCCTCCCGTACAGAGACCCCAGTCTCCGTGTGGTTATTTGAGTTTCTAGCAACACTGGAATAATTTGGACATCACTGGCTCAACCGTGAAGGGTTAATTTAGCCCTCCCTAAATAGCTACCTCGACACCATCACCCTAGTGGAATGCACTCTAAGCCCTTCTGGTATAGGTAATCCCTCAGCCTCGTCTGCTGAGGAGATAGTTGACATTATCCATCCTGCTAGATGCTCCTTTACCCTTATTTCTACCCCTTGTATTGGACAAAATTGTGTGTCCTGTCGCCACTCTCGGGTAGCCTCTAAGTAGCGTGTGATCGCTCGTTTGACGCCCAATGAGTGAAAGAATCTTTGTTTTTCGGGGATGGGCAGAATGAGGGTAGGACCATCTCCTGGTTTAGATTCTGGGGAGATACTATATTAGGGAGGAATCCTGGGTTTAGTTTTATTATGCGGTCCTCAAAAATTTGAGTGTAGGGGTTCTGGACTGACAGAGCCTGAATCTCACCCAGCCATTTGGCTGAGGAGATGGTTACAAAAAAAAAAAAAAAAAACACATGACGTTTGTGTAAGCTTTATGACGCCCATCTCAGATGTTGGCTTGTAAGGGGGTTCTGCATAGAGTGTTAAGTACCAGATTTAGGTCCCACAGGGGAACTGTTTTCCTTAAAGGGGCCTCAATCTCTGGATGGACTTTGCAAAACACGCTATCCATGGATGAGAGGCCAAGGAGAAATCAAAGAAAGTACTTAAAGCTGCTATCTGAACTTTCAGTGTGCTTGGACTCAGACCTTTATTAAATACTGCCTGGAGGAAGTCAAGGATTTGTGGGATATCTGGGCAAGCTAGTACCCCCATGGACCTACCACCTGAGCAAGAACTTCCTCCGAATCTTACGATAGATTGCACTCGTAACGGGCTTACGGCTGGCCTGCATCATTGAGATCACTGTCAGAGGCCTCTGGATTTTAGGATCTCCCTCTCAGGATCCCTGCTGCCAACTGTAGGTTTTCCTGATCTGGGTGCAGAACTGGGCCCTGGGAAAGCAGGTCGTCTGCTGTTGGTAGATGGTGTGACCCCTCCTAAGCCATCTTCTCCAGGAGGGGGAACCAACTTCGCCTGGGCCAGAAGGGTACCACTAGCATTACCCATGCTCCTTCCTCCTGGATCTTTGAGGACTCTCGGTATTATAGCAATGGGGGGGGGGGGGAGCCGTAAAGCAGTCCCCCTTCCCATCTCTGATTCAAGGCGTCGACCCCTTCTGGATGGTCCGCTGGATTGAGGGAGAAGAATCTCTGTAGCTTGATGTTCTTTTTTGTCGTAAAGAAGGTCCAGCTGGGGGGGGGTTCCCCACTGATGGCACAAGTCTATGAATATCTCCTTTTTCAATTCCCACTCGGTGGCTCGGACTTCTGGTCTGCTCAAATAGTCGGCTATGTTGTTCATGGAGCCTTGTAGGTGTACCGCTGATATGGAGCGAACATTGTTCTTCGCCCATGTGAAGATGCGGGCCGTCAGGTCCTGAAGCTTTCCATGTCTTGGGCCCTCCTGGTGGAGTAGGAAAGATACTGTGGTTACGTGTCTGACATGACCTTTATATGTTGGCCTTGTAGACTCGACCGGCTTAGTTTTAGCCAAACTGCTCGTAGCTTTCTGTAGTTTGAGGACTGTGAACTGATGTTTCTGGGCCATGTTCCTTGAAGGTACCTTCCTTCCAGATAGGCCTCCCATCCTTTCCTGCTGGCATCCAGGATGCTAGTCACGCATGGCGATATGATCCAAGGCACCCCCTGGCTGATGTTCTTGTGACTGGTCCACCATTGGTTTAGGGATTTTAAATTTATAATGGTCTGACTCTACCCCGAAGGGGTTTTTTTTTTTTTTTTTTTTTTACTGTGAAGAGAGTTGAAGTGGCCCTGACCTCTCTGCTTCTGGAACCTGAACCACTACTTCTGATCTTAGCAGATCTTTTACATCTGCCCATATAGGGTCTATAAGGGTTTTGGACTGGGGATTTGTAACTACAAACCGTGCTGGGGGGGGGGGGGGCTTTGTGAATTCGAGGGTATAGCCCTGGGAAGCTATTCTGGATCCACTGGTTCTGGGAAATGAGCCCCCATGCCTCCGAGAAGTGTTTGAGGCGACCCCCTACTGGTATGAAGTCATTGTCTCCTGCTCCTGGAACTTTGTCTGGAGCGAGAAGGGGGGGCCCCCCCCAATATCCCCCCCCCCCCTTCAGGTATTCCCAGCAAGCTGATCTCCCTTTCCCTCTATACTCCTGCCTTTGGGAAGGACGGGATCTCAGAAGGGAAAATATCTTGTTTTTTCCTCGGGGAACCCTTCTCCAGTATTTTATCTAAGCCCAGTACTAATACCTTTCCACCTGAGAAAGGTATCGCACAACTTATTTTTCAGCTGGTAATCCCCTGACCAGGTCTTCATCTATATGGCTTGGCGAGCTGCATTGGATAAAGAATTATTCCTGGCCTCAACGCACCAATCAGCTGAAGCATCCGCCAGGAATCCGGTTGCAATTCTCAACAGGGGAAGGCCCTCTAAGATCCCACCTCTAGGGGTTTTCCCTTTTAATTGGTGCTCTGTCGATCCATAGATGCATTGATCTGGCAACCGATGTGGCGGCTATGTTTGTCTTCATAACCGCCACAGAGACCTCCCAAGCCCTCTTTAGGCTGTGCACACACTCGGCGAGGAGTTGGCTGGTTCGCTGTGGTGCCAGAACCAATTTGTCCACAGTTATTGTATCCCCAGGCAAACACCTAAGTGGTGAAAAGACAAACATGACAATCGAAAGATCATCCTCAAAAGACTGCACAGCGCAGCACATATACTAATCTGCACCCAAAATATGCCTGGTGCATTTTACGGCTGTCTAGTGTAAATTTGCACTGTTCAAGTTACACAATTTTGGTAAATTTTCAAGCGCAATTGCTTTAAATTTCAAGTAACACCTTCAGAGAGAAAGCAAGAAAAGCTGGTTAATGGGAACCTGTCAGCACTTCCGGCCGATATATGCGGCCACTGCTTTTCAGGGCTTCTCTACAGCATTCTATAATGCTGCACATAAGCCCCTGGTCCGACCTGAAAGATAAGAAAAATAAGTTATACTCACCCGGGGTGGGGCGATGCAGTCCGATGAGTGTCACAGGTCTGGTGCCTCCCATCTTCTTGCAATGCTGCCTTCCTGCTTGGTTCATGGCTCCCCAGCATTGTGCTCCAGTGCAGGTGTACTTCTATGCCCTGTTGAGGGCAGAGCAAAGTACTCAAGCGTGCAGGCGCCATTCCTCTTTGACCTTTCCTGGCACCACGCACTGCAGTACTTTGCTCTGCCCTCAACAGGGCAGATGAGTATGCCTGTGCAGGAGCGATGATGCCAGGGCGCCATGAACCAAGCTGGAAGGTGCCATCTCAAGAAGATGGGAGGCACTGGACGCACGACACCCATCGGACTGGACCGCCCCCAGGTGAGCATAATAAAGAGAAATAAGTTTATCTTTAAGGTTGGATCGGGGACTTATCTGCAGCATTATAGAATGCTATAAGATCTGGCCACTGCCTTATCTACATCAGCCCCAACTACTGACAGGTTCCCTCTTTAAAGGGATGGCCACCCTGCCTAGCGTTAACAGAAGGTGTCTAACAGTCGAGATCCAGGTCCTGCTCTGCCATTACCCATTTGTCTGACAAAGTGATGTGAACTATGAGAGTTAAGTACACCTTGGTGTGATATGGCTTGCTTTTTTAATCAAAACAATGTTAAGTTCCCATGCACCATTACCATTTACTCATTACATGGTATTTGCTCATGGCCAGTGTGAATACTCACCTATGCATTGCACTTATATCAACATATTCGCTGGCTCAAATTAAGTCTTACAAGATAAAATATACAACTGCAGTTCTCCATTTGTGACCCTACGCTGCCATGTCTGGCAAGTGTGCAAGAATATCCCAAACACAACACGTGAAAGGAACTAACAAGTCTTCAGATCACTAAATCAATAAGACATTTAAACTGAATGTGTGGATTCTGCTCAGCAAGTTTAGGCAATTTGTTTAGCAATCTTTGAGCCTGTGTTTCTCCATGAAACATTACCTCTCCATCGGATGTTAAAGCCATTGAGTGATGGGAGCCACACGCCACTTGCACCACTTTTTTTGTAAGCGCTTCAACGCAGATCTCAACAGGGACGGTACCTTGGACAGTGTTACCATTCCCAAGCTGGTTGTACCCATTGTGCCCCCAAGCATAAAGCTCCCCATCTAGAAAACAAAGCAATAAAAAAAGGGTAGAATTACTAACAGCTGCACAGACCAAGACAAAAGGCAAGATTAAGTTTCATAACTCAAGACAGTTTGTACTACAAAAATGGAGCATTAGAAGCTGTGACTACTTGGGAGATCGCTTGTGTTGTGAAAATTGAAAGGTGGAACTGCTGTTTTGGGGAGGGTGAATACTGCAGCAAATGCCCAATTCTAGAAATTACATTTCAATTAGGTCTATTAAAAAGGTTTCAATATTCTTATTGTTAACTTTTGTATATTCATATTAAAAGTTTCAAAAGTATAAACAAGAAGCAGGCAGGTGTACGATGTATGCAGCTTCCTTGGCCGTGTAGACTGGGACAGAGTCAGATCTCATTCTCCATGCAGGGTGTGTGCTTGAGAGCTCACATACTGCTAGGGGCCCAGATATAGCAGGATGGCAAAATACAACCAGAAGGCTCAAAGCATAGCCACGGTTATTGCCATCTCCTCCTATAAGGGAGTTGCAGCTTCCATAACACTACCAGATTTCACTGCATGCAGTCAACGCAAAGAATTTGTAGCACCAAAAGATTCATATCAATAGGACTCGTGCTTTTTATGGCAATACATCTAAAATCTGATAAAGGGACGACTACTTCCCGAAATGCTGAAATGTGTACAGGAAAAGAGAAAGAATCACTCCATGCTGCAGCAGCCACATCTACCCTCCCACCCCTGCTGGTGACCATAGTTAAACATTGGATGAGGCAGCTGACATTGGCATAGTTGGTGATACCCCCCCACACCTGCACAGAAAGGAAGGAAAGGTAATAAATTACTTTACATACCTTCAGTACAGACCAGTACATGGCGGCCGCTGCCATAGCAAATGCCAGTTATTTTCTTGCCACAAAGTATATCAAGTCTTCTTGGAGCCATTGTGCTTTGATTATCACCAGTTCCCAGACAATTACTGCAATTCTGCCCAAATGCAAATACCTGGAAACAAGATTAGAGAGTTATGCGGTCTGAAAGCATGACCTATACATGTTACTGTGCACCCATAGACTAAAAATGGGCAAGAGTATCATGACGTACAGGGGCGGTATGGGACTGCACCGAGCAGCACAGATTGCAATGCAGGATTAGAATCATTTTTGTTTATATAGTACCAACATATTCCAAAGCGCTTTACAATAAGGTAGGGACATGGACAGAAACAATACAATGCAACACATCGCAACAGTTACAGGAGGAGTGAGGACCCTACGTGCACTCTATAAGGATAAAGGGGGACACAATAGGTACTTTTTATTTACGGTCCAGCCACTGTTTTATAAGATTTTATAGATCTTAAGTACAAGACTGTATTAAGGTTACAAAAGTATTAAGTTACGTACCGGTAACGGTATTTTTCGGAGGCCCATGACAGCACCACGAGAGAGGGGATCCGCCCTATAGGAACAGGAAACCTACAGATACAAAAGGGCGGCACCTCTCCCACGCATCAGTTGGATTACAGAGCTTGAGAGGCTACCATGGTTAGTACACAACATATGATATATACAACCTATCTACCCTATTTAACAGAATTATTTCATACCATCTCCCACATAAGGTGATTCTATGAACAATCTTCTAAGGAGTGCACCCCTATATGTGAACAAGGGAGGGAACTAAGGGTGCGGTCATGGGCCTCCGAAAAATACCGTTACCGGTACGTAACTTAATACTTTATTCGGACTCCCATGACAGCACCACGAGAGAATTACAGAGATGTAAACTAACTTAGGGAGGGACTACAGCCTGCAGCACCCTTAGCCCGAAGGTGAGGTCTGAGGAGGCACCCATGTCTAACCGATAGTGGTTAAAAAAGGTGGAAGGAGATGACCAGGTGGCCGCCTTACATATTTGATCAATTGATACTCCAGATCTCTCCGCCCAGGATGATGCCATGGCCCGAGTGGAATGTGCCCTCAGGTTCTGTGGAGCCGGACCACCACCTGCTGTGTAGGCAAGAGAGATAGCCTCCCTAATCCACCTTGCTAATGTGCATTTTGATACTCTGTATCCTTTCCTGGAACCTTGGAAGGATAGGAATAATGCGTTCTCCTTCTTCCAAGGATCCGTGGCTGCTAAATATGTCAGTAAGCATCTTCTAATATCTAACGCCTGGAGTTTCTGCTCTTTAGGGTTGGTTGGGTTAGGGAGGAAGGAAGGCAGAACTATCTCCTGTGTCCTGTGGAATTGTGTTGCTACCTTGGGAAGGTATGCTGGATCTGGCCTTAGGATTACTCTATCCTGTAAGAACTCTGTGTAAGGAGGAAATCTGGAAAGTGCCTGTATATCGCTCACCCTACGCGCGGATGTTATTGCTACCAGGAATGCCGTCTTAAGAGATATAATCTTTAGTGAGGCGGAATCTAAAGGTTCAAACGGACTTTCTGTCATGGCTGTAAGGACTAAGTTTAAGTCCCACGGTACGCATCTGTCTTTGTGTATAGGTCTCGATCTGGCCGCTGCTCTGATGAGCCTTGCTACCCAATAATCTTTTGCAATATCAGCTGCAAACAGGGCCCCTAAGGCTGAAACTTGTACTTTTAGCGTACTTGTGGAGAGACCCAATTCGAAGCCTTTCTGGAGAAATTCCAGAATGTTTCGTGGGAATTCCATCTCTGATGTCAAAGTGAAAGGTGGACAGGAAGAGTTTCCAGGTCCTAGCATAGATATTAGTGGTGGTTAATTTTCTGCTTCTTAGGAGGGTGTCAATTAAGTTCTTGGAGAACCCTCTATTTTTTAATAGTGACCTTTCAAATACCACGCCGTCAAATGAAGTCCCGCTACTTGTGGGTGGCTGACTGGCCCCTGGTAGAGGAGATCCGGAAGGTTCGGCAGTACCCAGGGATCGCCTATCGACATGGTCCTCAACCACGAGAACCAGGTCCTCCTGGGCCAAAAGGGGGCAATCAGTATGACTCTTGCCTGATCCTCTCTGATCTTCCTGACTACCAGAGGAAGAAGATTCAATGGTGGGAAGGCATATGCCAGAGAAAAGTCCCATCTTATCAGTAGGGCATCCACCGCCAGGGGATTTTCCCTGAGGTTCAGAGAGCAGAACAATCTTTCTTTTCTGTTTTTTCTGGTGGCAAAGAGGTCTACCTCTGGCTGGCCCCATCTGCAGACAATCTGGCGGTAAATATCTTTGTTCAAAGCCCATTCTCCTTGTCTTAGAGCCTTGCGGCTTAAAAAGTCTGCTCTTACATTGTCCTTTCCGCTGATGTGGAGCGCGGTCAAAGATAGACAATTTCTCTCTGCTATCTGGAGGAGCCGTTCTGTTATCTGCATCAGAGCGCTGGAGCGGGTTCCACCTTGGTGGTTGACATATGCTACCGCTACCTGGTTGTCCGAGTGTATCCTCACATGATGGCCCTGCAGGTAGATAATGAGTTTCTTGACTGCCCGCTCTATCGCCAATAGTTCTCTCTGGTTGGATGAGACTTCAGAATTAGAATCCCACTGGCCCTGTACCACTACGTCCCCCATATGGGCTCCCCAACCGAAGGAACTTGCGTCTGTGGTTATAATACGGGTTATCTGTGTTATCCAGGGCACCCCTGACACTAGGTTCTCGCTCTCAAGCCACCATCTCAGTGATGTAACAGTTGAGGGGCTTAGACACATCCGACCCTGTAAGGAGCCTCCAAGGGCCCTGCTATTAATCAAGACGTCGTTTTGAAGGGTTCTGGTATGGAACTGTGCCCACCTTACTGCTGGGATGCATGAAGTTAGAGAACCTAACAGGGACATGGCCTGTCTGAGGGTCACAGATGGATTATCCATTGCCCGAAGAACCTGCTCCTGTATCTTTTGTAATTTATCTAGTGGTAGCAGGCACCGCTGAGTGTCTGAATTTAGTATCAACCCTAATAATTTCTGTATTTTTAAGGGCTGGAAACGGGATTTCTCGTAGTTTAAAATCCATCCCAGGTTTTCTAACCTGGATCTAGCTTTTTCTATCTGGGATTTACAATGACCCACCGATTTTCCTACAATCAAGAAATCGTCTAAATATGGAATGATTAAGACGTCAACCTCTCGTAAGTGAGCCATAACTTCGGCCACTAACTTTGTAAAAACCCTGGGTGCTGCTGAGAGACCAAAGGGAAGGGCTCTATACTGAAAATGACGTACTGTGCCCTCTACTGAAACTGCCACCCTCAGGAACTGCTGGAAGTCTGTATGGATAGGTACATGATAGTACGCGTCTTTCAAATCTATGACTGCCATAAAACAACCTTTAAACAATATTTTTATTGTTGTATTAATGGACTCCATTTTGAATGTATGATTAATCAAAAACTCGTTAAGGGAACGAAGGTTTATAATCGTTCTGAATGTGTTATCAGGTTTCTGGATTAGAAACAGGGGAGAGTAAAACCCTCTTCCCCTTTCAGCCTCTGGAACCTCTACCAGGACATTTTTCTGACATAGGCTCAAGACTTCCGCTTCTAAAGCCGCTTGTTCGAGATGAGAAGATCTTAAGGGGGTCAGTTTAATGGTGTCCCGCGGGATCTGGGTAAATTCCAACCTAAGCCCAGTGGATATTACCTTATGCGCCCAGTCACTATTCGTAATCTGTGACCATGCCGGGAAGAAGGATGACAGTCTACCCCCCACGGGAACCGCTAGTCATTGATTTGGTTTCTTTTGATCTCTCGACGAGCGTGTAAACATATAGCCCGTACCTCGTCTCCTTCTGTCTTCCCATCTGGGTCGATCTCTAACAGGCGAAGAGTTGCGCCTTCTCCCCTGGCCAAATCTCCTTCTACCAAATGGGCGACGGTAGGACGCTGATGAAAGGTTTGGGAATCTTTTCTTGTCGTCCCCCGCCTTTTCAAGCAGCTCGTCTAGGACAGTTCCAAACAAATATTCGCCCTCACATGGAATCGCACAGAGCTTTGCTCTGGACTGGATGTCTCCCTGCCAGCACCTTAGCCACAGGGCTCTGCGAGCTTCGTTAGAGAGACCTGCTGCTCTGGCGGCCATTCTCACTGCATCCGCTGAGGCATCTGCCAGGAAGGCTGCTCCCTCTTGGATGGTCGGTAGGGCCCCAAGAATTGTCTGTCTTGATGTACCCTGTTTTAGTTGTGACTCCAACTGGTCCAACCAGACCATCATGGACCTGGCCGTGCACGTTGAAGCCACTGCTGGTCTTAAGGACCCGGCCGCCATCTCCCAGGTGTTTTTCAGGAAAGTATCAGCTTTCCTGTCTAAGGGATCCCATGTCCTCAAAGGGGAGCGAGGATTTTTTTGATGCCTTCGCAATGGCAGCGTCTAATTTGGGGGCTCTGTCCCAAGAACTTACTGCCGGATCGTCGAAGGGGTATCTCCTTTTGAGGGCTGGTGGTAGCGACCCTCTTTTGTCCGGTTTTTTCCACTCTCTGTGGATCAGATCCTGTATCTTTTGATTTAACGGAAAGACTCTCCGCTTCCTCTGTTCCAGCCCACAGAACATGACATCCTGCATGGATAAATGGGGCTTAGGCTCCTCTACCTCCATTGTCCCTCTGACTGCTTTGACCAGCTTGTCTACCCGGTCAAGAGGCAGACAAAATCGCCCCGAGTCCTCTTCTCCTGAGGAGGACGAGGGAGATGAAGCTTGGGAGTCTCTGCTTTTTCTCCACTCTACCGAGGAATCAGACTCCGCCGGGACCTCGCCCCTTAGACTTTGCGGCTGAGACAAGGACTTTAGGGTTTCCCTCATTTCTACCCTGACAATGTCTCTCAAACTCGCCGCTACTGCGGGCGACTCTTCTGCCACTGTCTGCTGAATACAGGGGGGGAACAATCTTTTGAGGCACGCGTCCGGTAATGGGCATGCACAGAGTGCGCATTCCCTATGCTTATTTTTACTTGTAGCTTTTTTTTCCCTACAAAAAGAAAAACACAGAAGGGGGGTCCCGTCACTGAGTGAACTTTCACGAAGATCACTTACCAGTGCCACAATCAAGTACCGGAGAACGAGGGGGATTTCTTTCGGTCGATGCTCCTGTCTGCCTGGAGGAGCTCTTACGAGTGGACTGGTCACTTCGTCCCGCATTACTGTCACGGGACCCTTTCTTTTTCTGTTTGACCTGCCGAAGGTCATCCAGGGGCGGCAGTGATGTTTGCCGCTGCTGCCCTTGCTTCTGCCGCTGCTGCTCTCGATCGCTTTCCATTACCACTGCTGCACACTGCTGCATGTAGTAATGTGGCCAAGGCAAGGTACCCTGCCCAGGTCCCGCCTAAATACCCCTCCTCCGGTCAGCAGTATCCATGCCGCGCCCCTCCCCCCCCCCCTTAACGGAGCTCCCTACCCCAGCTGGCGCCCGACCCCGCGCCATCGGTGTTTCCGATGGGCGCCGCCATCTTGGAATCGCAGCGCATGCGCAGTGGCGCGCTGACCCGGAAGCGCCTCCTCCGCCCGCCCCCTGACGTCACCGCTACCCCGGAAACGCCGGAAGCCCCGCGGGACGCCCGGGAGCTCCGGAGCAGCGCCCGGTCGCAGCCCCCTGCACAGCGCTGCCAACATATCTGCGCCGCCGGAGCCGGGAATCCCCCGGGGGGGGGGGGTATACTTACCAGCGGCGGCTTAATTCCGGAGACGGACATCCTCCGGACGCCGCTCCCTGCTGTCCACGCCACCGCCGTGACACCCATCCTGGGCCACCGTGGCGCCTTCCAGGAGATCCGAACCAGGCCGAGGTAGGAGACCCCCTCGCTACCGGTGTCGGCTGGCCGGCCTGGGATCCAATTCTTCTGTAGGATCCCGTCCCCTCAGGAACAGAAAACCAACTGATGCGTGGGAGAGGTGCCGCCCTTTTGTATCTGTAGGTTTCCTGTTCCTATAGGGCGGATCCCCTCTCTCGTGGTGCTGTCATGGGAGTCCGAATAAATCCCTTAGGCTATGTGCACACATAGTTTTTTGGGTCTGCAGATTTTGTAGAGAAAACCGCAGTTAAATCCGCAGGACAAAAGTCCTGCGGATTTACACCTCATAATGGATGAGGTGTAAAACTGCAGCGTTTCTGCACCAAACAATTGACAGGCTGCGGTTTGTAAACCGCAGCAAAACCACGCAGAAAAACGCAGCATGTGCACAGCTTTTTTTTTATTTCCATAGGAAATAAAGGTACTGTACAACGCAGCAGAATCTGCTGCGGACCCGCAGGTGCAGAAGCGCTGCGGAACCGCACTGTGTGCACATACCCTTAGGGTATGTGCAAACTTTGCGGTTTCTGCTGCGGTTCCGGCTCTGCAGAAACGCAGCAGATTCTGCTGCGTTGTACAGTACCTTTATTTCCTATGGAAATAAAAAAAAGCTGTGCAAATGCAGCGTTTATTCCGCGGTTTTCAAAACGCAGCATGTCAATTGTTTGGTGCAGAAACGCTGCAGTTTTACACCTCATCCATTAAGAGGAGATAAACTGCAGACAAATCGGCGGTTTTCTCTACAAAATCTGCAGAGACAAAAAAAAAAAAAAAAAACACTATGTGTGCACAATCCCTTAGGTTACAGTGTCTTGTCTTCATTTCATGTGCAATTTGAGCAGTTTTGTAGAACGTGGTTAAAATAAATCCGGTCTACAAGACTGATGGCAATAAAAAGTTTTAGAGGCAGAAATTATGGGAGTAGTTCGTTAATACCTTAAGGGTGTGTGCACACGCTGCGGAATCCGCTGCGGATTAATCCGCACGGATTTTGCAAAAACCGCAGATAATCCGCAGGTCAAAAGACCTGCGGATTATCTGCGGTTTTGCCTGCGGATTCACTATCTCCACAATGGTGGAGATAGGAACCCGCAGCGGTTTCCGCAGAAAGAATTGCATGTCAATTCTTTCTGCGGATTCAAAACAGCAGCAAATCCACGCGGATTTTTCCGCAGCGTCGGCACAGCGGGTTTTTTTTTCCCCCCCATTCATTTGAATGGTACTGTACACCGCAGCTAAAGCTGCTGCGGGGTTCCGCAGCGTTACGCAGCGGAATCCGCAGCGTGTGCACGTACCCTAAGGCAGCACATTCACCCAATTTATAGCCTCATAAAATATTGCAATCATATTATATGGTACTTACAATTGTTCGATTTTCTACCCAGTTTATGTACAAACAGTAAGTGTGCTGTCCCTGCAGAATTCATTCCTTGAACTCATGACCCAGCTGCTCCCTCAAATTTTGCAGTGACTCATGACTCACCCCAGAAAATCTGATCTCCTGTGTCTACATAGAGCTTAGAAAGATTCAGCCAGTCAGTTTAATGACATTTATATCAGATGTAATGGTAAAGAGAATTGGCTGGGTTGAAAAGTAAAATGAGCAATTGTAAGTACACATTGCCATATAATATGATGACTGCAATATATTAAGAAGATACAAATTTTGATGGGAGGAGGGCGGCTTTTTCAATAAGTCAGTTAAAGGGAATCAATCACCAGGTTTAGGCTTCTAAACTGAGAGGAGTATAAAATGGGGACAGACGAGGATAGCACCAAGTTACTTACTGGGCTTGCTGTGGTTGGGATATAACCAGTCTATCTACTGTAGGTCTGATAGCCTTCAATGAACAGTTCAATTTAAAAGGGAAGCCTCTTCCAAAAATATTTAGGACCACACAATTTTAACAGTTAAGCTACTTGGTCATAAATCAAGTTAGATGTTCAGAAAAGAAATTACGTTACAGACCTTGTTAACAGAACAAGCTCACTGAAGGTTTTAATTTATCACACTCTGGCCCATTTTAGTCTGCTATGTATCGAGATACACAGAGGATGTAGAAGGCACACTGTTTAAAAGTCTTACTGTAAGTATTGCAAAAATATAAAGAGGAATACAGAATACTACCAAGAAGGTGAACAAGTGAACATGGATTTTTGACAAAAGAAAAACAAACCCTCAAACTGAAACCCTATTAAATGGGTTGTCCACTACTCTGACAACCTCAATCCGTATGTTTGCTCCCAGTGCATTAACACCTATAATCCCATCTGGTGCATGTGCCGTTCTGGTGGTTGTCACTGGCTCTCCCTGGGATCACATGACATTGTTACGTCACGCGATCCCTGCAGCCGCTTCACTCTTCCCTCCTTAGGACATATCGCATACATCCAGAGAAAGTAAGCTGCTGATCTCGCTTCCTTCAGATGTGTGCGAACTCTCCAAAAGCAGGAAGCGTTAAGCAGCCACTAACTGGCCACAAGGATTGCAGGATGTAACATGCAAGCCCAGGAAGCCAACACTGACACCACTAGAACAGTGCCAGAAACATAGTGTATGAGGGCTCTTTTACTGGGAACAGAGATTGAGAAGGGGTTGTCAGTAGTGAACTATCCCTTTAGTCTTGTATGGATTGACCAAGCTTCCACAGTCACCATTATATTTGTTGGCACCAGTCTTCTCAGAAACACTACAGGTCCCAGCTACTGTATCTTAAATTAGACTAAGTAGTTACCTCCATCCAGAGAACCCAATGGCATACACCGAGGTACAGTAATAGCCCATACAACACCAGGGCTGTGGAGTCCGTCTGTATAAAATGGGCCGACTCCTAAAATATATTTGGTACAGTAGTACAACACAGGATGTGCTGTAAATGCTTTCATAATTTGGAAAGTTCTGAGACGTCCCATAAACGAATGTTCCTGATCTATGGATCTCTGCATTTAGTGGAGATGAATCTGTGCTGCACTTTATGTACCGTACATGCTCAGTAGTCCAGGGCTGTGGAGCCAGAGTCCGGGGGATTGAGGAGTCGGAGGTTTGGCTTACCGACTCCACAGCCCTGTCCAGCATGGCAGGAGCTCTTTACAGGACCATATACAGTAAGTTGTAGGTTACATAGGATACAATTACAACAAATCTCAACTCAAAGAAAGGAGTGGTCAAGGCATGACCCCACCCAAATCTGTCAGACAGATGTGTAATGTAGAGACAACATTTAGCAAAGAGTAATTATAGTGCGCTGGTCCATTAGAGCAAAGGCCCTTTTACATTTAGCGATGCACCAGCGATCCAACCAGCGATCCGACCCGGTCAGGATCGCTGGTGCATCGCTAAATGATCGCTAGTGAGCTTTCATACAGAAAGATCTCACAGCGATGCAGCAGCGACGCAGCGCACGATACTCACCTTTCACACACAGCGATCCTGCGTCCTCCCGCCCGCCTCCACGCGTCGCTGGACGTCACAGCAGGAAGTCTCAGCAGGAAGCGCCCGACGAGAAATGGAGCCGGACATTCTCGCGCGATCAGCGATGGACAGCGGGGGAGCCGGTCGCTGGTAAGTATCACACATAGCGATATCGCTAGCAATATCGCTATAACGTCACAAAACCAGTGACGTTTTAGCGATATTGCTAGCGATATTGCTTAGTGTAAAACCCCCTTAAGCGTTGAGAAATGCAATGGCATGTGGAGCCACCATCCAGCACCCGGCCTGTAGCTGCATCTCTTCACACCACACAGGAATGTAATCCTGAACAATCCCGTTAAGAACACAACAAAGCAGCTAAAATATGTAAAAGCCATAAACCCACTAACCTCATCATTGTCATTGGTGTAGATGACTTCATTTGCACATGTACCAAACACACAGGCTTGTTGGATGGATGCCACCTCCTGGGGTGATAATAAAGTGAATAACGGCCACTTCCCAAAATCCACCATGTTCTGAGAGGGATTCACCTCAGTTGTAGGTAATCTGAACACCTAAAAAAATAAAACAATTTATACCCAAGTATTGCACTAGATAACTACTAGCATGCACTGACATTTACAGAGCTTCCATACAAGTGAAGGTAAAGCTGTGCCTGAGCTCTCACCTTTCCACTGACTGCTCAGCACAACAGGATCCACACCCAATATACAGTTCTGCCATACCCAGCTTTTATAATATGCCAGGACAACCCCTTTAACATTGCAGTTTGTAGAAAGCTTACCGTAACTTACATGTTAACAGATTCCCAACCAGAGGCCTGCAGTGGTGGAACTGTCAAGCCTGTCAACATTTCGAAATGTTCTCGCTTCACCATGAGAAACATCTGTATGGTTCTCTTGGTGAAGCTGTGAGCACTTCAAAAGGTGTCGAGAATTAACCACTGTTGGACTTCTTACTGGACTGGACTATTACACTGCCATTAATGCAGGTTACCTGAAATTCCAAATTACTTATATGTTGGACCTCAACCTGCAGGCTGGAATTCTGTGATTCCCATAGTGTGGTGTCTTACAAAACCACGAGATGAGCAGTGTCTCCTCTTCACCCAGTTATCTGGATAATACCCTGCTGTGCTTATTGTTCCCAGTGTCATTTCTCAAACATTTCAGATATGTCAGTTTTAGCTATGAAGCCATTTTGCTGCATCTTTCGTATAAGATCAGATAGTGGAAACCTATCCATAGTGACCTGGGAGTTACCACTCCACTGTCCATACGTTAGGACGCTGCACAGAGATGGCATAGCTCTAGCGTGTAGCGACATCACTCCTAGACAAAAGGAAGAAACTTGGCCTGAATAATTATAATATTATATACACACACTTTTAAAAAACACTTTCAAAAAGAACAGCAGAGGTGCATAATGTATGCTCTGTGGGCATGATGACAATGTGCACAAACGGAGTCATCCCCAGCTTATGTACTCCTCTCTGACGCCAAGTGTACTCCTCCTGGCATCAGAGGAGCCCATGTCCAGAAAGCATATTCTGAGCTTCTGGACTCGAGTGCCTCTGTAGCCAGGAAGCGTACACCCAGCGTCAGACTAAGGGCCCCGTCACATAGCGACTCACCAGCGATCCCGACAAGGATGTCAACGTGTCAGGATCGCTGGTGTGTCGCTACATGATCGCTGGTGAGCTGACAAACAGGCAGCTTCACCAGCTATCAGCACCAGCGACAACGAGCGGGCGCGTCGCTGTGTACCTTAGTTACCAGCGCGCTGGTGCAGGGAGCTGGTAACCAAGGTAAACAGCGGGTTCCTAAGCACCGCGCGCCGCTTAGAAACCCGCTGTTTACCTTGGATACGAGCTTGCTGATGTCCCGCCTGCCACATGCAGCGATGCGTGCTGGTCAGCGGGAGTCCAAAGACCCAAAAAAAATCCAGAGCTTTCAAGAATGATCAGCGATACCCAGCAGGGGGGCGGTCGCTGATAGATGTCACACACAGATCTCGTTGGCGAGATCGCTGTTACATCACAAAACGTGTGACTCTGCAGCGATCTCGCTAGCGAGATCTGTGTGTGACGGGGGCTTAACACCCCATCGACTAGGCAAAGCCCTCATTAGCACAGCAAACGAGGACACTATAAAGGCTTTTTTTAAAACTTCGTTTGTACAAAAATTTATACAGGGAATTTACTCAAAGTGAAGGCTGCTGGGACATAACTGGTTCCTTTAAGGGGGAGTGCGAGGAATAGAAGCATGTTACTTCTTCCAGGAAGGAGCAGAAGTTTCTCATCACTGGTGTCTGTGTGCTTGGCTGCAGTCCTATGTAAGCAGTCCCAGTGTAGAAAGAAGTCTATTGCTTTGTGCACTTTAGTGTGGTGCGTCTCTATGTGGCCATGGTGTGACCATGCAGCCACTGCAATGGGAGAGAGTGAAGCCCCCTGCACCCCCAGCTATGCCCTACATTCTGCAGCAGGATCCCAGCAATGCACAGTGATCTGCACACAGGACCGACCCAATAACCTCCCTCAGCACCTGCAGTACTACAAGTCTCAGCATTTCCTGCCATCTGACACCGCGCATAGAGACGAGCTCTTGTTACCTTGCTCACCGCGGAGACCGGCTCTGGTGCGGTTGTCTCCTCAGGATAGAGCACATATCTTGCCGGCCGCCAGTGTACACACACCGCGGGCTGGGAGCGCGGCGCTCGCTGGGGCAGCCTACGTCGGCACACGAACACCGGCCGGGGCGCGACAAATGCCATGTCACGTGGTAGCAGGACTCTACCGCACAGGAGAGGAAAAAAGAAAGCAGGGACGGAGCAGGTTAAATAACGTAAGCTGATTGGCTGTCAAACTCCAGGAAGGCGCTGATTGGTAGCTCTGTTCCCGCCCCTGACAGATAAAAGCATGTATTAGCTGCTGCCGCGAGCTCTGCTCTCAGAGTCAGCTCAGTGTAAAGTTGTGGTGCCCGAGAGTGCGGTCAGGCGCTGGGAATGCCGTCTGTGAAGCCTGGGATGTTTTGGTTGGATGAAGTGGTTACGTCTCTATAAAGTGAGGGATAACCTGTGCCAAGGTCAGGCAGAGACAGAATCAGGCCTCTGTGCAATAAGGGTGTGTGCACGCTGCGGTGTACAGTACCATGATTCCCTATGGGAATCAAAAACCGCAATGCAGACGGTGCGGAATTTTCTGCGATTTTCAATCCGCAGAAAAAATTGACATGTCAATTCTGCGGATTCTGCTGCGGTTTGCCATCTCCTCCACTGAGGAGATGAAAAACCGCAGAGAAATTCTGCGGTTTCACCTGCGGATTAATCCGCAGCGTGTGCACACAGCCTAACAGTATATGGGCCTTCTGCAGGTCAGGAATCTGTAACCATGCACAATTGTACACGGTTAGGATGTGAATGTGTCCCCCCCCCCCCCCCCCCCCCTCTTGCACCCTTGTCTTGGTTGCACAACAGTGTGCCCTTGGTATTAGTGGGGGTCTTCGGTCCCACTTAGAATAGCAGTGCATCTGCTTACTTGCGGCTCTGTTCCTTCCCCATAGACCTGCAGAGCGCTCTGCTCTGCATTGTCCTGCAAAACCCATAGGGCATGAATGGAGAGGAGACAGCGTGTGCACTAGTGATTAGTAGGTGATTAGTAGGGGTTATAGAGGTGTTGCGGGTGGACCCCCACTGATACAGAACTTGCCACCTACCATGTGGATAGGTGACTGCTACCAACTGGAAAAAAAGCATCAACAGCCTCAGACCAAGAGGAAAAGTCAGTACCCTTCTTGGTCTCATCAGTAAGAGGTTTGACTATGACTGAGAAGGTCTTAATGAACTTACAATAATAGCAAAACCTAAGACCCACTATAAATCTCTAAGATTACTAGTTTGTACCCAATCAAGGATGGCCTGTACCTTCACGGAATCCATCTCCAAATCTTTAGCAGGAACCAAATGACCCAAAAACTGAATCTGCTGCACCTCAAATTGACACTTCTCTAGTTTGCCCGAGGATGCACATCTAGTTGAAGTTTGCACTGGTGTCAGTGGGTCCCTCACCCACATAGGTGTGGTCACAACCTCTGTGTTCCTTACACCCCTGCTGTTATGGAGATCTGTGGCCCATAGAGCTTAAGAGCTCACTTACTTATTAAGGAAAAAGTGAATTTCTCAGGAATAAAATATCAGATTGCAGATATCAAGGTATCAGCCTACTGAAAGATGCCAATTTTATTTGCCTAGGCAGTAGCTGCCTTGCACTGGTCACTAAAGGTGAGTTTGCTTCCCACCAGTACACCCAAGTCTTCTTCAGTGGCAGTTCTACCTAGGATTTTGCTGTACATTTTGTTTGGTATCATAAAAATATTGAAATTGCACTTTGTATGCCCTCTACAAGGTCCCTTATAAATGTATTAAAAAGATGGCCCAATACTAACCCCTGGTACCCCACTGTTAAAGGGAGCCTGTCAGATCATTGTAGCATCTAAAGTGTCCCCAGAACATTGTTAGTGAAGCAATGTGCATCACTAAAGGCCCCGTCTCACTAAGCAATCTCGGTAGCGAGATCACTGCTGAGTCACAACTTTTGTGACGTAACAGCGACCTCACCAGCGAGATCGCTGTGTGACAGCGATCAGCGAGCGGCCCCCCTGCCGGTATCGCTGATCGCTGCAAGAAACCTCTGGACATTTCTTTGGTCGCTGGTCTCCCGCTGGCCAGCATGCATCGCTGTGTGTGACAGGCGGGAGACCAGCAATCAGGTGTAAAAAAATAATTAAAAAAATAAAAAATATAGTTATTCTCACTTTCCGATGTCCCGTTCAGCCATCCCGCCTCTCTCCACGCTCCGGTCCCAGTAAGCCTTTGCACGAATGACCGCGAGACTTTGTTATCCCGCGAGACCGTGACATCTCGCGGTCATTCGTGCAAAGAATCACTGGGACCGGAGCGTGGAGAGAGGCAGGATGGCTGAACGCGACGTCGGAAGGTGAGAATAACTATATTTTTTATTTTGATACTATTTTCTACAGCGATAGCCAGCGATGCCGGGCGCTCGGCATCGCTGTGCTGATCGCTGGTGAAGCTGTCTGTGTGACAGCTCACCAGCGATCACATAGCGACTTACCAGCGATCCTGACACCTTGATATCGGTGTCGGGATCGCTGGTAAGTCGCTTAGTGTGACGGGGCCTTAACTCTTTTTTCCATTAAAATCGCCACTGTAATCCTTATCGAAAAGCACATTATATCGTTATCTTACCTGCTCATTTAGGCATAGGAGTGTGCTTCATTGCGTCCAGTCAAGGTTGTCCCCACCCACGCAATTTGAATGATGTCCTATGTTTTTTTTCATTGTGTGTATATAATATTCATTATGTAAAATAGGGGGCAGGTCAGTGAGGGATCAGTGACCTGTCAGATGCCTTACTGGTGATTAGTTAATCAGAGCATCAGATGAAGCTTTCCCCCCCCACAGGCCGCCCCGGAGCACGGGAATATCATTAACTCAAAACTGAAAATAAAGATTACACAACAACCACAAGCTGGATTTCATCAACCAAGGTATCATTTTATCAGTATGATGGCACCAACCTGACACTGTAGGTTACTGAGCACAATCCTGCTGACGGGTTCCTTCTAAGGCCTTAACAAGAGTGGCCTGAGCTATCGCCAATCACTGATGTTAGCTGTATAAAAATGCCAGCATCTGCCCGTTGTGAAGCTCTTGTGCCTGCTCCACACATACTGACTTCACTACATGCACTGATAATCATGGAGTGTTAAGAGATTTAAGGTATTTTTCGGATTATAAAACACACCACAAATTTAGAGGAGAAAAATAGTAAAAAAAAAAAAAAAAAAAATTTAATAAAATGATGGTGCTTATAATCCATGCGTTCTATTGCTTACCGGGGTGGTGGCTGCAGTGAAGCGGGAGTCCCAGGGTCGCTGCTGGAGGAGGCAGGAGTGGGGTGATGCAGCAGGCTGGGATGAGGGGGTGCTCCGATGTGCGGCGCGCTGCTGCCGGGAGTCTTCGATGGTGCCCGGCTCTGCCGACATTTTGTGACAGGCCAGAGCCCCGGCAGTTCAACGGTTTCCTGTGCGGTGGACTATGGGGGCGGTGCATACGCAGATGGAGATCTCGGCACCAAGATCATAAACTGGCCACAACCAGGTGCTTCCCGCAAGATTTCAGACAGAAGTGAAAGGAATTATCAGAAGAGTTGTCCAAGAGCCAATGATCACCTGTGGAGATCTATGGAAAAACTTGGAATTAGCAGGTACAATTGTTTCAAAGAAAACTATAAGTAATGCACTCCACCTCCATGACCTGTATACAAGCTCACCACACAAGCCTCCATTGCTTAGCAAAAAGCATGTTCAAGGACGTTTAAAGTTTTCTCAACAACATTTAGGGTATGTGCACACGCTGAGGATTACGCTACGTTTCCGCAGCGTTTTTGGCCGCTGCGGACCTGCAGCACTTTTAGCTGCGGTGTACAGTACCATTCAAATGAATGGAAAAAAAAAAACGCTGTGTAGACGTTGCGGAAAAATCCGCACGGATTTGCTGCGGTTTTGAAACCGCAGAAAGAAGTGACATGTCAATTCTTTCTGCGGAATCCGCAGCGGGTTCCTATCTCCACCATTGTGGAGATGGTGAATCCGCAGGACCAAACCGCAGTCAAAACCGCAGATAATCCGCAGGTCTTTTGACCTGCGGTTTATCTGCGGTTTTTGCAAAATCCGTGCGGATTAATCCGCAGCGGATTCCGCAGCGTCTGCACACACCCTTAGACAGGCTTGTGAAATACTGTGAGAATATAGTCTGTTCAGATGAGACCAAAATTGATCTCTTTGGATACCATAATGCACACCATGTTTGGAGGCCAAAAAGGCACTGCATATCATAACAGTGAAGTTTAGAGGAGGGGAAACATCATGGTGTGGGGCTGTTTTCTCAATGCGGCACTGGAAAACTTCATATAATTGAAGGAAGGATGAATGAACAAATGTTTTCCGAGACTTTCTTGATGAAAATCTGCTACCATCTACCAGGATGATGATGAATCAAGAGTGGATATTTCAGCTAGTCAATGATCCCAAACACACAGCCAAGGAAACTCTCAATTGGCTTCAGAGAAAGAAACTAAAGCTGCTAGAATGGCCCAGCCAATCACCTGACCTGAATTAAATAGGAAATTCATGGAAGGATCTAAAGCTCAGAATTCATAGAAGGAGCCCATGGAACATTCAGGATTTGAAAAGTGTTTGCTTGGAAGAATGGGCCAAAATCACACCTGAGCAATGCATGCAACTAGTTTCTCCATACAGGAGGCGTCTTGAAGCTATCATCACCAACAAAGGCTTATGTACGAAGTATTTCATATTTTTCAGTTATCGTGTTCAATACTTTTTCCCTGTGTCATTTTTCATTATTACACATAACTTAATTTATGGACAGCTATGGTTTGAATTCTTTGCTTGTGTAATTTGGATGGGTCGTTACCGACATCTGGTGAGTATTTCATGTCAAAAGCAGCACCATGGAATTAATGGTGTTATATACTGTAAATAATAAGCACCTTTAGAAAAACATCTACCGTATTTTCTGGCGTATAAGACAACTTTTTAACCCCTGAAAATCTTTTCAAAAGTTGGGGGTCGTCTTATACGGCAAGAGCGGAGCTCTGCGGTTGCCACATATGGTGCAGGGAGCAGTCCCGATGACGAGGTGCCTCACTGGGAAGGTGTAATTGAATCAAGCCCACCCTTGGTCCTATTACCTCCTTTTACCCGTCCGGCTCGCCCTTCTCTGCCTCTCAAGCCTCCGGAGGATGGAAATGAAGCCGCTCCTTCTCTTTCACCAGTCCAGCCTGCCCTTCTCTGCCTTTCAAACCTCGCAGGGATGGAAGTGAAGCGGCGCAGGCGCCGCTACACTTCCATCCTTTTGAGATTTGAAAGGCAGAGAAGGGCGGGCTGGACTAGTGAAAGAAGGAGGTAATAGGATACAAGGGCGGGCTTGATTCACTTACATCTTCCAGGTGAGGCACCTCGTCATCGGGACCTCTCCCCGCACCATATGCGGCGACCGCAGAGCTCTGCATATGCCGTATAAGACGACACACCGTGTAGAAGATGAACCCCGACTTGTACGGAGAGTATATCCCAAATTCTATATTTTAAATGGAAAAGTTGGGGGTCGTCTTATACGCCGGAAAATACGCTACTTAGAAAATTGGTGATGTGTTCAATGGTGATTTCACCCAATGTATGTGGTATCTTTATGTCTGTAAAAGTCTGATCTGATCAAAATATAAAATTAAGGCTAGTTTCACATTAGTGTTTACGGCCGCAGCGTCGGGCTGTGCACGGCCGCCGCTAAGCCATGCCCCCTGCCGCACCTCCACCGGTAGCTCCGCCTACGGGCGCATGACGCTGCATGCGTCCTGCGTCCCCTATCTTTAGCACTGGGGACGCAGGCCGTGCGCAGTATGCGTTTGGCAGCGCATGCGTCCTTTTGACGCTGCGCCGACCAGCGCCAAACGCAACAGGTTGCAATTTGGTGCGCTCGGCGCAGCGTCAAAAGGACGCATGCGCCGCCAGTGCTAAAGATAGGGGACACATGCAGCGTCATGCATCCGTAGGCAGAGCTACCGTCGGAGGCTCGGCAGGGGGCGGGGCTTAGCAGCGGCCGTGCGCAGCCGACGCTGCGGCCGTGAACGCTAATGTGAAACTAGCCTAATTAGTCCAAAAAGCAATGTGTACCAGTTCCCCGGCTGTTGATAGGGTTAATCCAGAGCACGGACTCTACCTCTGTGTAGCATTCCAATGTGGATCCAAAAAAGCATCATAGTTCAGCCACATGCATAAAGCATAACATCTTCTTTATTGAGCACTAAGTGAAACATGTAACTAACTAACATCACAAATGAGATACAGAGCTTATGCATTAGCTACGCCTGCTTGGTATCCCTGAGATCATACTGACCTGGAGAATCATTTTGCCAGGTCATTTTTCTGTATAATTACTGCAGTAAAAGCAAAACCCCAAAAACATTTGGGGAATTGTGCTTTTTTTTTTTTTTTGCATTTTCGGGGCACTTGGCGTTTTTTTTCTTGTTTTTCATTTCATCCATCATATGATAAAATGAATCGCGTCTTTAAAAATTACAACTCACCCCACAGAAAATAATACAACTATATCAAGGGAAAAATTAAAAGTTATGCTTCTTGGAAGAAGGGGAGGAAAAAAATTATGTCACAATAACAGTAAATTGCCCTGTCGGGAAGGGGTTATTGGCGTTGTACTATCTTTCTATTATCTTTTGTATGAGGTTAGGGAATTTATTGGTATTTTTATTGGTAAGTTTTGTCTGATCCTATGTTTTTAGGCCACACGTTACAGGGTAATCAGGACACTCAGGAGATGTTCATTGTGATTGTTTTCTGTGCGGAACATACAGGACGCGGCTTCAGCATCCTGTTTCCTCTGGTTATCACATGTTTAATGTAGGAACAGACGCTTTAGACCTGGCAGGGCGCGCATTCATTCTCTGTTTATGGAAGAAAATCATATCAGCAGAAAACATGTTACAGAAACAAAAACAAGTTTTGTGCTAAACTTCTCATTTTTGTAAATTTCAAAAGCCATTATGCTATACACACTTCATATGTTCCACATCAACTTGCTTTAATGCAATTTAGTGCAGCCTTTTTCTTTATTTGCTATGTGAGTTGTTTTTGGCATGCACTAGTTCAGACTAGTTCTTTGTTCAGTCAGTTTTCCATTACTTACTGTGTTCAATTGTAAAACAAAAAAAAATCATACTCACCAAACACCTAATCCCCGACGCCCGCGTCTCCTGCAGCAAAAATAAAATAAACCAACTTATACATTACTTACCTTTCCGCCGTAGTCCATTTAATAAGGAGTGTCCCATGGCGGTCTCACATGTAGAACAGTCACATCGGGAGATGTGACTGCTCTACCTAGCCGCCGGTGATACACTGCGGGAGGATTACCTCCTGTCAGTGCATCACTGCGCCGCCATGAGAGGTCACGAGTTTTTGCTGTCACTTGCGGCACCGCTGCGTGAGAAAACTCTCATGCAGTGATGCCGTGAGCGCACGAACTCCGGTAAACTCTCAGTGATACACTGACAGGAAATAATAGCTCCTGCAGTGTATCATCGGAGGCTGGGGAGAGCAGTCACGTCTCCTGATGTGACTGTTCTACAAGTGTGATCGCCGTGGGACACTCAGTAAATGGTCTACGTTGGACAGGGAGTATATACAGTGGGGAAAAAAAGTATTTAGTCAGTCAGCAATAGTGCAAGTTCCACCACTTAAAAAGATGAGAGGCGTCTGTAATTTACATCATAGGTAGACCTCAACTATGGGAGACAAACTGAGAAAAAAAAATCCAGAAAATCACATTGTCTGTTTTTTTTTCATTTTATTTGCATATTATGGTGGAAAATAAGTATTTGGTCAGAAACAAGCAATCAAGATTTCTGGCTCTCACAGACCTGTAACTTCTTCTTTAAGAGTCTCCTCTTTCCTCCACTCATTACCTGTAGTAATGGCACCTGTTTAAACTTGTTATCAGTATAAAAAGACACCTGTGCACACCCTCAAACAGTCTGACTCCAAACTCCACTATGGTGAAGACCAAAGAGCTGTCAAAGGACACTAGAAACAAAATTGTAGCCCTGCACCAGGCTGGGAAGACTGAATCTGCAATAGCCAACCAGCTTGGAGTGAAGAAATCAACTGTGGGAGCAATAATTAGAAAATGGAAGACATACAAGACCACTGATAATCTCCCTCGATTTGGTGCTCCACGCAAAATCCCACCCCGTGGGGTCAGAATGATCACAAGAACGGTGAGCAAAAATCCCAGAACCACGCGGGGGGACCTAGTGAATGAACTGCAGAGAGCTGGGACCAATGTAACAAGGCCTACCATAAGTAACACACTACGCCACCATGGACTCAGATCCTGCAGTGCCAGACATGTCCCACTGCTTAAGCCTGTACATGTCCGGGCCCGTCTGAAGTTTGCTAGAGAGCATTTGGATGATCCAGAGGAGTTTTGGGAGAATGTCCTATGGTTCTGATGAAACCAAACTGGAACTGTTTGGTAGAAACACAACTTGTCGTGTTTGGAGGAAAAAGAATACTGAGTTGCATCCATCAAACACCATACCTACTGTAAAGCATGGTGGTGGAAACATCATGCTTTGGGGCTGTTTCTCTGCAAAGGGGCCAGGATGACTGATCCAGGTACATGAAAGAATGAATGGGGCCATGTATCGTGAGATTTTGAGTGCAAACCTCTTTCCATCAGCAAGGGCATTGAAGATGAAACGTGGCTGGGTCTTTCAACATGACAATGATCCAAAGCACACCGCCAGGGCAACGAAGGAGTGGCTTCGTAAGAAGCATTTCAAGGTCCTGGAGTGGCCTAGCCAGTCTCCAGATCTCAACCCTATAGAAAACCTTTGGAGGGAGTTGAAAGTCCGTGTTGCCAAGCGAAAAGCCAAAAACATCACTGCTCTAGAGGAGATCTGCATGGAGGAATGGGCCAACATACCAACAACAGTGTGTGGCAACCTTGTGAAGACTTACAGAAAACGTTTGACCTCTGTCATTGCCAACAAAGGATATATCACAAAGTATTGAGATTAAATTTTGTTTCTGACCAAATACTTATTTTCCACCATAATATGCAAATAAAATGAAAAAAAAACAGACAATGTGATTTTCTGGATTTTTTTTTCTCAGTTTGTCTCCCATAGTTGAGGTCTACCTATGATGTAAATTACAGACGCCTCTCATCTTTTTAAGTGGTGGAACTTGCACTATTGCTGACTGACTAAATACTTTTTTTCCCCACTGTATGTTGGTTTATTATTTTATTTTTGCTGCAGGAGATCGATGAAGTCGGGGATTTGGCGATGGAGTAAGTATGGTATATTAAGATTCAATAAAGGAGTCTGTGATTATTTCAATTAAAGAACTTTATTCTGGCTGTGTCTTTATTTACCATATAACTATAGGATTAGTAATGGATAGGTGTCTTATTGACGCTTCTAGATTATTAATCCGTGGGCTTGATGTCACCGGACAATACACAGGTGACATCAACCCTACAAATATTATCCCACTTGCCACCGCTACAGGGCAAATGGGAAGAACATGGCTAAGTGCCAGAATTGGCGCATCTATAAGTTGCGCCATTTCTGGGGCGGCTGAGAGCTGATGTTTTTAGCCCCTTTCCCAGGCTCTTAATATCCCGCAGCTGTCTGCCTAGCCATTGCTGGTTTGATTTTATAGGGGGACCCCATGTCATTTTTTTCTGGGTTTGCCCTGTAAACTAGCCAGTAAAGGCTAAGCAGACATCTGGGAGCTGTTATTAACAGCCTGGAAACCTTTATGGCTATTGGTTCCTTCCAAGAATATTAACATCAGCCCTCAATAATTGGATTTCCCTCTGCTGGTTAAGAAAATTAAGCGGGAGCTCAAGCAATTTTTTTTAAATACATTTTTTGAAAATGTAACCGATATTGCGCTTCACGCACATTTTGTGAGTGTGTGTCTGTCTTTTATTTAACTCTTTATTTACCATTTTATTAATGAGGGTATCTGGGCGGCACGGTGGCTCAGTGGTTAGCGCTTCAGCCTTGCAGCGCTGGGGTCCTCGGTTCGTATCCCACCAAGGATGCAAGGAGTTTGTATGTTCTCCCCGTGTTTGCGTGGGGGTACTCCGGTTTCCTCCCACATTCTAAAGACATACTAATAGGGAATTTAGATTGTGAGCCCCATCGGGGACAGTGATGGTAATGTGTGCAAACTGTAAAGCGCTGCGGAATATGTTAGCGCTATATAAAAATAAAGATTATTATTATCTGGCTGACACCTATTCATTACTAAACCTCAGGCTTGGTATAACACATATATATATATATATACAGTACAGCCCAAGAGTTTGGACACACCTTCTCATTCAAAGAGTTTTCTTTATTTTCATGACTATGAAAATTGTAGATTCACTCTGAAGGCATCAAAACTATGAATTAACATGTGGAATTATATAATTAGCAAAAAAGTGTGAAACAACTGAAAATACTGTATGTCTTATATTCTAGGTTCTTCAAAGGAGCCACCTGTTGCTTTTATTACTGCTTTGCACACTCTTGGCATTCTCCAACCTTTTGGGTCTGTACTGTGTAATAAATATATATATATATATATATATATATATATATATATATATATATATTATATTCACTGATACGATACACTTTAATGATCCCGGGGAAATTATGGAAATTATATTTGTTACGTGTGTGTAAACTTTATATTTGAACATGGTATGTAATGATATTGTGGCCTTCAATGGAGAATGCAAAAGAAGAGGTTGAACAAGGAAATGACATTACAATTCTTTTTTTTGTTAAATAATATATCTTTATTTAGCTTACAAAAACGCATAAAAATCAGCATCAAATCCGTATAAAAAATGCATAAAAACCGCGTGAAATTTCAACTGTGTTTTCTGCCAAGAGAGGCAGAATCAGTGCAGAATTTTACAAAAGGAAATCTGTAATGTGCGCACATGCACTAAATGATAAAAGAGCCACTGATAGTGGAATGTTAGCTTTAGGCCTCATTCTGACATCCGTTTTACTCCACATATGAGAAAAACTAACCAATTATTTTGATCAGAGTTGGATCCGAGTATCATCAGTTTTTCTCGTATGTGGAGAAAAAAAAAGGCTTCTCCATTCTGACAGTCCATGATAAATGGACTATACTCGGATGCAGTCCAAATTTTTTCAAGGAGCAATTGATTTGCATTGCTGATTTTGATCTGACGCTCAGATCAAAATCAGACAGGTAACACAATTTTCTGCAGCCACACGGTTTGCGAAAAATCATGGACATGTTAATGGCCCCACAGACTATCACAGTTACGAGTGCTATCCGTGAAAACCACTCGCACACTAAAAACTGAAGACTGAAAGTGGCCTTATGTGCTCCAATGCTCCTCTGGCGATTACGTAGCTCCCAGCATACAAAAGGAATGGCCATTGGTAGTCTAATAGGATGGTCCTTCTCTTCCACATTATTGGCAAGTTCAGCCAATTTTTCTAATGTTTATAGGGAAGGGTCTAATATCTTAAATTGATCAAAATTGTTAGAAGCTCCACTTGTGGCCCATACAAGACAAGTGCTGCAGATTTCAGATCCAGATTTGTTGATGGAAAATCTGCAGTAGATTACAATTCAGCAAAGTGGACACGATATGAAACAACGTTATCACCCATGCTGTGTAAATCAGGTGGATTTTAACATTTACAGCATGTTGTTTTCACTATGGGAACAGCAAGGGCTTGTAACATATTTTCGTGTTGAAATATGGGGAAGTCAAAATCCACAAACGGATCCTAGTGTTGCAGATTTTACTGAGGATCGTCATCAAAATCCATACATACAGATAAAAAGTGTAAACTTACCGTAAAAAAACACCATGTATCCCATGTTACTATCCTGCCCCAACGCCTCTCCAGTCTTTTCTCAGTCAGCCCCAATGATGAGTTGTTGTTTAACCCCTTAACCCCCAAGGGTGGTTTGCACGTTCATGACCGGGCCAATTTTTACAATTCTGACCACTCTCCCTTTATGAGGTAATAACTCTGGAACGCTTCCATGGATCCCGGCGATTCTGACAACGTTTTCTCGTGACATATTGTACTTCATGCTAGTGGTAAAATTTAATTCATATATCTTGCGTTTATTTGTGAAAAAAAACGGAAATTTGGTGAAAATTTTGAAAATTTCACAATTTTCCAACTTTTAATTTTTATGCCCTTAAATCACAGAGATATGTCACATAAAAAACTTAATAAATAACATTTCCCACATGTTTACTTTACATCAGCACAATTTGGGAACCACATTTTTTTGTGTGAGGAAGTTATAAGGGTTAAAATTTGACCAATGATTTTCATTTTTACAACACCATTTTATTTTTAGGGACCACATCACATTTGAAGTCACTTTGAGGGGTCTATATGATAGAAAATACCCAAAAGTGACACCGTTCTAAAAACTGCACCCCTCAAGGTGCTCAAAACCACATTCAAGAAGTGTATTAACCCTTCAGGTGCTTCACAGGAATTTTTTGAATGTTTATAAAAAATGAACATTTAACTTTTTTTCACAAAACAATTACTTCAGGTCCAATTTTTTTTATTTTACCAAGGGTAACAGGAGAAATTGGACTGCAAAAGTTTTTGTGCAATTTGTCCTGAGTACGCTGATACCTGATATATGGGGGGAAAAACTGTTTCGGCGCATGGCAGAGCTCAGAAGGGAAGGAGCACCGTTTGACTTTTCAATGAAAAATTGGCTGGAATTCAGATCAGATGGCATGTCACGTTTGGAGAGTCCCTGATGTGCCTAAACAGTGGAAACCCCCCACAAGTGACCCTATTTTAGAAACTAGACCCACAAAGGAACTTATCTAGATGTGTGGTGAGAACTTTGAACCCTCAAGGGATTCACAGAAGTTTATAACGTACAGCCATGTAATTAAAAAATCATATTTTTTCCACAAAAATGATCTTTTCACCTCCAATTTTTATTTTCCCAAGGGTAACAGGACCCCAAAAGTTATTGTGCAATTTGTCCTGAGTACGCTGATACCCCATATGTGGCAGTAAATGTCTATTTGGGCGCATGGCAGAGCTCTGAAGGGAAGCAGCGCCATTTGACTTTTTTGACTGGAATTGAGATCGGACACCATGTCGCGTTTGGAAAGCCCCTGATGTACCAAAACAGTGAAAACCCCCCACAAATTACACCATTTTGGAAACTAAACCCCTCAAGGAACTTATCTAGATGTGTGGTGAGAGCTTTGAACCCCCAAGGGCTTCGCAGAAGTTTATAACACCCGGGCGTGATCATAAAAAAAATCATATTTTTTCCACAAACATGATCTTTTAGTCCCCAATTTTTTTATTTTCCCAAGGGTAACATGAGAAATTGGACCCCAAAAGTTGTTGTCCAATTTGTCCTGAGTACGCTGACACCCCATATGTGGGAAAAAACTACTGTATGGGCACACGTCGGGCCTCGGAAGGGAAGTAGTGACGTTTTGGAATGCAGACTTTGATGGAATGGTCTGCGGGTGTCATGCTGCCTTTGGAGAGCCCCGATGTGCCTAAACTGTGGAAACCCCCTACAAGTGACCCCATTTTGGAAACTAGACCCCCCAAAGAACTTATCTAGATGTGTGGTGAGCACTTTGAAGACCGGGCGTGAAAATAACCACCTCTCATGGCAGCCTGTTCCACTCATTGTTCACCCTCACTGTCAAAACGTTTTTCTAAGATCTAATACGTGTCTCTTCCCACTCAGCTTTATCCCATTGCTTGTCATTGCAGTCTTTCCTTGTGCAAATGGGAATAAAGATGATCCTTCTACAATGTGACAGCCCTTGAGATATCTGCAGACAGCTATTAAGTCTCCTCTCAGTCTCTCTTTTGCAAACTAAACATTCCCAAATCCTGCAACCTTTCCTCATAAGACAGGGTTTGCAGACCCGTCACTATTCTGGTCGCTCTTCTCTGAACTTCCTCCAGTTTGTTGATGTCTTTTTTAAAATGTGGTGCCCAAAACTGGACACAGTATTCCAGATGATGTCCGATCAAAGAGGAGTAGAGGGCAATAATGACTTCACGAGATCATGTGAGGGTGTCATGGCACCCTCCAACCAGTCCAGCAAAATCTGAAGTCCAATATGGCGCTTCTTCCCTTTTGAGCTGGGAACTGTACCTCAAAAATAGTTTTCAACCTCATATGGGGTGTCAGCGTACTCAGAAGAAATTGCACAACAAATTTGCAGGTCCATTTTCTCCTGCTATCCTTGTGAAAATGAAAAAATTTGGGGCTGGATCAACATTTTTGGGTGAAAAATATTTTTTTTTTCCTTTTCCACAGATCAATGTTGGAAATTTCTGTGAAACACCTGTGGATTCAAAGTGCTCACCACACATCCAGATAATTTCCGTGAAGGGTCTAGTTTCCAAAACGGGGTTACTTGTGGGGGTTTCCATTGTTTAGGCACATCAGGGGCTCTCCAAACGTGACCTGACCCCTACAGATCATTCCATCACAGTTTGTGTTCCAAAACGTCACTCCTGTTTTCATGAGCTCTGTCGTGTGCCCAAACAGTAGTTTGCCCCCATATATGGGGTATCTGCCTACTCAGGAGAAATTTCGTAACAAATTTTCTCCTGTTACCCTTGTTAAAATAAAATATTTGTGGCTAAAATAACATTTATGAAAAAAACGTGATTTTTTTTTTCACTGCTCAATGTTATCAACATCTGTGAAGCCATGTTTGTGGAAAAAATATGATTTTTTTTTATTTTCACGCCCGAGCGTTATAAACTTCCCCCCTTGGGGGTTCAAAATGCTCACCACACATCTAGATAAGTTCCCTGAGGGGTCTAGTTTCCAAAATGGTGTCATTTGGGAGATGTTTCCACTGTTTAGACACATCAGGGGCTTTTCAAACACGACATGGCATCCACTAATTATTCCAGCAAATTTTGCATTCAAAATGTCAAATAGCACTCCTTCCCTTCCCAGGCAGGGCTGGGAAGGAGCACTGTTCGACCTTTCTAAATGCAAAATTTGCTGAAACAATTAGTGGACGCCATGTCATGTTTGGAGAGCTCCTGATGTGCCTAAACAGTGGAAAACCCTCATAAGTTACACCATTTTGAAAACTAGGCCCCTCAGGGACCTTATCAAGATGTATGGTGAACACCTTGAACCCCCAGGTGCATCTCAGAAGTTTATAACATTGAGCCGTGAAAATAAATAAAAAAATCACATTTTCCCCCCAAAAAAAGTTTATTAGCCTCAAATTTTGCATATTTATAAGAGTAACAGGAGGGATTGCACCATACAATTTGTTGTGCAATTTCTCCTGAATACTCCAATACCAAGGGGGTATTTCCAAAAATCTCTACATTTCTGTTTTTTTTTTTTCAGTCAAGATGGGGTGCAGAGTGTACATTAATGAGAAAAAAAACTTTTTTGAATTTACCAAATGGCTGCAATGAAACAGAGTGAAAAATTTAAAGGGGTCTGAATACTTTCCTTACCCACTGTATGTGCCGTATCTAAAGCTATTTTAGCACCAGATCCATAGTGTGACAGATGGTACCACTTACTGAATGACCCCATTATTGGGGTCCTTCTGGTTCTGTTGTGGGTTCTGTCATTTAGTCGCATCTCTTTCCATTGCATAAGTTAAATCTCGAAAGTGAACTTTTGACAGAAATGTGATCGGAGCGTAAAGAGGTTAAAATGTTTGTGCAATTTTTTTTTGTAACTTATCCTTATAGCCATCAGAGTTCCCTTTTTTATTTTACCACAATTCTCCAAAACTAGCTAATCAGTGGGCCATCGGCTACAATTGTCACCCATCAACACCACGTGACCACATTGTGAGGAAAGTGATGCTCTACTAAAAAGTTGCTGCCAGAGATTGATGGCATCCATCAGAGCAAACTCCGATTGCTGCTGTGACACACAGATGCCAGCTGTAGATGCCAGCTGTATAACCCAGCTGCCATCTGCCCTGTTTGGAGCATGTTGGGAATAGGTTAGGAAAAAAACAAAATAATCCTTACTTATCTATCAAAGCGACTGCCGTTTCATTGCTACCAGCCTATGTGCAGCGCTGTAGCAGTGACATGTACAACACAAGACCGCTGCAGCCTGGGCTCAAAGGCTTTGCTGATCTTCATGGCACAAGATTGCCGAGACCAGTAATTTGCTGCTGCAGTCACGTGTTATAGATGTGGCGCCACCACTGCAGCCCTGTATACAAACACCGTCTGGAAGGGAACACCAGAGGTTACCGGAAGTAATTCTTATTTTGCTATTTTTCAGCATTAACTGCTTGTCCCTCAACGTTTTTCTAAATGGACAACCCCTTTGTGTAAACTGGAAGGCTTGCTATTGGGCACCACTTCAATTTTATTGTAGACATTTTGGCCATTAATGATATTATATAATGAGGACAATTCAATTCTCTTATTCTCTACGTATTTCATGATCAAAAGATCTTTTGGCCGTATAATAGTGTCTTGGAGAAATCATGGAATGTCTGTTGTAGGAAACAGTAGTGACATGAGAGGCGCTGCAGTTTTATTATACTGACAATAGATGGCTTCCTAGCATCAGTATTTATTCATGATATCTACGGTATGCGGTATGAAGCGCTTCAGAAATAACCTCATATGGTCATCCACTGTCAGACAGAAGCAATATACTTTTAATGAGCAATTGTACTTTGAAATAACTTATTAGAGTAAACTATCCTGTGTTTTTACATGTAGAATAACACTATTTTTTGCTATTTCTGTGTATTTAGATCAGTTTTCCACTCTGTGGGCTATGTGCCGATTCATGAAGACCAGTGTTGTTCACGCCGGTCTTGATGATAGGACTTGCTGGAGTCAGATGCAAGTATGCAGCGTCCAACCCGCAGCGTTTACTGATCGTCTACACATATCCCTAAGCTATGTGCACACGCTGCGGATTCACCCGTGGATTTGTATCTGCGGATCCGCAGGTAAAACCGCAGGTAAAGTGACCTGCGGTTTTACCTGCGGATTGGCCAGCGGTTTTCCCCTGCAGTTTGACACCTGGACAATGGAATAGGTGTCAAACCGCAGCGGAATCCGCAGAAAGAATTGACATGTCAATTCTTTCTGCGGATTTAAAACCGCAGCTTTTCCGCAGTGTTTTTTCACACAGCATGTGCACTGCGGATTGTAAATCCCATAGACTTACATGGTACTGTACACTGTGGAACTGCTGCGGATCCGCAGGGCCAAATCCGCTGTGGATCCGCAGCAGAATCCGCAGCGTGTGCACATACCCTAAGGCTGCGTGCACACGCTGCGGATTCAACTGCGGGTTTTCCTGCGGATTAGACTGCGGTTTCACACCTCTACTATGTTAAAGGTGTGAAACCGCTGCGGAATCCGCACAAACAATTGACATGCTGCGGTTTGTAAACCGCAGCAAAACCGCGCAGAAAAAACTGCAGTGTGAGCACAGCGGATTTGAAATGCCATAGGCTAACATGGTACTGTACCATGTCTGCGGAACTGCTGCGTTTCCGCAGGGCCAAAAACGCTGCGGAAACACAGCAGAATCCGCAACGTGTGTACATAGCCTTAGGGTCAAAGCTGTAAATATTGAGTCTTTGTATAAACTTGATGTACTTGTCAATAGAAGTTTAAAAACTTATTAACTGCTTATAATTGTACTTCAGTAACCATAGAAACATCTGAAATTAAAATTGACATCAGTCTCCAAATTTTTGGACACAGTTGGCATCTGGCTAGCATGAATCCAGATGGCTAGCATGAGTCAGGCTCAGCTCCTGTGCTGGCTTCATACTTCCCAAACTGACCTATGACAAAAATGTACACTGTAGATCAATGAGAGGTTAAAGGAAGGATGATATGATGCATTCTCCCGGTAATAGTGCAACCAATATCGGAAATATAAAGGGGTTATTCCTTAGTAGCAAAAGAGGTCTGCTCCACTCTTGTCCATTGCGGCCCAGCCTATACTTGAATGGGAATAAGTGCAATGCCTGCCACAGCCCATAGATAAGAGTGACACTGTCTCTTGGTCACAAAACGACCACGAGAGTATTGTTATTGGGAGTGCTGGAAAAAGTATATGTAAATATTAAAACAAAATATTCCATCTACGTAGCTAAAGTTGATCATTATGTAGAAGTATATGACAGTAGAGGACTCCAGGCTGACAGCTGTGCTTATTTTCTGCTGGTGAGGGTGTAGCAGGTGACGCTATGACAGTCTTTATTTGTGCTGCACAGATGAGTGATTCAGAATTATCTAACCATCGAGATATATTCTATGTACATAAGCTCTAGTCCTCCAATGGCTTATGAGAATGTAGAGTGTCAAATATATTTCTCCCTCATACATTTGCAGTGTTTGTGAGTGACTCAGGGTGACGAGCCTTGAAGAAACATCATGTCTGTTAGTCCGAGTAACGTTCACAATGCACAAGGGAGTTACAGCCACCCAAGGTGCGAGCAGAGGCATTGCCCTCTTTACAAACGTAAAGGCTGTACAGCAATCATAGAAGGGGCGTGTGGGCTGAAAATAGAAAATCATCCAAAACTAGACTCATATTTGGACTTTGAAGAAGGCATTTTATTTTTCCTCTAAGTTAGATGGTAATCACGCAAAACCACTACATTCTTTTTGTCCAGAGTTGAATCTAGGTGTGCCTTCACCCAAGACACAAATTCAGTTTGGTACTCACTTCTTTACACAGCTTAAGTGGTTTGAGTAGTCGTCATGTGACTGCTCATATGAGATTTTCATACTTGCGTTCAGCATCGGACTGGAGTACCTTGGGCCCACCAGAGAAAAATCATTCTTGGGGCCCACCTTGCAGTTATATAGAAATAATAAAAAAGTGTTTATTAGCCTACCACGGTAACCTTCAAAAGGAACCTGAAGACCCAACGCTTCCGACAAGCCTTCAGCCTGGAGTGATCCTCAGTCTACTGAACCACCGCACGACCAGCTCTCCCCTCTCCTAGTGTGTCCTCACCCATCCCCTGTAGACTGTGAGAACTCGCGGGCAGGGCCCGCTCTCCTTCTGTACTTGTGTGTGCCTTATATTGATCATGTTTATTGTACTGGTCTATATCTGATCCTTGTTCACATGTAAAGTGCCATGCAATAAATGGCGCTATAATAGTGAACAATAATAATTAGCCAATAGAGAGAGGTGATGTAGGGGGGTATGGGAAATACAAGCAAGGATTTCAGAGCATGCACAGCGCTATTCACTGTAAGGAATGCTGTACACTGTGCACTTCATAAAGGGGCTGCAGATGCAGGAGGCCCCCTTTGTGGGTGGCTGGGCCCACCAGAGGATTCTCTGGTGTCCAGGTGCCCCAGTCCGACCCTGTCTGCAGCGTCGGACTGGAACACCTTGGGCCCACCAGAGAAAATCATTCTTGGGGCCCACTATGTAGCTGCATAGAAAGGAATACAACACCACCAATTGTGCAGTAAAGTGCGCTAATATCAGGGTATAATATAAGGTAGTACATGTCTTAATTATGTAGCAGGAGTTGGGGTAGCCTCGCTCATAGAATATAAAGCAGCCCCCTCATATAGTATAATGCTGCCCTCTGACAGATATAGATATATAGAGACAGATATAGATATATAGAGACAGATAGATATAGAGATAGATAGATATAAAGATATAGAGATATAGATAGATAGATATAGAGAGATAGAGATATAAAAAAAACCAAACCACAATACTCACCTCTCCTCCAGCTCCCACGCTGATGCCGGCTTCAATGTCAGGAGCTGCCCCGTCTGCCAGACACACAGCGGGTGCGCGATGAAGTGATGTCATCGCGCACCGGCTGTGAGTCAGGAGCAGAGGGGACTGATGGGAGAGAGACGCTCTCTTCCACTGCAATTGAGGGCGGCGCCGGCTGCCTAGGTTGGGGAGCGGGGCCCCGGGGTGACTGGAGGCCGAGAGTGAAATGATATTCACTGCTGAAGCAGTGAATATTCATTTCTCTTTAGTAGTGGGGACAGGGGCTCCTGCCTCCTGACACCCGCTGCTGCTCTGCTGGCAGGGCCCCCATAGCAGCTGTGTGGCACTGGCTGGGGGCCCCTGGAGCAGTGGGGGCCCTAGTCAACTGCTGGCCCTGTATACCAGCAGGTGCCAGGGCCCACCAGATGCCAGGGCCCACCGGAGAATCCTCCGGTTCTCCAGTGGGCCAGTCCGACGCTACCTGTGTGTAAATATAATGTCAGTGTACAAGTAATACAATGATCACTGGAGACATACACAGGAGTTCTGTATATAGTGTATAGTGTACAGGTAATACAGTGACTCACCAGTGACATTATACACAGGAGCTCTGCATATAGTCAGCGTACAGGTAATACAAGGATCACCAGTGACATTATACACAGGAGCTCTGTATATACTATATAATGTAAGTGTCCAGGTAAATCACTGACTTACCAGTGACCTCTGTATTTGTAGCGATTCATCTTCGCTTTTCTTCCTCTTCCAGCCAGGACATGTTTGCTGCAGAAAATAACACACTATACTTGATCTCTTCTAGACCACATTCCCCACTTTTTCCCCCCGACTTCTACACTTTATGTGTAAAGGTCAGCCAGGGCAGTAGTCGTGGCTGAGTATTTCGGGTTCGGGCGTTGTATATCCTGACCTCCCTCTACAGGAAAACGGTACCTCTTCTCTTGCATGGTACGGTCAAAACTCACCGTGCCGTCAGCGTCCCCTTTGCTACGCCGACTTGATGCTGATCCTTGATCCCAATGAATAGAGACACAGTCCAGGGCAACTCTTAACTGAACAAATTTATTTACTTCAGGACACAGCACATCCACATAGTTTCCAGCATTTTCATCACAGTAAAGACAACACATTATCTTTCCCTTCACTGTTCCTTGCAGTGTTTCCTTTTGACGCAGCGTCTCAGATAGCTCCTCAGTGTCCTCCCTGTATAGCGTCACCACGGTGAAGCGCTCTCCAGCATGTTTCGCCCCGGACATCAGAGATTGAGCCCACGTAGCTTTCTACCACATTCTGGAGTGACCTGCCCGTACCCTTTTACGGTAACCTTCAATCTTCCTCTGTTTCCTTACACTCTTTTCCACTTTATTGCTGGTTCTGCTGTACCGTGTTCTTCTCTGGATGGCTGGGCATCACCTTTAACATCACGGGGTAGTTAGGTAGCTCAGGCATATAGCCCACCCGAGCACAAAGGGGTCAGGCCTCTGACTGACTGACTGAAACAGGAAGATCATCCTGGCTTATTCGCCAGCTATCCCCTCCTACAGTTAACTCCTATATGTCCTACAGCTACATCTACTGTGCAATGAGCTCAGTGCCCCATCTAGTGACCATAGCCCAAACTGCACTGTCCCTACCAAGTACAAGGTGCAGAAACATAGCTTATACTATATAAATAATACAGCAACATGAAATATACGATAATGCGCAACAATGGTATAACATATATATAAATATATATACAAGTACAACAGCAACATGGGGGTTTAAAGGGGTAAGACTCTCAACCCCTTACACATGTATACATATTGATATTAGTCATGTATTATACTACAGCACAGGCACCATTTTGATGAATGCAAACCTTTTTTTGTAACCCCACAAACACTCGGAGCACCAGAATCTCAATAACTGAAATTTACAAATACAGATTACACAACAACCACAAGATGCATTTCATCACCCAGGTCACCTCATTTTAATCAGTATAACAGCGTAGACCTGACACTGTCTGTACTTTACTGTTCACAATCCTGCTGACAGGTTCCCTTTAACCCCTTACCTACAATTGACGTAATATTCCGTCCATGTGACCATGGACCTAATTACCATGGACGGAATATTACGTCATCGCGATCAGCGGCGCCCACGTGGTGAGCGCCACTGATCGCGGCCGAGTGTCAGCTAATTATCATAGCTGACACCCGGCACAATGTGTCAGGGGCGGTCACGGACCGCCCCCGACACGTTAACCCCTTGCACACCGCGATCAAACACGATCGCGGTGTACCGTGGGTTAAAGGGAAGCATCGTCAGGGAGGGGGCTCCCTCCGTGCTTCCCTGAGCCCCACGGCAGCTCAATGTGCAGCGCTGCTGCGGAGGACTCCTTTCCTGCAGGTCCCCGGATCCAATATGGCGACGGGGACCTCCGGGGGCCTGCAGGAAGCTGGCTTCCTCAGTGCCTGCAAAGCGCAGGCATGAGGAAGCCTGTGCAGTGCCTGTGACAGATCGCTGATCTGTCACAGTGATCTGTGATGTGACAGATCAGCGATCTGTCACAGGACAGTGATGTCCCCCATGGGACATTGTAATAAAGTAAAAAAAAAATAAAAAAAAGTGTAAAAATAATTAAAAAAAAATCACCAAATAAATTAAAAAAAAATAAAAAAAATATTCCCCAATAAATTCATTTTTTGGAAATAAAAAAAAAACAAAACAATAAAAGTACACATGTTTGGTATCGCCGCGTCCGTAACGACCCGCCCTATAAAACTGTCCCAATAGTTAACCCCTTAAGCGAACCCCTTAAAAAATAAAAATAAAAAACGAAGCAAAAAATAATGATTTATTATCATACCGCCGAACAAAAAGTGCAATAACGCGCGATCAAAAAGACGCATACAAATATCCATGGTACCGCTGAAAACATCATCTTGTCCCGCAAAAAATGAGCCACCATACAGCATCATCAGCGAAAAAATACAAAAGTTATAGCTCGCAGAATAAAGTGATGCAAAAATAATTATTTTTTATATAAAATTGTTTTCATTGCATAAAAGCGCCAAAACATAAAAAAACCACCTAAATGAGGTATCGCTGTAACCGTACTGACCCGAAGAATAAAACTGCCTTATAAATTTTACCGCACCCGGAACGGCGTAAACGCACCACCCAAAAGAAATTCATGAAACGCTGGTTTTTGTAAATTCTGCGTCCCAAAAAACGAAATAAAAAGCGATCAAAAAATGTCACATGCCCGAACATGATACCAATAAAAGCGTCAACTCGTCCCGCAAAAAATAAGACCTCACATGACTCGGTGGGTCAAAATATGGAAAAATTATAGCTCTCAATATGTGGCGATGCAAAAACTATTTTTACAATAAAAAGCGTCTTTTAGCGTGCGACAGCTGTCAAACATAAAAACCGCCATAAATAGTAAATCAAACCCCCCATTATCACCCCCTTAGTTAGGGAAAAATAATAAAATTAAAAAAATGTATTTATTTCCATTTTCCCATTAGGGTTAGGGCTAGGGTTAGGGTTAGGGCTAGGGTTAGGGCTAGGGCTAGGGTTAGGGTAGGGTTAGGGCTAGAATTGGGGGTTTCCACTATTTGCGCACATCGGGTGCTCTCCAAACGCAACATGGCATCTGATCTCAATTCCAGCCAATTCTGCGTTGAAAAAGTCAAATGGTGCTCCTTCCCTTCCAAGCCCTGCCATGCACCCAAACAGTGTTTTACCCCCTCATATGGGGTATCAGCCTAATCAGGACAATTTGCAAAACAACTTTTGGGGTCCTATTTCTCCTGTTGCCCTTAGGAAAATAAAAATTTGGGGGCAAAAATATCATTTTTGTGGAAAAAAATTTTTTTGTTATTTTCACGCCTGGGCGTTATAAACTTCTGTGAAGCACTTGGGGGTTCAAAGTTCTCACCACACATCTAGATAAGTTCCTTGGGGGGTCTAGTTTCCAAAATGGGGTCATTTGTGGGGGGTTTCCACTGTTTTGGTGCATCAGGGGCTTTCCAAACGCGACATGGTGTCTGATCTCAATTCCAGCCAAAAAAGTCAAATGGCGCTGCTAGTCATTTACACCCACATATGGGGTATCAGTGTACTCAGGACAAATTGCACAATAACTTTTAGGGTCCTGTTACCCTTGGGAAAATAAAAATTGGGGGTGAAAAGATCATTTTGTGGAAAAAATATGATTTTTTAATTGTACCGCTGTGCATTATAAACTTCTGTGAAGCCCTTGTGGGTTCAAAGTTCTCACCACATATCTAGATAAGTTCCTTAGGGGGTCTAGTTTCAAAAATGGGGTAACTTGTGGGGGGTTTCCACTGTTTAGGTACATCAGGGGCTCTCCAAACGCGACATGGCGTCCGATCAGAATTCCAGCCAATTTTGCATTGAAAAAGTCAAACGGCGCTCCTTCCCTTCTGAGCTCTGCCATGCGCCGAAACAGTGGTTCCCCCCCACATATCAGGTATCAGCGTGCTCAGGACAAATTGCACAATAATTTTTGCAGTCCAATTTCTCCTGTTACACTTGGTAAAATAAAAAAAATTGAACCTGAAGTAATTTTTTTTGTGAAAAAAAGTTAAATGTTAATTTTTTTTAAATATTCAAAAAATTCCTGTGACGCACCTGAAGGGTTAATAAACTCCTTGAATGTGGTTTTAAGCACCTTAAGGGGTGCAATTTTTAGAATGGTGTCACTTTTGGGTATTTTCTATCATATAGACCCCTCAAAGTGGCTTAAAATGTGATGTGGTCCGTAAAAATAAAATGGTGTTGCAAAAATGAGAGATCGCTGGTCAACTTTTAACCCTTATATCTTGCTAACAAATAAAAATTTTGGTTCCAAAATTGTGCTGATGTAAAGTAAACATGTGGCAAATGTTACTTATTAACTTTTTTGTGTGCCATATCTCTGTGATTTAAGGGCATAAAAATTCAAAGTTGGAAAATTGCGGAATTTTCAAAATTTTCGCCAAATTTCCGTTTTTCTCATAAATAAACGCAAGTTATATGAATGAAATTTTACCACTAACATGAAGTACAATATGTCACGAGAAAACAATGTCAGAATCACCGGGATCCACGGAAGCGTTTCAGAGTTATGACCTCATAAAGGGACAGTGGTCAGAATTGTAAAAATTGGCCCGGTAGTTAACGTGCAAACCACCCTTGGTAGTGAAGGGGTTAAATCTAAATTTTAATAAGTTTGTTCTTTTCTGCTCTAAACGTCCCCCAAACCCTGAGGACGGCGAGTATACCTTGGTTGTGTTTTGCTGTATGTGTATACAAAAGTACAAGAAGAGCACCTATCAGGGGCTCAGAAAAGCTGGGTGGCATGTGTGCTAGTGTGTGACACAGCGCAGGTGTCTCACTGGCCTATCAAAACAGTGAGTGATAGCAGCAAACAGTGTGATGTGGATGTGAGAACTGTCTGCGGGGTGCGCTTAGGTGAGTGGACAAAAGAATATGGGAGGTTCATCTTTATAGTAACATCCCAGGGCAGGTGTGTCGAGAGCAAGTGGTGTTCAAGAAATATTGGTGGCAGTGGTTGTGACTTATCCTGACACACAATGTACAGGGAAATGGGAAAATTGTGAAAAAAAACGCAATTCTGACCTTAATTATGTTTACAGCGTACATTATGTGGTAAAAATGACCATGTAATATGATTCTCCTCATCAGTATGATTACAGAGATACTAAACGTGCCCAGATTTTTAAATTATTTTACTGGTAGAAAAAAAAATCAAGACTTTGAAGTAAAAAAAATGTTGGAGTTTGTGTTGCCATTTTCCGAGACCCGAAGTTTTAATTTTTTCGTTCAATAGAGCTATGAGAGGGATTATTTTTTCGGAAGGCGAGACGTTATTATGGATATTACTTTGGGGTAGATATGACATTTTCGTTGCTTGTTAAGTATTTTAAGTGGTATTGCAGCGAACAAAAAAATACCGCAATGTTGGCGTTTTTACATTTTTTGTGTTTACCAATTGGGTTAATTATTTTTATATTTTGATAGCTCAGACTTTGCTGGATGCGGCGATATCACTTGACATTTTTTTTTATGTTCATTTTCAATGGAGGGAAATTGAACTTTTATGAGTTTTTTTTCATATTTGTTTAAATCTTTTTTTGATGTATTATTTTTCTTTTCACTTCATTTATCGCTCCATAAGCTGTACTACGTACAGGGGCTAATGGTGCAGCAGAAGTGTGAACTTTTTGATGCTTTAATAATTTCCACTATAGTATATGGAGAGCATAAAAAACGCATGCAAAATTCCAATGAAGTCTCCAATTGTGGAACTGAAGCATTCCTCTACTAAAAAAAATGCATTCGAAAAAACTGCCACAAGAAAATACAATAAAAAGTTTTGATTGCTTTAGTGCGAATACCTATGGAAACAATGCAGCACTTCTGCACGTGTGAACATGGCCCAGGAGAGACTCTGGACAATTTGTACGTTCTACACCAGGTTCACACTTGGGGTTATTTATTTTTTGATCACTACTTGGAATTACAGACAAATTAAAAAAAAGTGATCTGAGCCAATTATATGGAAAAAATACAATATTATTTAATATTTATTCTGAAGCTTTATGAAATAATTCCGACTACAGCAATGGTCTGTGCCCATCACGGGTGATCCGTGTTACCGGGAAGTGAGGAGGAGACATTCCTGGAAGGAGCTGACAATAGATACATCACGTTATCTGTATGAGGATACAGAATTATACAGGTTTGAAAATATCAAATAGAAAGATTTGCCTGTAAACAGGTAAAAAAGCAAAAACAGTAAATAAAGCAATGACTTGGGCTCTTGTACCGGTAAGTTTTTATACATCTCATCCCAATCCAGCTAACCCCTATCCGTACAGTGGCAGCTGGTATTGGATGGTCTGCCATGGGTAACATAACTAGTTCTCCTATATTAGACCCATTGCCATGTTCGTCTTTATGACATCACAGAAGCGTTGTCCACGAGTCATGGAATGTTCCGCAAGAACGGTCAGTGCGAGGCAAGCAGAGATAGAGAGGAGAGCTGAACACTAACCCAGAGCGACTTGTAAATCACTTTTTCTTGTTTTTTTTTTTTTTTTACTTTATTTCTTTTTTTTTTGGGAGTGTTTTCTACCATCCGCACACACTTTTGTGTGTGTGGAGGGGAAGGGAGCCTAATGGCTGCATCCGTAGCTGGAGGAAAGTTCCAACCACGGAGACGTCTCCCACATGCCAGGACATCCCTATACAGTCAGAGGCCTGAACACCACCAAAGGCCAACTGGCTTCACGGGGTATGTGATGGCAGTGCTATATTATATCGTGTCATTTATTATATGCCTGTTCAAAACACCGGAAAAGGCAAAGGACCGATATTCCAGACTGAAAAGTCCACCACCATATCCTACAATGCCCGAAATAGGCCGATTTGTACAACCTGCAGCAAACATCAGCGCAGAGCCAGAGGGTATGAAGGAACGCCTGATACTCACCAGAACAGTAGATGAGGAAGAGACAACAGCCACATTGCCCAGGAGCCCATCCCCATGCACCTGGATGGAGCTAACTCCCTCTCAAGCACGTATACTCCTCAGTATGCCTTACGACTATCAACCGCATATTAAGGTGACTGCTAAACAAGGCTACAATCCTACACCACACCTGCCAGTCAGCTATACCACTGGAAAGATCATGCAAGTAATGCTGATGAGCCCACAGGATGTACAACGTGCCTACAAGAGAGATTTGGGTTTCCTTCCAAGTCCTAGGAAGATCATTCTCCCGAGAAGAGAATTCCGCGGCACTTTCATTTAGCCGGCGGAAAATGTAGTGGCGAGTTGCTTGCAGCAAGCACATACCATCTTCTGCACAGCTGCTTCTCAGACAGATTTTCCGGTTTTGACTATGGCTTGATCAATGGATTATGTTTCTATACTGCCGCCTGCCCTGACATCTGCTTGTTTCCAGTTATGCTTCTACACTGCCGCCTGCCCTGACCTTTGCTTCCTCAATGGATTATGTTTTTGAACTGCCGCCTACCCTGACCTCTGCTTGCTCAATGGATTATGTTTCTGCACTGCCGCCTGCCTTGACCTCTGCTTGCTCAGTGGATTATGTTTTTGAACTGCCGCCTGCCCTGACCTCTGCTTGCTCAATGGATTATGTTTTTGAACTGACGCCTGCCCTGACCTCTGCTTGCTCAATGGATTATGTTTCTGCACTGCCGCCTGCCTGACCTCTGCTTGCTCAATGGATTATGTTTTTGAACTGCCGCCTGCCCTGACCTCAGCTTGCTCAATGGATTATGTTTCTGCACTGCCGCCTGCCCTGACCTCAGCTTGCTCAATGGATTATGCTTCTGCACTGCCGCCTGCCCTGACCTCTGCTTGTTTCCGGTTATTAATCTGTGATACTAATAAAAATGTATATTATTCTGCACTATATGGACTGTGGGTCGTTTTTTTTCTTTCGTTTTATGGTTGCTTCCGGTTATGTTTTTGCACTGCTGCCTGCCCTGACCTCTGCTTGTTTCCGGTTATGTTTCTGCACTGCTGCCTGCCCTGACCACTCATTTGCCTGCTGATTTTGTACTTCTTCCTCAATGCCTGCACTTTTAAGACCCCAGTAGAGCTAATTTATATAAATCCTGCATCCTAACAATGAAGCCGGGTTATAGGGCTTCTGATCACAATGGTAGGATGATGCCTCAATGTGAAGAAGGGTAGCACCAGTTCTTCACCTAACAGTATGGAAAGCTTATCTAAAAAAATGATAAAGGAACAGTACAGTATAGACAAAGGTCCCATAAACTCAACAAGAACAAACCATAAAGAACTTTAAGCATAAACATATGAGACAACAAACCAAGTGGCTCAGAATACCACATCCGACCCAACCAGCAGCTTTGTTGAAGGTATTTTCCTCTGAACTTTCGTTAAGAGGGTACAACATCTCAAATACATTAGACTGGTGTGGGTCTCCAACCATTTAGGAACCCTCAAATCAATAGTACAGGGGTCTTGAATCAGCCACAAAATTGCTTCAGGAAGAATTGGGTGGAGCACTGGTTTCATATGTACCCTGCCGCTCATGTCAAGGTCTATGAAAATAACCAAACACAAGGCTGAGTACTCAGATCTTATAGGAACCTCCCCAATAGTGAATGGCCATCTGTACATTCATAGTTCCCCAGGTCTGTAGACAGATGCGGGTTTCAAGTCCGGGACCTCTGCCTATCAGACATTTATAGAATATTTTATGGATAACACATAAATGTATGGGAAAACTCCTCTTGTAAATAGTGCGCCTCAAGTTTCTTCTGCTGTTTGCAGTGGAATGTAGTCATCATAGCTAATATGAGGGAAGGATTCCTGAGAGGGGGTATACATCTACTATATCCATATTCTGCGGATATCTACCCTGATAAAGCTTATGGACGGTGAGTGCAGTGATGAGACCGACCCTTTATCAACATGTTCTGTCCCACAAACTAATGTAGTACACTGCACTGACCGCCGATAGACTTTATTCTCCAAAGACAATTTAAGTTTGTTATATGTATTAAAATACTTTTTTTCCCAGAATTATCTAAGAATTATTGACAAGGAAAATGGACTCAAGATAAAGCTTAGAAACATATATTTCTTTACAGCTCCTGATATAGGTATTGCGGTCTTTAAAAACAGTAGTCCCCAACTTCTGCCTCCTCAGCAAGTTATCCCCTAGCCATTGGTAGATCATAACTTGCTGATTACGGGTGTTTCACTGCCAGGACCCCCACCAATCCTAAGAACAGGGTGTCTGGAACAAGCAGCTGTTAAGAATGCGCAACAACACTTCTTTCATTATGGGACAATGATGGGGCTGATGTGCTGATGATGGACTATGATGGGGCTGATGTGCTGATGATGGACTATGATGGGGATGATGTGATGATGATGGACTATGATGGGGTTGATGTGCTGATGATGGACTATGATGGGGCTGATGTGCTGATGATGAACTATGATTGGGATGATGAAGTCTGCAATAACAGAGCATAGCAGTACAACCCCTTAGCCTGGAGTGCCCTAACAAATAGCTGGGGAGGGTCCGAGCTCACAGTCAGACCTTAGAAGAAGAGTTAATAGTTTTGTTTCTTCTGTCTTAAAGGAAAAAAAAGGCTTACAGTATATACTCGCGTATAAGTCGAGATTTTCAGCCCATTTTTTGGGGCTGAAAGTCCCCCTCTCGGCTTATACGCGAGTCATATACCGGGGGTCGGCAAGGGAGGGGGAGCGGGGGGTGTCGGAGATCATACTCACCTCTTCCTGGCATGTTTCTGCAGCCCCCCGTGCTTATTCCATCTTCTCGGCGCTGTTCTTCCTGCTTTCAGCGGTGTCACGTTGTACGCTCATTACCCTCATTAATATGCACATATGTAATGAGCGGCACCACGTGACCGCAGAAAGCAGGAAGAACAGCACTGAGAAGATGGAACAAGCACGGGGGGCTGCAGAGACATGCCAGGAGAGGTGAGTATAACGGGGGGAGCCATATTCACCTGTGCCCCATTCCACCGCTGCGCATCGCTCTGCTGTCTTGCTTCCTCTGGCAGTGACGTTAAGGTCAGAGGGTGCCATGACGTAGTTAGCAGGCGCCCTCTGCCTGAACAGTCACTGCAGAGCCAGCAACGCTGAGGAGCAGCAGCTGCAGCAGTGACAAGGTGAGTATATAGTTTTTTTTTCTTTTTTTTAATTGAGGCTGCGGCAGCAGCATTGTAAGGGGCCACTAATCACTGTGCAGCAATACAAGGGGCCACTTATCACTGTGCAGCATTATAAGGGGCCACTCATCACTGTGCAGCATTATAAGGGGCCACTCATCACTGTGCAGCATTATAAGGGGCCACTCATCACTGTGCAGTATTATAAGGGGCCACTCATCACCGTGCAGCATAATAAGGGGCCACTAATCACCGTGCAGCATAATAAGGAGCCACTAATCACTGCAGCATTTCAAGACGCCACTATTCACTGTGCAGCATTATAAGGGGCCACTAATCAATGTGCAGCATTATAACGGGCCACTCATCACTGTGCAGCATTACAAGGGGCCACTCATCACTGTGCAGCATTACAAGGGGACACAAATCACTGTGCAGCATTACAAGGGGCCACTAATCACTGTGCAGCATTACAAGGGGCCACTAATCACTGTGCAGCATTACAAGGGGCCACTAATCACTGTGCAGCATTATATGGGGCCAGTAATCACTGTGCAGCATTATATGGGGCCACTCATCACTGTGCTGCATTATAAGAGGCCACTCATCACTGTGCAGCATTATAAGGGGCCTCTCATCACTGTGCAGCATTATATGGGGCCACTAATCACTGTGCAGCATTACAAAGGGCCACTAATCACTGTGCAGCATAATAAGGGGCCACTAATCACTGCAGCATTTCAAGGGGCCACTAATCACTGTGCAGCATTATAAGTGGCCACTAATCACCGTGCAGCATTGTAAGGGGCCACTAATCAATGTGCAGCATTATAAGGGGCCACTAATCACTGTGCAGCATTATAAGGGGCCACTAATCACTGTGCAGCATTATAAGGGGCCACTAATCAATGTGCAGCATTATAAGGGGCCACTAATCATTGTGCAGCATTATAAGGGGCCACTCCATGCAGCATTTTAAGGGGCCACTAATCACTGTGCAGCATTATAAGGGGCCACTAATCACTGTGCAGCATTATATGGGGCATATGTTATTATGGACCATGTTATAGGGCTACCATTATTCACTGTGCAGCATTATTAGGCATATTTTTGTATGGAGCATCTTATGGAACCCATCATGAACTTTATGGAGCATTATATGGGCCCATCATGAACTTTATGGAGCATCTTATGGGGCCCATTTTATTTTTGAAATTTACCAGTAGCTTCGGCATTTTCCACCCTAGGTTTATACGCAAGTCAATAAGTTTTCCCAGTTTTTTGTGACAAAATTAGGGTGGTCGGCTTATACATGGGTCGGCTTATACACGAGTATATACGGACTTCTAAAGAAAATTGCCCCCAAGTTATTTTGAGCGACCCCGCCTGCTGTACCATCCTTTTGATTTACGAGAACGTTTCTCACTTCCTGCTAGGACAGCGGAAACCCAAAGAGAGGAGGTCCTTATGGCTGCATGGAGTAATGCTGGAAATCTCTAAGTCTGCGGGGACAATAGAGACTTTAGAAGAAGGCAAACCAAGGTTTAGTGCTAGCACTAGTGTGAGAGAAGGTTTATACTACAGGACAGAAGTGCTGTAACAGGAAATAACCTAACAAATAAAAAAGATTGTAGACAAACCAGATTTTGCTATCTATTCATGTCATTGCCTTCCATATTACAGAGAAATTTCCCTAAATCCGGTATCTGATAATCCACAATGATGTATATTCAGGGTCGAACTGGGGTGTCTGGGGCCCACCAGGGGAATGGACTCTAGGGCCCCATCCTACAGCTATATGCTAATATCTGTCAGTCGTTATCCCCATTATAGTGGAGCATCGGCTGTAAAACACAGGCGGCTCCTGCACATCTACTGTGCACCCCCATAACTGGGATGTATAATTACGGTAGTTTACATTAATGTGGTTCTTTGGTTAAAACAATTTATCACCGATCCATGGGCTCTATAGGATAGCTGATCGCATACGTCCGACCATTAGAAACTGCACCGACCGGAAGAATGAGAAAGTTTTATCGTTGATAGGACACTTATCCCCATTTTAAAATGGAGCAGCAGGTTAGATATCTGACCGAAGCTTCATTCATTCTCTTTGGAGCTTCTATAAAAATACAAGTGCAGCCACTGAGGGAATGAATGGATCAGTGGTCAAGTCGGACATGCCACTCCAGTCTAATGGGGATAAAAAGTTCCACATTTTGCTGAATGGGTCCAAGTAGTTAGACCCCCCCAATCAATACGTTATCACTTGTCCTGTGAATAGGAGATTACATTTTTCCACAGGAAACCCCTGTAAGTGCATCTCTGCCGCTGTTTACAAAGTATTTAATCTCTAATGGAAATAAAGAATATTCTCCTAATTAATATCAGAGAAGACTAATGACCGTCAAACACAACATAATCCACTGTACCAAGACCAATAATACCACATACAGGGGAGAAATACCACCACACCATGACCAGACCACATAGTACCCGCATCATATCACATAAAAGGCACAAATACAACCACACCATGACCAGACCACATATTACCACCACATAGTGACCGAATAATATGACATATTACCAGCATATAGGGACCAAATAATAACTCATACACGGAGAAATACTTCCACACTGTGAACAGTCCACAAATTATCACCACTTATTGATAGAATACTACAATACTGATTATGAATACAAACCACAATACTAACAACACTGTTATTACCACCAGTGACATTATACACAGTACCTCTGTATATAGTGTCAGTGTACAGGTAATACAGTGATTACCAGTGACATTATACACAGGAGCTCAGTGATCACTGGCAACATTATTGTCAAGGTTTGCTCAGCTTGTGGGATTAGATAGTTCAGAGGTTAATGTGGATGGCCTCACTCTGAGATTCTGGGAGGCTTTTTAAAGCCTCATTGTGGGCTCATTCCTCATCGTTTATACTCAGACCCTTGGCCGAGTGTGTGTGACCCTGGTGTGCTTTGTGACTGTAATACTTTATGCTTGTTTGGTTTTGATCTGGTTCTGTCCCTGTTACGAGTTCTGCCTGTCCCTCTTGTACTGCGTTGCTATCTCTGTGTATGACTCATTGCCTATGACCTGACTGTTCTCTGATTGCCCCTCTTGTACTGTGCAGCTATCTCCATGTATGACTCATTGCTTACGTTCTGACTACTCTCTGCTCGCCCCTCTGGTATCGCGCCGCCCTCTCCATGTATGACCGCCCGTTTGTCTGACCTGAGTTCCCCTCGCCTCTACTCCAGGATTCCTGTAGTAGAGTCCTACAATCATCTTCAGAAGTGGGACACTAAGCCCCGCCCCCTGTGGTCACATGATCGTAGGTCCTTGTACTTCTCACAACCTTCAACATCGCAGGTCCCGTCTGCCTCAACTTTCCCTGCAGTATCGGACCCCGGGCCCTCCCGCAGTAGGGGTGAGTCACGCTGCTCAGCCGTGGCAGTTCGCCGACGATGACAGGATCCTGATATTTATACACAGAAGATCTGCATGCAGTGTCAGTGTAATACAGTGACCACCAGTGAAATTATACACAGGAGCTTTTGGAAGTGCATTGAGCAGCATGGTGGTTTGCTGGTGAAGGGAAAAAAAATCTCTTTAAATCTTCTGCCTGAGCGAGTGTAAACGAGCTGAGTGTGACCTGAGCGTAAGTGCGAACGGTGGTAAGTGTGTGACTTGTGATTCAGTGACTTTGGATTCAGGGAGTTTGCAAAGGAGGTATTACTGAATTGCTGTTATATTTTATTAATACTTTTTATTTATTTTTACTTATCTTTTCTGTCTGGTGCAATCCCCATTAGGAATGTGCTCCACTATTGCCAATGCCATCCAGTGTACGTCTTGCCGCATGTACGCAATCCTTGACCAGCCAGTCGAGTGTGCATACTGCTGTGCGAGATGTGAGCACATTGTGCATTTGGAAGCCCAGATACTGGATTTAAATGTGCAGCTGGCAACACTGAGATCAATAGACAATATGGAAAGGAGACTTCTACTCACTGAGCAGACGCTCAATGAGATAGATGAGGGGGGGATGCTAGGTTGGAGCTGCAGGACAGTGAAGCAGTAAGATGGGTGACAGTTAGAAGGTGGGGTAGACAGAAGAGTGCCAGGGAGGCTAGTCCTGATCTGGCACAACCCAATAAGTTTGCCAAGTTGGCAGATGAGGGGAGTGTCAGTGCAGGGGTAGCACTGCTGCAGCAAGGCATGTCCTCTGAAAGCCAGAGGAGTATATGCTCCAGTAAGGGGAGAAATAGGAGAGCAGGGCAGGCAAGACAGGTGCTGGTAGTGGGGGACTCAATCATTAGGGGAACAGATAGGGCAATCTGTCACAAAGAAAGGGATCGTCGAACGGTGTGCTGCCTATCTGGCGCGCAAGTCTGACACATCGCTGACCGGGTTGACAGATTACTGGGAGGGGCTGGTGAGGATCCAGCGGTCATGGTGCACATTGGTACAAATGACACAGAGGTAGGTGGAAGGTCCTTAAAGATGATTTCAGGGAATTAGGCTGCAATCTTAAGGCAAGGACCTCCAAGGTGGTATTTTTGGAAATATTTCCTGTACCACATGCCACGCCAGAGAGGAGATTAGGGAAGTTAATAAGTGGTTCAAGAATTAGTGTAGGAAGGAGGGGTTTGGGTTCCTGGAGAACTGGGCCGACTTCTCAGTTGGCTACAGGTTCTACGCTAGGGACGGGCTGCACCTCAATGGGGAGGGTGCAGCTGTGCTGGGGGAAAAAATGGCTAGAAGGGTGGAGGAGTGTTTAAACTTGGAACTAGGGGAGGGTATTCATTTTATAAGAGGGGAAGACTGTGCAGATAGAGACCTGGGCACAAATAATGAAATTGGGGGTGGTAGTGGCATGGGGGGTGAGGTTAGAACAGTTAATAATTTAAGAAATAGAGGTACAGACATACATAAAGTGCATGTATACAAATGCCAGAAGCCTCGCCAACAAAATGGAGGACTTAGAATTAATTTTGTTGGAAGATAAGGTATATTGCACCCCCTCATAGGGTATAAGGCTGCCCCCTCATAGGGTATAATGCTTCTCCCCCTCATAGGGTATAATGCACCCCCTCATAGGGTATAATGCTGCCCCCTCATAGGGTATAACACTAGATAGATAGATAGAAAGATAGATATGTGATAATTAGATGTATAGATAGATAATAGATAGATAGATCTATGGATAGATAGATAGATATAAAGATATAAAGATAATAGATAGTGAAAGATATAGGTAGCTATAGAGATAGATAGACCTAGATAGATATAGATAGATAAATAGCTAGATAGGGGATAAATAGATATATGGATAGATAGATAGATATAAAGATAATAGATAGTGATAGCTATAGATAGGTATATAGATAGATAGATAGGGGATAAATAGATAGATCTATGGATAGATGATATATAGATGGATAGATAGATATAAAGATAATAGATAGAGATAGATAGAGATAGGTATAGAGATAGATGGATATAGACTATTTATATCTATCTATATCTACCTATCTATCTATCTATATCTATCTCTATATCTAAGATAGAGACAGATAGATATAGAGATAGAGATATAGATATACAGATAGAAATAGATATAGAGATATATAGATATAGAGACAGATAGATATAGAGATAGATAGAGATAGATATAGAGATATATAAAAAACAAACCACAATACTCACCTCTCCTCCTGCTCCCACGCTGATGACGGCTTCATCAGCGTCTGCCAGACACACAGCGGGTGCGCGATGAAGTGACGTCATCGCGCATCGGCTGTGAGTCAGGAGCAGAGGGGACTGATGGGAGAGAGATGCTCTCTCTTCCACTGCAATTGAGCGCGGCGCCGGCTGCCTAGGTTGGGGAGCGGGGCCCCGGGGTGAGTGGAGGCCGAGAGTGAAATGATATTCACTGCTGAAGCAGTGAATATTCATTTCTTTTTAGTAGTGGGGACAGTGGCTCCTGCCTCCTGACACCCGCTGCTGCTCCGCTGGCAGGGCCCCCATAGCAGCTGTGTGGCACTGGCTGGGGGCCCCTGGAGCAGTGGGGGCCCTAGGCAACTGCTGTCCCTGTATACCAGTAGAGGTGCCAGGGCCCACCAGATGCCAGGGCCCACCGAAGAATCAGTCCGACGCTGCCTGTCTGTATATATAATGTCAGTGTACAAGTAATAGAATGATCACTGGAGACATACACAGGAGTTCTGTATATAGTGTATAGTGTACAGGTAATACAGTGACTCACCAGTAACATTATACACAGGAGCTCTGCATATAGTCAGCGTACAGGTAATACAAGGATCACCAGTGACATTATACACAGGAGCTCTGTATATACTATATAATGTAAGTGTCCAGGTAAATCACTGACTTACCAGTGACCTCTGTATTTGTAGCGATTCATCTTCGCTTTTCTTCCTCTTCCAGCCAGGACACGTTTGCTGCAGAAAATAACACACTATACTTGATCACTTCTAGACCACATTCCCCACTTTCCCCCCAGACTTCTACACTTTATGTGTAAAGGTCAGCCAGGGCAATAGTCGTGGCTGAGTATTTCGGGTTCGGGCATTGTATACCCTGACCTCCCTCTACAGGAAAACGGTACCTCTTCTCTTGCATGGTACGGTGAATACTCACCGTGCCGTCAGCGTCCCCTTTGCTACGCCGACTTGATGCTGATCCTTGATCCCAATGAATAGAGACACAGTCCAGGGCAACTCTTAACTGAGCAAATTTATTTACTTCAGGACACAGCACATCCACATAGTTTCCAGCATTTTCATCACAGTAAAGACAGCACATTACTTCATCTTTCCCTTCACTGTTCCTTGCAGTGTTTCCGTTTGACCAAGCGTCTCAGATGGCTCCTCAGTGTCCTCCCTGTATAGCATCACCACGGTGAAGCGCTGTCCAGCATGTTTCGCCCCGGACATCAGAGATTCAGCCCACGTAGCTTTCCACCTCTTTCTGGAGTGACCTGCCCGTACCCTTTTACGGTAACCTTCAATCTTCCTCTGTTTACTTACACTCTTTTCCACTTTATTGCTGATTCTGCTGTACCGTGTTCTTCTCTAGATGGCTGGGCATCAGCTTTAACATCACAGGGTAGTTAGGCAGCTCAGGCATATAGCCCACCCGAGCACAAAGGGGTCAGGCCTCTGACTGCCTGAAACTGGAAGACCATCCTGGCTTATTCTCCAGCTATCCCCTCCTACAGTTAACTCCTATATGTCCTACAGCTACATCTACTGTGCAATGAGCTCAGTGCCCCATCTAGTGACCATAGCCCAGACTGCACTGTCCCTACCAAGTACAAGGTGCAGAAACATAGCTTATGCTATATAAATAATACAGCAACATGAAATATACGATAATGCGCAACAATGGTATAACATATATATAAATATATATACAAGTACAACAGCAACATGGGGGTTTAAAGGGGTAAGACTCTCAACCCCTTACACATGTCTACATATTGATATTAGTCATGTATTATACTACAGCACAGGCACCATTTTGATGAATGCAAACCTTTTTTTTGTAACCCCACAAACACCCGGAGCACCAGAATCTCAATAACTGAAATTTACAAATACAGATTACACAACAACCACAAGATGCATTTCATCACCCAGGTCACCTCATTTTAATCAGTATAACAGCGTAGACCTGACACTGTCTGTACTTTACTGTTCACAATCCTGCTGACAGGATCCCTTTAAATCTAAATTTTAATAAGTTTGTTCTTTTCTGCGCTAAACGTCCCCCAAACCCTGAGGACGGTGAGTATACCTTGGTTGTGTTTTGCTGTATGTGTATACAAAAGTACAAGAAGAGCACCTATCAGGGGCTCAGAAAAGCTGGGTGGCATGTGTGCTAGTGTGTGACCCAGCGCAGGTGTCTCACTGGCCTATCAAAACAGTGACCGATAGCAGCAAACAGTGTGATGTGGATGTGAGAACTGTCTGCGGGGTGCGCTTAGGTGAGTGGACAAAAGAATATGGGAGGTTCACCTTTATAGTAACATCCCAGGGCAGGTGTGTCGTGAGCAAGTGGTGTTCAAGAAATATTGGTGGCAGTGGTTGTGACTTATCCTTACACACAATGTACAGGGAAATGGGAAAATTGTGAAAAAAAACGCAATTCTGACCTTAATTATGTTTACGGCGTACATTATGTGGTAAAAATGACCATGTAATATGATTCTCCTCATCAGTATGATTACAGAGATACTAAACGTGCCCAGATTTTTAAATTATTTTAGTGGTAGAAAAAAAATCAAGACTTTGAAATAAAAAATATGTTGGAGTTTGTGTTGCCATTTTCCGAGACCCATAGTTTTACTTTTTCGTTCAATAGAGCTATGAGAGGGATTATTTTTTCATAAGGCGAGACGTTATTATGGATATTACTTTGGGATAGATATGACATTTTAGTTGCTTGTTACGTATTTTAAGTGGTACTGCAGCGACCAAAAAATACCGCAATGTTGGCGTTTTTAAATTTTTTGTGTTTACCAATTGGGTTAATTATTTTTATATTTTGATAGCTCGGACTTTGCTGGATGCGGCGATATCACTTGACATTTTTTTTTATGTTCATTTTCAATGGAGGAAAATTGAACTTTTATGAGTTTTTTTTTCATATTTTTTTAAATCTTTTTTTGTTGTTTTACTTTTCTTTTCACTTCATTTATCGCTCCCTAAGGCCCCTTTCACACTTCAGTTTTTTGCAATCAGTCACAATCCGTCAGGTTTTGACAAAAAACGGATCCTCAATTTTTTTTTGAGGATCCGTTTTTTCCCCATTGACTTGCATTAATGGCGGATTGTGACGGATGGCTGTCCGTTTCATCCGTTTTTTTTGAGGATCCGCCAAAAGTTGCTGTCCGTCACCATCCTCAAAGATTTCAAAACGGAGCTTGCAACAAAACTCTCTCTCTATCTCTCTCTCAGCGTTTCCTTTACATTTCCTCATTTTCAGGATCCTGTGCCATCCGTTCACATCAGTTCAGAACGGATCCGCTTGTCTGCCTTTTTGGCGGATTTGAACTGATGCAAAAAACTGAAGTGTGAAAGAGGCCTAAGCTGTACTACATACAGGGGCTAATGGTGCAGCAGAAGTGTGAACTTTTTGATGCTTTTGTTTAATATTTTCCACTATAGTATATGGAGAGCATAAAAAACGCATGCAAAATTCCAATGAAGTCTCCAATTGTGGAACTGAAGCATTCCTCTACTAAAAAAAATGCATTCGAAAAAACTGCCACAAAAAAATACAATAAAAAGTTTTGATTGCTTTAGTGCGAATACCTATGGAAACAATGCAGCACTTCTGCACGTGTGAACATGGCCCAGGAGAGACTCTGGACAATTTGTACGTTCTACACCAGGTTCACACTTGGGGTTATTTATTTTTTTATCACTACTTAGAATTACAAATTAAAAAAAGTGATCTGAGCCAATTATATGGAAAAAATACAATATTATTTAACATTTATTCTGAAGCTATATGAAATAATTCCGACTACAGCAATGGTCTGTGCCCATCACGGGTGATCCGTGTTACCTGGAAGAGAGGAGGAGACATTCCTAGAAGGAGCTGACAATAGATACATCACATTATCTCACATATGAGGATACAGAATTATACAGGTTTGAAAATATCAAATAGAAAGATTTGCCTCTAAACAGGTAAAAAAGCAAAAACAGTAAATAAAGCAATGACTTGGGCTCTTGTACCGGTAAGTTTTTATACATCTCATCCCAATCCAGCTAACCCCTATCCGTACAGTGGCAGCTGGTATTGGATGGTCTGCCATGGGTAACATAACTAGTTCTCCTATATTAGACCCATTGCCATGTTCGTCTTTATGACATCACAGAAGCGTTGTCCACGAGTCATGGAATGTTCCGCAAGAACGGTCAGTGCGAGGCAAGCAGAGATAGAGAGGAGAGCTGAACACTAACCCAGAGCGACTTGTAAATCACTTTTTACTTGTTTTGTTTATTTTTTTTACTTTTATTTCTTTTTTTTGGGAGTGTTTTCTACCATCCGCACACACTTTTGTGTGTGTGGAGGGGAAGGCAGCCTAATGGCTGCACCCGTAGCTGGAGGAAAGTTCCAACCACGGAGACGTCTCCCACATGCCAGGACATCCCTATACAGTCAGAGGCCTGAACACCACCAAAGGCCAACTGGCTTCACGGGGTATGTGATGGCAGTGCTTTATTATATCGTGTCATTTATTAAATGCCTGTTGAAAACACCAGAAAAGGCAAAGGACCGATATTCCAGACTGAAAAGTCCACCACCATATCCTACAATGCCCGAAATAGGCCGATTCGTACAACCTGCAGCAAACATCAGCGCAGAGCCAGAGGGTATGAAGGAACGCCTGATACTCACCAGAACAGTAGATGAGGAAGAGACAACAGCCACATTGCCCAGGAGCCCATCCCCATGCACCTGGATGGAGCTAACTCCCTCTCAAGCACGTATACTCCTCAGTATGCCTTACGACCATCAACCGCGTATTAAGGTGACTGCTAAACAAGGCTACAATCCTACACCACACCTGCCAGTCAGCTATACCACTGGAAAGATCATGCAAGTAATGCTGATGAGCCCACCGGATGTACAACGTGCCTACAAGAGAGATTTGGGTTTCCTTCCAAGTCCTAGGAAGATCATTCTCCCGAGAAGAGAATTCCGCGGCACTTTCATTTAGCCGGCGGAAAATGTAGTGGCGAGTTGCTTGCAGCAAGCACATACCATCTTCTGCACAGCTGCTTCTCAGACAGATTTTCCGCTTTTGACTATGGCTTGATCAATGGATTATGTTTCTATACTGCCGCCTGCCCTGACCTCTGCTTGTTTAAAGTTATGCATCTACACTGCCGCCTGCCCTGACCTTTGCTTGCTCAATGGATTATGTTTTTGAACTGCCGCCTGCCTGACCTCTGCTTGCTCAATGGATTGTTTCTGCACTGCCGCCTGCCTTGACCTCTGCTTGCTCAATGGATTATGTTTTTGAACTGCCGCCTACCCTGACCTCTGCTTGCTCAATGGATTATGTTTCTGCACTGCCGCCTGCCTTGACCTCTGCTTGCTCAGTGGATTATGTTTTTGAACTGCCGCCTGCCCTGACCTCTGCTTGCTCAATGGATTATGTTTTTGAACTGACGCCTGCCCTAACCTCTGCTTGCTCAATGGATTATGTTTCTGCACTGCCGCCTGCCTGACCTCTGCTTGCTCAATGGATTATGTTTTTGAACTGCCGCCTGCCCTGACCTCAGCTTGCTCAATGGATTATGTTTCTGCACTGCCGCCTGCCCTGACCTCAGCTTGCTCAATGGATTATGCTTCTGCACTGCCGCCTGCCCTGACCTCTGCTTGTTTCCGGTTATTAATCTGTGATACTAATAAAAATGTATATTATTCTGCACTATACGGACTGTGGGTCGTTTTTTTTCTTTCGTTTTACGGTTGTTTCCGGTTATGTTTTTGCACTGCTGCCTGCCCTGACCTCTGCTTGTTTCCGGTTATGTTTCTGCACTGCTGCCTGCCCTGACCTTTGCTTGTTTCTGACTACTCATTTGCCTGCTGATTTTGTACTTCTTCCTCAATGCCTGCCCTTTTAAGACCCCAGTAGAGCTAATTTATATAAATCCTGCATCCTAACAATGAAGCCGGGTTATAGGGCTTCTGATCACAATGGTAGGATGATGCCTCAATGTGAAGAAGGGTAGCACCAGTTCTTCACCTAACAGTATGGAATGCTTATCTAAAAAAATGAAAAAGGAACAGTACAGTATAGACAAAGGTCCCATAAACTCAACAAGAACAAACCATTAAGAACTTTAAGCATAAACATATGAGACAACAAACCAAGTGGCTCAGAATACCACATCCGACCCAACCAGCAGTTTTGTTGAAGGTATTTTCCTCTGATCTTTCGTTAAGAGGGTACAACATCTCAAATACATTAGACTGGTGTGGGTCTCCAACCATTTAGGAACCCTCAAATCAATAATACAGGGGTCTTGAATCAGCCACAAAATTGCTTCAGGAAGAATTGGGTGGAGCACTGGTTTCATATGTACCCTGCCGCTCATGTCAAGGTCTATGAAAATAACCAAACACAAGGCTGAGTACTCAGATCTTATAGGAACCTCCCCAATAGTGAATGGCCATCTGTCCATTCATAGTTCCCCAGGTCTGTAGACAGATGCGGGTTTCACGTCCGGGACCTCTGCCTATCAGACATTTATAGAATATTTTATGGATAACACATAAATGTATGGGAAAACTCCTCTTGTAAATAGTGCGCCTCAAGTTTCTTCTGCTGTTTGCAGTGGAATGTAGTCATCATAGCTAATATGAGGGAAGGATTCCTGAGAGGGGGTATACATCTACTATATCCATATTCTGTGGATATCTACCCTAATAAAGCTTATGGACGGTGAGTGCAGTGATGAGACCGACCCTTTATCAACATGTCCTATCCCCTAGCCATTGGTAGATCATAACTTGCTGATTACGGGTGTTTCACTGCCAGGACCCCCACCAATCCTAAGAACAGGGTGTCTGGAACAAGCGGCTGTTAAGAATGCGCAACAACACTTCTTTCATTATGGGACAATGATGGGGCTGATATGCTGATGATGGACTATGATGGGGCTGATGTGCTGATGATGGACTATGATGGGGCTGATGTGCTGATGATGGACTATGATGGGGTTGATGTGCTGATGATGGACTATGATGGGGCTGATGTGCTGATGATGAACTATGATTGGGATGATGAAGTCTGCAATAACAGAGCATAGCAGTACAACCCCTTAGCCTGGAGTGCCCTAACAAATAGCTGGGGAGGGTCCGAGCTCACAGTCAGACCTTAGAAGAAGAGTTAATAGTTTTGTTTCTTCTGTCTTAAAGGACAAAAAAGGCTTACAGTATATACTCGCGTATAAGTCGAGATTTTCAGCCCATTTTTGGGGGCTGAAAGTCCCCCTCTCGGCTTATACGCGAGTCATATACCGGGGGTCGGCCAGGGAGGGGGAGCGGGGGGGGTGTCGGAGATCATACTCACCTCTCCTGGCATGTTTCTGCAGCCCCCCGTGCTTATTCCATCTTCTCGGCGCTGTTCTTCCTGCTTTCAGCGGTCACGTGGTACGCTCATTACCCTCATTAATATGCACATATGTAATGAGCGGCACCACGTGACCGCAGAAAGCAGGAAGAACAGCACTGAGAAGATGGAACAAGCACGGGGGGCTGCAGAGACATGCCAGGAGAGGTGAGTATAACGGGGGGAGCCATATTCACCTGTGCCCCATTCCACCGCTGCGCATCGCTCTGCTGTCTTGCTTCCTATGGCAGTGACGTTAAGGTCAGAGGGTGCCATGACGTAGTTAGCAGGCGCCCTCTACCTGAACAGTCACTGCAGAGCCAGCAACGCTGAGGAGCAGCAGCTGCAGCAGTGACAAGGTGAGTATATAGTTTTTTTTTTCGTTTTTTTAATTGAGGCTGCGGCAGCAGCATTGTAAGGGGCCACTAATCACTGTGCAGCAATACAAGGGGCCACTCATCACTGTGCAGCATTATAAGGGGACACTCATCACTGTGCAGCATTATAAGGGGCCACTCATCACCGTGCAGCATAATAAGGGGCCACTAATCACCGTGCAGCATAATAAGGAGCCACTAATCACTGCAGCATTTCAAGGGGCCACTATTCACTGTGCAGCATTATAAGGGGCCACTAATCACTGTGCAGCATTATAAGGGGCCACTCATCACTGTGCAGCATTACAAGGGGCCACTCATCACTGTGCAGCATTACAAGGGGCCACTAATAACTGTGCAGCATTACAAGGGGCCACTAATCACTGTGCAGCATTACAAGGGGCCACTAATCACTGTGCAGCATTACAAGGGGCCACTAATCACTGTGCAGCATTATATGGGGCCAGTAAGCACTGTGCAGCATTATATGGGGCCACTCATCACTGTGCAGCATTATAAGGGGGCCTCTCATCACTGTGCAGCATTATACGGGGCCACTAATCACTGTGCAGCATTACAAAGGGCCATTAATCACCGTGCAGCATAATAAGGGGCCACTAATCACTGCAGCATTTCAAGGGGCCACTAATCACTGTGCAGCATTATAAGTGGCCACTAATCACCGTGCAGCATTATAAGTGGCCACTAATCACCGTGCAGCATTGTAAGGGGCCACTAATCAATGTGCAGCATTATAAGGGGCCATTAATCACTGTGCAGCATTATAAGGGGCCACTAATCACTGTGCAGCATTATAAGGGGCCACTAATCACTGTGCAGCATTATAAGGGGCCACTAATCACTGTGCAGCATTATAAGGGGCCACTAATCAATGTGCAGCATTATAAGGGGCCACTAATCATTGTGCAGCATTATAAGGGGCCACTCTCCATGCAGCATTTTAAGGGGCCACTAATCACTGTGCAGCATTATATGGGGCATATGTTATTATGGACCATGTTATAGGGCTACCATTATTCACTGTGCAGCATTATTAGGCATATTTTTGTATGGAGCATCTTATGGAACCCATCATGAACTTTATGGAGCATTATATGGGGCCATCATGAACTTTATGGAGCATCTTATGGGGCCCATTTTATTTTTGAAATTTACCAGTAGCTTCGGCATTTTCCACCCTAGGTTTACAGGCGAGTCAATAAGTTTTCCCAGTTTTTTGTGACAAAATTAGGGTGGTCGGCTTATACATGGGTCGGCTTATACACGAGTATATACGGACTTCTAAAGAAAATTGCCCCCAAGTTATTTTGAGCGACCCCGCCTGCTGTACCATCCTTGTGATTTACGAGAACTTTTCTCACTTCCTGCTAGGACAGCGGAAACCCAAGGAGTAAAGAGAGAAGGTCCTTATGGCTGCATGGAGTAATGCTGGAAATCTCTAAGTCTGCCGGGACAACAGAGACTTTAGAAGAAGGCAAACCAAGGTTTAGTGCTAGCACTAGTGTGAGAGAAGGTTTATACTACAGGACAGAAGTGCTGTAACAGGAAAGAACCTAACAAATAAAAAAGATTGTAGACAAACCAGATTTTGCTATCTATTCATGTCATTGCCTTCCATATTACAGAGAAATTTCCCTAAATCCGGTATCTGATAATCCACAATGATGTATATTCAGGGTCGAACTAGGGTGTCTGGGGCCCACCAGGGGAATGGACTCTAGGGCCCCATCCTACAGCTATATGCTAATATCTGTCAGTCGTTATCCCCATTATAGTGGAGCATCGGCTGTAAAACACAGGCGGCTCCTGCACATCTACTGTGCACCCCCATAACTGGGATGTATAATTACGGTAGTTTACATTAATGTGGTTCTTTGGTTAAAACAATTTATCACCGATCCATGGGCTCTATAGGATAGCTGATCGCATACGTCCGACCATTAGAAACTGCACCGACCGGAAGAATGAGAAAGTTTTATCGTTGATAGGACACTTATCCCCATTTTAAAATGGAGCAGCAGGTTAGATATCTGACCGAAGCTTCATTCATTCTCTTTGGAGCTTCTATAAAAATACAAGTGCAGCCACTGAGGGAATGAATGGATCAGTGGTCAAGTCGGACATGCCACTCCAGTCTAATGGGGATAAAAAGTTCCACATTTTGCTGAATCGGTCCAAGTAGTTAGACCCCCCCAATCAATACGTTATCACTTGTCCTGTGAATAGGAGATTACGTTTTTCCACAGGAAACCCCTGTAAGTGCATCTCTGCCGCTGTTTACAAAGTATTTAATCTCTAATGGAAATAAAGAATATTCTCCTAATTAATATCAGAGAAGACTAATGACCGTCAAACACAACACAATCCACTGTACCAAGACCAATAATACCACATACAGGGGAGAAATACCACCACACCATGACCAGACCACATAGTACCCGCATCATATCACATAAAAGGCACAAATACAACCACACCATGACCAGACCACATATTACCACCACATAGTGACCGAATAATATGACATATTACCAGCATATAGGGACCAAATAATAATTCATACACGGAGAAATACTTCCACACTGTGAACAGTCCACAAATTACCACCACTTATTGATGGAATACTACAGTACTGATTATGAATACAAACCACAATAATAACAACACTGTTATTACCACCAGTGACATTATACACAGTACCTCTGTATATAGTGTCAGTGTACAGGTAATACAGTGATTACCAGTGACATTATACACAGGAGCTCAGTGATCACTGGCAACATTATTGTCAAGGTTTGCTCAGCTTGTGGGATTAGGTAGTTCAGAGGTTAATGTGGATGGCCTCACTCTGAGATTCTGGGAGGCTTTTTAAAGCCTCATTGTGGGCTCATTCCTCATCGTTTATACTCAGACCCTTGGCCGAGTGTGTGTGACCCTGGTGTGCTTTGTGACTGTAATACTTTATGCTTGTTTGGTTTTGATCTGGTTCTGTCCCTGTTACGAGTTCTGCCTGTACCTCTTGTGCTGCGTTGCTATCTCTGTGTATGACTCATTGCCTATGACCTGACTATTCTCTGATTGCCCCTCTTGTACTGTGCAGCTATCTCCATGTATGACTCATTGCTTACGTTCTGACTACTCTCTGCTCGCCCCTCTGGTATCGCGCCGCCCTCTCCATGTATGACCGCCCGTTTGTCTGACCTGAGTTCCCCTCGCCTCTACTCCAGGATTCCTGTAGTAGAGTCCTACAATCATCTTCAGAAGTGGGACACTAAGCCCCGCCCCCTGTGGTCACATGATCGTAGGTCCTTGTACTTCTTACTACCTTCAGCATCGCAGGTCCCGTCTGCCTCAACTTTCCCTGCAGTATCGGACCCCGGGCCCTCCCGCAGTAGGGGTGAGTGACGCTGCTCAGCCGTGGCAGTTCGCCGACGCTGACAGGATCCTGATATTTATACACAGAAGATCTGCATACAGTGTCAGTGTAATACAGTGACCACCAGTGAAATTATACACAGGAGCTTTTGGAAGTGCATTGAGTAGCAGGGTGGTTTGCTGGTGAAGGGAAAAAAAATCTCTTTAAATCTTCTGCCTGAGCGAGTGTAAACGAGCTGAGTGTGACCTGAGCGTAAGTGCGAACGGTGGTAAGTGTGTGACTTGTGATTCAGTGACTTTGGATTCAGGGAGTTTGCAAAGGAGGTATTACTGAATTGCTGTTATATTTTATTAATACTTTTTATTTATTTTTACTTATCTTTTCTGTCTGGTGCAATCCCCATTAGGAATGTGCTCCACTATTGCCAATGCCATCCAGTGTACATCTTGCCGCATGTACGCAATCCTTGACCAGCCAGTCGAGGGTGCATACTGCTGTGCGAGATGTGAGCACATTGTGCATTTGGAAGCCCAGATACTGGATTTAAATGTGCAGCTGGCAACACTGAGATCAATAGACAATATGGAAAGGAGACTTCTACTCACTGAGCAGACGCTCAATGAGATAGATGAGGGGGGATGCTAGGTTGGAGCTGCAGGACAGTGAAGCAGTAAGATGGGTGACAGTTAGAAGGTGGGGTAGACAGAAGAGTGCCAGGGAGGCTAGTCCTGATCTGGCACAACCCAATAAGTTTGCCAAGTTGGCAGATGAGGGGAGTGTCAGTGCAGGGGTAGCACTGCTGCAGCAAGGCATGTCCTCTGAAAGCCAGAGGAGTATATGCTCCAGTAAGGGGAGAAATAGGAGAGCAGGGCAGGCCAGACAGGTGCTGGTAGTGGGGGACTCAATTATTAGGGGAACAGATAGGGCAATCTGTCACAAAGAAAGGGATCGTTGAACGGTGTGCTGCCTATCTGGCGCGCAAGTCTGACACATCGCTGACCGGGTTGACAGATTACTGGGAGGGGCTGGTGAGGATCCAGCGGTCATGGTGCACATTGGTACAAATGACACAGAGGTAGGTGGAAGGTCCTTAAAGATGATTTCAGGGAATTAGGCTGCAATCTTAAGGCAAGGACCTCCAAGGTGGTATTTTTGGAAATATTTCCCGTACCACGTGCCACGCCAGAGAGGAGATTAGGGAAGTTAATAAGTGGTTCAAGAATTAGTGTAGGAAGGAGGGGTTTGGGTTCCTGGAGAACTGGGAAGACTTCTCAGTTGGCTACAGGTTCTACGCTAGGGACGGGCTGCACCTCAATGGGAAGGGTGCAGTTGTGCTTGGGGAAAAAATGGCTAGAAGGGTGGAGGAGTGTTTAAACTTGGAACTAGGGGAGGGTATTCATTTTATAAGAGGGGAAGACTGTGCAGATAGAGACCTGGGCACAAATAATGAAATTGGGGGTGGTAGTGGCATGGGGGGTGAGGTTAGAACAGTTAATAATTTAAGAAATAGAGGTACAGACATACATAAAGTGCATGTATACAAATGCCAGAAGCATCGCCAACAAAATGGAGGACTTAGAATTAATTTTGTTGGAAGATAAGGTATATTGCACCCCCTCATAGGGTATAAGGCTGCCCCCTCATAGGGTATAATGCTTCTCCCCCCTCATAGGGTATAATGCACCCCCTCATAGGGTATAATGCTGCCCCCTCATAGGGTATAACACTAGATAGATAGATAGATATGTGATAATTAGATGTATAGATAGATAATAGATAGATAGATCTATGGATAGATAGATAGATATAAAGATAATAGATAGTGAAAGATATAGGTAGCTATAGAGATAGATAGACCTAGATAGATATAGATAGATAAATAGATAGATAGGGGATAAATAGATATATGGATAGATAGATAGATAGATATAAAGATAACAGATAGTGATAGCTATAGATAGGTATATAGATAGATAGGGGATAAATAGATAGATCTATGGATAGATGATATATAGATGGATAGATAGATATAAAGATAATAGATAGAGATAGATATAGATAGGTATAGAGATAGATGGATATAGACTATTTATATCTATCTATATCTACCTCTATATCTATCTATCTATATCTATCTCTATCTCTATATCTAAGATAGAGACAGATAGATATAGAGATAGAGATATACAGATAGGAATAGATAGATATAGAGATATATAGATATAGAGACAGATATAGAGATAGATAGAGATAGATATAGAGAGATATAAAAAACAAACCACAATACTCACCTCTCCTCCTGCTCCCACGCTGATGACGGCTTCAGTGTCAGCAGCTGACCCGTCTGCCAGACACACAGCGGGTGCGCGATGAAGTGACGTCATCGCGCATCGGCTGTGAGTCAGGAGCAGAGGGGACTGATGGGAGAGAGATGCTCTCTCTTCCACTGCAATTGAGCGCGGCGCTGGCTGCCTAGGTTGGGGAGCGGGTCCCCGGGGTGAGTGGAGGCCGAGAGTGAAATGATATTCACTGCTGAAGCAGTGAATATTCATTTCTCTTTAGTAGTGGGGACAGTGGCTCCTGCCTCCTGACACCCGCTGCTGCTCCGCTGGCAGGGCCCCCATAGCGGCTGTGTGGCACTGGCTGGGGGCCCCTGGAGCAGTGGGGGCCCTAGGCAACTGCTGTCCCTGTATACCAGAAGAGGTGCCAGGGCCCACCAGATGCCAGGGCCCACCGGAGAATCAGTCCGACGCTACCTGTCTGTATATATAATGTCAGTGTACAAGTAATAGAATGATCACTGGAGACATACACAGGAATTCTGTATATAGTGTATAGTGTACAGGTAATACAGTGACTCACCAGTAACATTATACACAGGAGCTCTGCATATAGTCAGCGTACAGGTAATACAAGGATCACCAGTGACATTATACACAGGAGCTCTGTATATACTATATAATGTAAGTGTTCAGGTAAATCACTGACTTACCAGTGACCTCTGTATTTGTAGCGATTCATCTTCGCTTTTCTTCCTCTTCCAGCCAGGACACGTTTGCTGCAGAAAATAACACACTATACTTGATCACTTCTAGACCACATTCCCCACTTTCCCCCCCGACTTCTACACTTTATGTGTAAAGGTCAGCCAGGGCAGTAGTCGTGGCTGAGTATTTCGGGTTCAGACATTGTATACCCTGACCTCCCTCTACAGGAAAACGGTATCTCTTCTCTTGCATGGTACGGTGAATACTCACCGTGCCGTCAGCGTCCCCTTTGCTACGCCGACTTGATGCTGATCCTTGATCCCAATGAATAGAGACACAGTCCAGGGCAACTCTTAACTGAGCAAATTTATTTACTTCAGGACACAGCACATCCACATAGTTTCCAGCATTTTCATCACAGTAAAGACAGCACATTACTTCATCTTTCCCTTCACTGTTCCTTGCAGTGTTTCCGTTTGACGAAGCGTCTCAGATGGCTCCTCAGTGTCCTCCCTGTATAGCGTCACCACGGTGAAGCGCTCTCCAGCATGTTTCGCCCCGGACATCAGAGATTCAGCCCACGTAGCTTTCCACCACATTCTGGAGTGACCTGCCCGTACCCTTTTACGGTAACCTTCAATCTTCCTCTGTTTACTTACACTCTTTTCCACTTTATTGCTGGTTCTGCTGTACCGTGTTCTTCTCTAGATGGCTGGGCATCAGCTTTAACATCACGGGGTAGTTAGGCAGCTCAGGCATATAGCCCACCCGAGCACAAAGGGGTCAGGCCTCTGACTGCCTGAAACTGGAAGACCATCCTGGCTTATTCTCCAGCTATCCCCTCCTACAGTTAACTCCTATATGTCCTACAGCTACATCTACTGTGCAATGAGCTCAGTGCCCCATCTAGTGACCATAGCCCAGACTGCACTGTCCCTACCAAGTACAAGGTGCAGAAACATAGCTTATACTATATAAATAATACAGCAACATGAAATATACGATAATGCGCAACAATGGTATAACATATATATAAATATATATACAAGTACAACAGCAACATGGGGGTTTAAAGGGGTAAGACTCTCAACCCCTTACACATGTCTACATATTGATATTAGTCATGTATTATACTACAGCACAGGCACCATTTTGATGAATGCAAACCTTTTTTTTGTAACCCCACAAACACCCGGAGCACCAGAATCTCAATAACTGAAATTTACAAATAGATTACACAACAACCACAAGATGCATTTCATCACCCAGGTCACCTCATTTTAATCAGTATAACAGCGTAGACCTGACACTGTCTGTACTTTACTGTTCACAATCCTGCTGACAGGATCCCTTTAAATCTAAATTTTAATAAGTTTGTTCTTTTCTGCGCTAAACGTCCCCCAAACCCTGAGGACGGCGAGTATACCTTGGTTGTGTTTTGCTGTATGTGTATACAAAAGTACAAGAAGAGCACCTATCAGGGGCTCAGAAAAGCTGGGTGGCATGTGTGCTAGTGTGTGACCCAGCACAGGTGTCTCACTGGCCTATCAAAACAGTGACCAAACAGCAGCAAACAGTGTGATGGTGATGTGAGAACTGTCTGCGGGGTGCGCTTAGGTGAGTGGACAAAAGAATATGGGAGATTCACCTTTATAGTAACATCCCAGGGCAGATGTGTCGTGAGCAAGTGGTGTTCAAGAAATATTGGTGACAGTGGTTGTGACTTATCCTGACACACAATGTACAGGGAAATGGGAAAATTGTGAAAAAAAACGCAATTCTGACCTTAATTATGTTTACGGCGTACATTATGTGGTAAAAATGACCATGTAATATGATTCTCCTCATCAGTATGATTACAGAGATACTAAACGTGCCCAGATTTTTAAATTATTTTAGTGGTAGAAAAAAAATCAAGACTTTGAAATAAAAAATATGTTGGAGTTTGTGTTGCCATTTTCCGAGACCCATAGTTTTACTTTTTCGTTCAATAGAGCTATGAGAGGGATTATTTTTTCATAAGGCGAGACGTTATTATGGATATTACTTTGGGATAGATATGACATTTTAGTTGCTTGTTACGTATTTTAAGTGGTACTGCAGCGACCAAAAAATACCGCAATGTTGGCGTTTTTAAATTTTTTGTGTTTACCAATTGGGTTAATTATTTTTATATTTTGATAGCTCGGACTTTGCTGGATGCGGCGATATCACTTGACATTTTTTTTTATGTTCATTTTCAATGGAGGAAAATTGAACTTTTATGAGTTTTTTTTTCATATTTTTTTAAATCTTTTTTTGTTGTTTTACTTTTCTTTTCACTTCATTTATCGCTCCCTAAGGCCCCTTTCACACTTCAGTTTTTTGCAATCAGTCACAATCCGTCAGGTTTTGACAAAAAACGGATCCTCAATTTTTTTTTGAGGATCCGTTTTTTCCCCATTGACTTGCATTAATGGCGGATTGTGACGGATGGCTGTCCGTTTCATCCGTTTTTTTTGAGGATCCGCCAAAAGTTGCTGTCCGTCACCATCCTCAAAGATTTCAAAACGGAGCTTGCAACAAAACTCTCTCTCTATCTCTCTCTCAGCGTTTCCTTTACATTTCCTCATTTTCAGGATCCTGTGCCATCCGTTCACATCAGTTCAGAACGGATCCGCTTGTCTGCCTTTTTGGCGGATTTGAACTGATGCAAAAAACTGAAGTGTGAAAGAGGCCTAAGCTGTACTACATACAGGGGCTAATGGTGCAGCAGAAGTGTGAACTTTTTGATGCTTTTGTTTAATATTTTCCACTATAGTATATGGAGAGCATAAAAAACGCATGCAAAATTCCAATGAAGTCTCCAATTGTGGAACTGAAGCATTCCTCTACTAAAAAAAATGCATTCGAAAAAACTGCCACAAAAAAATACAATAAAAAGTTTTGATTGCTTTAGTGCGAATACCTATGGAAACAATGCAGCACTTCTGCACGTGTGAACATGGCCCAGGAGAGACTCTGGACAATTTGTACGTTCTACACCAGGTTCACACTTGGGGTTATTTATTTTTTTATCACTACTTAGAATTACAAATTAAAAAAAGTGATCTGAGCCAATTATATGGAAAAAATACAATATTATTTAACATTTATTCTGAAGCTATATGAAATAATTCCGACTACAGCAATGGTCTGTGCCCATCACGGGTGATCCGTGTTACCTGGAAGAGAGGAGGAGACATTCCTAGAAGGAGCTGACAATAGATACATCACATTATCTCACATATGAGGATACAGAATTATACAGGTTTGAAAATATCAAATAGAAAGATTTGCCTCTAAACAGGTAAAAAAGCAAAAACAGTAAATAAAGCAATGACTTGGGCTCTTGTACCGGTAAGTTTTTATACATCTCATCCCAATCCAGCTAACCCCTATCCATACAGTGGCAGCTGGTATTGGATGGTCTGCCATGGGTAACATAACTAGTTCTCCTATATTAGACCCATTGCCATGTTCGTCTTTATGACATCACAGAAGCGTTGTCCACGAGTCATGGAATGTTCCGCAAGAACGGTCAGTGCGAGGCAAGCAGAGATAGAGAGGAGAGCTGAACACTAACCCAGAGCGACTTGTAAATCACTTTTTACTTGTTTTGTTTATTTTTTTTACTTTTATTTCTTTTTTTTGGGAGTGTTTTCTACCATCCGCACACACTTTTGTGTGTGTGGAGGGGAAGGCAGCCTAATGGCTGCACCCGTAGCTGGAGGAAAGTTCCAACCACGGAGACGTCTCCCACATGCCAGGACATCCCTATACAGTCAGAGGCCTGAACACCACCAAAGGCCAACTGGCTTCACGGGGTATGTGATGGCAGTGCTTTATTATATCGTGTCATTTATTAAATGCCTGTTGAAAACACCAGAAAAGGCAAAGGACCGATATTCCAGACTGAAAAGTCCACCACCATATCCTACAATGCCCGAAATAGGCCGATTCGTACAACCTGCAGCAAACATCAGCGCAGAGCCAGAGGGTATGAAGGAACGCCTGATACTCACCAGAACAGTAGATGAGGAAGAGACAACAGCCACATTGCCCAGGAGCCCATCCCCATGCACCTGGATGGAGCTAACTCCCTCTCAAGCACGTATACTCCTCAGTATGCCTTACGACCATCAACCGCGTATTAAGGTGACTGCTAAACAAGGCTACAATCCTACACCACACCTGCCAGTCAGCTATACCACTGGAAAGATCATGCAAGTAATGCTGATGAGCCCACCGGATGTACAACGTGCCTACAAGAGAGATTTGGGTTTCCTTCCAAGTCCTAGGAAGATCATTCTCCCGAGAAGAGAATTCCGCGGCACTTTCATTTAGCCGGCGGAAAATGTAGTGGCGAGTTGCTTGCAGCAAGCACATACCATCTTCTGCACAGCTGCTTCTCAGACAGATTTTCCGCTTTTGACTATGGCTTGATCAATGGATTATGTTTCTATACTGCCGCCTGCCCTGACCTCTGCTTGTTTAAAGTTATGCATCTACACTGCCGCCTGCCCTGACCTTTGCTTGCTCAATGGATTATGTTTTTGAACTGCCGCCTGCCTGACCTCTGCTTGCTCAATGGATTGTTTCTGCACTGCCGCCTGCCTTGACCTCTGCTTGCTCAATGGATTATGTTTTTGAACTGCCGCCTACCCTGACCTCTGCTTGCTCAATGGATTATGTTTCTGCACTGCCGCCTGCCTTGACCTCTGCTTGCTCAGTGGATTATGTTTTTGAACTGCCGCCTGCCCTGACCTCTGCTTGCTCAATGGATTATGTTTTTGAACTGACGCCTGCCCTAACCTCTGCTTGCTCAATGGATTATGTTTCTGCACTGCCGCCTGCCTGACCTCTGCTTGCTCAATGGATTATGTTTTTGAACTGCCGCCTGCCCTGACCTCAGCTTGCTCAATGGATTATGTTTCTGCACTGCCGCCTGCCCTGACCTCAGCTTGCTCAATGGATTATGCTTCTGCACTGCCGCCTGCCCTGACCTCTGCTTGTTTCCGGTTATTAATCTGTGATACTAATAAAAATGTATATTATTCTGCACTATACGGACTGTGGGTCGTTTTTTTTCTTTCGTTTTACGGTTGTTTCCGGTTATGTTTTTGCACTGCTGCCTGCCCTGACCTCTGCTTGTTTCCGGTTATGTTTCTGCACTGCTGCCTGCCCTGACCTTTGCTTGTTTCTGACTACTCATTTGCCTGCTGATTTTGTACTTCTTCCTCAATGCCTGCCCTTTTAAGACCCCAGTAGAGCTAATTTATATAAATCCTGCATCCTAACAATGAAGCCGGGTTATAGGGCTTCTGATCACAATGGTAGGATGATGCCTCAATGTGAAGAAGGGTAGCACCAGTTCTTCACCTAACAGTATGGAATGCTTATCTAAAAAAATGAAAAAGGAACAGTACAGTATAGACAAAGGTCCCATAAACTCAACAAGAACAAACCATTAAGAACTTTAAGCATAAACATATGAGACAACAAACCAAGTGGCTCAGAATACCACATCCGACCCAACCAGCAGTTTTGTTGAAGGTATTTTCCTCTGATCTTTCGTTAAGAGGGTACAACATCTCAAATACATTAGACTGGTGTGGGTCTCCAACCATTTAGGAACCCTCAAATCAATAATACAGGGGTCTTGAATCAGCCACAAAATTGCTTCAGGAAGAATTGGGTGGAGCACTGGTTTCATATGTACCCTGCCGCTCATGTCAAGGTCTATGAAAATAACCAAACACAAGGCTGAGTACTCAGATCTTATAGGAACCTCCCCAATAGTGAATGGCCATCTGTCCATTCATAGTTCCCCAGGTCTGTAGACAGATGCGGGTTTCACGTCCGGGACCTCTGCCTATCAGACATTTATAGAATATTTTATGGATAACACATAAATGTATGGGAAAACTCCTCTTGTAAATAGTGCGCCTCAAGTTTCTTCTGCTGTTTGCAGTGGAATGTAGTCATCATAGCTAATATGAGGGAAGGATTCCTGAGAGGGGGTATACATCTACTATATCCATATTCTGTGGATATCTACCCTAATAAAGCTTATGGACGGTGAGTGCAGTGATGAGACCGACCCTTTATCAACATGTCCTATCCCCTAGCCATTGGTAGATCATAACTTGCTGATTACGGGTGTTTCACTGCCAGGACCCCCACCAATCCTAAGAACAGGGTGTCTGGAACAAGCGGCTGTTAAGAATGCGCAACAACACTTCTTTCATTATGGGACAATGATGGGGCTGATATGCTGATGATGGACTATGATGGGGCTGATGTGCTGATGATGGACTATGATGGGGCTGATGTGCTGATGATGGACTATGATGGGGTTGATGTGCTGATGATGGACTATGATGGGGCTGATGTGCTGATGATGAACTATGATTGGGATGATGAAGTCTGCAATAACAGAGCATAGCAGTACAACCCCTTAGCCTGGAGTGCCCTAACAAATAGCTGGGGAGGGTCCGAGCTCACAGTCAGACCTTAGAAGAAGAGTTAATAGTTTTGTTTCTTCTGTCTTAAAGGACAAAAAAGGCTTACAGTATATACTCGCGTATAAGTCGAGATTTTCAGCCCATTTTTGGGGGCTGAAAGTCCCCCTCTCGGCTTATACGCGAGTCATATACCGGGGGTCGGCCAGGGAGGGGGAGCGGGGGGGGTGTCGGAGATCATACTCACCTCTCCTGGCATGTTTCTGCAGCCCCCCGTGCTTATTCCATCTTCTCGGCGCTGTTCTTCCTGCTTTCAGCGGTCACGTGGTACGCTCATTACCCTCATTAATATGCACATATGTAATGAGCGGCACCACGTGACCGCAGAAAGCAGGAAGAACAGCACTGAGAAGATGGAACAAGCACGGGGGGCTGCAGAGACATGCCAGGAGAGGTGAGTATAACGGGGGGAGCCATATTCACCTGTGCCCCATTCCACCGCTGCGCATCGCTCTGCTGTCTTGCTTCCTATGGCAGTGACGTTAAGGTCAGAGGGTGCCATGACGTAGTTAGCAGGCGCCCTCTACCTGAACAGTCACTGCAGAGCCAGCAACGCTGAGGAGCAGCAGCTGCAGCAGTGACAAGGTGAGTATATAGTTTTTTTTTTCGTTTTTTTAATTGAGGCTGCGGCAGCAGCATTGTAAGGGGCCACTAATCACTGTGCAGCAATACAAGGGGCCACTCATCACTGTGCAGCATTATAAGGGGACACTCATCACTGTGCAGCATTATAAGGGGCCACTCATCACCGTGCAGCATAATAAGGGGCCACTAATCACCGTGCAGCATAATAAGGAGCCACTAATCACTGCAGCATTTCAAGGGGCCACTATTCACTGTGCAGCATTATAAGGGGCCACTAATCACTGTGCAGCATTATAAGGGGCCACTCATCACTGTGCAGCATTACAAGGGGCCACTCATCACTGTGCAGCATTACAAGGGGCCACTAATAACTGTGCAGCATTACAAGGGGCCACTAATCACTGTGCAGCATTACAAGGGGCCACTAATCACTGTGCAGCATTACAAGGGGCCACTAATCACTGTGCAGCATTATATGGGGCCAGTAAGCACTGTGCAGCATTATATGGGGCCACTCATCACTGTGCAGCATTATAAGGGGGCCTCTCATCACTGTGCAGCATTATACGGGGCCACTAATCACTGTGCAGCATTACAAAGGGCCATTAATCACCGTGCAGCATAATAAGGGGCCACTAATCACTGCAGCATTTCAAGGGGCCACTAATCACTGTGCAGCATTATAAGTGGCCACTAATCACCGTGCAGCATTATAAGTGGCCACTAATCACCGTGCAGCATTGTAAGGGGCCACTAATCAATGTGCAGCATTATAAGGGGCCATTAATCACTGTGCAGCATTATAAGGGGCCACTAATCACTGTGCAGCATTATAAGGGGCCACTAATCACTGTGCAGCATTATAAGGGGCCACTAATCACTGTGCAGCATTATAAGGGGCCACTAATCAATGTGCAGCATTATAAGGGGCCACTAATCATTGTGCAGCATTATAAGGGGCCACTCTCCATGCAGCATTTTAAGGGGCCACTAATCACTGTGCAGCATTATATGGGGCATATGTTATTATGGACCATGTTATAGGGCTACCATTATTCACTGTGCAGCATTATTAGGCATATTTTTGTATGGAGCATCTTATGGAACCCATCATGAACTTTATGGAGCATTATATGGGGCCATCATGAACTTTATGGAGCATCTTATGGGGCCCATTTTATTTTTGAAATTTACCAGTAGCTTCGGCATTTTCCACCCTAGGTTTACAGGCGAGTCAATAAGTTTTCCCAGTTTTTTGTGACAAAATTAGGGTGGTCGGCTTATACATGGGTCGGCTTATACACGAGTATATACGGACTTCTAAAGAAAATTGCCCCCAAGTTATTTTGAGCGACCCCGCCTGCTGTACCATCCTTGTGATTTACGAGAACTTTTCTCACTTCCTGCTAGGACAGCGGAAACCCAAGGAGTAAAGAGAGAAGGTCCTTATGGCTGCATGGAGTAATGCTGGAAATCTCTAAGTCTGCCGGGACAACAGAGACTTTAGAAGAAGGCAAACCAAGGTTTAGTGCTAGCACTAGTGTGAGAGAAGGTTTATACTACAGGACAGAAGTGCTGTAACAGGAAAGAACCTAACAAATAAAAAAGATTGTAGACAAACCAGATTTTGCTATCTATTCATGTCATTGCCTTCCATATTACAGAGAAATTTCCCTAAATCCGGTATCTGATAATCCACAATGATGTATATTCAGGGTCGAACTAGGGTGTCTGGGGCCCACCAGGGGAATGGACTCTAGGGCCCCATCCTACAGCTATATGCTAATATCTGTCAGTCGTTATCCCCATTATAGTGGAGCATCGGCTGTAAAACACAGGCGGCTCCTGCACATCTACTGTGCACCCCCATAACTGGGATGTATAATTACGGTAGTTTACATTAATGTGGTTCTTTGGTTAAAACAATTTATCACCGATCCATGGGCTCTATAGGATAGCTGATCGCATACGTCCGACCATTAGAAACTGCACCGACCGGAAGAATGAGAAAGTTTTATCGTTGATAGGACACTTATCCCCATTTTAAAATGGAGCAGCAGGTTAGATATCTGACCGAAGCTTCATTCATTCTCTTTGGAGCTTCTATAAAAATACAAGTGCAGCCACTGAGGGAATGAATGGATCAGTGGTCAAGTCGGACATGCCACTCCAGTCTAATGGGGATAAAAAGTTCCACATTTTGCTGAATCGGTCCAAGTAGTTAGACCCCCCCAATCAATACGTTATCACTTGTCCTGTGAATAGGAGATTACGTTTTTCCACAGGAAACCCCTGTAAGTGCATCTCTGCCGCTGTTTACAAAGTATTTAATCTCTAATGGAAATAAAGAATATTCTCCTAATTAATATCAGAGAAGACTAATGACCGTCAAACACAACACAATCCACTGTACCAAGACCAATAATACCACATACAGGGGAGAAATACCACCACACCATGACCAGACCACATAGTACCCGCATCATATCACATAAAAGGCACAAATACAACCACACCATGACCAGACCACATATTACCACCACATAGTGACCGAATAATATGACATATTACCAGCATATAGGGACCAAATAATAATTCATACACGGAGAAATACTTCCACACTGTGAACAGTCCACAAATTACCACCACTTATTGATGGAATACTACAGTACTGATTATGAATACAAACCACAATAATAACAACACTGTTATTACCACCAGTGACATTATACACAGTACCTCTGTATATAGTGTCAGTGTACAGGTAATACAGTGATTACCAGTGACATTATACACAGGAGCTCAGTGATCACTGGCAACATTATTGTCAAGGTTTGCTCAGCTTGTGGGATTAGGTAGTTCAGAGGTTAATGTGGATGGCCTCACTCTGAGATTCTGGGAGGCTTTTTAAAGCCTCATTGTGGGCTCATTCCTCATCGTTTATACTCAGACCCTTGGCCGAGTGTGTGTGACCCTGGTGTGCTTTGTGACTGTAATACTTTATGCTTGTTTGGTTTTGATCTGGTTCTGTCCCTGTTACGAGTTCTGCCTGTACCTCTTGTGCTGCGTTGCTATCTCTGTGTATGACTCATTGCCTATGACCTGACTATTCTCTGATTGCCCCTCTTGTACTGTGCAGCTATCTCCATGTATGACTCATTGCTTACGTTCTGACTACTCTCTGCTCGCCCCTCTGGTATCGCGCCGCCCTCTCCATGTATGACCGCCCGTTTGTCTGACCTGAGTTCCCCTCGCCTCTACTCCAGGATTCCTGTAGTAGAGTCCTACAATCATCTTCAGAAGTGGGACACTAAGCCCCGCCCCCTGTGGTCACATGATCGTAGGTCCTTGTACTTCTTACTACCTTCAGCATCGCAGGTCCCGTCTGCCTCAACTTTCCCTGCAGTATCGGACCCCGGGCCCTCCCGCAGTAGGGGTGAGTGACGCTGCTCAGCCGTGGCAGTTCGCCGACGCTGACAGGATCCTGATATTTATACACAGAAGATCTGCATACAGTGTCAGTGTAATACAGTGACCACCAGTGAAATTATACACAGGAGCTTTTGGAAGTGCATTGAGTAGCAGGGTGGTTTGCTGGTGAAGGGAAAAAAAATCTCTTTAAATCTTCTGCCTGAGCGAGTGTAAACGAGCTGAGTGTGACCTGAGCGTAAGTGCGAACGGTGGTAAGTGTGTGACTTGTGATTCAGTGACTTTGGATTCAGGGAGTTTGCAAAGGAGGTATTACTGAATTGCTGTTATATTTTATTAATACTTTTTATTTATTTTTACTTATCTTTTCTGTCTGGTGCAATCCCCATTAGGAATGTGCTCCACTATTGCCAATGCCATCCAGTGTACATCTTGCCGCATGTACGCAATCCTTGACCAGCCAGTCGAGGGTGCATACTGCTGTGCGAGATGTGAGCACATTGTGCATTTGGAAGCCCAGATACTGGATTTAAATGTGCAGCTGGCAACACTGAGATCAATAGACAATATGGAAAGGAGACTTCTACTCACTGAGCAGACGCTCAATGAGATAGATGAGGGGGGATGCTAGGTTGGAGCTGCAGGACAGTGAAGCAGTAAGATGGGTGACAGTTAGAAGGTGGGGTAGACAGAAGAGTGCCAGGGAGGCTAGTCCTGATCTGGCACAACCCAATAAGTTTGCCAAGTTGGCAGATGAGGGGAGTGTCAGTGCAGGGGTAGCACTGCTGCAGCAAGGCATGTCCTCTGAAAGCCAGAGGAGTATATGCTCCAGTAAGGGGAGAAATAGGAGAGCAGGGCAGGCCAGACAGGTGCTGGTAGTGGGGGACTCAATTATTAGGGGAACAGATAGGGCAATCTGTCACAAAGAAAGGGATCGTTGAACGGTGTGCTGCCTATCTGGCGCGCAAGTCTGACACATCGCTGACCGGGTTGACAGATTACTGGGAGGGGCTGGTGAGGATCCAGCGGTCATGGTGCACATTGGTACAAATGACACAGAGGTAGGTGGAAGGTCCTTAAAGATGATTTCAGGGAATTAGGCTGCAATCTTAAGGCAAGGACCTCCAAGGTGGTATTTTTGGAAATATTTCCCGTACCACGTGCCACGCCAGAGAGGAGATTAGGGAAGTTAATAAGTGGTTCAAGAATTAGTGTAGGAAGGAGGGGTTTGGGTTCCTGGAGAACTGGGAAGACTTCTCAGTTGGCTACAGGTTCTACGCTAGGGACGGGCTGCACCTCAATGGGAAGGGTGCAGTTGTGCTTGGGGAAAAAATGGCTAGAAGGGTGGAGGAGTGTTTAAACTTGGAACTAGGGGAGGGTATTCATTTTATAAGAGGGGAAGACTGTGCAGATAGAGACCTGGGCACAAATAATGAAATTGGGGGTGGTAGTGGCATGGGGGGTGAGGTTAGAACAGTTAATAATTTAAGAAATAGAGGTACAGACATACATAAAGTGCATGTATACAAATGCCAGAAGCATCGCCAACAAAATGGAGGACTTAGAATTAATTTTGTTGGAAGATAAGGTATATTGCACCCCCTCATAGGGTATAAGGCTGCCCCCTCATAGGGTATAATGCTTCTCCCCCCTCATAGGGTATAATGCACCCCCTCATAGGGTATAATGCTGCCCCCTCATAGGGTATAACACTAGATAGATAGATAGATATGTGATAATTAGATGTATAGATAGATAATAGATAGATAGATCTATGGATAGATAGATAGATATAAAGATAATAGATAGTGAAAGATATAGGTAGCTATAGAGATAGATAGACCTAGATAGATATAGATAGATAAATAGATAGATAGGGGATAAATAGATATATGGATAGATAGATAGATAGATATAAAGATAACAGATAGTGATAGCTATAGATAGGTATATAGATAGATAGGGGATAAATAGATAGATCTATGGATAGATGATATATAGATGGATAGATAGATATAAAGATAATAGATAGAGATAGATATAGATAGGTATAGAGATAGATGGATATAGACTATTTATATCTATCTATATCTACCTCTATATCTATCTATCTATATCTATCTCTATCTCTATATCTAAGATAGAGACAGATAGATATAGAGATAGAGATATACAGATAGGAATAGATAGATATAGAGATATATAGATATAGAGACAGATATAGAGATAGATAGAGATAGATATAGAGAGATATAAAAAACAAACCACAATACTCACCTCTCCTCCTGCTCCCACGCTGATGACGGCTTCAGTGTCAGCAGCTGACCCGTCTGCCAGACACACAGCGGGTGCGCGATGAAGTGACGTCATCGCGCATCGGCTGTGAGTCAGGAGCAGAGGGGACTGATGGGAGAGAGATGCTCTCTCTTCCACTGCAATTGAGCGCGGCGCTGGCTGCCTAGGTTGGGGAGCGGGTCCCCGGGGTGAGTGGAGGCCGAGAGTGAAATGATATTCACTGCTGAAGCAGTGAATATTCATTTCTCTTTAGTAGTGGGGACAGTGGCTCCTGCCTCCTGACACCCGCTGCTGCTCCGCTGGCAGGGCCCCCATAGCGGCTGTGTGGCACTGGCTGGGGGCCCCTGGAGCAGTGGGGGCCCTAGGCAACTGCTGTCCCTGTATACCAGAAGAGGTGCCAGGGCCCACCAGATGCCAGGGCCCACCGGAGAATCAGTCCGACGCTACCTGTCTGTATATATAATGTCAGTGTACAAGTAATAGAATGATCACTGGAGACATACACAGGAATTCTGTATATAGTGTATAGTGTACAGGTAATACAGTGACTCACCAGTAACATTATACACAGGAGCTCTGCATATAGTCAGCGTACAGGTAATACAAGGATCACCAGTGACATTATACACAGGAGCTCTGTATATACTATATAATGTAAGTGTTCAGGTAAATCACTGACTTACCAGTGACCTCTGTATTTGTAGCGATTCATCTTCGCTTTTCTTCCTCTTCCAGCCAGGACACGTTTGCTGCAGAAAATAACACACTATACTTGATCACTTCTAGACCACATTCCCCACTTTCCCCCCCGACTTCTACACTTTATGTGTAAAGGTCAGCCAGGGCAGTAGTCGTGGCTGAGTATTTCGGGTTCAGACATTGTATACCCTGACCTCCCTCTACAGGAAAACGGTATCTCTTCTCTTGCATGGTACGGTGAATACTCACCGTGCCGTCAGCGTCCCCTTTGCTACGCCGACTTGATGCTGATCCTTGATCCCAATGAATAGAGACACAGTCCAGGGCAACTCTTAACTGAGCAAATTTATTTACTTCAGGACACAGCACATCCACATAGTTTCCAGCATTTTCATCACAGTAAAGACAGCACATTACTTCATCTTTCCCTTCACTGTTCCTTGCAGTGTTTCCGTTTGACGAAGCGTCTCAGATGGCTCCTCAGTGTCCTCCCTGTATAGCGTCACCACGGTGAAGCGCTCTCCAGCATGTTTCGCCCCGGACATCAGAGATTCAGCCCACGTAGCTTTCCACCACATTCTGGAGTGACCTGCCCGTACCCTTTTACGGTAACCTTCAATCTTCCTCTGTTTACTTACACTCTTTTCCACTTTATTGCTGGTTCTGCTGTACCGTGTTCTTCTCTAGATGGCTGGGCATCAGCTTTAACATCACGGGGTAGTTAGGCAGCTCAGGCATATAGCCCACCTGAGCACAAAGGGGTCAGGCCTCTGACTGCCTGAAACTGGAAGACCATCCTGGCTTATTCTCCAGCTATCCCCTCCTACAGTTAACTCCTATATGTCCTACAGCTACATCTACTGTGCAATGAGCTCAGTGCCCCATCTAGTGACCATAGCCCAGACTGCACTGTCCCTACCAAGTACAAGGTGCAGAAACATAGCTTATACTATATAAATAATACAGCAACATGAAATATACGATAATGCGCAACAATGGTATAACATATATATAAATATATATACAAGTACAACAGCAACATGGGGGTTTAAAGGGGTAAGACTCTCAACCCCTTACACATGTCTACATATTGATATTAGTCATGTATTATACTACAGCACAGGCACCATTTTGATGAATGCAAACCTTTTTTTTGTAACCCCACAAACACCCGGAGCACCAGAATCTCAATAACTGAAATTTACAAATAGATTACACAACAACCACAAGATGCATTTCATCACCCAGGTCACCTCATTTTAATCAGTATAACAGCGTAGACCTGACACTGTCTGTACTTTACTGTTCACAATCCTGCTGACAGGATCCCTTTAAATCTAAATTTTAATAAGTTTGTTCTTTTCTGCGCTAAACGTCCCCCAAACCCTGAGGACGGCGAGTATACCTTGGTTGTGTTTTGCTGTATGTGTATACAAAAGTACAAGAAGAGCACCTATCAGGGGCTCAGAAAAGCTGGGTGGCATGTGTGCTAGTGTGTGACCCAGCACAGGTGTCTCACTGGCCTATCAAAACAGTGACCAAACAGCAGCAAACAGTGTGATGGTGATGTGAGAACTGTCTGCGGGGTGCGCTTAGGTGAGTGGACAAAAGAATATGGGAGATTCACCTTTATAGTAACATCCCAGGGCAGATGTGTCGTGAGCAAGTGGTGTTCAAGAAATATTGGTGACAGTGGTTGTGACTTATCCTGACACACAATGTACAGGGAAATGGGAAAATTGTGAAAAAAAACGCAATTCTGACCTTAATTATGTTTACGGCGTACATTATGTGGTAAAAATGACCATGTAATATGATTCTCCTCATCAGTATGATTACAGAGATACTAAACGTGCCCAGATTTTTAAATTATTTTAGTGGTAGAAAAAAAATCAAGACTTTGAAATAAAAAATATGTTGGAGTTTGTGTTGCCATTTTCCGAGACCCGTAGTTTTACTTTTTCGTTCAATAGAGCTATGAGAGGGATTATTTTTTCATAAGGCGAGACGTTATTATGGATATTACTTTGGGATACATATGACATTTTAGTTGCTTGTTACGTATTTTAAGTGGTATTGCAGCGACCAAAAAATACCGCAATGTTGGCGTTTTTAAATTTTTTGTGTTTACCAATTGAGTTAATTATTTTTATATTTTGATAGCTCGGACTTTGCTGGATGTGGCGATATCACTTGACATTTTTTTTTATGTTCATTTTCAATGGAGGAAAATTGAACTTTTATGAGTTTTTTTTCATATTTGTTTAAATCTTTTTTTGTTGTTTTACTTTTCTTTTCACTTCATTTATCGCTCCCTAAGGCCCCTTTCACACTTCAGTTTTTTGCAATCAGTCACAATCCGTCAGGTTTTGACAAAAAACGGATCCTCAATTTTTTTTTGAGGATCCGTTTTTTCCCCATTGACTTGCATTAATGGCGGATTGTGACGGATGGCTGTCCGTTTCATCCGTTTTTTTTGAGGATCCGCCAAACGTTACTCTCTCTCTCTCCTTCCCGACCAGCGTTTCCTTTAAATTTCCTCATTTTCAGGATCCGTCTAAAAAAACGGATCCTGTGCCATCCGTTCACATCAGTTCAGAACGGATCCGCTTGTCTGCCTTTTTGGCGGATTTGAACTGATGCAAAAAACTGAAGTGTGAAAGAGGCCTAAGCTGTACTACATACAGGGGCTAATGGTGCAGCAGAAGTGTGAACTTTTTGATGCTTTTGTTTAATATTTTCCACTATAGTATATGGAGAGCATAAAAAACGCATGCAAAATTCCAATGAAGTCTCCAATTGTGGAACTGAAGCATTCCTCTACTAAAAAAATGCATTCGAAAAAACTGCCACAAAAAAATACAATAAAAAGTTTTGATTGCTTTAGTGCGAATACCTATGGAAACAATGCAGCACTTCTGCACGTGTGAACATGGCCCAGGAGAGACTCTGGACAATTTGTACGTTCTACACCAGGTTCACACTTGGGGTTATTTATTTTTTATCACTACTTAGAATTACAGACAAATTAAAAAAAGTGATCTGAGCCAATTATATGGAAAAAATACAATATTATTTAACATTTATTCTGAAGCTATATGAAATAATTCCGACTACAGCAATGGTCTGTGCCCATCACGGGTGATCCGTGTTACCGGGAAGAGAGGAGGAGACATTCCTAGAAGGAGCTGACAATAGATACATCACGTTATCTCACATATGAGGATACAGAATTATACAGGTTTGAAAATATCAAATAGAAAGATTTGCCTGTAAACAGGTAAAAAAGCAAAAACAGTAAATAAAGCAATGACTTGCGCTATTGTACCGGTAAGTTTTTATACATCTCATCCCAATCCAGCTAACCCCTATCCGTACAGTGGCAGCTGGTATTGGATGGTCTGCCATGGGTAACATAACTAGTTCTCCTATATTAGACCCATTGCCATGTTCGTCTTTATGACATCACAGAAGCGTTGTCCACGAGTCATGGAATGTTCCGCAAGAATGGTCAGTGCGAGGCAAGCAGAGATAGAGAGGAGAGCTGAACACTAACCCAGAGCGACTTGTAAATCACTTTTTACTTGTTTTGTTTATTTTTTTTTAACTTTTATTTCTTTTTTTTGGGAGTGTTTTCTACCATCCGCACACACTTTTGTGTGTGTGGAGGGGAAGGCAGCCTAATGGCTGCACCCGTAGCTGGAGGAAAGTTCCAACCACGGAGACGTCTCCCACATGCCAGGACATCCCTTTACAGTCAGAGGCCTGAACACCACCAAAGGCCAACTGGCTTCACGGAGTATGTGATGGCAGTGCTTTATTATATCGTGTCATTTATTAAATGCCTGTTCAAAACACCAGAAAAGGCAAAGGACCGATATTCCAGACTGAAAAGTCCACCACCATATCCTACAATGCCCGAAATAGGCCGATTCGTACAACCTGCAGCAAACATCAGCGCAGAGCCAGAGGGTATGAAGGAACGCCTGATACTCACCAGAACAGTAGATGAGGAAGAGACAACAGCTAGGACAGCGGATACCCAAGGAGTAAAGAGAGAAGGTCCTAGTCTGCAGGGACAACAGAGACTTTAGAAGAAGGCAAACCAAGGTTTAGTGCTAGCACTAGTTTGAGAGAAGGTTTATACTACAGAACAGAAGTGCTGTAACAGGAAAGAACCTAACAAATAAAAAAGATTGTAGACAAACCTGATTTTGCTATCTATTCATGTCATTGCCTTCCATATTACAGTGAAATTTCCCTAAATTCGGTATCTGATAATCCACAATGATGTATATTCAGGGTCGAACTGGGGTGTCTGGGGCCCACCAGGGGAATGGACTCTAGGGCCCCATCCTACAGCTATATGCTAATATCTGTCAGTCGTTTTCCCCATTATAGTGGAGCCTCGGCTGTAAAACACAGGCGGCTCCTGCACATCTACTGTGCACCCCCATAACTGGAATGTATAATTACGGTAGTTCACATTAATGTGGTTCTTTGGTTAAAACAATTTGTCACCGATCCATGGGCTCTAAAGGATAGCTGATCGCATACGTCCGACCATTAGAAACTGCACCAACCGGAAGAATGAGAAAGTTTTATCGTTGATAGGACACTTATCCCCATTTTAAAATGGAGCAGCATGTTAGATATCTGACCGAAGCTGCATTCATTCTCTTTGGGGCTTCTATAAAAATACAAGTGCAGCCACTGAATGGATCAGTGGTCAAGTCGGACATGCCACTCCAGTGTAATGGGGATAAAAAGTTCCACATTTTGCTGAATGGGTCCAAGTAGTTAGACCCCCCAATCAATACGTTATCACTTGTCCTGTGAATAGGAGATTACGTTTTTCCACAGGAAACCCCTGTAAGTGCATCTCTGCCGCTGTTTACAAAGTATTTAATCTCTAATGGAAATAAAGAATATTCTCCTAATTAATATCAGAGAGAACTAATGACCGTCATACACAACACAATCCACTGTACCAAGACCAATAATACCACATACAGGGGAGAAATACCACCACACCATGACCAGACCACATAGTACCCGCATCATATCACATAAAAGGCACAAATACAACCACACCATGACCAGACCACATATTACCACCACATAGTGACCGAATAATATGACATATTACCAGCATATAGGGACCAAATAATATCTCATACACGGAGAAATACTTCCACACTGTGAACAGTCCACAAATTACCACCACTTATTGATGGAATACAATACTGATTATGAATACAAACCACAATACTAAACACTGTTATTACCACCAGTGACATTATACACAGTACCTCTGTATATAGTGTCAGTGTACAGGTAATACAGTGATTACCAGTGACATTATACACAGGAGCTCAGTGATCACTGGCAACATTATTCTCAAGGTTTGCTCAGCTTGTGGGATTAGGTAGTTCAGAGGTTAATGTGGATGGCCTCACTCTGAGATTCTGGGAGGCTTTTTAAAGCCTCATTGTGGGCTCATTCCTCATCGCTTATACCAGGGCTGTGGAGTCGGTAAGCCAAACCTGCGACTCCGACTCCGACTCCTCAATTTCCCTTACACCGACTCCGACTCCAACTCCGACTCCACGACTCCCACACATATTGCTTATATTTAAGTGAAAAATTTATTGTAGTACAATGTGAACCTCAGACATTTAATCATTTTTATGATCCAATAATCAAGATATTTAGATAGAACAGAATATATATTGGTGTACTACCCGGTTTTCATTCTTTTTGGTACAGATATGGATAAATGGATAGATAGAGCAGATTTCTAATCTGCTTTTGCTATTGAAAACATTATCTATGAGCTCAAAAACCTTTCAGGTGATGCAGTTTTTTAAAAAGATGATCAGCTTTTGCAGCTGAAAAACGTATTCTCAAAAAACACAGGAAAAACGCTGTGTGTGAATGTAGCCTTAGATCAGGAATATAACAGCCATTTATAGGACATTTCATAACTTTCCCAAACTCCTATGAAAAAATATTCAGCACATCCTGCATTGAATTACTGTACCCAATTTATTATATATTTTATGAGTCGGAGTCGGTCCATTTTATACCGACTCCAACTCCGACTCCGACTCCACCAAAATGAGCACCGACTCCGACTCCACGACTCCGACTCCACAGCCCTGGCTTATACTCAGACCCTTGGCCGAGTGTGTGTGACCCTGGTGTGCTTTGTGACTGTGATACTTTATGCTTGTTTGGTTTTGATCTGGTTCTGTCCCTGTTACGAGTTCTGCCTGTCCCTCTTGTACTGCGTTGCTATCTCTGTGTATGACTCATTGCCTATGACCTGACTATTCTCTGATTGCCCCTCTTGTACTGTGCAGCTATCTCCATGTATGACTCATTGCTTACGTTCTGACTACTCTCTGCTCGCCCCTCTTATCGCGCCGCCCTCTCCAAGTATGACCGCCTGTTTGTCTGACCAGAGTTCCCCTCGCTTCTACTCCAGGATTCCTGTAGTAGAGTCCTACAATCATCTCCAGCAGTGTGACACTAAGCCCCGCGCCCTGTAGTCACATGATCGTAGGTCCTTGTACTTCTTACTACCTTCAGCGTCGCTGGTCCCGTCTGCCTGAACTTTCCCTGCAGTATCGGACCCCGGGCCCTCCCGCTGTATTGGTGAGTCACCCTGCTCAGCCATGGCAGTTCGCCGGGGCTGACAGGATCCTGATATTTAACACAGAAGATCTGTATATAGTGTCAGTGTAATACAGTGACCACCAGTGACATTATACACAGGAGCTTTTGGAAGTGCATTGAGCAGCAGGGTGGTTTGCTGGTGAAGGGAAAAAATCTCTTTAAATCTTCTGCCTTAGCAAGTGTGAACGAGCTGAGTGTGACCTGAGCGTAAGTGCGAATGGTGGTAAGTGTGTGACTTGTGATTCAGTGACTTTGGATTCAGGGAGTTTGCAAAGGAGGTATTATTGAATTGCTGTTATATTTTATTAATACTTTTTATTTATTTTTACTTATCTTTCTGTCTGGTTCAATCCCCATTAGGAATGTGCTCCACTATTGCCAATGCCATCCAGTGTACGTCTTGCCGCATGTACGCAATCCTTGACCAGCCAGTCGAGGGTGCATACCGCTGTGCGAGATGGGAGCACATTGTGCATTTGGAAGCCCAGATACTGGATTTAAATATGCAGCTGACAACACTGAGCTCAATAGACAATATGGAAAGGAGACTTCTGCTCACTGAGCAGACGCTCAATGAGATAGATGAGGGGGGGATGCTAGGTTGGAGCTGCAGGACAGTGAAGCAGTAAGATGGGTGACAGTTAGAAGGTGGGGTAGACGGAAGAGTGCCAGGGAGGCTAGTCCTGATCTGGCACAACCCAATAAGTTTGCCAAGTTGGCAGATGAGGGGAGTGTCAGTGCAGGGGTAGCACTACTGCAGCAAGGCATGCCCTCTGAAAGCTGGAGGAGTGTCTGCTCCAGTAAGGGGAGAAATAGGAAAGCAGGGCAGGCCAGGAAGGTGCTGGTAATGGGGGACTCAATTATTAGGGGAACAGATAGGGATCGTCGAACGGTGTGCTTCCTACCTGGCGCTCGAGTCCGACACATCGCTGATCGGGTTGACAGATTACTGGGAGGGGCTGGTGAGGATCCAGCGGTCATGGTGCACATTGGCACAAATGACAAAGCTAGAGGTAGGTGGAAGGTCCTTAAGGATGATTTCAGGGAATTAGGCTGTAAGCTTAAAGCAAGGACCTCCAAGGTGGTATTTTCGGAAATACTTCCTCTACCACGTGCCACACCAGAGAGGCAACGGGAGATTAGGGAGGTTAATAAGTGGCTCAGGAATTGGTGTAGGAAGGAGGGGTTTGGGTTCCTGCAGAACTGGGCCGACTTCTCAGTTGGCTACAGGTTCTACGCTAGGGACGGGCTGCACCTCAATGGGGAGGGTGCATCTGTGCTGGGGGAAAAAATGGCTAGAAGGGTGGAGGAGTGTTTAAACTAGGAAGTGGGAGGGAAGGGTATTCATTTTATAGGAGGGGAAGACTGTGCAGATAGAGACTTGGGCACAAATAATGAAAGTGGGGGTGGCATGGAGCTGGGGTTAGAACAGTTAATAATGAAATAGAGGTACAGACATACATAAAGTGCATATATACAAATGCCAGAAGCCTCGCCAACAAAATGGAGGAATTAGAATTAATTTTGTTGGAGCATAATTATGACATGGGGATATCTGAGACATGGCTGGATGAGAGCCATGACTGGGCGGTTAATTTACAGGGCTATAGTCTGTTCAGAAATGACCGTACAAATAAGCGAGGGGGGATGTGTGTTTATATGTAAAATCATCCTTAAAACACATCCTGCGTGATAATACATGTGAATCTAATGAAAATGTAGAGTCCCTGTGGGTGGATATAAGGGGAGGGGGGAAAAATAATAAATTACTGACAGGGGTTTGTTATAAGTCTCCAAAAATAATGGAAGCAATAGAGAATATCCTCATCAAGCAAATAGATGAAGCAGCAACTCAAGGAGAAGTCATTATTATGGGGGACTTCAACTACCCTGAAATACATTGGGGAACCGAAACCTGCAGTTCCAGCAAAGGTAATGGGGTTTTGAAAACTATGAGAGACAATTACCTTTCACAACTGGTTCAGGACCCAACAAGAGGGGGGGCACTGCTAGACCTAATATTAACCAACAGGCCAGACCGCATATCAAATGTAAGGGTTGGGGGTCACTTGGGTAATAGTGATCACCAGATAATAAGTTTTCATGTATCCTTTAATAAGATGTGTCGTAGAGGGGTTACAAGGACACTAAACTTCAGGAAAGGAAATTTCCAATGGATGAGAGATTCTCTTGGTGCAATTAACTGGGAAAATATCCAGAGACATAAAAATACACAAAGAAAATGGGAGACGTTTATTAGCATCCTGAATAGGACCTGTGCACAATATATACCGTATGGGAATAAACATGTGAGAAATAGGAGGAGACCACTATGGCTAAATAGAGCTGTAAGGGGCGCAATAAGTGACAAAAAGAAAGCATTTAGAGAATTAAAGCAAGGAGGTAGTGATGAGGCATTAAATCAATACAGAAGACTAAATAAATTCTGTAAAACGCAAATCAAGGCAGCAAAGATTGAGCCAGGGAGACTCTTTGCCAGAGAAAGTAAAAATAATCCTAAAATATTATTTAACTACATACTGTAAATAGTAAGAAACTAAAAAATGATAGTGTTGGCCCTTTCAAAAATAGTCTGGGTGAAATGGTGGATGAGGAAAAAGCCAATATGCTAAATGACTTTTTTTCAACAGTATTTACACAAGAAAATCCCATGACAGATAACATGATCAGGGATAAAAAAATTCTCCATTAAATGTCACCTGCTTAACCCAGCAGGAAGTACGGCGGCGTCTAAAAATCACTAAAATTGACAAATCCCCAGGCCCGGATGGGATACACCCCCGAGTACTGCAGGAATTAAGCACAGTCATAGATAGACCATTATTTTTAATCCTTAAGGCTGTGTGCCCACGTTGCGTTTTTTTAAGCGTTTTTGATGCGTTTTTCGGGGTCAAACCGCATAAAAAACGCCTAAAAGAAGCATCCCATTCATTTTAACACATTTTGGCCTTTTCGTGCCAATGGATGCGTTTTTTACCGCTAAGGAAACGCTTAGCGGTAAAAAACGCAGCATGTTCATTAATTTCCGCTTAGGTCCGCGTTTTTGGCTATTTCCTTTAGTCCAAAAGACGTGCGGGAAAAAAACGCATCAAAAATGCGCTGCAAAAACGTGCATTTTCTGGGAAGGAGACCCGTTTCCTGAGCGTTTAAAAACGCTAATGTGGGCACATAGCCTAAAGATTCCATAATAACAGGGTCTGTACCACAGGACTGGCATATAGCAAATGTGGTGCCAATATTCAAAAAGGGGACAAAAACTGAACTTGGAAATTATAGGCCAGTGAGCTTAACCTCAACTGTGGGTAAAATCCTGGAGGGTTTTGTAAGAGATGCTATACTGGAGTATCGGAAGAATAACCTCATGACCCAATATCAACATGGATTTACATGGACCGTTCCTGTCAGACTAATCTGATAAGCTTTTATGAAGAGGTAAGTTCCGGACTGGACCAAGGAAATGCAATGGGCGTGGTGTACATGGATTTTTCAAAAGCTTTTGATAGGGTGCCACACAAAAGGTTGATACATAAAATGAGAACAATAGGGATAGGGGAAAATATGTGTAAGTGGGTTAAGAGCTGGCTCAGGGATAGGAAACAAAGGGTGGTTATTAATGGAGCACACTCAGACTGGGTCACGGTTAGCAGTGGGGTACCACAGGGGTCGGTATTGGGCCCGCTTCTTTTTAATATATTTATTAATGACCTTGTAGGGGGCATAGAGTAGAATTTCAATATTTGCAGATGACACTAAACTCTGCAGGGTAATCAATACAGAGGAAGACAATTTTATATTACAGGAGGATTTATGTAAACTAGAAGCTTGGGCTGATAAATAGCAAATGAGCTTCAATGGGGATAAATGTAAGGTCATGTGTTGTGAATTCTCTCTCTGGCTTCCCCCTGGTCATTACTGAAGATAGTGGAGCTGGTCAGATTGAGAGTTCTCTTTCTGGGCTCCCTCTGGTGGTTACTGGAGGTAGTGGAGCTGATTTGATTGACAGAAGCTTACCACCTGATATTGAGGTAGACAATTGGAGATCTGGGGTTTCTGATTGGGAGCTGACTCCCTCTATCCCTGCTATTGATTTTTTTCCTGTACCTCCTGAGGTCTGATGTATCCTGCTCTTTCCCTGCATGTTCAGCTAAAAGGTTAATTTGCTATTCTTTTTGTATTTGATCTGGTTTTGTTTATCTCTGCTTTGTGTGGGTCAACTAGCTCCGGCTGGGGCTGTGCTGAATCACCGCCCATATGTTACTGCATGTGCCAGTTTGTTTTGTCCCCTTTTATATTGATCTCTTTTTGCTTTGCTTTCAGAATATACCGGAGTGCTGATATAGTGGGGGGGGGCGAAGTCATGCGACTTCAGTGTTTTTGTGCATCAGACGTGTTGGACTTTTTGCAGGGTATTTTGAGTGATTGCAGACAGAGTCTTTCCTTTCCTGTCCTGTCTAGTCAGTGTGGGCCCCATCGTTTGCTCAGTCTATTTATCTGCCTGCGTTTGTGTTTTCATCTTGTCTCACCGACAATATATGTTTGGGGGCTATCTAATCCTTTGGGGGTCTGGTCCGGGGCAGTTTAGATTTACCCTTTCTTGCTTTAGGCTTAGTTAGCTCTCCGGCTGTGCCGAGGCGTCTAGGATTATCATAGGTACGCTCCACGGCTACTGCTAGTTGTGTGGACAGGATCAGGGGTCTGCATCCGCTTAGTTACCAACCTCTTTGGTTTTCTGTGGCTTAGCCTGGCCTTCTATCCTCCTCGGTGACCCATTCATAACAGTCATGCACTTGGGTAGAACAAACAAGATGTATAATTCTGCTTAATTGTAAAACACTGGGCAAAACTGTCACTGAAAAAGACCTGGTTGTGTGGTTGAACGACAAACTCACATTTAGTGGCCAGTGTCAGGCAGCTGCTGCAAAGGCAAATAAAATAATGGGATGCATTAAAAGAGGCATAGATGCTCATGAGGAGAACATAATTTTATTTCTACATAAGTCACTAGTGCGACCACACTTAGAATACTGTGTACAGTTCCGGTCTCCGGTGTATAAGAAAGACACAGCTGAACTGGAGCGGGTGCAGAGAAGAGCGACAAAGGTTATTAGGGAACTGGGGGTCTGCAATACCAAGACAGGTTATTACACTTGGGGTTATTTAGTTTGGAAAATCGAAGGCTTAGGGGTGATGCGGGGACAGTACAAAGACATTTCTAGTGATCTTTTTACTCTTAGACCTGTGACAGGGACAAGGGGGTATCCTCTACGTCTGGAGGAAAGAAGGTTTAAGCATAATCACAGATGCGGATCCTTTACTGTAAAGCGAGCAGGCTCGGACTGGCCCACCGGAGAACCGGAGTATTCTCCGGTGGGCCCGGGCACTGACAACTGCTGGCATACTGGCCAGCAAGTGCCTAGGGCCCCCACTGCTCCAAGGGCCCCCAAGTCAGTGGGTATGGGGCCCCTGAGTCAAGGGGGCCTGCCCTGTGCCAGCTAGCAGCAGCAGGAGACAAGTTTCTGTCCCCGCTGCTAAAGCGAAATGAATATTCACGCTTCTCCACGCCTCTATGGGTGTGGAGAGGCGTGAATAGCATTCCTCTTTAATAGCGGGCAGCCCATCCCCAGCACCGCACCACACACACAGCACCGCATCACTCACACTCACACACAGCTCCACATACACACGCAGACACACAGCACACCTCACCTCCCCGCAGCCGCAGCACATCCCGGCTTCCTGCTTTCTGGGCGTTTCCTGTCTGACAGCCCAGCTGGATGACGTCATCATCCAGCGTGCTGTCTCAGAGAGAAAGCTGCAGGAGAGAAAGAGGCTTCCGGGATGTGCTGCGGCTGCGGGGAGGAGAGTTGTGCTGTGTGTCTGCGTGTGTATGTGGTGCTGTGTGTGAGAGATGTGATGCGGTGCTCTCTTGTGATGAGTTGCTATGTGAGTGAGAGATGATGTGGACCGGTGCTGTGTGTGTGTGTGTGTGTGTGTGTGAGGGGGGTGGTGGGGAAGGACAATGATATTGGTGGTGGGAGGCAATGATGGATGTGATGGGCAATTATGGCAGTGGGGGAGGCAATGATGGAGGTGATGGGCAATGATATTGGTGGGGGAAGCAATGATGGAGGTGATGGGCAATGATGGCAGTGGGGGAGACAATGATGGAGGTGATGGGCAATGTTATTGGTGGGGAAAGCAATGATGGAGGTGATGGGCAATGATATTGGTGGGGGGAGGCAATGATGGCAGTGGGGAGACAATGATGGAGGTGATGGGCAATGATATTGGTGGGAGGAGGCAATAATGGAGGTGATGGGCAATGATGGTGGTGGGAGGCAATAATGGAGGTGATGGGCAATGATTGCAGTGGGAAGGCGATGGAGGTGATGGGCAATGATGGAGGTGATGGGTAATGATGGAGGTGATGGACAATGATGGAGGTAATGGGCAATGATGGAGGTGATGGACAATGATATTGGTGGTGATGCAATAATGGAGGTGATGGGCAATGATGGTGGTGGGCAATGATAGAGGTGATGGGTAATGATGGAGGTAACGGGCAATGATGGCAGTGGAGGAGACAATGATGGAGGTGGTGGGCAATATTGGTGGGGGAAGCAATGATGGAGGTAATGGGCAATATTGGTGGGGGGAGGCAATGATGGCAGTGGGGGAGACAATGATGGAGGTGATGGGCAATGATGGTGGTGGGGGAGGCAATGATGGAGGTGATGAAATGGACAATGATGGTGGGGAGGAGGCAATGATTAAGGTGATGGAATTGGGAGTGATGGGGTGGTGGGGGAGAATGATAGGGGTGGTTGGGGAGAAGGCATCGATGGAGGTGGTGAGGGGCTGCATTATACTTTATGAGGGGGCTACATTATATTCTGATGGGGACTGCATTATTAGGGGACTACATTATATTCTGGGGGGCTACATCATACTATATGAGGGGGCTACAGTATACTCTATGGGGGGCTGCATTATATTCTTTGGTGGGGCAGCATTATTCTCTCAGGGGACAGCATTATATTCTGGGGGGCTACATCATACTATATGAGGGGGCTACAGTATACTCTATGGGGGGCTGCATTATTCTCTCAGTTGACTACATTATATTCTGGGGGGGCTACATCATACTATATGAGGAGGCAGCATTATGCCCTATTAGGGGGCTACAGTATACTCTATGGGGAGGCTGCATTATATTCTGTGTTGGTGCTGCATTATACTATATGAGGGGGGCTGCATTATGCCCTATGAGGGTGCTACATTATATTCTATGGTGGGGACTGTGATATACCTTATGAGGGGGTTGCATTATATTTTGTGGGGTGCTGCATTATACCCTATGATGGAGGCTACATTATAATCTATGAGAGCGGCTACATTATATTCTATGAGGGGGCTACCCCTCTATGATTCTACCCCAACCCCTGCTACATAATTAAGACATGTACTACCTTATATTATACCCTGATATTAGTGTGTTTTACCACACAATTGGTTGTCTTGTATTTATTTCTATGTAGCTACATAGTAGGCCCCAAGAATGATTTTCTCTGGTGGGCCCAAGGTGCTCCAGTCAGACGCTGGCAGTGAGACTATGGAACTCTCTGCCATATGATGTTGTAATGAGTGATTCCCTACTAAAATTTAAGAAAGGCCTGGATGCCTTTCTTGAAAAGTATAATATTACAGGTTATGTACACTAGTTTCCTTGATATTGTGTTGATCAGGGAGCTAGTCTGATTGCCCTATGTGTAGCCGGAAAGAATTTTTTTCCCCACTGTGAAGCTTACTGTTTGCCATATGGGTTTTTTTTGCCTTCCTCTGGATCAACATGTTAGGGCAGGTTAGGATAGGATATGGGTTGAACTAGATGGACCTAAAGTGACACTATGACACTTTTCATTCTCTACTCAACCCAAGAGTACAGGCCCCAACCACGGAGCTCTGAGCTGACGATCTGGCCAATTACTTCAAAGAAAAAATTGACCAGATCCGACAGGAAATTATCTCCCAATCACCTCATACCATGCACTGTCCTCCCTCCCCCACTGCATCTAGCTCACTCTCTGATTTTGAACCAGTCACAGAAGTAAACAGGCTCCTTGCATCTTCTCGCCCAACCACTTGCACCAGTGACCTGTTTCCGTCACATCTCCTCCAGTCCCTTTCCCCTGCTGTCACCCCTCACCTAACTAAAATATTTAACCTCTCTCTCTCTCTCTCTCTTCTGGTATCTTTCCCTCCTCATTTAAGCATGCCATCATACATCCACTACTTAAAAAACCATCCCTCGACTAAAACTGTGCCGCTAACTATAGACCTGTCTCTAATCTTCCCTTCATCTCTAAACTCCTGGAACGCCTGGTCCACTCCCGTCTTATCCGCTATCTCTTTTATAACTCTCTTCTCGACCCTTTCCAATCCGGTATCCGCTCTTTACACTCTACTGAAATTGCCCTCACTAAAGTCTCTAATGATCTACTAACAGCTAAATCAAATGGTCATTACTCCATGCTAATTCTCTTGGATCTCTCTGCAGCATTCGACATTGTGGATCATCAGCTCCTCCTCACTATGCTCCGTTCCATTGGCCTCAAGGACACGATTCTCTCCTGGTTCTCCTATCTCTCTGACCGCTCCTTTACTGTATCTTTTGCCGGTTCCTCCTCCTCTCACCTTCCCCTTACTCTTGGGGTTCCTCAAGGATCAGTCTTAGGCCCCCTCCTCTTCTCTTTGTACACTGCCCCTATTGGTCAATCAGTAGATTTGGTTTCCAGTACCATCTCTATGCTGATGACACCCAATTATACGCTTCTTCTCCTGACATCACACCAGCCTTTCTAGAAAACACCGGCGATTGTCTAAACGCTGTGTCTAACATCATGTCCTCACTATATCTGAAACTGAACCTGTCAAAGACTGAACTCCTTGTGTTTCCTCCCGCTACTAATGTACCTATACCCGACATTGCCATTTCCGTGTGTGGTTCCACTATTGCTCCCCAGCAACATGGACGCTGTCTTGGGGTCATACTTGACTCCGAGCTTTCCTTTGCCCCCCCACATTCGATCACTGGCTCGCTCTTGTCATCTGCACCTCAAAAACGTTTCTAGAATTCGACCTTTTCTTACTTTTGACTCTGCAAAAACTCTTACTGTTTCTCTTATTCATTCTCATCTCGACTATTGTAACTCTCTTCTAATCAGTCTCCCTCTTACCAAACTCTCCCCTCTCCAATCTGTCTTGAATGCTGCAGCCAGGATCATATTCCTCACCAATCGTTACACCGATGCCTCTACCTTGTGCCAGTCATTACACTGGCTACCCATCCACTCCAGAATTCAGTATAAACTTATTACCCTTATCCACAAAGCCCTCCATGGCTCAGCACCACCCTACATCTCCTCCCTTGTTTCAGTATACTACCCTACCCGCGCCCTCCGTTCTGCTGATGACCTGAGGTTAGCATCCTCAATAATCAGAACCTCCCACTCCCGTCTCCAAGACTTTACACGTGCTGCGCCAATTCTTTGGAATGCACTTCCCAGGTCAATACGATTAGTCCCCAATCCCCACAATTTTAAGCGTGCCCTGAACACGCATTTATTCAGACTGGCCTACCGCCTCAACACATTAACCTAATCTATCCCTGGGTGGCACAGTCAAAAGTTTTACCGTAACCAGGTTCCCCGCATCATGTTCCCACATGCTTTATGCATCCATTAGCCCTCTGTGTCTGTACTGTACACACTTTACATTATGGCTGGTCCAAACAATCAGGGCAATTGTTACCACCCACCTTTCGTGTCTACCTCTTTCCTCATAGACTGTAAGCTTGCGAGCAGGGCCCTCATTCCTCTTGGTATTTGTTATAATCTATGTGACTATTGTTATGCTGTAATGTCTATTGTCTGTACAAGTCCCCTCTGAAATGTAAAGTGCTGTGGAATATGTCAGCGCTATAGAAATAAAGCTTATTATAATTAAGTCTTCCTTCAACCATAAAAACTATGTTACTATATAGTGTCAGTGTACAGATAATAAACTGATCACTATAGTTTCATTATATAATAATAATAAAAATAATACATTTTATTTCTATAGCGCCGACATATTCCGCAGCACTTTACATTTCAGAGGGGATTTGTACAGACAATAGACATTACAGCGTAACAATAATCACATAGATAATAACAAATACCAAGAGGAATGAGGGCCCTGCTCGCAAGCTTACAGTCTATGAGGAAAGAGGTAGACACGAAAGGTGGGTGGTAACAGTTGCCCTGATTGTTTAGACCAGCCATAATGTTAATTGTGTAACAGTACAGACACAGAGGGCTAATGGATGCATAAAGCATGTGGGAACATGATGCGGGGAACCTGGTTATGGTAAAACTTTTGGCTGTGCCACCCAGGGATAGATTAGGTTAATGTGTTGAGGCGGTAGGCCATTCTGAACAAATGCGTTTTCAGGGCACGCTTAAAATTGTGGGGATTGGGGACTAATCGTATTGACCTGGGAAATCTTTCCAAAGAATTGGCACAGCACATGTAAAATCATGGAGACGGGAGTGGGAGGTTCTGATTATTGAGGATGCTAACCTCAGGTCATCAGCAGAACGGAGGGCGCGGGTAGGGTAGTATACTGAAACAAGGGAGGAGATGTAGGGTGGTGCTGAGCCATGGAGGGCTTTGTGGGTGAGGGTAATAAGTTTATACTGAATTCTGGAGTGGATGGGTAGCCAGTGTAATGACTGGCACAAGGTAGAGGCATCGGTGTAACGATTGGTGAGGAATATGATCCTGGCTGCAGCATTCAAGACAGATTGGAGAGGGGAGAGTTTGGTAAGAGGGAGACTGATTAGAAGAGAGTTACAATAGTCGAGACGAGAATGAATAAGAGAAACAGTAAGAGTTTTTGCAGAGTCAAAAGTAAGAAAAGGTCGAATTCTATAAATGTTTTTGAGGTGCAGATGACAAGAGCGAGCCAGTGATCGAATGTGGGGGCAAAGGAAAGCTCAGGGTCAAGTATGACCCCAAGACAGCGGGCATGTTGCTGGGGAGTAATGGAACCACACACAGAAATGGCAATGTCGGGTATAGGTACATTTGTAGAGGGAGGAAACACAAGGAGTTCAGTCTTTGACAGGTTCAGTTTCAGATATGGTGAGGACATGATGTTAGACACAGCATTTAGACAATCGCTGGTGTTTTCTAGAAAGGCTGGCGTGATGTCAGGAGAAGAAGCGTATAATTGGGTGTCATCAGCATAGAGATGGTACTGGAAACCAAATCTGATTGTTTGACCAATAGGTGTAGTGTACAAGGAGAAGAGGAGGGAGCCTAGAACCGATCCTTGAGGAACCCCAAGAGTAAGGGGAAGGTGAGAGGAGGAGGAACCGGCAAAAGATACAGTAAAGGAGCGGTCAGAGAGATAGGAGGGAAACCAGGAGAGAACGGTGTCCTTGAGGCCAATGGAACGGAGCATAGTGAGGAGCTGATGATCCACAGTGTAGGATGCTGCAGAGAGATCCAAGAGAATTAGCATGTAGTAATCACCATTTGATTTAGCTGTTAGTAGATCATTAGAGACTTTAGTGAGGGCAGTTTCAGTAGAGTGTAAAGAGTGGAAACCAGATTGGAGAGGGTCGAGAAGAGAGTTATCAAAGATAGCGGATAAGGCGGGAGTGGACCAGGCGTTTCAGGAGTTTAGAGATGAAGGGAAGATTAGAGACAGGTCTATAGTTAGCGGCACAGTTTTGGTCGAGAGATGGTTTTTTAAGTAGTGGATGTATGATGGCATGCTTAAATGAGGGAAAGATACCAGAAGAGAGAGAGGTTAAATATTTTAGTTAGGTGAGGGGTGACAGCAGGGCAAAGGGACTGGAGGAGATGTGAGGGAAATGGGTCACTGGTGCAAGTTGTTGGGCGAGAAGATGCCAGGAGCCTGCTTATTATAAACAGGATCTCGGTATTTAGTATCAGTGTACAGGAAATACAGGGATCACCGGTGACATTACACACAGGAGATCTGTATATAGTGTCAGTGTACAGGTAATACAGGGATCACTAGTGATATTATACACAGAAGCTCTGTATATAGTGTCAGTGTATAGGTATATTGGTATATAGTGTCAGTTTATAGGTAATACAGGGATCACCAGTGATATTATACAAAGGAACTCTGTAAATAGTGTCAGTGTACAGGTAAAACAGGGATCACCAGTTATATTATACACAGGAAACATGTATATAGTGTCAGGATATAGGTAATACAGTGATCACTAGTTTCATTATAAACAGGATCTCTGTATTTAGTGTCAGTGTACAGGTAATACAGTGTTCACTGGTGACATTATACACAGGAGCTCTGTATATGGTGTCAGTGTACAGGTAATACAGGGATCACCGGTGACATTATACACAGACGCTCTGAATATAGTGTCAGTGTACAGGTAATATAGGGATTACCAGTGACATTATACACAGGAGCTCTGTATATACTGTCAGTGTATAGGTAATACAGGGATCACCAGTGACATGCTCAGGAAATCTGCATGTAGTGTCAGTGTACAGGTAATACAGGGATCACCAGTGATATTATACACAGGAGCTCTGTATATAGTGTCAGTGTACAGGTAAAACAGGGATCACCAGTGATATTATACAAAGGAACCCTGTATATAGTGTCAGTATATGCAGTATGTAATAGAGGGATCACCAATTACATTATACACAGACGCTCCATGTATAGTGTCAGTGTACAGATAATGCAGTGATCACCGGTGACGTTATACACAGAAGCTCTGGATACAGTTTCAGTGCACAGGTAATAGAGATCACCAGTGACATTATACACAGGAGATCTGTATATAGTGTCAGTGTACAGTTAATTCTGTGATCACTGGTGACATTATACACAGGAGCTCTGTACACAGTATATAGTGTATAGCGTGCGTGTACATGTAATACAGTGACTCACCAGTGACGTCTGTAGTTGAAGTCCTTCATCTTTGTTTTCCTTCAACCAGCACAGACCGCCGTCACTTCTTCCAGCCAGGACTCGTCCCTGCAAAAAATAACACAAAATCATCAACATCAATAGCTGATTGCTTCCAGAGGACTTTCCCCACTCTTTCCGTGACTTCTACACTACGTCAGATGAAGAAAAGCGACTTAGTGCCGCCCTGCACAGTCACAGGACCTACCTTTGGTTCCTTCCATGGAAAACTGTTTCCTAAAAAGTAAATTATATTACAGTAATAATAATGTCCCTAATTGGACCCTAAAGAAATTATGTTCCCCACTTGTCATCATAAACTAATCTAGCATGTTCCTTATTCTGGCCCTCGAACAGAAATTAAGTCCCTCATCCTGGCCTCCTTTATTCAATAATTTCACCCAGCCTGACCCCCTATATTTTATCTTATGCCTCAGCCTGGCCCCCTGATATCCATCCCGCTTCCCCAGCTATACATACTGGCCCTCATATGTCCCTTGTCCTGCCCCATCATTTATCTCTCCTGGACGCCCATATATCCTTCCCGGTCCCTTGTCCTGGCTCCCCATATATCCATCTTGGCCCTCCATTTACAGTGGGGCAAAAAAGTATTTAGTCAGTCAGCAATAGTGCAAGTTCCACCACTTAAAAAGATGAGAGGCGTCTGTAATTTACATCATAGGTAGACCTCAACTATGGGAGACAAACTGAGAAAAAAAAAATCCAGAAAATCACATTGTCTGTTTTTGTTTCATTTTATTTGCATATTATGGTGGAAAATAAGTATTTGGTCAGAAACAAGCAATCAAGATTTCTGGCTCTCACAGACCTGTAACTTCTTCTTTAAGAGTCTCCTCTTTCCTCCACTCATTACCTGTAGTAATGGCACCTGTTTAAACTTGTTATCAGTATAAAAAGACACCTGTGCACACCCTCAAACAGTCTGACTCCAAACTCCACTATGGTGAAGACCAAAGAGCTGTCAAAGGACACCAGAAACAAAATTGTAGCCCTGCACCAGGCTGGGAAGACTGAATCTGCAATAGCCAACCAGCTTGGAGTGAAGAAATCAACGGTGGGAGCAATAATTAGAAAATGGAAGACATACAAGACCACTGATAATCTCCCTCGATCTGGTGCTCCACGCAAAATCCCACCCCGTGGGGTCAGAATGATCACAAGAACGGTGAGCAAAAATCCCAGAACCACGCGGGGGGGACCTAGTGAATGAACTGCAGAGAGCTGGGACCAATGTAACAAGGCCTACCATAAGTAACACACTACGCCACCATGGACTCAGATCCTGCAGTGCCAGACGTGTCCCACTGCTTAAGCCTGTACATGTCCGGGCTGTCTGAAGTTTGCTAGAGAGCATTTGGATGATCCAGAGGAGTTTTGGGATAATGTCCTATGGTCTGATGAAACCAAACTGGAACTGTTTGGTAGAAACACAACTTGTCGTGTTTGGAGGAAAAAGAATACTGAGTTGCATCCATCAAACACCATACCTACTGTAAAGCATGGTGGTGGAAACATCATGCTTTGGGGCTGTTTCTCTGCAAAGGGGCCAGGACGACTGATCCGGGTACATGAAAGAATGAATGGGGCCATGTATCGTGAGATTTTGAGTGCAAACCTCCTTCCATCAGCAAGGGCACTGAAGATGAAACGTGGCTGGGTCTTTCAACATGACAATGATCCAAAGCACACCACCAGGGCAACGAAGGAGTGGCTTCGTAAGAAGCATTTCAAGGTCCTGGAGTGGCCTAGCCAGTCTCCAGATCTCAACCCTATAGAAAACCTTTGGAGGGAGTTGAAAGTCCGTGTTGCCAAGCGAAAAGCCAAAAACATCACTGCTCTAGAGGAGATCTGCATGGAGGAATGGGCCAACATACCAACAACAGTGTGTGGCAACCTTGTGAAGACTTACAGAAAACGTTTGACCTCTGTCATTGCCAACAAAGGATATATCACAAAGTATTGAGATGAAATTTTGTTTCTGACCAAATACTTATTTTCCACCATAATATGCAAATAAAATGAAACAAAAACAGACAATGTGATTTTCTGGATTTTTTTTTCTCAGTTTGTCTCCCATAGTTGAGGTCTACCTATGATGTAAATTACAGACGCCTCTCATCTTTTTAAGTGGTGGAACTTGCACTATTGCTGACTGACTAAATACTTTTTTGCCCCACTGTATATGCATCCTGTCCCCCCCATATACTGTATGTTTCTTGGTCTCTTGTCCTACTCCCCCATATAGCCATACTGGCCTCACATATATGTAACCTGGCCCCCCATATATATCCATCCTGCCCCCCCCCATATATATGCATCCAGGTCCCTTGTCCTGCCCCCCCCCTCATAAATCCATCTAGACCCTCCATATATATGCATCCTGGCTGTACCATATGTATGCATACTGCCCATATATCCATCCTGGTCCCTCCTCCTGCCCCTCCCCCATATATCCATCCTGGTCCCCCATACATACATTCTGGCCCCCTCATATATATCTATCCTGGCCACCCCCCATATATCCATCCTAGCCATCCCATATATGCACCCTGGCCTGCCATGTATATGCATCTTGGCCCCTCCATATACAGTATATGCATCCTGGTCCCTTGTCCTGCCCCCATCCCCCATAAATCCATCTTGGTCCCCCATATATATGCATCCTAGCTGTATAATGTATATGCATCCTAGCTCCCCATGTATCCATCCTGGTCCCATGTCCTACCCCTCCCGCATATATCCATGCTGGCCCCCGTATATGCATTATGGCCCCCTCATATAAATCCATCCTGGCCCCATTCCCCATATATCCATCCAAGCCGCCCCATATCTGCATTCTGGCCCCCTAATATATATCCATCCTCCCCCCCATAAATGCATCCTGGCCCCACATATATATATGCATCTTGGTCCCTTGTCCTGCACCCCAATAAATCCATCCTGGCCCCGATATATATGCATACTGGTTCCCCCATATATCCATCCTGGTCCCTTGGCCTGCCCACCCCATATATCCATCCTGGCCCCCCATATGTATCCATCCAACCCCTTGTCCTTCCCCATATCTCCATCCGGGCCCCCCACGTGTATCCATCCGGGCCCCTCACGTATGTGCATTCATCCTGGCCCCCCCCATTATGTGCATCCATCCTGGCCCCCCTTCTGTGCATCCATCATGGACCCCCGTATGTGTATCCATCCTGCCCCCCCCATTATGTGCATCCATCCTGGCCCCCCTTCTGTGCATCCATCATGGACCCCCGTATGTGTATCCATCCTGGACCCCCGTGTATATGCATCTATCCTGGCCCCCCCCGTATGTAGATCCATCCTGGCTCCCCCATATGTGCATCCATTCTGGCCCTCCGTATGTGCATCCATCCTGGCCCCCCCCCGTATGTGCATCCATCCTGGCCCCCCTCCATATTTGCATCCATCTTGGCTTCCCCGTATGTGCATCCATCCTGGCCCCCCTCTTATTTGCATCCATCATGGCCCCCCCGTATGTGTATCCATCCTGGCCCCCCATATATACATCTATCCTGTCCCTCCCGTATGTAGATCCATCCTGGCTCCCCCATATGTGCATCCATCCTGGCCCCACCGTATGTGCATCCATCCTGGCCCCCCCCTCCATATTTGCATCCATCCTGAACCCCCTCTCATTTGCATCCATCTTGGCTTCCCCGTATTTGTATCCATCCTGGTCCCACCGTATGTGCATCCATCCTGGCCCCCCTTTATGTGCATCTATCCTGGCCCCCCCGTATGTGCATCCAACCTGGCCCCCCTCTTATTTGCATCCATCCTAGCCCCCCTTCTGTGCATCCATCATGCCCCCCCCATATGTGTATCCATCCTGGCCCCCCCATATATGCATCTATCCTGGCCCTCCTCCATATTTGCATCTATCCTGACCCCCTCTCTCATTTGTATCCATCTTGGCTTCCCCGTATTTGTATGCATCCTGGCCCCCCCTCTTATTTGCATCCATCCTGGCCCCCCCCCTTATTTGCATCCATCCTGGCCCCCCCCCTTATTTGCATCCATCCTGTCCTCCCGTATTTGCATCCATCCTGGCTCCTCCATATGTGCATCCATACTGCCCCCCACCGTACGTGCATCCATCATGGCCCCCCTGTATGTGCATCCATCATGGCCCCCCTGTATGTGCATCCATCATGGCCCCTCCCATATGAGAAGAAAAAAATACTGCTCTTACCTACCTGAGCTCCCGGTGCGTCCTCCTCCTCCTCTGCAAGTACGGCGCGCTCATAGTAACATGACCGCCGACATAGCAGAGGCCGGCGGTGAATGTGTGAGCACGCATGACACTGACGTCATACGCCGGAGACGACAGGCACATACTTGCCAGTATCTATTGGGACATGCGACGCAGTGGTTCAGGTAATGAACGCTGCGTGAGAGCGCCACTGCACATACGCGGCCTGCACTTTTAAAGGGCCGAGCCCCTAAAAAGCGCAGACTTTTTTTTCTTCTTTTCCCCCTCTCCTTCCCACTACCACAATCCCCGGTACCCCACCAGGCCAGACCGACCCTGCATATACTGAATGTTTACGACCCTTTAATTAAGCATCATTCAGACATCTGCTTGCTGTTATTTTCACGGATAGAACATAAACGCATTATAGTCTATGGGGCTGTTCACATGTTCATGTTTTTTTGTGTCCAAGCAAAAATTATAGAGACGTGCGTTTCTTTATAAGCATCACAGATAGGAAAGTTGCAATATAAGTCTATGGCTCTGAAAAAAAAAAAAATCACAGAATCCCACTGTTTATTGTACAATACCACAACACTCAAAAAGTCCAATTGATTTACATTTATTTGAAGTAAATGCAGCAGTACGTCTGTATAACAGAAAAAGGGCCAACGTTTCGTCCACAGACCTTGGTCACAGCCTATAAAATATATACAATAAGGCCGCGTTCACATGATCAGTATTTGGTCAGTGTTTTACATCAGTATTTGTAAGAAAAAAAACAGGAGAGGAACTATCAGGCTGTGTGCACACGCTGCGGATTTTGCTGCGGTTCCGCAGCGGTTTTGGCCGCTGCGGTGTACAGTACAATGATTCCCTATGGGAATCAAAAACCGCAATGCAGATGGTGCGGAATTTTCCGCGCGGATTATCTGCGGTTTTCAATCCGCAGAAAGAATTGACATGTCAATTCTTTCTGCGGATTCCCCTGCGGTTTGCCATCTCCTCCATTGAGAAGATGAAAAACCGCAGGGCAAAACCGCAGAGCAATCCGCAGGTAAAACCGCAGGTCTTTTAACCTGCAGTTTCACCTGCGGATTTTACAAAATCCGCGCGGATGAATCCGCACCTAATCCGCAGCGTGTTCACACAGCCTCAGAGGAAAAGTCTAAAACAAACACGTCACCACTTCAGTATTTATCACCCACTTCTGGTTTTAGCTTAAAAACACTGAGCTAAAATACTGACCAAATACTGAACGTGTGAACGTGGCCTAACAGAGACTAAACAACATGATGATAAGTTGCATAAAGATCAAAGTAAATAAAATAAATATGCACAAAAGTAGGAATTAGTCCTACCGGTAATGGTATTTCCAGGAGTCCATCATGACAGCACCACCAGGAGGTTGTCCTTATCCTTGGTAGGGACAGGAACACAGAAGAGGTTAAATAGCCCCTCCCCGCTAACACCCTTCAGTGATTTTCCAAGTACCACACCAGGATGGATGCAACGCGATTTTATTGAACTTCCTTCTACACATGTTACATCACATATCAGACTGGAAATTCAAGGGAGGGTATATAAGGGGTGCTGTCATGATGGACTCTTGTAAATACCATTACCGGTAGGACTAATTCCCTCCTGATAGCATCACCAGGAGAATTACCAAATTACTCCAACTAGGGCAGGATTACAGCCTGAAGGACTTTCCTCCCAAAGGCCGTTTGATGATTTGTCATAACATCTAATTTGTAATGTTTACAAAAGGTATTAAATTTAGACCAGGTTGCGGCCCTGCAGATTTGGACGCTCCTGCGCTCTCTGCCCATGAGGCAGAAACGGCTCTCAGTAAATGGGCCATGAGGTTTTCTGGCGGAGGATTCCTTGCCGACACATATGCTGCGCCAATAGTTGACTTCAAACATCTGGCCAGGGCAGCTTTCGATGCCTTCTTCCCTTTGTTTTTGCCTGCCATTTGGATAAAAAGGTTAGAGTCCACTCTCCAGTGTTCTGTGAGTTTTAACCCCTCAATGACCGCCAATACGTCTTTTAACTGACGTGAGATATAAGAGAATAGCATCCCCATACAGGTGACAATCCAGCAGCTGTCGGCTGCACACTATAGCTGACCACTTGCTGCAACAGCCACGATCAGTGTTTGCACCCTCCAAATCTTTTTAACCCCTTAGATGCTGCTGTCAATAGTGACAACATCATATAAATGGTTAACAGAGAGTGTGGGGGCTTCCTCTTTATCCCCATCCGCACCCTAAGATCATGATTGTGTGGTCCTGATGTTTGCCATGGCAATTCAGGACCAAATAGCGGCCTCAGAGTCTGACGGCTGTTGTAACCTGTTCAGAAGTCAGCGACATTTAGATGGTAATAATACACTTTTTCATTTCTGTCATGCCACTTTGCATTAATTTCTGAAAATCACCTGAAGGGTTAATAAACTACCTGACTGCAGTTTTCAATATGTCAGGGGGTGCTGTTTTTAAAATGGTTTTACTTTTGGGGGTTTTCCAATATATAGGACCCCCAGAGTCACTTCAAACCTGGATAGGTCCCGAAAAAATTAATTTGATAAATTTCCTTGATAAAAAGAAAAATTACTGCTGCATTTTTAAACCTCCTGAAATGCTAGCAAAATAAAAGAACATTTTACAAATGGTGCTCATGTAAAGCAGACATGCGGAAAATGTTATTTCTGAATGTTTTTGTGTGGTATGACTATCTGGATTAAAGGGAAAAAACGTATTGACCTAAATTTACCATTATCATAAAGTACAATGTGTCACGAAAAAACAGTGACAGATTTGTTGAAGCGTTCCAGAGTTATTACCACATAAAGTGACACTGGTCAGATTTAAAAAATTTAGCTCCGTCACTAAGGGGTTAAGCATTGAAGAACGGTTCTTTTAACCTCCAAGAGGTGGAGAGAGTGTTCTTTCTCGTTGCTGTAATTCTGGCAGAAAGTAGGTAATACTATTTCCTGATTCCTGTCTAAACCGGAAATCACTTTGGGAAGAAAGGCCGGATTTAATTTTAAGACAATGCAGTCCTCCTGTATTTTTAAATATAGGTGTTCTATGGATAGGGCCAGGATCTCCCCTATGTGTCTCGCAGTAGCTATTGCTATGAGAAAAAGAGCCTTGAACGTTACTGACCTTAGGAAGGCCGGCTCTAGTGATTCATATGGATCCTTGCGTAGTTCATTTATGAGTAGGCTGAGATCCCAGGGTGGTATTGAGCTACGGCTTGTGGGTCTCATACGCTGTGTGGCTTTTTTGAACCTCACCACCCAGGGATGATTTGCTAGAAGATAATTGAAATATAAACCTAGCGTACTAGGTCTCAGGCCCTTGTCAAAGCCTGCTTGGAGCAAGCCGAGAATGTGGGGGATATTTGGACATTAGATACTGGTACTGTACATTGAGAACAGAACTTCTTCCAGATTTTCCAATATATTGCTGAGGTGACTGGTTTCCTACTTTGCATAGTAGATATCATTAGTTCGGAGAGCCCCTTTGATTTTAGGATCTCCGCCTCTGGATCCAGGCTGATAGCTGTAGCATTTCTGATACCCTTCAGTCAGCAGCCTCCAAACTCCTGTCCCTTACTTCATCCTTTGGACTTACACAGTGGTCCTCCTCAGCCACCCACACAGACGGACACACATTAGACCTGGTCTTCACCCACCTCTGCTCTCTTTCTAACTTCACCACCTCCCCTCTCCCTCTCTCTGACCACCATCTACTCACTTTCTCATCCCCATCCTCCTCTCCTGGCACCCATGTCCAGCAACATGCGCACCCCTGCAGAAACCTTGCACACCTAGACACCCACGCGCTCTCTGACTCTATTCTACCACTGACATCCATATCCTCACTCCAAGACACAGACGGTGCCACTGCTTTCTACAATGCCACTCTCACATCAGCTATTGACACGGTCACCCCTCTCGTTCATGGCAGAATGCGATGTACCAACAGACAACTCTGGCACAATAACACCACTAAAAAGCTCCGGCAAGTGTCCAGGGCTGCAGAGCGGCATTGGAAGAAAACAAATTCGCAAGATGACTTCACTGCATTCAAACAGAGAAGACTCGCTTTCAAATCTGCCCTCACCTCTGCTAAACAGGCCTACTTCATAACCCTTGTATCTTCCCTATCCTACAATCCCAAACAGTTATTCAAAACTTTCAACTCCCTCCTCCGCCCACCACTGCCCCCTCCAACCTCCCTCATCTCTGCTGAGGACTTTGCCACACACTTCAAAAATAAGATCGACCAAACAAGGCAAGTCTTCATTGTTCAACCACCACAACCCCTTTGTATACCAGGCCAATGCCCAAACCCCATAACCTCCCTCTCCAACATCACTGAAGAGGAGCTTAATCGCCTCTTCTCCAAATCGCACCTCACAACCTGTGCATTTGACCATCCCACCTCCTCCCCAACCTCACCACCACACTTATCCCATCCCTAACCCACCTCTTCAACCTATCGCTACCGTCCGGTACCTTCCCTTCTGCATTTAAACATGCCACAATCACGCCTATCCTTAAAAAGCCAACCCTCGACCCAACGGCTATATCCAGCTATCGCCCAATATCGCCCAATATCACTGCTCCCATTCGCTTCCAAACTCCTGGAGCTGCACGTCCATGCTGAACTTTCCTCCCACTTCTCATCTAACTTGCTTTTTGACAATCTACAATCTGGTTTCCGCCCCGATCACTCCACTGAGACAGCCCTGACTAAAATTACTACTGACTTACTTACAGCCAAAGCAAACAGACAATATTCTATACTCTTCCTTCTAGACCTGTCCTCTGCATTCAACACAGTTGACCACTGCCTCCTACTACAGATCCTCTCCTCCTTTGGCATCAAAGACCTCACCCTATCCTGGATCTTCTCATACCTTTTAAACTGCACATTCAGCGTCTCCCACTCACACACTACCTCCTCATCCCACCCTCTCTCTGTTGGAGTCCCCCAAGGCTCTGTTCTAGGACCCCTACTCTTCTCAATTTATACCCTTGGCCTGGGTCAACTCAAAGTCCCATGGATTCCAGTATCACCTTTATGCTGATGACACTCAGATCTACCTCTCTGGCCCAGACGTCACCTCTTTGCTGTCCAGAATCCCGGAGTGTCTATCAGCCATATCCTCCTTCTCCTCTCGCTTCCTCAAGCTCACTGTGGACAAATCTGAACTCATCATCTTTCCTCCATCTCACAGATCTTCCTTACCTGACCTATCTAGCACAATTAATGACATCATGCTTTCCCCAGTACCGGAAGTCCGCTGCCTCGGAGTAACCCTTGATTCTGCCCTGTCCTTCAAACCACACATCCAAGCTCTTTCTACCTCCTGTCGCCTCCAGCTCAAAAATATTTCCAGAATCCGTCCTTTGCTCAACCTTCAATCTACTAAAATGCTTGTGCCTGCCCTCATCATCTCCCACCTTGACTACTGCAACATCCTTTTCTGTGGTCTCCCTGCTAACACCCTCGCACCTCTCCAGTCCATCCTTAACTCTGCTGCCCGACTAATTCATCTCTCTCCTCGCTACTCCTCTGCTTCTCCCCTCTGCAAATCTCTTCACTGGCTTCCATTCCCTCAGCGTATCCAGTTCAAATTACTAATACTGACCTACAAGGCCATCTATAACCTGTCTCCTCCATATGTCTCTGAACTAATCTCCTGATACCTTCCCTCACGTAGTCTACAGTCATCCCAAGACCTCCTTCTCTCCTACACACTTATTCGCTCCTCACCCAACCGCCTCCAAGACTTCTCCCGAATACCCCCCATACTCTGGAATTCTTTGCCCCAACATGTCCGACTATCAACCACATTCGGATCCTTCAGACGGAACCTGAAAACCCACCTCTTCAAGAAAGCCTACAGCCTGCAATGACTCCGCTACCTCCTCACCACTACTGGAAATATAACCTCAATCAACACCAGAACTGCTGCAACCCGCCAACCTACTGTCTCCTTCCCCACCATCCTGTAGCATGTAAGCCCGAAAGGGCAGGGTCCTCTCCCCTCTGTATCAGTCTGTCATTGTAAGTTTGTTTACTGTAAGTGAAATCTGTAATTTGTATGTAACCCCTTCTTATGTACAGCACCATGGAATCAATGGTGCCATATAAATAAATAATAACAATTTTTGGTCTCTGATGTACTAGAGGTCCCTGGGTTAGTAGGTCCAGTCTTGCTGGTAGTAGAATTGGATCTTCCAGCGCCATCCAACTTAGTAGGGAGAAACAGCTCCTTTTGGGCCATTAAGGGACAATCAAGATTACTGATGTTCTGCTTTCTTGGATCTTCCTTCAGACTCTTGGTATAAGAGCAAGTGGTGGAAAGGCATAAGCGAGACCCATGTTCCATTTCTGTGCCAAAGTGTCTACCCCTTTCTTTCACCTCTTTCTATTTTCTGTCCCCTCTTTCTTTCTCTCTGTATTCTTTTTCTCTGTTCTCTTTCTTTCTTTCCCTTTTCTCTCTGTTCTTTCTTTATTATTATTATTATTTATTGTTATAGCGCCATTTATTTCATGGTGCTTTACATGTAAGGAGGGGTATACATAATAAAAACAAGTACAATAATGTTAAACAATACAAGTCATAACTGGTACAGGAGGAGAGAGGACCCTGCCCGCGAAGGCTCACAATCTACAAGGGATGGGTGAGAATATAGTAGGCGAGGATAGAGCTGGTCATGCAGCGGTCTTTCCCCTTTCTTTTTTTTTTTAACCGTCTTTATTGAGTGTAATACAAAGTATACATATAATGTCCAATAACATAACAGAAGAACATTTATGCAATATTATTAACATTAGACGACATTTTTTCAACTATAACCCCCCATCCTCTCCCCCGGGCAAACTCCATAAATTCGTAACACAATTTCGATCCAGTCTAACAGGGATATTACCAGCAAGCTGCTCTCTCCCTGCCAGATCGTGGTTCGTCGATGGACCGCGTCCTCCTCTGGGCGCGGTACATCGACGACATTTTCATGATCTGGCAGGGGTCAATTACTCTACTTGAGGATTTTATGCAATCTCTGAATACTAATAATTTGAATATCCGCATTACCTACTATTTTGATGTTAATAAGGTCGAGTTTTTGGACGTCACACTCAGACGGGATGATAAGGATGTATTACAAACAGATATTTTCAGGAAATCTACTTCAACAAATACTCTGTTACATGCCTCTTCTGCACACCCGAGACACGTGATTCAGTCCGTGCCCACAGGACAGTTTCTGCATCTTCGCAGAATATGTGCAACTAATTTGGATTTTGAACTTCAAGTAGAGGATCTGAAAAAGAGGTTTTACGAACGTGGCTATAGCCGTCGCATGGTGAAACGTGCCTATAATCGCGCTAAACATTCTCTGCGGCATATGATCTATTATATAAATCGGAGGTGCGACTAACTGATGACAAAGTAAGGTTTGTCACTGATTACCATGCCCAATTGGCTCGAGTAAGGGATGTTCTTATCAATCGTGGCCCATATTTAGGGCTGATCCAATTCTTTTGAAATATATTCCTGAAAGACCAGCTATCTCTACCAGACGCACTAAGAATCTATGCGATTATCTGGTTAGAAGTCATCATTTGGGTAGTTCTAAACCAACGTTTTTGGATAGTGGAACAGGTTGTAGGCGAGGTTGTACTCCTTGTGGTCGATGTGTAGCTTGTCCTAATATAGAAAGGTGTAATACCTTTTACAATGCAGATAGATCAAGTACCTATGACATAAGGAAAAGTATTACATGTAATACTTGTAATGTCATTTATTTTGCAACATGTCCTTGTGGACTTATTTATGTTGGTTTGACCACGCGTCCCTTTAAGGTTCGCGTGAGAGAACATGTTCTTGGCATTTTGGCAGCAGTCGACCACAAGGAGGCATCCTCCCTAAAAACTATACCGTGGCATTTTTGGCTGTGTCACTCTTGCGATGCCTCCCTTCTTCGTGTGAGGGGCATTGATTGTATTGAGGCCACTCTGCGAGGGGGTAGAACGTCGCAGAAGTTGGCCCAGCTAGAATCCCGCTGGATTTGGACTCTTAATACACTTCATCCCCATGGGCTTAACGAATATAATAGCTTTGCTCCCTTTTTATGACCTAGATGGCAGTATTTGAGTTAGGTTCCATCTGTGTTAATAGCTTTCTTTTTAATACTTATTTTATGTTGATTTTTTAGGTGGTCTTTGGAGTCTACTTATTTTTGTGTTATCACTTGTGCATTTCATGGAGGTTTAACATCTTGCAAAATGACAGCTACTGTGAAACTACGTGGATGTCCCTGAACAGTGATAGAGGCCTATATTTGCTGGACAGTGTTTACATTGTTTTATGTGCAATATACAGTCATTTTGGCTGTTTCGTATCTCTTTATACGTTATATATTGTATTTTGCAATATATGCACTTTCGGGTACATCATCATTAGTTATATATGTATATGAATATTTATATTGTTTATGATGGATATTTTACTATGCTGTAGTCAAACCTTTTTGGGTGGAATATTATATATAGATAGACATCATAATATCGTGTGCCGTAGTTTTGACTAGCGAGAGAGATATGGATAGATGCGTTTTTGTACATATATACTGTCTGATATTGTATTTCGCCATCTAGTACGCTCATTCCACCTCTTTAGGTGCTAATTCTGTTTGGTCACGTAGCCTGATCATTTCATCTATTTATGTGTTATATTTTTTTGTCATTTGTCCCTTCAATGTTGTAAAGTCAATGTTGATTTTTATGTTGGCTAGCGTTATAATTATGTGCCTCTTTGTATTTATACATGAAGCTACTAATTTTCTATGCTGTTACATCTTTTATGTGTTTTCCCACACACTTGCCCTCTTTTAATATGGCGCTGAGTATAATTCTTGTTCTGCGCACGCGCGCTGTGAGTCACTCTGATGGTGCTCTCCATATCCTAATGACGTCTGATCATGTGGGGCCGCATGTTTCCGGCGCTCATTGGATGGGAGGCACGGTCTAGAATGGACCAGCAGCTGCCGCGTTCATGGAACTTCCGGTAGGCGCGCTATATAGATGTGCACATTGTGTTCCTTAACCACGCCCCCCTGAGGAAGGAGCAAGCGCTCCGAAACGCGCGTCGGGGTGATGCTTGGACACTGAACGCTGTTGTCTCTTGCCTCCTGCTGCGGTTCATTTAATTAGGAATGATTGTCTCTTTATTATTTACTTGCTATCGCTGTGAGTGCCCTCTGGTGCAGGTACACAATCAATGTGCTAGAGGATGCTCACTTTGATTAATATTATGGCACACGATTTAGATAGTGATCTTGGTTAACACTATGGTATTTGATGCAGAGATAGACGCAGGGGAGACTATTTATGCTAGGTCATATTTTCTATAATGTATTATATGGATGAGTTTTCAGTGTGATGTGTCAGCGTCGGTAGTTTTTCTTGCTGTTTTCACAATATGGTGTTTTAGCCTCACCTGTATGCTTTCATATAATAAAGGATTTTTTTATGAATTTTTCATATTAACTTTGGAATTAGTGATCGTTTCTTTTTGGCTTGTGTGTCTCTCATATACCAGTTGGTGAGCTGGAAACAACTATGTATCGCCTGGCGTGTGGAAGATGTCTGAGTATAGATAAAAGAGGACCATGTGGAAAAAAAAACGTTCAGTGTCTTTTTCTTAAGTAAGGCCTCTATCCAATCTATTTAGAAGTGATATGTTACTTTTGTAGTAATTAGGCTTAAAGAAGGTGTTGCATCCTGCGTCCACAAATGGAGAATGCTTTTATGTGTGGCTGCCGCCCATATGAACAAGATGCGGCGCTGCTGGACAGAAAGCCTCACCAACTGGTCCTGTGCGAGAATATTAAATATGGCCCACTCTGAGGAGAGAGAGAGATAGATATGTCAAAGGTGTTGATGAGATGTTGATGAGATGTTGCAGAAGTGTATCCCACACCTCATTTTTGGGCAGTCCCAAAGGCAATGGAAAATATCAGCTGGAGAGTGTAAGCTTTTAGGGAAGGGATAGTCCCCTGAGGGGGACATTTTTACTTGACCTCCGTGGAGATATATGCTCTATAAAATATCATAAGAGACATGGTTATGTAACTGTCATATGGTAATATAAAGTTAATATGCAGAGTGGCTTTCAAAAGGTCATTTACCCGACAGTTTGTTAATTGAGCAACCCATTTTCCAGGGCCTGGTGAAGAGTCTGACCAATGTATAGAAGGCTTTAATGATTTATATAGAAGACTCATAGAATAAGTTCCCATTTGGGCTTTAATGGATATTAAATTTAGAGGGTGTGTTCTAGCATCATCCGGTATGTCTCGCAATATTGAGCTTACGTAATGTCTAATTGGAGAGATAGTAAAATTGTCTTCTGTAAGGATTGGGTATTTGAAAATCATGTCCTCTAAGGCAGGGGTCCCCAACCACCGGGCCGCTGCAGTGCCCTTGCCGGTCCGCGGACACAAGGGGAGCCAGGGGCGGTCAGTGGCGTAGCGGGGGCTGGGGCGGCGCGCAGCAGTTCTTAGCGGCGGCCAGGGAGTGATCCAAGCAGCTCCGCTGCCTGCAAGAGGGAATGGCAGGAGCGGAGCTGCAAAGACCCGTCCAGCTTCCTGCCCGTCGCCCGCGCTTCCTGTCTCTGACTGACACAGAGAGGAGAGCGCGGCCGCTGCTGTGTCAGAGCGAGGAAGCGCGGGCAATGCTGCGACAGGAGAGAGGAGAGAGGTGGTGTGTGTGTGTGTGTGTGTGTGTGTAGCCTGGCCGTGTGTGAAGGATGGGGAGAGGGGAGTGATGGGGTGAAGGCAATGATGGGGAGAAGGGAGTGATGGGGTGAAGGTAATGATGGGGAGACAGCAGTGATGGGGTGAAGGCAATGATGGGGAGAGGGGAGTGATGGGGTGAAGGCAATGATGGGGAGACGGCAGTGATGGGGTGAAGGCAATGATGGGGAGAGGGGAGTGATGGGGTGAAGGCAATGATGGGGAGACAGCAGTGATGGGGTGAAGGCAATGATGGAGAGACGGAAGTGATGGGGTGAAGGCAATGATGGGGTAAAGGCAATGATGGGGAGAGGGGAGTGATGGGGTGAAGGCAATGATGGGGTAAAGGCAATGATGGGGAGAGGGGAGTGATGGGGTGAAGGCAATGATGGGGAGAAGGGAGTGATGGGGTGAAGGCAATGATGGGGAGAGGGGAGTGATGGGGTGAAGGCAATGATGGGGAGACAGCAGTGATGGGGTGAAGGCAATGATGGAGAGGTAGCAGCACCATTTGACTTTTTTGACTGGAATTGGGATTGGACGCCATGCCGCATTTGGAAAGCCCCTGATGTGCCTAAACAATGGAAACCCCCCACAAATGACACCATTTTGGAAATTTGACCCCCCAAGGAACTTATCTATATGTGTGGTGAGCATTTTGAACCCCCAAGGGCTTCACAGAAGTTTATAACGCCCGGGAATGAAAATAAAAAAAATCATATTTTTCCACAAACATGATCATTTAGTCCCCAATTTTTTTATTTTCCCAAGGGTAACAGGAGAAATTGGACCCCGAAAGTTGCTGTCCAATTTGTCTTGAGTATGCTGATACCCCATATGTGGGAGAAAACTACTGTATGGGCACACGTCGGGGCTCGGACGGGAAGTAGTGACGTTTTGGAATGCAGACTGTTGTGAGTTCATTTTCTGGTCTACCAGTTGTGAGTTCTCCTTCCGGGCTCCCTCTGGTGGTAACAGGAGGTAGTGAGGCTGATTTAATCAGTAGAGATCTGCCACCTGATAATGAGGATGACGATTGGACCTCAGGAATCTCAGATTGGATTTAAGTCAGCCGACGCCCTACTCTGGTGCTGGTGATTCCTTCTGGCTTGTCAGGTCTTGGTTCTCAGCTCTGTTCCAGTCAGCTCAAGCTAAGTTTTTCTGCTAATGTTCACACTTGATTTTGTTGATCTATTCAGTTTTTTGTGTGGTCAGCCAGCCCCAACCGGGGCTGTGCTGAATTTCCACTCTTATTTATCTGTATTTGCCAATTTGCTTTTTGTCCCTTATTAGATTGGCCTCTTTTTGCTCTGTCTCAGAATATTTCAGAGTGTTGATATAGTGGGAGAAGTCTAGTGACTTCAGGTTTAATTTTGTTATCAGAAGTGTTGGACATTATTTTGTAGGGTTTTGGGCAGATTGCAGACAGTTTCTTTCCTTTCCTTTTTAGTTAGTTTGGGCCCCATTGTTTGCTCAGCCTATTTTCCTGCCTGTGTTTGTGTTTTCATCTTGTTTCACCGTCAATACATGTGTGGGGGCTGTCTATTCCTTTGGGGTCTGCTCTGGGGCAGTTAGTTTTCCCCTTGTCTTGCTTTAGGCTTATTTAGTTCTCCGGCCATGACGAGGCGCCTAGGTTCATCATAGGAACGGCTGCTCCTAGTTGTGTGGTTAGGATCAGGGATCTGCAATCTGCATAGTTACCAACCTCTCTGGTTTTCTGTGACTTAGCTTGTTTTGCTTTTTCCTCCTCGGTGACCCATTCTTAACAAAATCACCAGCCATACCGCAGATTCTAGGGTACTCAAAAGCAGGAAAAAGTTGTTAAAAAAAAAAGTGTCAGAATTTTTTTTTTTTTATATGTATTTTTTACTCTTTTTCTCTGGGGACGTAGGAGGATTTTTTTTTTTCCCTAATGGAGATTAAGCAATTGTCTGATCGTGTGGAGCAACTTGCTGCTGAAGTGCAGGGAATTTCCACCTACCTCATTCAGTCACATGCTGCTGAACCTAAGATCCCTACTCTTGATGTGTTTTCTGGGGATCGGTCTAAATTTCTGAATTTTAAGAATAATTGTAAATTATTTCTTGCCTTGAAGCCTAACTCATCGGGGAGCTCTGCGCAGCAGGTTAAAATTGTCATCTCCTTACTGCGCGGCGATCCCCAGGATTGGGCTTTTTCTCTGACATCTGAAAATCCTATTCTGACTAATATGGATGCATTTTTTCAAGCCTTGGGGTTGTTGTATGATGAACCTAATGCTGTTGATCAAGCTGAGAGAACCCTGTTGGCATTAAACCAGGGTCAGGATTCTGCAGAGTTATACTGTGAAAAATTCCAAAAGTGGGCGGTCCTTACTACATGGAATGATAGTGCATTGGCAGCTCTCTTTCGGAAGGGTTTATCAGAGACCGTAAAAGATGTTATGGTGGGATTTCCTGTTCCCTCTGGGTGGATGATTCTATGTTATTAGCCATTCAAGTTGATTGGCGTTTATGTGAACATAAAACAACACGGGAGGCACTGCCACCTTTTGAACAAACGTCTGAACCTATGCAATGTGATGGCGTTTTGTCTAGGGCGCAACGTCAGGAGTTTAGAAGGTGTAATAAGCTGTGTTTTTTCTGTGGAGATGCCTCTCATACTATTTCTGTCTGCCCTAAATGAGAGAAACATTTTGCACACACATTTGCTATTGGCAGTGTACAACCTTAGTTCTTTTTGGCAATTACTCTGATCTGCTCCTTAGCCACGTTTTCCACTAAGGCTTTTGTGGATTCAGGAGCAGCTTTGAATCTGATGGATTTGGACTTTGCTAAACATTGTGGTTTTTCTATGACGCCTCTGTGGACGCCTATTCCTTTGAGGGGTATTGATGCTACTCCTTTGGCAGAGAATAAATCTCAGTTTTGGACCCAGGTGATAATGCGAGTTGCCCCAGACCACCAAGAAAATTGTAAATTTTTGGTGCTGCATAATTTGCATGATACTATTGCTCTGGTTTTTCCCTGGTTGCAAACTCATAATCCAGTTTTGGATTGGAAATCTGGGTGTGTGGTGAGTTGGGGTTGTCAGTTTGTTCTTAGGGACGCTCCTGTTTTCTCCACCTCTCCTCAGTCTCATGATATTCCTGATTATCTGGCCGATTTTTCTATGTATTTAGTGAGAGTAAGTCTGCATCTTTGCCTCCTCATAGGAGATATACTGTGCAATTGAGTTGATGCCTGGGTGTAAATTTCCCAAGGGTCGGCTTTTCAACTTATCAGTACCCGAACATGATGCTATGCGATCCTATATTAAGGAGTCGTTGAAGAAGGGTCATATTAGACCATCCTCGTCACCTTTAGGTGCTGTTTTTTTTGTGGCCAAGAAAGATGGTTCATTAAGACCGTGTATTGATTATCGTTCCATTAACAAGATGACGGTTACATATCAGTACCTGTCACCTCTGATGTCTGATTTATTCTCCAGAGTTAAGAGTGCCTGCTGGTTTACTAAGCTTGACCTCAGGGGGGCGTATAACCTTATTCGCATTAAGCACAGGGATGAATGGAATACGGCGTTTAATACTCCGGAAGGACATTTTGAGTACCTGGTGATGCCTTTTGGGCTTACTAATGCCCCTTCTGTCTTCCAGTCCTTTATGAATGATATTTTCCGTGACTTTGTGGATAAGTTTTAATCATCTATCTGGATGATATTTTGATCTTTTCTAGTGATTGGGATTGTCATGTGGAACACATCCGGACTGTGTTCCGGATTTTGAGGGAGAATTCCCTGTTTGTTAAGGGATTGAAATGCCTCTTTGGTGTACAGAGGATTTCATTTTTGGGATTTATCTTGTCTCCGTCGACTATTGAAATGGACCCGGCCAAGGTACAGGTCATTTATGATTGAGTTCAGCCTACTTCTTTGAAGGCCCTCCAGAAGTTTTTGGGTTTTGCTAATTTCTATCGTAAATTTGTAGGTAATTTTTCTAGTATTGTCAAACCACTGACTGATCTGACCAAGAAGGGCGCTGATGTGCTGAATTGGTCTCCTGAGGCTGTCTCAGCATTTCAGGAGCTTAAGCGGAGATTTACTTCAGCTCTAGTTTTACGGCAACCTGATGTCTCACTTCCATTTCAGGTGGAGGTAGATGCTTCTGAGATTGGTGCAGGAGCTGTTTTGTCCCCAAAAGACCCTGGGACTTCTAAGATGAATCCCTGTGCCTTCTTTTCTCGAAAGTTCTCCCCATCTGAACGCAACTATGATGTGGGGAATCGGGAATTGTTGGCCATGATATGGGCATTTGAGGAATGGAGACATTGGTTGGAGGGAGCTAGACATCTAGTTGTGGTCCTCACCGATCACAAGAATTTGATTTATCTGGAGTCGGCCAAACGCTTGAATCCTAGACAGGCTAGATGGGCCTTGTTTTTCACGCGTTTTAATTTTGTGGTCTCTTTTCTTCCGGGCACTAAGAATGTTAAGGCAGACGCCCTTTCTAGGAGTTTCTTTGCTGATTCTCTTAATGTGACCAAGCCTACTACCATCCTAGGTGAGGGGGTAGTTCATTCTGCCATTTCGCCTGATTTGAAACGCGCCCTGGAGGAATTTCAGGAGGATGAACCTGAGCGTTGCCCTATGGGAAGATTGTATGTTCCTGACCAGTGGAGAAAGAGAGTGATGTCTGAAATTCATTGCTCCGCATTGGCTGGTCATCCAGGTATTTTTGGTACCAGAGATTTGGTGAGTCGGTCTTTTTGGTGGCCCGCCTTATCTCATGATGTCAGGAATTTTGTACAGTCCTGTGGGACTTGCTCTCGGTCTAAACCCAGTTCTCGTTCTAGTGGGTTGCTGATGCCTCTGCCGGTGCCCAAGAGGCCATGGACCCATATCTCAATGGATTTTATTTCTGATCTTCCTGTCTCTCAGAGAATGACTGTTATCTGGGTGATTTGTGATAGATTTTCTAAGATGGTCCATCTTGTACCACTCCCAAAGTTGCCATCTTCCGCTGAGTTGGTACCCTTGTTTTTACAACAGGTTGTTCGGTTACATGGGATTCCTGAGAACATTGTTCGGACAGAGGAGTCCAGTTTGTTTCCAGATTCTGGAAAGCCTTTTGTTCCAATCTGGGAATTCAGTTATCCTTCTCTTCCGTGTTTCATCCCCAGACCAATGGAGAGACTGAGAGAACAAACCAGACCTTGAAGTCTTATTTAAGATGTTTTATATCTGCTGATCAGGATGATTGGGTCTCATTTTTGCCCTTGGCCGAATTTGCACTGAATAATAGAGCTAGTTCTGCCACTTTGATGTCACCCCTTTTCTGTAATTTTGGGTTTCATCCTCGATTCTCTTCAGGGCAAGTGGAATCTTTGTCCTGCCCAGGTGTGGACACTGTGGTTGAGAGAATGCAGCAGATATGGGACCAAGTGGTGGATAAGTTGTCACTCTCTCAGGAAAAGGCCCAGCAATTTTCCAACCGGCATAGGACCATTGGTCCCCGGTTTAAAGTGGGTGATATGGTTTGGTTGTCGTCTAAGAATATTCCTATGAAGGTTGCATCTCCAAAATTTAAGCCAAGATTTATTGGACCTTATAAGATTTTGGACATTCTTAATCCTGTTTCTTTTTGATTGCCTCTTCCAGTTATGTTCAAGATCCATAACGTATTTCACAAATCTCTGTTGAAGAGGTTTGTTGAGCCAGTGGTTCCTATAGCAGCACCTCCTGACCCTGTGTTGGTTGAAGGCAATGTGGAATATGAGGTAGAGAAAATATTGGATTCTCGTTTGGTTAGACGGAGGCTCCAGTATTTGGTCAAATGGAAGGGTTATGGCAAGGAGGATAATTCTTGGGTCTCTGCCTCTGATATTCATGCCAATAGATTGGTTCGTGCTTTTCACCGGGCCCATCCTGATAGGCCTGGTGGCGTGGATGAGGGTTCGGTGACCCCTCCTCAAGGGGGGGGTACTGCTGTGAACTCATTTTCTGGTCTACCAGTTGTGAGTTCTCCTTCCGGGCTCCCTCTGGTGGTAACAGGAGGTAGTGAGGTTGATTTAATCAGTAGAGATCTGCCACCTGATAATGAGGATGACGATTGGACCTCAGGAATCTCAGATTGGATTTAAGACAGCCGACGCCCTACTCTGGTGCTGGTGATTCCTTCTGGCTTGTCAGGTCTTGGTTCTCAGCTCTGTTCCAGTCAGCTCAAGCTATGTTTTTCTGCTATAATGTTCACACTTGATTTTGTTGATCTATTCAGTTTTTTGTGTGGTCAGCCAGCCCCGACTGGGGCTGTGCTGAATTTCCACTCTTATTTATCTGTATTTGCCAATTTGCTTTTTGTCCCTTATTAGATTGGCCTCTTTTTGCTCTGTCTCAGAATATTTCAGAGTGCTGATATAGTGAGAGAAGTCTAGTGACTTCAGGGTTAATTTTGTTATCAGAAGTGTTGGACATTTTTTGTAGGGTTTTGGGCAGATTGCAGACAGTTTCTTTCCTTTCCTTTCTAGTTAGTTTGGGCCCCATCATTTGCTCAGCCTATTTTCCTGCCTGTGTTTGTGTTTTCATCTTGTTTCACCGTCAATACGTGTGTGGGGGCTGTCTATTCCTTTGGGGTCTGCTCTGGGGCTTTTAATTTTCCCCTTTTCCTGCTTTAGGCTTATTTAGTCCTCCGGCCGTGATGAGGCATCTAGGTTCATCGTAGGAACGCTCCACGGCTGCTGCTAGTTGTGTGGCTAGGATCAGGGATCTGCAATCTCAATAGTTACCAACCTCTCTGGTTTTCTGTGACCTAGCTTGTTTTGCTTTTTCCTCCTCGGTGACCCATTCATAACAGCAGACTTTGATGGAATGGTCTGCCGGTGTCATGTTGCCTTTGGAGAGCCCCTGATGTACCTAAACAGTGGAAACCCCCCACAAGTGACCCCTTTTTGGAAACTAAAACCCCCAAGGAACTTATCTAGATGTGTGGTGAGCACTTTGAACCCCCAAGTGCTTCACAGAAGTTTATAACGCCCGGGCGTGAAAATAAAAAAATCATATTTTTTTCCACAAAAATGATGTTTTTGCCCCCAATTTTTAAATTTCCTAAGGGTAACAGGAGAAATTGGACCCTAAAAGTTGTTTTGCAATTTGTTTTGAGTAGGCTGATACCCCATATGTGGGGGCAAAACACTGTTTGGGTGCATAGAGGAGCTTGGAAGGGAAGGAGCACCGTTTGACTTTTTCAACGCAGAATTGGCTGGAATTGATATCAGACGCCAAGTTGCATTTGGAAAGCACCTGATGTGCCCAAACAGTGGAAACCCCCCAATTCTAACTCCAACCCTAACCCCAACACACCCCTAACCCTAATCTAAGCCCTAACCCTAGCCCTAGCCCTTACCCTAGCCCTAACCCTAGCCCTAGCCCTAACCCTAACCCTAACGGGAAAATGGAAATAAATACATTTTTTTAATTTTATTATTTTTCCCTAACTAAGGGGGTGATAAAGGGGAGTTTGATTTACTATATATGGCAGGGTTTTATGTTTGGCAGCTGTCACACGCTAAAAGACGCCTTTTATTGTAAAATTAGTTTTTGCATCACCACATTTTGAGAGCTATAATTTTTCCATATTTTGACCCACCGAGTCATCTGAGGTCTTATTTTTTGCAGGACGAGTTGCCGTTTTTATTGGTACCATTTTCGGGCACATGACATTTTCTGATCGCTTTTTATTCCAATTTTTGGGACGCTGAATGAACAAAAACCAGCATTTCAAGAAATTCTTTTGGGGGGTGCGTTTACACCATTCTACGTGCGGTAAAATTGATAAGGCAGTTTTATTCTTTGGGTCATTATGATTACAGCGATACCTCATTTATGTCTTTTTTTATGTTTTGGCGCTTTTATGCAATAAAAACAATTTTATATAAAAAATAATTATTTTTGCATCACTTTATTCTGTGAGCTATAACTTTTTTAATTTTCGACTGATGACACTGTATGGCAGCTCGTTTTTTGCGGGACAAGATGACGTTTTCAGCGGTACCATAGTTATTTATATCCGTCTTTTTGATTGCACGTTATTGCACTTTTTGTTCAGTGATATGATAATAAAGCATTATTTTTTGCTTTGTTTTTTATTTTTATTTTTTAAGGGGTTCGCTAAATGGGTTAACTTATGGGACAGTTTAATAGGGCAGGTCGTTATGGACGCAGCAATACTAAATATGTGTACTTTTATTGTTTTGGGGTTTTTTTATTTCCAAAAAATGAATTTATTAGGGAATATTTTTTTTTTTAAATTTACCGTATATACTCGAATATAAGCCGAGATTTTCAGCCCGTTTTTTTGGGCTGAAAGTCCCCCTCTCGGCTTATATTCGAGTCATATACACCGGGGGGGTCGGAGGGGGAGAGGGGGCGGGGGTGTCAGGTCATACTTACCCGTCCTGACGCTGTCTCTTGAGCCCCCAGCTTCTCCGCGCTCTCTGTTCCTGCCTTCAGCGGTCACGTGGTACCGCTCATTAAAACTCATGAATATGCGCATATTCATGAGTTTTAATGAGCGGTATCACATGACCGCTGAATGCAGGAAGAGAGAGCGCGGAGAAGCTTGGGGCTCAAGCGACAGCGTCAGGACGGGTAAGTATAGCGATACTCACCTGTCCTGCGTCCATGGCTGCTTGCTGCTGTCTGTCATCGATCAGTGACTTGAGACACCAGAGGGCGCGGTGACGTGATTAGTGCACGCCGCGCCCCCTGCAGTCTGAACGTCACTGACTGATGACGTGGCAGATAGCGGTGAGCAGCCATGGACGCAGGACAGGTGAGTATCTGACACCCAGCGACGGAGAGGTGAGTATGTCATTTTTTTTATTTTTACATGCTGCAGCAGCGGCAGCACATGGGGGAATAATCTTAAGGAGCTTCTAATGGGGGCAGCATATGGGGGAACAATCTATGGAGCTTCTTATGGGGGCAGTATATGGGGGAATAATCTATGGAGCTGCTTATGGGGGCAGTATATGGGGGAACAATATGGAGCTTCTTATGGGGGCAGCATATGGGGGAATAATCTATGGAGCTTCTAATGGGGGCAGTATATGGGGGAACAATCTATGGAGCTTCTTATGGGGGAAGTATATGGGGGAATAATCTATGGAGCTGCTTATGAGGGCAGTATATGGGGGAACAATATGGAGCTTCTAATGGGGGCAGCATATGGGGGAATAATCTTTGGAGCTTCTAATGGGGGCAGCATATGGGGGAACAATCTATGGAGCTTCTTATGGGGACACCATATGGGGGAATAATCTATGGAGCCTTTCCCACCCTAGGCTTATACTCAAGTCAATAAGTTTTCCCAGTTTTTTTGTGGCAAAATTAGGGGGTCGGCTTATACTCGGGTCTGCTTATACTCGAGTATATACGGTATTTAGCGATTTTTAAAAAATTATTTTTACACTTTTTTTTTTACTTTATTACAATGTCCCAGGGGGGACATAACTGTCATGTGACAGATCGCTGATCAGTCACATCACAGATCTCTGTCACAGGCAGTGCTGCAGGCTTCCTCATGCGCTTTGCAGGCATGAGGAAGCCGCCTCCCTGCAGGCCCCTGAAGGTCTCGGCCGCCATTTTGGATCCGGGGACCTGCAGGGAAGGAGGCCCCCGCAGCAGCGCTGCACATTGCGCTGCTGCGGGGGTCTCAGGGAAGCATGGAGGGAGCCCCCTCCCTGCCTATGCTTCCCTAAACCCCCGGTACACTGCGATCGTGTTTGATCGCAGTGTGCCAGGGGTTAACGTGTCGGGGGTGGTCCTTGACTGCTCCTGACACATAGTGCCGGGTGTCAGCTGTGATAATCAGCTGACACCCGGCCGCAATCACTACTATCCCATCCATGGGCATAGGAGCCCGGGTCCCATGGACGGGATAGTACGTCAGATGTCAGAAAGGGGTTAAAGAGTTTAGAATGGGTGCAATACAATCGTATGATACCTCAGACTGTTCAGGGCAAACACTTTGCAGACTTTGTGATTCTTTGTGAATCAATATGCCGCTAATCAAATGTTATAGTTTTTATAGTTTCTAAGGTTGATGGTAGACATAAGTCTATTGATGTCAACCTATAGCTTAACATATTGATCCAGAGGAAGGAAAAAACCTGTGAGGCACATGATAGTTGTCCCATATTAGGGGGAAAATTATTTTCCTACCACACATAAAGCAATCAGACAGGTTCCTTGAATCAACATGCCATCACAAAATCTACTACCCATAACCTATAATATTATATTTTTCAAGAAATGCAGCCAGTTAATCCTTTATCTTGTGTAATGAATCGACAATTACAGCATCATGTGGCAGAGGTATCCATAATCTCATTGCTTTTACAGTAATGAATCACCCTCTGTGATTATGATTAAACCTTCCTTCCTCTAAAAGTAAATGATGGTCTCTCGTTACCGTTGCAGGCCTAGGTGTAAAAAATAACATTAGAAAGATCTCGGTACTGTCCCTTCATATACTTCTACGTTGTTATAAGATGAATAAACTGAAATTAACCCCAAGTTTCTTAACCTTGCATTGGTATTGCAGGTTAACCATTTCCTTAATAACTCTTGTCACTCTTCTCTGTACCCTCTCAAGTTCAGCTATTTCCTTATATACTGGAGCTTATCTTTTTGTCATGAGAATCTATGCTTCTTTTAATGCATCCCATTATTTTATTTGCCTTGGCAGCAGCTGTCTGGCACTGGTCACTAAAGTTGTGATTTCCATCGACCCATACATCCAAGTCTTTTCAATGACAGTGTTACCTAGTGTATTACAATTTAGCACAACATTGTATATTTTATTTCCTGAGCCAAAATGCATTTATCTATATTAAGCTTCAATGGCCATTTCTCAGCCCAAGCCTCCAGCTTACATAAATCCTTCTGTAATATTAAATAAGCCTCCCCTGTGTTATCTGGCAAAGTTTAGTATCATCTGCAAATATTGAAATTCTACACTGTATTCCCTCTTCAAAGTCATTAATAAATATGTTAAAAAGAGAATGTCCCAATGCTGACTCCTCTTGTAACTTTTTGTTAACTGTGACCCAATTTGATTGTATTTCATTAAAACCACCCTTAATTTTCTATCACTGAGACAGTTGTTACAGCAATTACAAATATTTTTGCCTCGTCCAATTGCTCTCATTTTATGGACTAACCTTTTAGGTTGCACTGTATCAAATGCCTTTGAAAAGTCCAGATAAGCAACATACATTCTCCACGTTGCCTTAGTCAAGCCTGGACTTACCTCCTCATAGAAGCTGATCAAATTAGTTTGACAGGGCCAAAAGCCCATGTTGATGTGGAGTCATGATATACCGTATTTTTCTGATTATAAGATGCAATTTTTTTCCCCAAAATTTGAAGGGAAAATGGGGGTGTGTATTTATCATGCGGATATACCTTAAGGCCGCGGTGGAGCAGGGTCTCCGGGTTGCTGCTGGAGGAGGCAAAAGTGGTGCGTTGCTGCAGGCCGCAGGCTGAGATAAGGGGATTTTCCGATGTGCGCTGCTGCAGGTGCAACCCACACACCTACCAGATCATGGAGGTGATTGCATCACACTTACCTGTGTGACTGATGTCCTACACAAGCCCTGTTAGTGTGCAATCTTTTTCTACTAGGTAGCCAACCCCTCCATGATCTGGTAGGTGTGTGGGTGGCTGTGTTTATCAGTAATTTCCACCTGTGTTGCCCCTGCCTTTATTAGTGGAGGCTTGCTGCGTCCTGCTAGAAGTGCACTTGTCATCAGACAGGTTTTGGGTAGGCTGTATCTTTATGGTATGTGTTTTTTTTTAATTTATAGTATCCCTGATCACGTCATCTATCATGGGATTTTACTGTATAAATACTGCAAAGAAAAATAATTTAGTAGCTCGTCCTGTTCCTCACTCTTTTCCACCATTTTGCTCACATTATTTTTGAAGAGCCAGCACTATCATTTTTAGTTTCTTATTGTTTATATACAGTCATGTCCGAAAGTGTTTGTACCCCTGAAATTATTCCAGAAAGTGAAGCCTTTCTCCCCAAACATTAATGCAATTACTCATGTTCTGTTATACACATGTTTATTTCCTTTGTGTGCATTGGAACAACACAAAAAAACAGAAAAAAAGGCAAATAATTTCACACACAACATCAAAAATGGACCCGACAAAATTGCTAGCACATTTCCAAAGCCGTGGCTAAACAGCTTTGTTTCAGGCATGTGATGCTCGTTCAAACTCAACTGTGACAAGTAACAGGTGTTGGAAATTTGAAAATCACACAGGAAATCAGATAAAAAGGGGAGAAGTTGATTCAATCTTTGCATTGTGTGTGCCACATTAACCATGGAGAGCAGAAAAAGAAGAGAACTGTCTGATGATTTGAGAACTAAAATTTTTGAACAATATCGACAATCTGAAGGTTGCAAGACCATTTCCAGAGATTTGAATGTTCAATTGTCCATGGTGCGCAACATAATCAGAAAGATTACAACCCATTGTACTTTACCTAGTCTCACGGGACAGGGATGGCAGAGAAAAATTGATGAAAAGCTGCAATGCAAGATTGTCTGGATAGTGGATAAGCAGCCCCAAACAAGTTCCAAACAAATTCAAGCTGCCCTGCAGGGTCCGGGTACTTCAGTGTTGGTGCGAACTATCCGTAGACACGAATTAAATGAAACGCTCTGGCAGGAGACACCGGAGGACCCCACTGCTGACACAGTGGCATAAAAAAACGACAACTTGGGCACATGGCAGAGCTCGGAAGGTGAAGCAGCGTCATTTGACTTTTTTGGCTGGAATTGGGATCGGACGCCATGCTGCGTTTGGAAAGCCCCTGATGTGCTTAAACAGTGGAAACCCCCTCAAATGACACCATTTTGGAAACTAGACCCCCCAATGCACGTATCTAGATGTGAGGTGAGCACTTTGAACCCCCAAGGGCTTCACAGAAGTTTATAACAACTGGGTGTGAAAATAAAAAAATCGTATTTTTTCCACAAACATGATCTTTTAGTCACCAATTTTTGTCATTTTCCCAAGGGTACAAGGAGAAATTGGACCCCAAAAGTTGTTGTCCAATTTGTCCTGAGTACGCTGATACCTCATATGTGGGAGAAAACTACTGTATGGGCACACGTTGGGGCTCGGAAGGGAAGTAGTGACGTTTTGGAATGCAGACTTTGATGGATTGGTCTGCGGGTGTCATGTGCGTTTGGAGAGCCCCTGATGTACCTAAACTATTGAAACTCCCCACAAGTGACCCCATTTTGGAAACTAGACCCCCCACGGAACTTATCTAGATGTGTGGTGAGCACTTTGAACCCCCAAGTGCTTATCAGAAGTTTATAACGCCCGGGCGTGAAAATAAAAAAATCATATTTTTTTCCACAAAAATGATATTTTTGCCCCCAATTTTTTATTTTCCTAAGGGTAACAGGAGAAATTGGACCCCAAAAGTTGTTTTGCAATTTGTCCTGAGTAGGCTATACCCCATATGTGGTGGTAAAACACTGTTTGGGCACATGGCAGAGCTTGGAAAGGAAGGAGCACCATTTGACTTTTTCAACGCAGAATTGGCTGGAATTAAGATCAGACGCCATGTTGCGTTTGGAGAGCCCCTGATGTGCGCAAACAGTGGAAACCCCCCAATTCTAACTCCAACCCTAACCCCAACACACCCCTAACCCTAATCTCAGCCCTAACCCTAGCCCTAACCCTAGCCCTAACCCTAACTCAAACCTTAGCCCTAACCCTAACCCTAATGGGAAAATGGAAATAAATATATTTTTTTTATTTTATAATTTTTCCCTAACTAAAGGAGTGATAAAGGGGGGTTTGATTTACTATTTATGGCAGGTTTTTATGTTTTGGCAGCTGTCACACGCTAAAAGATGCTTTTTATTGTAAAAATAGTTTTTGCATCACCACATTTTAAGAGCTATAATTTTTCCATATTTTGACCCACCGAGTCATATGAGGTCTTATTTTTTTTGCAGGACGAGTTATTGGTACCATTTATGGGTACGTGACATTTTTTGATCGCTTTTTATTCCGATTTTTGGGACGCAGAATGAACAAAAACCAGCATTTCAAGAATTTCTTTCGGGGGGTGCGTTTACACCGTTCCGCGTGTGGTAAAATTGATAAAGCGGTTTTATTCTTCAGGTCAGTACGATTACAGCAATACCTCATTTACGTAATTTTTTTATGTTTTGGCGCTTTTATGCAATGAAAACAATTTTATATAAAAAATAATTATTTTTGCATCGCTTTATTCTGCGAGCTATAACTTTTTTTATTTTTTGCTGATGATGCTGTGTGGAGGCTGATTTTTTGTGGTACAAGATGACGTTTTCAGCGGTACCATGGTTATTTATATCCATCTTTTTGATCGCGCGTTATTGCACTTTTTGTTCGGCGGTATGATAATAAAGCATTATTTTTTACTTTGTTTTTTATTTTTATTTTTTAATGGATTCGCTAAAGGGGTTAGCTAATGGGACAATTTTATAGGGCAGGTCGTTACAGACGCGGCGATACTAAATATGTGTACTTTTATTGTTTTTTTTGTTTTTTTATTTCCAAAAAATGAATTTATTAGGGAATTTTTTTTTTATTTATTTAGCGATTTTTTATAAATTATTTTTACCCTTTTTTTAACTTTATTACATTGTCCCAGTGGGGACATCACTGTCATGTGTCAGATCGCTGATCTGACACATCACACAGCGCTGTCACAGATCAGCGATCTGACACAGGCGCTGCGCAAGGCTTCCTCATGCCGGCACTTTGCAGACATGAGGAAGCCGCCTCCCTGCAGGCCCCCGAAGGTCCCCGCCGCCATATTGGATCCGGGGACCTGCAGGGAAGGAGGCCCCCACAGCAGCGCTGCACATCGCGCTGCTGCGGGGGTCTCAGGGAAGCACAGAGGGAGCCCCCTCCCTGCCAATGCTTCCCTAAACCCCCGGTACACTGCGATCGTGTTTGATCGCAGTGTGCCAGGAGTTAACGTGCCAGGGGCGGTCTGTGACCACCCCTGACACATAGTGCTGGGTGCCAGCTGTGATAATCAGCTGACACCCGGCCGCGATCAGCGGTGCTCCCCCCGTGAGCACCGATGATCGTTATGACGTACTATTCTGTCCATAGGCATAGGGGCCCGGGTCCCATGAACGGCATAGTACGTCAGATGTCAGGAAGGGGTTAATTCCCTAAACTTTTTTTTTGTCATTTATTGCACCCTTTACAGCTCTATATAGCCATAACTGTTTTCTATTATCTCTAGCTTATTTATTCCCATTGGGTATATGTGCTGTTAGCTAATCTTTTGCAAGACATTCAGTCATTATAGGTCATTATGTAATGTATATGGTTTAATTCCATCTATTGTATTTGCTGTACTTTGCTGCCATCTACTAACCGTTGTTATATTATGTTCTTCATGTAATATTACTGGTAGTGTTGAGCATTCCGATACTGCAAATATCGGGTATTGGCCGATATTCGCTGTATCGGAGTTCCGATACCAAGTTCGGATTTTTTACAATATCGAATACCGGAATCGGAAGTTCCCATAATGCAATGAGCCAGTTGTGTTAGCCATGTTAACTAATGGCATGGCTGTGATTGGCTGCTGAAGTGATGTCATCATGATGCGACTTCCGCGCGGGCCTGCCGGGGTCTGTGCGGGCCTGCACAGACCCCCGGCAGGCCCGCACAGACCCCCGGCAGGCCCGCACAGACCCCCGGCAGGCCCGCGCAGACCCCCGGCAGGCCCGTGCAGACCCCCGGCAGGCCCGCACAGACCCCCAGCAGGCCCGCACAGACCCCTGAGAGGCCCATACAGACCCCGCACACACACGCACAGTCTCTGCCCACACACCGCCCACACTCTTCCCCCCTCCCAAACTGGATGTGCAGTAAAGAAAGGGTTTATTTTCATTCCGATATTTGTGCCTCATTGACTTGCATAGGTTTCCGGTATCGGAATCGGCGATACCCGATATTTTTGGGGTATCGGTCCGATCCAATCCGATATTTCCCGATATCGGAAGGTGTCGCTCAACACTAATTACTGGGCTTTACCCATAATACCTTTCTTTCTGCAACTCCTCCTATCTGTATCTCACTTCCTTCTTCTTTGTCAGTGCCATCTTGGACAGTACATGCTTCAGGACTGTAGAAAGGATTCTCTTGTTACTTCTAATTTCGTGCTTCTAACCTGCAGTCCGGGACGGCGCCTCCCATCTTCTAAAGGGGCTTCACACATAGCGATATCGCTAGCAATATCGCTAAAGCGTCACCGATTTTGTGATGCAGCAGCGATATTGCTAGCGATATCGCTATATGTGACACTTACCTCCGACCGACTCCCCTGCTGGCTATCGCTGATCACGCGAGAACGTCCTGGGCGGTTTCTCGTCGGCGGCTTCCTGTTGGGCTTCCTGTTGGCGCAGACGAGCGACGCACAGCTCACTAGCAACCATCTAGCAACCATCTAGCGATGTACTAGCGATCCTGACCGGGTCATATCGTTGTCGTGATCGCTGGTGCATCGCTAAATGTAACGGGACCCTAACGGTGACATCCTCTTCTTTGCTGCCTGTCGTGGCTCCGGTGCAGGCGCACTGCTCTGCCCTGTTGAGGACCAAACCATCACCCATCGGACCAAGATTGGACTTCCCCCCCAATGAGTATAATCTAACTCCTTTTTCTTCTCTTTCAGGTTACATTGGGGCTTATCTACAGCATTACAGAATGCTATAGATAAGTCCCTGATGTCGGTGCCGGCAGCTCATAGTCGAAAAATGGGGAGACAGATTACCTATAAGTTTAGTGTCCTAACAGCCTTAGTACAACACATCTAATTAAAGGATATGTGAAAACATATTTTGTGATCAATATTACCCAAGTGACCTTAACCCATTATTTTGATCTGAGCGTATAATGCCTTGTCTGTTGGTTAAAATTAGATCTAGATATGCTTCCCCTCACCAACCACTTGCTGGGCCCTCCACCAGTTGTGAAAGATAATTGTATTTCATTATTGTTAAAAACCTGTTTCGTTTGCAGGACGTGCAGGTTTATTCTCCCCAATTTATGTTGGTGTAGCTGAAATCCCTCTATAATAATTACTTCTCCCTGATTCGCTGCCTCATCTATTTGCTTTATGAGAATATTTTCTGACGCCTCAATTATATGTGAAGACTTATAGCAAACTCTGATCAGTATTTTATTATTCATTCTCAGTCCCCTTATTTCCAGCCATGGGAATTCTACATTTTTATTTGCCTCACATATATTATCACATAGAATGGATTTTAGGGATAAATGTACATATAAATAAACCCCTCCTTCTTGCTTATTTGCACGGTCATTCTTGAATAGACTATAGGTCTGTAAATTAACTAACAATTCAGTCATAGCTCTCGTCCAGCTATATCTTCATTATCCTCACGATATCATCATTTTCTTCTAAAAATATTTACTCTAATTTCTCCATCTTGTTGGTAAAGGCTTCTGCATGACAGTGCTGCAAACATGGGCTCTGATCGGCAGTAAGATCATTACCACCAGTTAAAGAGCTGCAGCTCCCTTACTGTTAGAAGACAGCATGAGCAAGCAGCTCTGACCGACGGTAAAAAGGTTACCTCCAGTCACAGGCATCGACTGTTAAGAGAGTATTATTCCCAACAGCCTATGCCTGCTGTCACTAATAACAGTGAGAGCAGGTGTCACTGATGAGAGTATTCATGAGCTGGCACCTGTGCACTATAATTAAATAGATTAAAACAATGGCGTTGCATCGCTTCTATTTTTGACAACCAGTGCAGGTAAAATTGACAGATGTGGGCTGCAACCCTCAGTTGTCAGCTTTATCATGGCTGGTTATCAAGAATAGAGGGGACTCATGCCATTTTTTAAAATGATTTAAATAAATAATTTTAAAAAATGGCATGGGGTCCCCCCATTTTTGTCAACCAGCCAAGCTAAAGCAAACAGTATTCTCAGACTGGTAAGGGGCCCTCCCCAGCCTAAAAATAGCAGCCCATAGCTGCTCCATAAAAGGCTCATTTACTAAATGTGCCAATTCTGGTGCTTTGCCTGATTTTTCCTACTTGCCCTGGTGTGGTGGCAAGTGGGTTAATATTTGTGGGGTTGGTATCAGCTGTTTTATGGCAATTGACATCAAGCCTAGGGGTTAGTAATAGAGAGTCATCCATAAGACGCTCCCATTACTAACCCCAAAGCTAGATTGTAAAAAAACACAATAAAATCTTTTAATTGAAATAATACTCAAAGAGGAGATCCCAAAAGGGAAGAAAAAAAAAACACCTGGTTCCCACGCTGCTATACTTCAACCCTCAAATGGAGGAAATCCAGTCGATTCTAGGCATAGGTTCCAATATCAATCCTTTATTTCATGGTACAATGCTTTATTTGTATGTACCAGGAAATAAAGCATTGATATTGGAACCTACTCCTAGAATCGACTGGATTTCCTCCATTTGAGGGTTGAAGTATAGCAGCGCGGGAACCAGGTGTTTTTTTTTCTTCCTTTTGGGATCTCCTCTTTGCGTAATGGAAGCAGACACTGTCTGTCTACACCCTCCTGCTGCAGCTTCATTATATGGGATTGAGCGTATTTAGTAGTTGTGGTGTTACACAACCTCTGAGGGTGAATACCCTGAACAATTCAAATTTTACTTATTACATCTGGTAAAGCCCTATGGGCGCGCTTTTGTGGTTTCTTTTATCCTTAATTGAAATAATGACACAGACTCCTTTATTTGAAATAAAACTAAAAAAGCACAGTTATGTTCACCTTTACAGGTGAAGCCCATGTCACCAGAAAATAAAAAGCAACCTTTATGCTCACCTTTATGCCTAATCCACCAATTCCCATGTCCCCTGGAAAAGAAAAAAATAATAAACAACCTTATCCCTCACCTGCCCGATGTGAAGATAGTCCCCCACTAACAGCTCCTATCAGGCCTGTCCATATTTCCCCTTGAAGGCACAAATATTGTTATAAATATATTTTTATGTGCAATGTGTTTAGTGATGTACGTTATTAGTGATGGAGTTGTGCTCTTACCAGCACTAGGTAGCTGACGAGGAGGGACAGAGTTAATGGTTGGGACAAGCCCAGAGTGAGAGGGGTAAAGTGAAGGAACAGAGCGAGTTTCCTGTCAGGAGTGAGATGGAGTCTATAATGCAGCAGAAGCAGACCTATGGTCTGATTAGCGAGCAGAGCCATATGAAGTCAGTGTCCCTGAAGTGAGAGGAGACAAAGGCTATGTATAACATGATCCAGGGTAGAAAAGAGGAAAAGTGACAGAAGGAGTAAGTGATTCACCAGAGATGAGATCTGGGGAAGGAGACCTTGCGGAACAGTCCCGAGTTCACAAGCCAAAGAGGCAATGGTAGGAATCAGAGCAGGGAATGCATGATGAAAAGAGTGCCCCATGTGGTAGATTCGAGGCATCATCAAGTAGAGAAACTACTAGGTAATTGCCATAGTGACATAAGTAACTCCCCTAAGGTGAAATGAATGCGGAACCGCGGGTTAAGAAATAGGACTCTTGCCTACTGGACTATAGTATCGTTATTGGTGTCAAGGGGGAACTCCCAAAGCATTGTGTTGAGTTGTGGTGAAGGCTGAGGAATGAGGATGTAACAAAGACAGAACTAAGTGAGTTTAGGAAGGAAAGAAAGAATGTATCTGAAGATGTTCCATGTGTTGAGAGAAACATCTAGGAAGATTTGCACCCACTTTCTACTGTACATACTTTTCCCTACACTATTGTTCAGTAAAAGACAGTTTACTTTTGCGTTCTGGTCTGCCTCATTGAATGTTATAACATCTGGTCCTGGCCAGCTAAAGTCACCTGCATCATGCGGTCTGCAAGGGCGTAGTGCCCCTACAGCTAAAGTCCACACACCCAGCCAGGACCCCCATTTTCCTGTAGCATGTCAGGGCGTAGAACACGAGTATCTCGCCTATGGCTACCGCCCCGAACCACGTTACACCTCCTTGATACCGTTCCCTATACTCCAACTTCTGACACCCAGCTAGCTGCCTAATGTCCTGCAGCTCCAGAGTATGATCCTCCAATTTCTTGGCAAGCTCCTACAAAGCTGGCACATTTGAATTTCAAAACATTCAATCAGCTCTATTGGCAATAAAAGCCTCAGGGGTTCTATTTAACCACTGTCCTCTAGAATCGAAAAGAAAAACATTATTGGTATGCTCCATCAAATGTAGAATTGCACAAGAAAGATATAAAATAATTCCAGGGCAATACCAAGGTACCATTATGTGAGACGCAGATTGCCTAGTATGTTTTCACATGGACTTTACATTACTCTGCAGAGGCACAGATCTGCCTGTGCACGAGGCGTTCGTTCATTACAGGACATGAGTTATTACTTTCAGATGTCTTTGGCTTTCCAGTGGCTTTTGTTATCTGGAGTTATTACACTGAAATGTTATTGGACCTATATCTTATGTAGTACTGGTACTTGTAGTTCTAATCTTTTTTTCCATTGTGGAAAGCAAATTTCAGGATACTCTGGAACAGCCAAAACTTGGCTTCTTTTCTTCTTCTCTGACCTTAAGCCATTTGGCAAATCATTCAAAGATCTATTAAAAGACTTCATGTTCCCATTTACAAAGGCTGATTTCTTTTTTTTCTACGACTTATTGAGCTGGAGGTATTAGACTCTGATTTCCTGATAGGTAACTCTTGAGAAAGGACTTGAGAATAAAAAACCCTGTTCGCAATGTATAATGTATCATGTGTTTGGAGCTGTCCTTATCCAATTCTGTCTTACGTATTTTAAAAGAGCTTTTAAGTTTTGTCATAGTACAGTTCATTTACGGCACTGTTTAGCACTCACTAATTGTAAAAGGGTTGGACACTTTATCTTTACTTTTTAAGAAATACCCTGGTTTAGGGAGAGAGTGAAAAAAAGAAAAGTGAGGCACTTCCTCTGAGCGCAATACATTTTGGCCATCAGTAAAAAAAATTATTTTTAGTTGTGGTCATGCTCACCTTCAATCAGTAAGAAATCAATTCTTTAGGCACCTCTCCTCTGTGTCTTCTATAATCCAATAAGGTGTGCAGCTCACTTTGGAGAACTATGTGTTGATCCTACATCGGATCTACATAGGTGGTGAATTCTAAGTAAAAAGAAACTCCAAGCAAATGTGGTGCTAATCACCTTAGGATTTCTTGAATGCATCCATTTCCAGTCAAAATCTATTACTAAAGGTTAATTTATTTTCTAAAAAAAAAATATACTGTATATTTTACAGCACTGTATTTTAAAAATATTTATTTTTTTGAGAAAATAAATTAACTTTTAGTAATAGATTTTCACTGGAAATGGATGCATTCAAGAAATCCTAATATGATTAGCGCAACACTCGCTTGGAGTTTCTTTTTACTTAGAATTTATCTTAACTTTAACAGATTTGTTAGGGACATGATTTTGTGTACACTATTACTATTAGATAGGTATAGACAACGCAAAAAAAGAGAAAAAGGACTAAACTGCAGTGCTTCTGATCAGATTATGGCAATCAATTATACCAAACAGTACAAATAGCCACAAGTGGCAATAAATGGTAGATAACACTTACATTCTGCAAATTAAAACCACTCAGATACATAATGAAGCCTTCAATACTTTGAGGTCAGCCTGCAGCTTCCACACCAGATGCTCTGAAACTGGGATGCCATGGTCAAAAATCCGAGGAAAAAAGAGGAGGTCCAGTCAACACCACTAAATTGGAGATAATCTACAGTAGATCCCAAATGGAATTATATTTTCCACTTACACCAAAGGGAGGGGGCCGGGAGTGATGAACCTTACCCCCCTCCTTCTGGTGAACCTTATTCTCCTCATGTCAAGCCCCTCAAAGCTGTGATTTTTTTTCTCCACTGTGGGGGCCACAAACTTCTCCACATGCTCTTCAGGACAGGGTTCATCAGGAGGAGGGAGGGTGATACAGGCAGTCCACCTCCTCTCACCCTTGGTGTAAGTGAAAAATTCAATACCGTTTGGGATCTAGGTTATCTCCAGTTTGGTGGTATCAACTGGCGCTCCTCTTTTTTCTTTGTAGCTGAATTTGTTTTCTTTTTTTGCGCTTGTTAATACAGCTTTCCTAACAGACTGCACAGCTATCCAATCCATAATATGGTGGAGCATGTGAGCAGACTAATTCATCAGCTTCCTTCAATAAAAAAGCTGCTTTCCCATGTGAGATGTTTTTCAGTTGGCTGATGGACTGATTATTATAGGATAGCAAGTGCACACAAAATCATGTCACCTACACATCTGTCAAAATAGTGATAATATGCTGTGTTAAACCCAGTTAAAGGAAAGATGTCAGTAAGATCAACCCTCTTAAGCCATCTACATGGGCATGTAGGTCATAGGAAACTGAATAAAATGACTCCTTGATATCTGCGATCTGATGTCTTATTCTAGAGAAATCAGCGGTTTTCTTAATATGTAAGTGAGCTGTTAAGATCTATGGGCCGGACACTGATCTCCCTAAGAATCTGCCTCTGGGATTTATCTTAAAGGGAATCTCTCACCCCTTTATTGAGATATCATATAATGATATCATTCAATTGTGTTTCACATAAGGATTCTCTTATTACTTTTGCTTCCCCTTGACAGCGCACCTTTCATGCATAAATACTTTGTTTATATCAGTTCAGATGTATGTAAACTGCCGCTGTCTGGTCCGCTGGGCGGGGCTTATTCACCTGCTCCCCCCCTCCCTGTCTTGCTCTATGCATTTTTTCTTGTTCCAGAAAAAATGTTGCATTGAATGCAAGGCCTTGCTTGCCCCAAAGTTACATGCACCCCAATAAGCTTTTTCAAGCGACGTACTGGATGGCCACCAGAAAATCCATTTCACATTATTCATTTTGTACTCCTATTCTGTTTTCTTATGCATTGACTGCAAGGCTTGCCCTGCTACAAAGTCATAGGCATCCCCAATAAGCTTTTAAACCCACATACTGGATAGGCACAGGAAAATCCACTTCACATTATTCATTTTGTACTCCCATTCTGTTTTCTTATGCATTGACAGCAAGATCTGCCCTGCTGCCTAGTCATATGCACCCCAATAACCCCAATCCCCCCGTGGAAGAAACATGTAGGAGGGTCTATTAACAAAAAATGTCCCATTAAAAAGGAGCGTGTCTCCTAGACTTGCAATGGCCATACACTAAGTGTGTTGACTGTGAAACATTTTCCCTTGTGGGGTACACCTCAACCTTTGGCAGGAAAGCCTGATTTAAAACTATGCCCAATTTAAAGAAGCGAGTCTCCTACACTTGGAATGCCCATACACCTGGTGTATGGGCTGGCAAACATTTCACTGTGGGGTACACCTCAACCTTTGGCAGAACAAGCATTTGACGCCTAGCAAAACCACCCAGCCTTGTTCAGAATTCGACCCTGGCTGTAGCAGCATGGAATACGTTAATGCTGGTGATCTAGTGGCGGCGGATGATGAGACTTGGAAGAAGGCCTGATTAAAAAATAGGCCCAATTTCTCGGAGCGGGTCTCCTAGACTTGGCATTCCCATACACTTAGTTTATGGGCTGGCAAACATTTCCCCTGTGGGGTACACCTCAACCCTTGGCAGAACAAGTATTTGATGCACAGCAAAACCACCCACCCTTTTTCAGAATTCGACCCTTGCTGGCTTCCATCAAGTTGGTGTGACGGGGAATATTTGCACGCCTTCTGTTTGCAGCCACCACATTGCTTTTTCCTGCCTGAAGTGGTGCAACGCCTACTTCCCCCTGTGTGCTGCTGTCCTCGTTTTGCTTGTCCTCCTGCCAGGTTGGGTCTGTTACTACATCATCCACCACCTCATCTCCCACTTCCCCACCCTGGGCCTCCTCCTGACTTTCCGGCAATTGTGTCTCATCTTCGTCCACCTCTTGTGACCGTGGCTGCTCTAAGATTTGGGCATTGCTACCTGGAATATCATCTGGCCCCACTTCAAGTGGACTGGGCAAAAGGCACGAATCTGCAAATGGAAAACTGAATAGCTCTTCGAAGTGTACAAGTGTGGGATCAGTTGTCTCAGGGCACTCAGCATGGTGGGAGGAAGGAGGATCAGGGTAAGGAATATGCAGTCCCGATTCACGGCAACTCGGGCTTCAATAGTGCTGTCTTGATGCGGTCCCCTAGGAGTTTCGGCACTAAGGTCCAGCTAGAATATGTGGGTGTTTTTGGTGGCCCAATTTCAGCTTGCCCTTGTCCTTGGCCTTCACCATCACCATCATGTCCACTTTCCCATCCCTTGCCACACGCCATGCCCATTGTAAATGGACTAGAATATTAGACACGTTCAATACAAAAGGGAGATTTGGGAGGCAACTTGTATGTGATACGTGTGCTGGAAAACCACACTTTTACCTATCTATACTTTAGATTAAAATGTGTTTGCCTTATCAGATTTAATAAGTACTATAAAAGACTGCAAAGAAAATACAATGTATAGGCCTAAAATGGTCAAACTTTTGGCAAAGATAAATGAGATGAGGCCTGTTAGGGAGACACCACAACCAAAAATTTCTGGCCTGTATTTTTTATAAAAAACGTTTGTGCCAAATACTGCTGTATATATAAGTCCAGTGACACCCAGGACCAAAAAAGGAATCAGCCGTAAACTGGCCAAACTTTGAGCACGCACAGATATGAGCTCGTACAGATATGAGCTCGTACGGAGATACCACTACGATCATTTTTTTTTTGTTTAAATTTTTTGAGGGGTAAATACTGCTGTAAACTGGCCAGACTTTCAGCACACACACAGATATGAGCTGGCAGGCAATATACCACCCCGAAAAATGTGTGGCCTGTTTTTTTTTTTATTTTTTGGCTAAACAGTGCTGTATATAAGTACAGTGCCAGACAGCAAAAAAAAATTAATTTAGGGCTAAAATGACCAAAAATTTTAGAAGACGGATGGATGAGGCGAGTCACAGATATACCACACTGTAAAATATGCGGCTTGTCTGTATTTTTTGGGGGGTTCAGCAAAATAGTGTCAAGAAATTGTGTAAGAATACTCAACCATACCACATAAAAAATAAATATTTCTCTGCACACTCAAAAGGGCTGTTTGGGACCCCTTTAAAATTGCTGGATTTTCACGCTGTGCTGTGAAACTTATCTGGCTGTATTGTGTCAAAAAGCTAATGGAGGGAAAAAAGGGCTCTGGATTGCTTTGCAATAAAAAAGCTCTATTAGCCCTGGCCCAAGAAATTTTCAAAGCCAATTACACCTTGGACTAGGTATATATGGCCAATATATCCCACAGGTAGCAGCAGCAGCACCAGAACACAGGACCCTCTTGATATATGCAATGATATGTATATACACACAAACAGTGCCTGTGGGCCTAACACTGGAACCTACTGTATATACTCTGGAATTAGTCTTTAGAAGGACTGTTGTTTTAGCTGGACATGAGTTCTTTAGGATGGTAGACCCCACACTCACTAATTAATCCCCAATTCTGACCCTGTCAAGGCAGGATCTCATCCTACACTATCTCATTCCGGAGCTGAATGCGGCGAGGAAGGCAGCGTCCGATCTCTTATACCCCTGATGATGCTGTGTGGCCTACCAATCATTGCACGACCACAACAAAGATGGCTGCGGCATTTCATTGACTGGCAAAGAATCCCTGCATCGTGATTGGTTCTGTAAAGTCCGCAAAAAAAACTGGGTGGAGACCCGAGTTCCCCCAAGTTATCCCGGATATGCTCGGTGCTCACCGAGTACAGTGATACTCGGGCGAGTAACGAGTAGTGGCGAACACGTTCGCTCGTCACTAGCAGTCAGCATTAGGGATGAGCGGACCAGTGGAAGTTCAGGTTTGTTGGGTTCGACCAAAAGCGTTGGCTTTTTTTTGCGTGTTTTTCTATTGTTTTTGTGTGTTTTTCCATTGTTTTTGTGTCCTCTTTTTCATTAGCATTTCCTGGTATATTTCTAACCTTCCCATTGACTTGTACTGTAAACTAAGGGGCATCTTGAATGGTCATCTGACTTCTTTTAGCCACTTTGAGTCTTTTGATGCTCAAAAACCTGAACTGATGCAGAGCAAGTAGTTTTTACATAGAAATGCATATTTTAATTCTTTTGAACATATTCTGAATACTTTTTCATTCAGGGTTCAGAGCAACCTAAAAAAGTCATTGTGTACACACACCCATAGAGGCTTCAATAGGGGCAAAATTACTGTGCAGGAATACGTCTCTCTCCTTGACTTTAAAAATTAGGAGGTATGTCCTTCTGTCACTGTAACCCTGCCTCCTTCACCCATTATTTTTTTGATTGGAGTGAGAGGGGCCTAATTAGAACATTTCCATGATTTTTATGTACAACTCTGCACAAACCCATCATTAAAAAGAGCTTTAACCATTAAAATACATTAATATGCTGCTCATATAGCCCGAACCTGGGTTTCGTTATTCCCAGCTTCTTCTGGGGCATATTTCAAAGAATTACTTGAAATATACACCATTTATGGGAAGTATATGATATTGTAGCTGGTGATTTTTGAATACTGACTTTGTCACTGTAGGGTGAGAGGCCTGTTCCTAAACCATCACTAAAATTCATCAGCATTTTTTATTGATGCCACATTACAGCCTGTATTTAGCTGCATTCTCTATCTCGGACAGTTGGGCATTCTCTACAAACGTAAAATCAGTGGAATCACTCAGCAAAAATCTTATATCTAAGATTAATTTTACTGAAACCATAAATCTTAGCTATAAACCTTATCTTAAAGTGAGTCGCCGCCTTTTATCACCACATCATTTTCTGGGTCAAATATCTGCGGTGATTAATGTTTTAATATATTTTATATTGATGATCTCTTTGTAATACTGAACTACAAATTCCCTACATAAACATAAATTTAAAGAGTACTTGTCACCACTTTTGACATCTCTATTTTAGTAAATACTTCTATTCCCCAGGAGATAACCATCCTGGAACATATTTTCCTTGAACTTCCTTGTTATGCTTTTTCGCTGTTATTTCCTTTGAAAATGTAAGACTAAACAAACATTTAGGTGCTATCATTCCCCCTGTAAAAGTTAGGTGTCTATTTACAGTATCGCATTGCTAGCTCCCACTTTCAATGTCTGTGCTTCCATAGTCAGTGGGTTACAGGTCGTTTGCAAGATTTACCTTTTAGATTGTAATATTTGATTACCGTATATACTCACGTATAAGCCGAGATTTTCAGCCCATTGTTTAAGGCTGAAAGTGCCCCTCTGGGCTTATACTCGTGTCATATACGCCAGGGGGTCGGCAGGGGAGGGGGAGCGGGGGTATCAGATCATACATACCCCCTCTTGGTGCGGTCTCTGCAGCCCCTGCTTCTCCCAAGGTGACCGCTGAAGGAAGGAAGAGCTGCCATAGACCGTGGGATAAGCAGGGGCTGCAGAGACTGCGCAAGGAGGGAGTAAGTATATGCAATATTCACCTGTCCCCGTTCCACCGCCGCGCGCCGCTCTGTCCTCCGCATCCTCTGGTTGTGACGTTCAGGTCAGAGGGCGCAATGAAGTGGTTAGCGCGCGCCCTCTGCCTGAACAGTCACTGACAGAGGTCCCGGAAGACAGAGTGGCGCGCAGCGGTGGAACAGGGACAGGTGAATATCTCAGGCACCCGGGCCTGAGCCAACAGCGACACCGGCAACTGCCCCCCAGCGCCGAGAGGTGAGTATGTCATTTTTTTTATTCGCAGCAGCATATGGGGCCATAACCTTTGTGGAGCAGCATATGGGGCATAATCTATGAAGCATCTTATGGGGCAGCATATGGGGCATAATCTATGGAGCAGCATATGGGGTATAATATATGGAGCATCTTGTGGGGCAGCATATGGGGCATAATCTATGGAGCATCTTATGGGGCATAATCTATGGAGCATCTTATGGAGCCATAACCATTATGGAGCAGCATATGGGGCATATTATTCTATGGAGCATCTTATGGGGCCATTATTAACCTTTGTGCAGCATTATATGGAGTGTATTTTGTATGGAGCATCATATGGGGCCATCATGAACTGTATGGATCATTATATGGGGCTCCTGATTCAATATGAATATTCAAAAACATTTATCCTACTGATATCTCAATTAATTTTACTTTTCTTGGTATCTATTTTTATTTTTTGAAATCTACCAGTAGTTGTTGCATTTTCCACTCTAGGCTTATACTTGAGTCAAGTTTTCCCAGTTTTTGTGGCAAAATTAAGGGGGTCGGCTTATACTCGGGTCGGCTTATATTCGAGTACATACGGTAAGTGTTATCTATATATACTTCCCTTTGATTATAATCATGATTATGTATTTTTGTATTTACTGCATTGTATTATGTGAGAATTTAATTTAGAATTAACTGTTTGTATCCACCTGTCATTTTCTTTCCCTTCCTAATTAATTTACATAGACTAATTTTTTGCCTAATGATATCATTTCGATCAGGTAAAATTTTAATTTACCTCGTCAGGAGGAAATTCGATTTGCAGAAAAGTTATTTTCCGCAAATTTAGTACCTCTTATTATGTTCTGGCGTTTTTTCCAGACCACATGGCATAATAAACGTAAAATGTAAATAATATAAAATAAATAAAAATGTATAATAAAAAAACCCCTCAAAAATAATAAAATAGACCTTACTGCTTACTTCTTTGGCTATGCCTGTTTTCTGCCTGCTTTACAGTCCTCCATGCCTTCACTGTGTCGCATCTCTGGCCTAGTTTTCACTCTAACTTGGGGCTTTGGCTTGTTCGTAGGCCTCAAACCATACACAGGGACTGTTCGTGGCTGGAAGCCTTAGCCTAAAGTGAACTCCAAGGATGGAAACGGAATGGAAATGTAAATGACCGGAAAGCAGAGAGCAGTGGGGGGCAGGCGGCGAGGTGTTTGTTTTATTTCTTTTAACCTTTTGCCGACTCTCAACTGTTCAGCAAGATGGCAGCCGTGACTTCCACTCGAATAAATTCGCCCATCTCTATTGACACCCTAATTGTTTCTTCCCTCACGTTTTTGGTCTAATTAATGTTTGTCAGTTAGCCTTATCACTTGTACATTGGCCTAAGGAAGACATTAGATGAATGTTGAAATGCGTTGCCCTGCACATTTGTATATAAAATAAACTACTGATCGAACTTCTGAACCACTTTCTTCATTCAGCAGCGCTTTACCATTCCCTATATATTTTTCTTTTTTATAATTACTACTTTCCAGTATTCACCAAAAACTATACACTTCATAAGAAAACTAAATGTGCTGCAGCATTGTTATGAAATACGGAAAAAGTTGGCAACTCTGCATATTCTTCTATTGTTCAGTTGGAGGAGCCTGAAACACGAGGAGAATTTACTGCTGTCATCATTGTCATCACAAGTGTTAAATAACAAAAATAAAATATTCCCAATCTTAAGAGAGTATTAATGAGCATGGATTTCTTTCCTCACTTCATAGCAGGAAACAGGGGGGACTGCAGATCCTTGTGGAATTTTTAATTCATATTTTAGTCATAATTATGAAGTAGAGTGAGAACACTGCGACATCAGCTTTCCTGAGTCACTAATGTAATATAAGCAGCTGGCTGTGTATTTGGGAAATTTAGGTTACCTACTGCATGACTTAAAGGGAAATGTCAAAAACTTCTACTCCCGAAATCATTTATATGATTGTGCAGCTCTTTAAAAGATAAACAAGTTAATCCTATTATGACCCCAAAACACTGCTCTATCAGTGAGAAATCACATTTTGAAGTTCAGGATATATGTTTCTAGAAGTACATTGGGGCGTGACGATAAACTTACAGCTTCTCAAACTCATGCTGTATTCCATGAAGTCTTTCAACCTATCATGCACCCATCCTTATTCAATAAGGATGCTCAAATAAATGATTTTTCTCTTGTCTTACTGTCTGTAAGATAAAACCCAGCATTTACTACATTCTTGCAAATTTCAGATGAGACTCACCCATTCAAGTCTATGTGTGCTTAAAAAAAATCGCATCTCACACTGAACATCCGAGTGACATCTAATTTATATTATAAATCTAGGAAATTGTAAGTGAATATGTACTTTTTTTTATTGTACTGTAGATGTATAAAAACAGATCACACATGGATATCACATGGATGTCACACGTAAGTAAAAAATGGACACACGGATGGCACATGGATGTAAATCGGATGATAATTAGATGAAAATCATCTTTATCAGATAAAAATCATCTGCGTTTATTTTATGAAACTCACAAGTTTTCATACGCTCATCTACAGCTGGTCTGTGGCTGAGAAACTCTAACTGCATCATCATGTCCCACTCCATTTCCAGACACATAAAGTATATATGTAGAAATTCAAAAGGCGATATAACACTGCTGGAGCATGGAGAAACCAATTTGATTATCGTTTAAAGGGCTACATAGTCATTTAAATGGTTTGGGTGCAGTAGAAGTCTCTGACAAGTTCCTTTTAATGACAATCAGGAAAACTTTCAAAGAAACAATGTAGACACTTGGAGATAATAAAATGCTATAAGTTATATGCAAATATATAAACATAGGCATTGTAATAAATTACAAGGGGAAGCGATAAAACACCCCAAATTTCCTTTATTGTCAGAGACTAGCTCATGCACCTACATGGGTCATTTATTCAGATTCTCATTTGAAAAGAGTCACCACTATTTTATGTGCTTTTTATACATAAATCAATAGTACATGTATAAAAACGAAACTTTGTAATGTACCTTATTAGAGAAATCTGCTTCTTTCTCCTCCTGAACTGATCTTTCATTCTTAAAATTTTCAATTCACGGTAAAATCTGTCTTTAGTAAACACAGATTTTCCCATCACTGAGATAGGAGATGACAATTGGTGATCATAAAATTCTATATATAACTGTAATTGTTATTTCAAAACTTGCAGTGGAAGGATTGTGTCATGGTGGGATGATACACATGATTGGAATGCCAACCTTGAGGGCTACAACTTATTTATTAGAAACAAGATTAACAAGAGGGGATGAGGTGTTGTATGTTACGAAACCGTATACCTCCACTGAGATCCGAGCTTTAGAGATTGGTAGCTCTGTAGAAACTGCTTCGGTAAGAATACAACAGAGAAGAACAGAAAGGACACTACTGTAGGTGTTTACTATAGGCCACCTAGATTCACTGAAGATATGGATGAACTCTTTTTACATCAGATGTCTCTGTTCTCAAAAAACTATGACAGTGATCATGGGAGATTTTAACTATCAAAATATTTGTTGGGAATCTCTCTCAGGGAAATGTAATGGGTCCAGAAAATTCTTATCTTCTGTTGCTGACAACTTTATATTTCAAAAGGTAGAAGAGAGAACAAGAGGATCTGCAATCTTGGACTTAATTCTTACCAACAGCGAGAAAATGGTTGATGAAGTAAATGTGGCTAGGAATTTATGAGATAGTAATCAGGCTATCCTCAAAGTTTGGATTACAAGAGGAGGAAGACATGCAAGGACTCAGACTTTAAGGTTGGACTTCAGAAAGGCAGATTTTAAAGGAGTCAGAAAGAGGGTAGAAAAGGTTTAATGGCTGGATGTCATAAAGGACAGAAATGTCCAAGAAATATGGGAGATTTTGATAAATGAAATTCTCACTGCACAATCAGTAACAATCCTGAAAAGAAGGAATAATTAAAAGCATTTAAAGAGACCAGGATGGATGAAAACAGAACTTAATCACTTGTTAAAAAAGGAAAAAAAAATGAATATCAAATGGAAATTGGGGCATATCTAAAGAAGAATATAATGCTGTCTGCAGGGAATGCAGGGCAAGCATTAGAAGAGCTAAAGCCAGTACTGATGTTAGACTTGCTATAGAGTCTAAAAGCAGTAAAAAGGGATTCTGGGGGAATGTCAGAAGCAAAAGAAAAGTCAAAGATTCTATAGGATTTTTGCAGGATGAAAAGGGTGAAGTGGTCAAAAATGATGTTGAGAAGGACACACTTTTAAGTTCTTATTTTGCATTTGTGTTTTCCAAGAAAGCAATAGTAACATCAACTTATCTTCATTGTGCCATACCAGGAAAGATCTTTGAACAAATTATTAAACAGCATGTATGTAAATACTTGGATAATAATACAGCAATTAACCAGAGCCCTGATGGGTTTGTAGCAAACAAATCTTGCCAGACTAATCTAATTTTCCTCTATGGTGAATCACTGACTGGGTGGATCAGAGAGATGTGGTAAATATAGTATGCGTCGAATTCAGCAAAGCATTTAATAAAGTATCTCATACTATGCTTATTGAAAAAATGACCAAGTTTGGGAAAGCAGCAAGGGGAAGAGCAGGAAGTTTACCTGATCTACTGCAAGTACTTTTTTTCTCCCACTTTATTCTACCGCCTTTACTCATCAATAAACTGTTTTCCCTGTTGGATTATAACTGTGGTTCTGGATCCTGATTGCCTGTGCTGCAGTGACTGTGGAGGAGAGGTCAATTGCCTGGGGTTGCATCTTTCCTGTCTATTTTATGTACAAGTGGTCAGGGTGCTTGCTGACTGTGCTCCAGTGGACACGCCCATGACTACCACCCCGTGCAACCTTGTTACAAACACACTGCTACACATCAGCTCTGCTTGGTGGGTCTAGTGGTTGTCAAATGAATGCTAGGATTTGATTTGTATACTTGTGGTCACATGCTGACTAGAGTCTCAGCAACAATCGTTCAATAGACTCTATTGTGAAGTGGCTTAGACTCTAGTTGGCATGAGACCACAGATATGCAAATCAAACACTTCTGTCTATGTCTGTTACTGGAATCGTCAAGCGGAGCAATATAATTGTGATGTGTACACTAGACACCAATAGGATTCAGCAAGATGCAGGACGTACTAAAATATTTCCTCATTAGTGAACATCACCTTTCATTTTTGAATAATGATCACTGGTAGAAAAAAGGCTTTTTTGTTGGTAGAAAATGCATTAAATTATTGTTGATGATATCTTTGGCCTAGGGATGAGATACCCCGGATATCATTTGAGAATCTGAGGACACAGATGTGGTCATCACTCGGCGAGCATTAGCTGGTGCTTTAATTCGAAACTTAAAATCCACCCTGCATGTTTGGCGCCTGTCACACAGCCAATAAGCATGCAGGGATTGCCTGTGAGTCACTGTAATGCCATAGCCATCTTGATTACCTCATCAGAGGTTAGAAAATGACTGGCATCGCCATGCTCAGCTTTCTGACACTGTTGCCCAGCTCAGAGACAGTTCTTATTACAGAGATAGTTATTGTCCAGGCCTATGTGTGCACAGTTTAAAGAATCAGAGCCCTCTAGTCTTAATACTGGTGCTGATGCTGAACCATCATGCTAACAGTCCTTCTAGGGGCTAATCTTGTGTTTTGCTGTTTGTATCAGATACATTCTGCATTTAGCCTAGGGAGAGACAGTTTCAGGAGCAGGGAGAGTGGCTGAATACAGTCTCTAGACAGTGCTTCAGGCTTTGCAGTCCGTTGCAAAATATATAGCTGCAGCAATTGACCGCATTCTTTTTATTAGGTGAAAAAATGACTATATTGTCATCCATAGAGTATTGTGCTTTGTAGTATGTTTCGGTGTTATATAACACTCCCAAAAAGCGTTGAAAAGTTTTACCATATTCAATTTCTCATCCATATACTATTATGTGCTCTGTGGTACATATGGGTGCTATAAAACACTCCAAAAAAAGCATTGAAAATGTTTTCTGGATTCAATTACTCATTCATAGAGTATTACATGCTTTGCTGTACATTTTAGTGCTATATAACACTACAAAAAAGAGTTGAAAAATATTTCTGGATTCAATTACTCACTCATACAGTATTACATGTTTTCTGTTGCATTTTGGTGGTATGTAACAAAGCATGTAAAAAAGCATTGAAATTTTTTCCCTAAAAGCATTGAAACATTTTCTGTATTCAATTTTCACCCACAGAATATTAAGTGCTCTGGGGTACATTTCTGTGCTATATAACACTCAAAAAAAGGCGTTGAAAACTATTTCTGGATTCAATTACTCATCCATATAGTATTACATTCTTTGAGGTACATTTCTGTTATAACACTCCCTCAAAAACATAGAAAAATTGTTCTGGATTCAATTACTCACCAATAGAGTTTATTTGCTTTCTGGTACATCTTGGTCTTGTATAACACTCCAAAAAAGCATTGAACATTTTTTACAAATTCAGTTACTGATCCATAGAGTATCACATGCTTTGCTGTACATTTCATTCTTTTATAACAATTCAAAAAACTATTACAAATTTTTTCTTGACTCAATTAGTCATCCATAGATTATTAGGTGGTTTTATGTTGCATTTCGGTGGTATATAACACTGCAAAAAAGGGTTGAAAAATATTTCTGGATTCAGTTTCTCACCCATAGAGTATTACGTGCTTTCTATTACATTTTGGTAGTATAAAACACTGCAAAAAAGAGTTGATTTTTTTCTAGATTCAATTACTTTTCCATAGAGTATTACAGTATAACATCCTTTTGGTTACATTTTGGTGGTATATAACACTCCAAAAAGGCATTGAAAAAAATTTCTTGACTAATTTAGTTGTCCATAGAGTATTAGGAGCTTTTTGTTACATTTTGGTAGTATATAACACTATAAATAAGATTTGAAAAATATTTCTGGATTCAGTTACTCTCCCATAGAGTATTTTATGCTTTCTGCTACATTTCTGTGCTTTATATCACTCCAAAAAAGCATTGAAAATTATTCCTGGATTCAATTACTCATCCATAGAGTATTACATACTTTGAAGTACATTTCTGTTATAACACTCCCTAAAAGCGTTGAAAAATTGTTCTGCATTCAATTACTCACCCATAGCAGTTATGCGCTTTGCGGTACATTTTGGTCTTATATAACACTCCAAAAAGCATTTAAATTTTTTTACAAATTAAATTTCTCATCTGTAGAGTATTATATTCTTTGCTGTACATTTCGTTCCTTTGTAACACTCAAAAAAAAGTCAAAATTTTTTGGGATTCAATTAGTCATCTACAGATTATTAGATGGTTTATGCTACGTTTCCGTGGTATATAACACTCTAAAAAAGCGTTGACAAATATTTCTGGATTCAATTACTCACCCATAGAGTATTGCATGCTTTCTTTTACATTTTGATGGTATTTAATACTCAAAAAAGTGTTGAAAAATATTTCTGGATTCAATTACTCATCCATAGAGTATAATTTGCTTTTGGTTTCATTTTGGTGGTATATACAGTATTTTTCAGATGATAAGACACACCGGACCATAAGAAAAAAAATTAATGTGTCAAAAGGGGTCTGTCTTCCAATCCGAATTCAGCTTACCGTGGGGATCAGCATCACTGGTTTAGCGTAGTCACAGGGGGTGTTCTGTGGTCCTGCGATATTACTCCCATCCCAGACTCGTGCGGCAGGTTCGGTGGTGCTCTGCAGTGCGGGGGCTGTGCTGGCATCTTGTGAAAGCCCAAAGGCCCCAGACATCCATTGCTGTGATGCGGTGGACTCCGTGGAAATGGCTGCTGGTGGTGGTGCATGCTCAGATTGAGACCTCGTCAGCGAGATCTCATCCCGAGATCTCGTCTCCCGAGATTTCAGGATGAGATCTCAATCTGAGCATGCTCCACCCCCGGTGGCCATTATCCAGGAGGCCACCACATTACAGCAATGGATGTACAGGGCCTCAGGGCTTTCACAAGATGCCGGTGCAGCCCCCGCACCGCAGAGCACCGACGAAACTGCCTCACCAGCCTGGGAAGGGAGTGTGATAATCGCCCTGCAGCGTCAGACTGCCACAGAATCACCCACTCCCGCTGCCACCACACTAGTTGTAAGTATATTCCGACTATAAAACGCACCCCCATTTTCCCCAAAAAAAATTTGGGGAAAAAGTGCATCTTATAGTCTGAAAAATATGGTAACACTCCAAAAGGCAGTGAAAAAATTTCTGGATTCATTTAGTTCTCCATAGAGTATTAGGTTCTTTCTGTTACATTTTGGTAGTATATAACACTCTAAAAAAGAGTTGAAAAATATTTCTGGATTCAATTACTCACCCTAAGAGTATTGACAAAGGCTATCCGGCCGAAACGTGCGTTGGGGGGGTACAACCAGGTAGGACCTTTACTATCGACCAGTCTGAGGTAATATTATGTAGTTTAAATTCTTTCTCTGGATGTTGACATGTTCAGTGCATAGTATGTGTGGTGGTAGGTTCCACCACAGGGGGTAATGATACCTATGGGCCTCAATATACATCATGACTGGCTGTTTGTATTACTAAGGGATGATGTAGGATTTTCTAATTTTGTATTGTTTATTGCTGTATTCACTATTATCCCTGTGGTCATATACCTGCATGTGCCCCATTTTTTGCCCATGTGCTTTTTATGGTCATATTGACTCTTATCTCACTGCTTCTTGTACCTTGGATTTATGCTAATAAAGCTATTTTTGTATTTTTGTATACATTTCTTGTATTGGACTTTTTTCGTCTTTTATATATTTGATTTAGGTGTCTACCTGTTGTGGTAGTCACCTGATCGGGGACTCAGATTGATGACGCATCCAAAGACTTCTGTAAATGCATTTTCAGTCATCTCATGCACCAATCATGATAAGGCGTCATGATCTTGATGCATCTGGGGTATTCTGCGCATGCGTGTGCACGATCAGATGACACAAACAAGGACCGTACACACAGCGGCTAGTAAGGTAATTCTCAAGTGGTGGAAGAGGGAACAACGCAAAATAAAGAAAAAAATAAATAAATAGATAAACCAATACGGTAATCAGGAGGAGTGGTAATTCTAAATAAGCCTTGAGAAAAGAGAGTTCTTTATTATATGTAAAGTAGATAAAGCAATGTAAAACAAGCGGTCATGTGATCGCCGTATCACACATCAGTAGGTAATGAAAAACAAATAGGATCAGAGACATTCGGTAATTATATCTATTAACCCCTTTCTGCCATTAGACGTACTATCCCGTCCATGTGCCCTGGGACTTAATTCCCAAGGACGGGATAGTACGTCTAATGCTGATCGCGGCCGGGTGTCAGCTGATTATCACAGCTGACATCCGGCACAATGTGTCAGGGGTGGTCACGGACCGCCCCCGACACGTTAACCCCTTGTACACCGCGATCAAACACGATCGCGGTGTACCGGGAGTTAAAGGGAAGCTTCGGCAGGGAGGGGGCTCTCTCCGTGCTTCCCTGAGCCCCCCACGGCAGCGCAATGTGCAGCGCTGCTGCGGGGGACTCTTTCCCTACAGGCCCCCGGATCCAAGATGGCGACGGGGGCCTTCGGGGGCCTGTAGGGAGCTGACTTCCTCACTGCCTGAAAATTAAAAAAAGGGTAAAAATAATTTTAAAAAAATCGCTAAATAAATTAGTAAAAAAAAAAAAAATATTCCCCAATAAATTCATTTTTTGAAAATAAAAAAAACAAAACAATAAAAGTACACATATTTGGTATCGCCGCGTCCGTAGCGACCCGCCCTATAAAACTGTCCCATTAGTTAACCCCTTTAGCGAACCCCTTAAAAAATAAATATAAAAAACGAAGCAAAAAATAATGATTTATTATCATACCACCGAACAAAAAGTGCAATAACGCGCGATCAAAAAGACGTATATAAATATCCATGGTACCGCTGAAAATGTCATCTTGTCCCGCAAAAAAAGAGCCACCAAACAGCATCATCCGCAAAAAAATAAAAAAGTTATAGCTCGCAGAATAAAATGATGCAACAATAATTATTTTTTATATAAAATTGTTTTCATTGCAAAAAACCGACAAAACATAAAAAAACGACCAAAATGAGGTATCGCTGTAACCGTACCGATGCAAAGAATAAAAGCGCTTTATCAAATTTACCACACGCGGAACGGTGTAAACGCACCCCCCCAAAAGAAATTCATGAAACGCTGGTTTTTGTTCATTCTGCGTCTCAAAAATCGGAATAAAAAGCGATCAAAAAATGTCACGTGCCCAAAAATGGTACCAATAAAAACGTCAACTCGTCCCGCAAAGAATAAGACCTCACATGACTCGGTGGGTCAAAATACGGAAAAATTATAGCTCTCAATATGTGGGGATGCAAAAACTATTTTTACAATAAAAAGCGTCTTTTAGCGTGCGACAGCCGCCAAACATAAAAACCGCCATAAATAGTAAATCAAACCCCCCGTTATCACCCCCTTAGTTAGGGAAAAATAATAAAATTAAAAAAAAGTATTTATTTCCATTTTCCCATTAGGGTTAGGGCTAGAGTTAGGGCTAGGGTTAGGGCTAGGGTTAGGGCTAGGGTTAAGGCTAGGGTTAGGGCTCAGATTAGGGTTAGGGGTGTGTTGGGGTTAGGGTTGGAGTTATAATTGGGGGGTTTCCACTGTTTGGGCACATCAGGTGCTCTCCAAATGCAACATGGTGTCTGATCTCAATTCCAGCCAATTCTGCGTTGAAAAAGTCAAATGGTGCTCCTTCCCTTCCAAGCTCTGCCAAGCGCCCAAACAGTGTTTTACCCCCACATATAGGGTATCAGCATACTCAGGACAAATTGCAAAACAACTTTTGGGGTCCAATTTCTCCTGTTACCCTTAGGAAACTAAAAAATTGGGGGCAAAAATATCATTTTTGTGGAAAAAAATGATTTTTTTATTTTCACGCCCGGGCGTTATAAAGTTCTGTGAAGCACTTGGGGGTTGAAAGTGCTCACCACACATCTAGATAAGTTCCGTGGGGGGTCTAGTTTCCAAAATGGGGTCACTTGTGGGGAGTTCCAATAGTTTAGGTACATCAGGGGCTCTCCAAACGCACATGACACCCGCAGACCAATCCATCAAAGTCTGCATTCCAAAACGTCACTACTTCCCTTCCGAGCCCCAACGTGTGCCCATACAGTAGTTTTCTCCCACATATGAGGTATCAGTGTACTCAGGACAAATTGGACAACAACTTTTGGGGTCCAATTTCTCCTTGTACCCTTGGGAAAATGAAAAAAATTGGTGACTAAAAGATCATGTTTGTGCAAAAAATACGATTTTTGTATTTTCACGCACGGGCGTTATAAACTTCTGTGAAGCACTGAGGGGTTCAAAGTGCTCACCACACATCTAGATAAGTTCCTTGGGGGGTCTAGTTTCCAAAATGGTGTCATTTGTGGGAGGTTTCTACTGTTTTGGTACATCAGGGGCTTTCCAAACGCGACATGGTGTCCGATCTCAATTCCAGCCAAAAATGTCAAATGGCGCTGCTTCCCTTCTGAGCTCTGCCATGCGCCCAAATAGTGGTTTACCCCCACATGTGGGGTATCAGCGCACTCAGGACAAATTGCACAATATCTTTTAGGGTCCTGTTACCCTTGGAAAAATAAGAATTGAGGGTGAAAAGATCATTTTTGTGGAAAAAATATGATTTTTTAATTGTACGGCTGTATGTTATAAACTTCTGTGAAGCCCTTGTGGGTTCAAAGTTCTCACCACACATCTAGATAAGTTCCTTGGGGGGTCTAGTTTCCAAAATGGTGTCATTTGTGGGGGTTTTCTATTGTTTTGGTACATCAGGGGCTTTCCAAACGCGACATGGTGTCCGATCTCAATTCCAGCCAAAAACGTCAAAAGGCGCTGCTTCCCTTCCGAGCTCTGCCATGCGCCTAAATAGTCATTTACACCAACATATGGGGTATCAGTGTACTCAGGACAAATTGCAGAAAAACTTTTAGGGACCTATTACCCTTGGAAAAATAAAAATTGGGGGTGAAAAGATCATTTTTTTGGAAAAAATATGATTTTTTAATTGTACCGCTGTACGTTATAAACTTCTGTGAAGCCCTTGTGGGTTCAAAGTTCTCACCACATATCTAGATAAGTTCCTTGGGGGGTCTAGTTGGGGGGGTTTCCACTGTTTAGGTACATCAAGGGCTCTCCAAACACGACATGGCGTCCGATCTGAATTCCAGCCAATTTTGCATTGAAAAAGTCAAATGGCGCTCTTTCCCTGCTGAGGTCTGCCATGCGCCGAAACAGTGGTTCCCCCCACATATCAGGTATCGGCGTACTCAGGACAAATTGCACAATAACTTTTGCAGTCCACTTTCTCCTGTTACCCTTGGTAAATTAAAAAAAATTGAACCTGAAATATTTTTTTAGTGAAAAAAAGTTAAATGTTCATTTTTTTTTAAATATTCAAAAAATTCCTGTGACGCACCTAAAGGGTTAATAAACTTCTTGAATGTGGTTTTGAGAACCGTAAGGGGTGCAGTTTTTAGAATGGTGTCACTTTTGGGTATTTTCTATCATATAGACCCCTCAAAGTGGCTTCAAATGTGATGTGGTCCGTAAAAATAAAATGGTGTTGCAAAAATGTGAAATCGCTGGTCAACTTTTAACCCTTATAACTTCGTAACAAAAAAAAATTTTGGTTTCAAAATTGTGCTGATGTAAAGTAAACATGTGGGAAATGTTACTTATTCAGTTTTTTGTGTGCTATATCTCTGTGATTTAAGGGCATAAAAATTCAAAGTTGAAAAATTGCGAAATTTTCAAAATTTTTGCCAAATTTCCATTTTTTTCACAAATAAACGCAAGTTATTTGAATAAAATTTTACCACTAACATGAAGTACAATATGTCACAAGAAAACATTATCAGAATCCCCAGTATCCATGGAAGCGTTTCAGAGTTATTACCTCATAAAGGGATAGTGGTCAGAATTGTAAAAATTGGCCTGGTCATTAACGTGCAAACCACCCTTGGGGCTTAAGGGGTTAAATGTGGGTGAGTGCATGTAAAAGTATATATAAAAGTATACTTAAGTCGCATATTGTATAAAAAAGTTATTGACTAATACAGAGTGTATCAAAATATAATTAAATATGTGCAAAGTGTAAAATGTGCATATGTAGATAAAAATATGTATGAAGTAAGGGATATTTAAGATAGGAAATATTATACCAATTTGCAGAAAGGAATGTGAAAAACAGAATTATAAACTTGTGTATATGTGAGGATGAAGAAAACAATACAAAAATATATTAAAACAAAAATTTTGAAAACAAAAAATAATGTATCTGAGCCAAGAGTGTACTCATGGGTCCCAATTCTTGGAGATGTACAAGGGCATGTCGCTACATCTAGGTAGGCGTTGAATGAAAAACCATTAGTGATCATGTGTTAAAAAAATATATTAAAAAAACATAAAAATACATAGGACAGTGTACCTGCCCTATTTACAGAGCAGTTAGCAAAAAAAACATGTAGTGCATTGCGTTTGTAACCGAGAAAATCAGCCCTAACTTAGCCAGCCAAAAAAGAAAGAAAAAAATTATAATATGTATACACAAAAATAAAAAAATATCGTATGAAAGCAAAATATAAATTGCTCTATGTTTCGGTGTGAAACTATTGCTGTGTACAGTCCAAGGTAAGAGTATGGGCTCTTCAATGAACCTCTCACTCTCAATTGTTGAGGATGTCATTAATTTATAAATATGCTGAAAGATCTAAAGGAAAAAACTAAAAACAAATAAAAACACAAAAAAGAATAGTTAAAAAGACCAACCAACACAGATGTCACAACAGACTAAGGAGGAAACGTGCCAAATACACATTCTCTTCAATAAATATTTAAGAGGTTTAAAGAAAGGAGGCGACAATGTGTACTCGCTAAAACCACGTGACCAACTGTGTTTCCAGTTTGAATATTCACTGCACCTTTTTCTGAGCTAGTTGTTGTTTCCAGTTGCACCCTCTTGGACCTGGTATGATATGATCAATACCTCACACATGCAAAATTGTCTCTTCACATCCATGTGTCAACCATAAATGTTGAGGTACAGGTTTTAGGTCAACACTAGTATTGGCTTCTTTTGCTGCAGTAATGTCACATACATGCTCTCTAACCCATTTCTTAAGTTCCCTTGTGGTCATACCTATATACTGTATATCTTGTTACAAGGACAGGTTGCGTAGTAGATTACTCCACTTGTACCACAATTAATTGAAGGTGTAATTTTGTAGCAAGTTGTACCTGATGAATTATAGAATTCAGAGGTATTCACAACATTGGGGCATGACACAGTACACCGATGTGTCAGAGGCTGCAGACAGTCGCACTGCATCTGGCTGCAGAAGGTCTCAGCGGTCGGCCTTGCAGACTAGTGGCCACCTCCCCCCGAACTTAATGGTGTCACCTGAGTCTGGGTGTTTATAACTCTCAACTTCCTTTTGGGAGTTGCAGGTGTTATTTTCTATTTGCCTTTCCCTGTTGAGGCTTGGAGTTGCAGTAGTCTGTTAGTGTCCTCTTTGGAGTTTGAATGACAACTGTGTTTCTCTCTGAGTCTACTCAAGCTAAGTTTCCCCTGGTTTTGTGTATCCTAGCTGTCTGTAGTGTAAGTGGGGTTTGACCAGCGTTCACCCCTTTCTTCTCTAAGCAGGGCTTTCCGCTAGGGCACGGGTGGGGAACCTCATTTACTGTCCTCGATGACCTTTCATCAGGCCCCCGGGCAGATTCTCAGGGACCGCATTCTTGGGCAGGAAGCTGTATTTTGATTGCCACCAGCTTCTTAATTTCTTCTTGCTTTGTTAGCACACACATGCAGTATTCACTATTGAACACTCAAGAGCATGCAGCGAAAGATTACATTCTGACACCAGTGCCAGAGTAAGGATGTACTTTGTGGGTGGAGTTTGTATGGCCCCCAAAGGATGGTATAAATATTCAAATGACCCTTGGCAGAAAAAAAGATTCCCCACCCCTGCGCTAGGGTCTGACAGGGACTAGGTATCCTGCTCAGCGATAGTTGTGGAACCTATTTAGGGTCTTAGAGCAGAGAGGGTGATGTTAGATCCACCTAGGGGGTCTCCACTCCCCACTTCCCTAGTGTTGAGCCCCCTTCCCCTTATACCTTTGTGTGGCACTTAGTCTGTCCTACACTGTACGTGACAACTACGCAATGACCACATGGGGAACTCCCTCATTTTGGACTGGAACCAAAAATATGTTGTTTTCTGATTTTGGTGGTGACTATGGACCAAAAGGTCTCGAAGGTTTCTAGATCTCCTATACAACGTGGCTGGGTAATCTGCAAGATGGTTACGTACTGTACTGTAGAACTTGGTTTATGTGAAATTTTGTTGGTTTGAAATAAAAAAAAAATTGGTCTGCTACAGTTGTACAAATTTGGTTGCTCAAATATTTACTATTGTTATATATACTGTAGAACTTGGTTTGTGTGAAATTTCATTGGTTTGTAATAAAATCCAAAATTGGCCTTCTACAGGTGTACAAATTTGGTCCATTGGCACTCAATCCCCAGCTGCCACTATTTCTCCCAATGTGGCCTCCCCAATTTGTACCAGCATGTGTACAGGAATGTCACCCGTGCCCTTACCAACGTAGTTACTGTGATTGTCCACTTAACAAACGACACATGAACAAGCGCTTTTGGAAAGGGAAGCTCCATTTCCCTGACAGCACACTGGGTAAGCATTGTGGAAGCTGGACGTCCCACCCTGGCATGGCACAAGTGCTACTGATACTGAGGATTGCTGGCCTTACTTCTATCAGGGTTTCTTTTATTTACCTCCTATGTAGGTACATGTGCCGACTTGGGGGTGGTCCCTTTGCGCCGCGAACAGACTGGAGACAGAAACCGATGTACGTTCAACAGGTCTTCTTTATTAGTTATCCTCCCGATGACCACAGCAACACGACAGCCTCCATACTCACAGGCCTGGGTACCTTTCACCTTCCTTCTTTCCTTTGTAGTGATGTCCCTGGCCGCTCTGTTGCTGTGGCTGCCCTAGGCCTACCACCACAGAGCTTCACCCGTCCGAGTCCATCCGTCTGGTACCCCCAGGCTTCTTCTGTCCTTCAGCTATCCTGTCAGGGCCACCCTCTGACCATCTCTTCTTGAAGTCCCCTCTGGAGCTCTTTCACTTTCCATCTTTTCCTCCTTCAGTCTCTTCCTCTGCTCAGCTCCTCCCCCTGCACTGGCTACCTTCTGGAACGCTCTCTCCCTATTTATTCCCCTCCCTGGGAATTCCCCTCTTGAGTTCCCGTAACTCCGCCCACCATGATTATTCGGTTTTCTAGCCTTTAAGCTGCTGTTAAACCCTTTCCCTACTGCTCTCTATCCCCATCTTGTGGCCAATCTCTAGTACTGCACCGTCTTCCTTTCCTGCTGTTTTTTTCTCCCTCTATTGGCCAAAGCCCAGTACTGCTCCATCTTCCAGTCTTTCTAGCAGTCTCCCCTTATGTATACACCAGTTCACATCAAGTATGTTTATGACACATCTCGCATTCACGTTCCTACGTCTGTAGTGTTGAGCATTCCGATACCGCAAATATTGGGTATCGGCCGATATTCGCGGTATCGGAATTCCGATACTGAGTTCCGATACTTTTAGCATATCGAATGCCGGAATCGGAAGTTCCCAAAATGCTATCAGCCAGTTTGATTTGATTCAGCCAATGACAATCCTCAGAAGTGTGGGCACATCCTGTTAGGCTTGTAGGCTTGTTAACTAATTGCATGGCTGTGATTGGCTGCTGAAATGATGTCATGATGCACTATAAAAGCCGCCACCGCCATTTCGGGTTCACTCTGCTGTGAATTCAGTTAGGGACAGGCTTCTGTTCAAGACTCTGAGGGCCAGTTAGAGATAGCGATTTTCAAAAGAATATTGTGCTTTGCCCAGGCTACATTCTCAATCAGTGTAGCTTTCTTTTGCCTTGCAGCGCTGTTCACAGCTGTCTGCAAGGTCTGTATGAGTGCAGCTCACGCTGTGTAGTGTGTCCTGCAGCCACGTCTGGTTGTAGGCCGCTCAGCGTGCGTCACTGCCTCATACATATTTTTCTTTTATTGCTGCTCATTTTTCATTCTCCTGTGTGCAACCATCCGTATTCATATACGTTGGTTGCAAGCACTATAGTAGTAGACAGTGGAGCCTTTCTGCATCCTTTCAGTGCTAGTGCCCAGTTATCTGCACTGTTCACGGCTGTCTGAGAGGTCTCTGTGTGTGAGTGCAGCTCACGCTGTAGTGTGTCCTGCAGCTATGTCTGGTTGTAGGCCGCTCAGCGTGCATCACTGCCTCATACATATTTTTCTTTTATTGCAGCTCATTTTTCATTAATTCTCCTATTAGTGTGCATCCATTCGTATCCATCTACATTGGTTGGTTGCAAACACTATATAGGAGAAGATAGAGGAGCCTTTTTTCTGGCTTGTGTCCTGCAGCCGCAGCCAGATTAGTATTACCCTATTTTTTGGAGCCTCATCTTTTGCATTGTAGGTTACCTTCCTGCATTGTAATAGCTCCAAAAAGTTTGTGATACTATCGCTTTCAAATCTTTGGTCACATCCATTTTGTCTTTTTGAAAAAAAACAAAACAAAATAAAGTTCACCAAACATTCCACTTGACAGTTGTGTAGGCCACATTAGCTCATATTAAAGTGTAGTCCACACACTTTATAAAATTAGTGTTTCTTATACCTGTTAGCAGCTGTTCAGGAATAAGCACACTAAGCCCCCTTTTGTACTTTTCTGCCTATCTTTATCAGTCTACCAAGATGAAGAAGGCAGGGAGTAAGGCAGGTGGTCTTGGGTGTGGGCTTGGGCGTGGGGATTCAGCAGGGAGAGGATGTGGGGATTCTTTGCCTGCTGCAGGCACCAGTGAGTCAGCATCCCCCAGTTTTACCAGGCAACAGTCCTTTATGCGCAGCTTTGTAGGACCTCGCCACACCCCACTACTGCCGGACGAACAAATTGAAGCCGTTGTCGGATGGATGGCAGCTAAAGCATCGACTTCAATGACTTCCACATCCTCTCAGGGCCAGAGCACTGAAGAGCAACTATCTGTCTCTTCACCACCTGCCAAATTGCCCAGGCAGTCAGAGAGCCCTGTACAGGAGCCATCACAGTCTCTACTTCTGTTCTCTGAATCTGTTGGCTTGGAAAGAGGGGGCCAGCAGGGGAAAAACTTCCTTGCCCAACCAAGGAGAAGAGGCAAAGAAGACACACCAGGTACAGCAGAGTAAGAGGTACACTGTCAAAAGCCTGAGCCATTTTCATGACACCGTCCCAGCATCCTGTCTCTGATGACCAGATATTTTTGACAAGGAAGAAAGAGTTTTTAAAGGTGGTCAAGCAATATCTCGTGGACAAAACCAGCATAATCCTTAATACCTTTGCGACATTCAGATAATGGGTCTCAAAGTTGGACACCTGGCATGAATTGTCCCTTTGAGGTACTGTGCTGCCCATGGGTTTTTAGTGCCACCGGGAGGGTCAAAACAGACAGATGCCTTTGCCTGTCAACAGAAAGTGCTGATAGTCTCACTGATAAAAATCAACAAATCTTGGATTAGCCCCAACTTTTTCACACCACCAGATAACAACAGCACACAAAGTTTCTAATCTTCAACAGTTGTTGCCTTCAAGGGTCTATGGATGACTGTATGACCATACTTATAATTCTATTCTAGCTTTGCACTTTATGCAAAGCCTTTATGAGGGTAGGAGTACACCAACTAAACGTTCAAATTTCAAAACATTTTAATGAGGACCACAAGTTGTTGCCTTCAAGGGTCTATGGATGACTTTATTACCCTCCTTATAATTTCTCATGGCTTTGTACTCTGTGCAGAGGCTTTATGAGTGTAGAAGTGCCACAAAGTTATTAATGTTTTCATAAGGCACTCCAATTAGTGCCTTCAAGGGTGTATTGATGACCCTGCTTGTAATTTTTTCCAGTGCATAGTCTTTCTGAGTCTAGGTGCACCACTATCTGAAAATTTGAACAGAATATGCATGAGGCTCGCATTTATCTCTAATCTCCTTCTTTCATCTTATTTTTTGGCAGTTCTTGCTTCCTTCATAAATTACACTGAAATTTCCAATGTTTAAATAAAAATTTCAATTTTGATTTACTTAGATTATTATTATTTTTAAATCATTTTTCAATTTTCACTTATATACAAGTCATTACACAGGAAAAAATGTTTAAGATTTTTTTCCTGTAATCTCCAATTTCTCGTCGATTTTGAATGTTTTATTGTCTGTCCTTAAAGTGAAGTAAAGTGTGGCACCATTAATTTCAGCAGCAATCTAGGAATCACAGATGCTTCCTGGAACATTCCCCATGATATTCTCCTTCCATCCAGCACTTTTTTGATCCAGTTCAACATTTTCACTGCCATCCAGACCTCCTTGTAATGTCTGCCGTAAAAATGCTCAGATTTCCCATTGACTCCCATCATACCCATTACTCAAAATGAGCATCCGAGCATTAGGAATTGCTCCATTCAAGTAATGAGCATCCAAGCATTTTAATTCTCGCTCATCTCTACTTAACTCATTAACATTTCATGTACATGGAGCCTGCTTTCCAGCACAGAAAGGGCCTATGATTCCATATTACATGGTAGAGGTTTAAAGGGAATCTGTCATCCCTGGGCAACTTTTAAGCTATTACTATGGGAATACAGGTAATAGAATGGTTAAACCAATTTTATCTGTATGCCTCATAGCTGCGATTTTGATGTTGAGAAATGCACTTTTAATTTTTTCTGTTAATGATTAGTGATGAGCAAATTTGTTCGGAAAACAATCGCCACTAAAATATTTTCAGCACTTTAGCAATGATAATGGTGGTATATCATGAGCGTTTAGCACGTGTTTGATGAGGGGAGGGGGTATGCAGATCTCAGAGGCGCGGCGTTCTTGCAAACACAGCACAGCAGTCTTTTTTTTTTTCCTAAATTTATGTGTGCACATTGGCTAGCCACAATCAGGGCGCAGGAAACACCCACAATGTCCTGACACTACGGCTTGTGTCATTGGCTGCTGAAATCACATGTCCCTCTCCATTTAAATAGTGGACATCTTGTTTTAGCGCCATTTTGACACTGTAACAGCATAGAGAGGCTACTTCTGACGCTGCCACTGTTAACAGCAACATTTTAGCTAGTTAGTTAGGCGGTTGTCAATCAGATAGTGCAGCTAGATAGTGTCTAGTGTGGCTGCAAAATTTACCTTCAGTAATGTTTTTTCTTTGGGCCATTACTGAGATCCATAGACAAAGCCAGCAGGGCACATGTCCTACAAGTAACTTGTGCACTGCTTCGATAGTGCTTCATGCATGAGTATAGCATTCTAAATAATATTTTTTCAGTAGCTAAATGTGAAAAAGCCTGCTGTATCCCACAGTTTAGCTAGTTAGATAAGTGGTTGTATATCAGTCAGATAGTGTAGCGAGCTGCTGTCCAGTGTGTCTGTTAAATTTACCTTCCAGCATTTTTTTTTTCTTTTTTGGACATTACTGAGGTCCACAGACAAAGCCAGCAGGGCATGTGTTGTGCACTGCTTCTATTGTGATCCATGCACGAGTATAGCGTTCTAATTCACATGTAGCTAGTGAAAAAATATTAAACAGCCTGCTGTATCCCACCTTGACATTTAGTTCTGTGGTGATATAAAACTGTCTGCAGAGCTAAAGCACATTTTTACAAAAATTATTATTTTTTTTTTAGTTGCAAAAAGTTAGACAACCCACCGTATCACACTTTGTCATTCTTTTGGGTTGAAATTAAGCTGTAGAGGTCTGATCCAGAGGCCACAAAAAATCCTTCTGTTCTTAACGTCAAACAGTAAAGGACCTGACTTTAAAATACTTTGTAGCATCTAGTGTGTTACAGAGGCCTGATCCATAGGACACAAAAAAGTCTTGTTATTAATGTCATACAGTAAGGAACCTGACTTTAAAATTGTTTGTAGCATAACTTTTTTGTCATACAGGCCTCATCCACACTCAAACAGTTCTTTTTTCTGTGACTAACCACCATACAGCACGCCATATTTCAACTTTGAATTTACTGTTGCTGAAATTCAGCAGTTTGCAGAGGTGGTGCAGAGTTGAAAATCTAATTTTTTGTTGCTAATACGGTGCTCCTACCACACTATCTGAGCAACATGACTGGGAAAAAGCAAGGCCATGGTGGAAGGGGAATTAGGCTTGGTGTTCAGGGTGTACATGGGGTAGGTGCTAATGTTTGTGAAAGCACTAGTGAAGCACTGTCAACATAGTAACATAGTTTTGAAGGCTGAAGGAAGATCTTATGTCCATCTAGTTCAGCCTATTTTTAGTGCAGCTGTTCTGCATTGTTGATCCTGGGGAAGGCAAAAAACCCACAGAGTAGAAGCCAATTTTCTCCATAGGGAAAAAAATTCCTTCCCCTAAGCTGGGTCAGCCATCTACCTATAATATTATGTTATTCGTAACCTTCTATACTGTTACTCACAATAAAAGCATCCATTCCTTTCTTAAATTCATTCAGTGAGTTGGCCATCACCACTTCCTCAGGGAGAGAATTCCAGAGCCTCACTGCTCTTACCGTGAAGAACCCTCTTCTATGCTTGTGCAGAAATTGTCTTTCCTCCAAACGAAGAGAATGCCCCCTGGTTCTTGTCATAGTCCTTGGTGCTAGTGTTTGTGAAAGCACTAGTGAAGCACTGTCACGTCCCATGTAAAGACACATGACAAGTTATGTTACAGGACAGGCTACACCACTACCTTTCTTTGGCAGATGCACAGCGGTACACCTTATCGATGATGCCCAGAAAGAGCATGTACTCGAGTGGATGGCAAGTGCAGCTTCAAGTGGCCTCACCTCTCCAGAGGTGGCACCAAAATTCCCCTTGCTTCCCACTGCATCCCAACTATCCAACCATTCAACTGACTGTGCAGAACCACAGATGGGTGAGTCTGAAGAGCTGTTCTCACATTCTATGCCATGTTCATCAGAAGTGTACTCAAAAGCTTCGCAGAGTCAACAGGAGGAAATCTGCACCAATGTCCAAAAATTTTTTAGCTTGGATCCGAGGCAGGAAGAAGTATGGTCTGAATGGCATCCTGACCCTCGTCATCAGACATTAACCCCTGGGGGTGAGTTGATCCTGATGAGGCTCATTTATAAGGCTCACGCGGACTGTACTGTGCTTTCAGGGCAAGAAGAGGAGGAGGGTGACTCCAATGGCGAGGAATGTAATAACACAGAGGATGATGATGAGATGTTAGATCCCAGTTGGCGTGAACATAGAGGCATACAGCGGAGTAGGTCATCTGAGGAGGAAGATGAGGAAGTTACGTGGCGTCGTATGTCGCAGAAATGTAGTGAGGCATCCACAATGAGCGATGCATCCTCAGCCACAACTGTGCCTCTGACCAGCAGCATCTGCGGGTCTGAAGCTTGCAGTGGTGGCAAGGGTTGTCTAGCCTGGGTCTTTTTTGACACTGCAAAGGATGAGCCAACTCACGTAATCTGTCAACTTTGCAAAAAAAAAAACTGAGTTGAAGTAAAAAGTGCAATAATTTGACTATTACATGTATGAACCTTCACATGCGCAATCAACATACTTTACTGTGGGAATCCCACTGTGCAAAAATGCTGACCAGTAGATCTCAACAACCATCAGCCGCCCCATCAATCACATCTGCTACTTCCTCCTCCTCTGTTATGGTACCAACTATTGAGATGCAGGTCTTCGACCGCAGAACCTCAGGATCTTTACTCCCTCTAGTCACGCTGACTGAGAGGCCGCCTTCAGCGGTAACAGAAGCGGAAATGCCTGCTGTTTTTGACCAATCCACAGTAACATCTCCGCCTGCAACTCTCTCATGGTCCAGCAGTTTGTCCAGTTCACTGTACTCTGCCCTCTCACAGCACTGCAGCCAGCCCACAGTTCCGCAGTTGTGGTCATGTAAAAGATGTTTCCTCCTACGCATTACAAAGCTAAGAGGTTGAACACCACCATCTCCAATTTTTTTGGCCATGGAAATGCTGCCTTCCCGCCTGGTAGATACAGATGGTTTCAGAAAGCTGATTTCAGACACAGTCCCCCAGTACCAATTACCCAGGCGCCATTACTTTTCTAAACAATCTGTGCCTGCACAACACCAGCATGTCGTAGACCACATCACCCGCTCCTTGACAAAATCTCTGTCTGCCAGAGTGCATTTCACCACAGACACTTGGACAAGTAAGCATGGCCAAGAGCATTACATCTTGCTGACTGGGCACTGGGTGACTCTGGGGGCTGTGGGGACAGGCACTGCTCCACAAGTTTTGGAATCCCCAAGGCTTGCAAGACAAGCATCTACATTTAACACTTCCTCCACTGCTTCTGCCTCCTCTATCTCCCCTAGGGCCATCTGTTATGATTGAGTGACCGTAGGAGGCAAAAATAGAAATGCTAGCTAAGTCCAGAAAACCAGAGAAGTTGGCAGCTATCGGATTGCAGACCCCTGAACCTATCAACACAACTAGCAGTAGCCGTGGGGGGCTCCTACGATGCCCTAGGCCCCTCGATCACAGCCGGAGGACTACATAGCCTAAAGACAGAAAGGGAAATCTAAACTGCCCCAGAGCAGACCCCAAAGCAAAAGGCAGCCCCCCACATATGGCGGTGAAGCAAGAAGAAAGAACAAAACACAGACAGAAAGATAGACTGAGCAAAGATGGGGCCCACCCTAGCTTAGATAGGAAAGGACAGGAAGGCTGCTGTCTGCAATCCGTAAAAAACCCTATGAAAATAAGAGCCAACAAACTGACAGTAAAAAAGGCCCTGAAGACGCTAGGCTTCAAAAAAGCTATGTCAGTACTCAGGAATATTCCGAAGACAGAGCAACAGGCAAAAGGAGATTCAGCTCACCCCAGCAGGGAATGGCAGAATCCAGAAAAGCAAGGAAAACAAAACACTAATGCAAAAAGGCAAAGCAGAAATCTTAGCTTCAGATGAGCAGGAATAGACTGGTTTCCTAGAAGTCCACAGAGAAATCACCCACAGGCCAGAAGGGCGTCGGCAGCCTTATATCCAGTCATTAACTCCACTCAGCCAGTCATCATCATCAGCCCCAGGTGTTTGACAATTAGGCTCACTACCTTTCTTCACCAGAAGAGGGAGTTCCTTGGGCCTCAGTAGTGAAGGGGAAAATGAACTCACAACAGCCTCCACCTGCGCCTCCTTTCTCTGCCTTAATGAGAGACGTGTTCCAACAGAGCAGAGCAAACACCCACCACCTCCATACTGCGTAGCCAGAGCTCACCACAATCAGGCAGTCTTAAAATTGATATGCCTTAGAGATCACAGTCATACAGCTGAAGAGTTGTGGACAGCTCTCCAGGTTGAGTTTCATCAATGGCTGTCTCCGCTGAACCTGCATTCACGGAAGGCCGTGTCCAATAACGGTGTGATCCTGGTGGCGACCCTATGGCGAGGCAAGCTCACTCACGTGCCTTGCATGGCTCATGTCTTCAACCTGGTGGTACAGCGTTTTCTCAGCCACTATCCTGGCCTGGGTGAGCTGCTCCAGAAAGCACATAAGCTTTGTGCTCATTTCCGCCATTCGCACCCCTCTGCTCATCAACTTGCATCAATACAGAGGTCTCTGTCCATGCCAGTTAACAGGTTGATATGCAATGTGCCGACATGGTGGAATTCCACTCTGCACATGTTGCAGCGACTGTGGTAGCAGCAACAAGCCCTGACGCAGTATGTCATATCATATATCCTGGGCCAATGCAGTACGGACGTGGGGCATATCATGTTTACAGGGTGGGCACAGATTAAGGACCTCTGCACCCTTCTGCACAGTTTTGAAGTTTTCTAAGATCGTTAGCTCTGACGGCGCCATCATCAGCATCACTATTCCAGTCATCTACATGCTGCAGCAGACTTTGAATAGCCTGCGGGAGGAGATGGTGGTCCCAGAAGAAGAGGAGGAAGCAGAGGAGGATGCCGAAGGGATAACATTGTCTCTAAGTTCAAGACTGTTGTCCCACAGGTGGGTGCCAAGGGAGGGTGGATTACTGCGATCGAGGGTGGCTGGCGATGACAGACAAACTGTTATCAAAGGTGCAATATCTGAGGAACAAATGGAGAAGGAAAAGGATAATCCTCCCCTCTCTGTTGTTCGTAGTTGGCGGGAGGGGACAGAGGAAATGAGCTTCATTGTTACCCAGGCACCAACACAGCACTGGCTTGGTCCTCATGGTAGAGCCCGACATATGAGTGCCTTCTTGCTGCACTGGGTTGCCACTTTATTAGATCCACGTTTTAAAACAAAATTTTGCCAGATGATTTCCGCCCCAGAAAGGAACCAACGAATGGTGGAGTATCAAAACACGCTTTTAAACAACCTTAAGAGAGCTTTTCCCCAAGACAGCAGTGAAGCACACAGTTCGCATGGCAGCTGTAGACTTCCAACCTCCAGCCCGTCAATTCGTCAACACCAAAACATCAGCAGCAGTGGTGGAAGTGGAAGAAGCAATTTCTGTGAGTCCTTTGACACTTTTTAGACCAACTCATGCACCAGCACAACAGAGTCCAAGTCTTACACTTGGTAAATGAATGGAGAGGATGGTGGAGGAGTATCTAGAACTAAATATCAATACCATCAGGGAAGGATTGGACCCTTTCACATTTTGGTCTTCCAAAATGGATGAGTGGCCTGAGCTCACCTCACACGCCTTGGAGGTTTTATCATGTCCGGCAGCCAGCATTCTCTCAGAATGTGTCTTCAATGCTGCTGGTGTTGTCCTGATGGATAAGCGCATCTGACTGTCCCCTGAAAGTGTAGACTATCTAACTTTCATTAAGATGAACAAGTCATGGATCGCCAAGGACTTTTGCTCCCCAATCGCAGACTGTACAGACTCGGTGATATTGCATTTTTTATTGTGATGCATTAATGTAACGGAACTGCACTCTGTGATATCTTTAGTGTTGGTTCTGTGCCTGCTGTGGCTGCTGCTGGTGATGTTAACATAAATTTTTGGTAATGTGAACAGTCATGGTTGGTCTACATCTGCTGGGTTAGCTGTAGTGAAAGATGTGTTGATCCCAATTATACTACACACGTGGTCAAAATTGTTGGTACCCGTTTAATGACAGAAAAACCCACAATGGTGACAGAAATAACTTGAATCTGACAAAATTAATAATAAATCTAAAATCTACGAAAATGAACAAATGAAAGTCAGACTTTGTTTTTCAACCATGCTTCCACAGAATGTAAAAAAAAATAAAACTCATGAAATAGGCCTGGACAGAAATGATGGTACCCCTGGAAATAATGTGACAAAAGGGACATGTTAAATCAAGGTGTGTCAATTAATTAGCATCACAGGTGTCTGCAATCTTGGAACAAGTGAGTGGACCTGTTTAGAGGGCTACAGATACTCACTGTGCTGTTTGGTGACATGGTGTGTATCACACTCAACATGAACCAGAGGAAGCGAAGGAAAGAGTTGTCTCAGGAGATTAGAAAGAAAATTATAGACAAACATTTTAAAAGTTATAAGACCATCTCCAAGCAGCTTGATGTTCCCTTAGATGAGAGTCAGTGGGTGGGAATTATCATATCTTTACTCAGGGAAGGTCCACAGTCTTGGGCTTTTTCCTTACCCCCGACCGCCCCGGAGAGAGTGTCTGTGGATAGGTTTTTAGACACCCTAAGACTAATTTATGATGAACCTGACCAGGTCAGATTGGCAGAGGACACGATCATGGGTCTCTCTCAGGGGAAGCTCTCTGCCGAGTGGTACTTCTCAGCATTTAGGAGATGGTCCCCTGAAGTATCCTGGAACGTCTCAACGCTCAGGTGCCAATTTCAGAGGGGACTAACTGATCATCTAAAGGATGCTCTGGCTCTTCATCCTTCATGAGTTGGTGCCTCAAGCTGAACCCATGGAGGTGGGAGTCACCACCTTCAAGGAGAGGGAGAGGGGATGGGAAGGCAAGCTCTGCTTTTACTGTGGGCATTGGAAGAAGGTCTGTCCCTCTTGTTCTTCGACCTCCAAGGTGTCAGGAAATGCCTAAGTATGGGTAACTGTAGAGGAGGCTACCCAGACTCTCAGCTACATTTTTCCTCATTTCTTAAAGTATTGCTTAAAGTGGAACTTGGTGTTAGGAACTGTTTTGCGCCCACTTCAGCTTTTGTGGACTGTGAGTCGTCGATAAACCTGATTGACTCTAAATTGGTGGCCAATTGCAAGTTAGTGACAGTTAGGTTGGAAATACTCATGAATGTTGAGCCACTGATTCTACACCCCTCAATAAGGACGGTATCCATTTTGTCTCTGAAGAATTTATTCTCAAGGTGGGGGCTGTACACCAGGAGCGCATTTCATGTTTTATTTTGGACAATCTTACTGCGGGGTTGGTGTTGGGGTTTCCCTGGTTGCAACTACACAATCCAGTTATTGATTGGGAGTCCCGGAATATTGTGAAATGGGGACCTAATTGTTCCAATGATTGCCTTGTTTCTGTATCTGTGTCATTCGTCAGTCTGGAGGGTATTCTGGAGTATCTGAAGGACTTCGAGGATGTTTTCTCCGAAAAGGAGGTTGAGGTTTTACCACTACATCACCCCTTTGATTGTAGTATTGACCTTGTTCCTAATGTTAAGTTGCCCAAGGCCCGTTTATACAATCTCTCTGGTGCAAAGCAAAATGCTATGAGAGAATATATCTCCAAGAGTCTTCGTAAAGGACACATTCGCCCTTCTGTTTCTCCCGTGGCGGCGGGGTTCTTTTTTTGTAAAGAAAAAGGACGGTGGTTTGCACCCATGCCTCGATTTTTGAGCGTTAAATAAGATAACTGTGAGGAATACATACCCTCTCTCACTTGTTCCTGATTTATACAACCAATTGTCTGGGGCCAAATCGTTTTCCAAGTTGGATGTCCGGGGGGGCATATAACTTTATCTGGTTATGGGAGGGGGATGAGTGGAAAACTGCATTTCTCACATCTGAGAGGCTATTTGAAAATGTGGTTATGCCTTTCGGTCTGACTAAAGCGCCGGGAGTTTTCCAGAACTTTATTAACCATGTTTTTGCTGACTTTATTGGGTGTTTTATTGTGGTTTATCTGGACGATATTTTAATCTATTCACTGGATAAACAGAATCACATGGGTCACCTTCGTGTTGTTCTCCAGAGGCTCCGGGAGAACTCCCTATTTGCTAAACTAGAAAAGTGTTCATTTTTTGTTCAGGAACACTCCTTTCTGGGGTTCATTCTGTCTGCCAAGGGGTTCTGTATGGACCCTAGGAAGGTTCAGGCCATTGTTGATTGGATTCAACCCAGAGATCTGAACGGTCTGCAATGCTTCCTGGCGTTTGCCAATTATTATCGGAAGTTCATAAGGGGGTACTTTCAGGTAGTCAAGCCCCTCACGGATTTAACTAAAAATGGGGCTAATATCAAGAGTTGGTCAGCCTCAGCCATTGTGGCGTTCTCTTTGCTAAAGAAATGTTTTATGTCCGCCCCTGTGTTGATTCAGCCAGATCCGTCTGAACCGTTTATTGTTGAGGTGGATGCCTCAGAGGTGGGGGTGGGGACGGTGTTGTCCCAAGGACCCGCCACTTTAACCAATTTAAGACCTTGTGCTTTCCTTTCTAATAAGTTCTCGCCTGCAGAAAGATATTATGATGTGGGGAACTGGGAGCTTCTGGCCATTAAATTGGCATTTGAGGAATGGAGGCATTTTTTGGAGGGAGCAGTTCACCAAATCACTGTAATTATGGACCACAAAAGTTTGGCTTACATTGAGTCTGCTAAGAGGTTGACTCCTAGGAAGGCAAGATGGTCACTTTTTTCATGATTCCAATTCTCTATCACCTTTCGGCTGGGTTCTAAAAATGTCAAGGCGGATGCTTTATCTCGTAGTCTGGACCCAATATCTCCTCCTGAACCTCCTTCCTCCATTCTTCAACATGGGGTGCATTGTGGCTGGGATTTCCACTGTGTTGGAGCAGGAGATTCATGAAGCTCAGTCTCTTGCTCCTCCATCCAGGCCTGTTAATAAGCTTTTTGTGCCTGTTCAGTTTTGTCTCAGAGTGCTCCAGGAGTTCCACGACTCGGCCCTGAGTGGGCATCCTGGAATCTCAGCCACCCAAAAAGCCATCGCTAGGTTGTTTTGGTGGTCGTCTTTGTCCTTGGGTGTTGTGAGGTTTGTGTCTACCTGTGTGGTATGTGCTCGTGCCAAAAACTCCCATAACCGGCTGGCCGGGAAATTGGTGCCTTTGCCGATTCCACATAAACCATGGACTCATCTGTCCATGGATTTTATCACAGATCTTCCTTCTTCTAATGGTAATACTGTCATCTGGGTGGTTGTGGACAGATTTAGTAAGCAGGTGCATTTTGTGCCTTTGACAGCCTTGCGCAATGCTGAAATTTTATCTAGATTGTTTGTGGAACATGTGATACGGTTGCATGGTGTTCCTTTGAGTGTGGTCTCGGATAGGGGGTGCAGTTTGTGTCCAAGTTTTGGAGGGCATTTTGTAAATGGTTGGGTATTTGTTTGACTTTTTCATCCGCTTACCATCCAGAGACTAATGGTCAAACTGAGAGGACCAATCAGTCTCTGGAACAAATTTTGCAATGTCTGACCGCTGTCCGGCAGGATGATTGGTGTTCTTCTTTAACTTTGGTGGAATTTGCATTTAACAACCGCATTAATCAGTCCACAGGCACCTTCCCGCTTTTCTGCAATTATGGTTTTCAATCTCATTTTGGGGAATTTTCTCGATTACATTCAGGGTGTCCGGGGCAGATTTGGCTATGCGGCGGTTGGGGGAGGTGTGGAAGGAGGTCCAGAAGAACATTGGGGAGGCTCAAGGCCAATATAAATTTTTCTTGGCAAAAGACGGTCTGTGGGGCCTGTAGGGTAGGGGATAAGGTTTGGTTATCTACCAAGAATATTAGACTTAAGGTTCCTTCTGCGAAATTGGGGCCTAAGTTCATGGGTCCTTATAAGATTATGGAAGTGGTCAATCCTGTGGCTTCCTGTTTGCATTTCCCATTGTCTCTACAGATCCCCAACGTATTCCATAAAACCCTTTTGAAACCGTTGGGGTCTTCCTTTGAGGGGGTCTTCATCTTCCCCGCCACCGGTCTCGGTGGATAGCCAAGATAAGTATGACGTGAAACTGATTGTTGACTCTAGGATGGTCCTTCGTTCTCTTCAATATCTTGGTTACGGTCCTGAGGACTGGTCATGGGTTCCGGATCACCTGCTTTCTTGGCTAGTAGTGGTGCGAGGAAGCTCGTGTATTTCGTGAAGCCACACAAGGAGTAAATCAATAATGAAAAAGTTTCCAGCTTCCAAATATACAAAAATGTATTCAAGGCATAAGAACAAGGATAAACGGACATGCCCCATCATAGCGGAAAGACAAAGCAACGCATATTGAACAATATGTTCTTATGTTCTTTTTCACGGCTGGCAACTGATGTCAGTGAGCCAATCATTTGAGCCACCCCGCCACGCCAAGGCAATCTCATATGGGGCAGTCCTACTCTATGTTTTTTATATTCGCTGAGCCTTTATCTATGCTCACTTCTTCTGGCTCCATGGGAGTGATTTAGTAATGTTTCAGGTACAGATTGCATTCAATATGGTCTTGCTTTTAATGCATTTAGGAGACCGTAATGGCTCAGCGAATATAAAAAACGTAGAGTAGGACTGCCCCATATGAGATTGCCTTGGCGCGGTGGGGTGGCTCAAATGATTGATCAATTTTTTGCCAAATATCTAATTTTGAATACAGTTAGAAATTAATATGTGCATATGCACTTTATGTATTGCGTTCTTACCATAAGCAGCGTTGGCTTCTCCCCTTTTTTGCTTGATGTTGGTTTGTGGCTGAACAACACTGTTGCCATGCGCGCTGGGTTATGTTCGCCATTTTTTCTGTGTTCACTGTGATGGATCTAGGCTGCTGTGCACACACAGCAGCCCTGCCCTGCCCCAAGCTCTATTTAATTGTGCACCTGTATCTGCACCTGTGCCACCCTTCATCTGTGTTTGCTGGTCAGGTGAGTGTGGAGGTTAAGCCTGAGATGTCTATATCCAGACCTGGTTGGCCTTTATCTATGCTCACTTCTTCTGGCTCCATGAGAGTGATTCAGTAATGTTTCAGGTACAGATTGTATTCAATATGGTCTTGCTTTTAATGCATTTAGGAGACTGTAATGGCTCAGCGAATATAAAAAACATAGAGTAGGACTGCCCCATATGAGATTGCCTTGGCACGGCGGGGTGGCTCAAATGATTGATCAATTTTTTGCCAAATATCTAATTTTGAATACAGTTAGAAATTAATATGTGCATATGCACTTTATGTATTGCGTTCTGACCATAATGTTAGGAACGGTGGAACGCACTAAATAAAAATAAATAATAAAGTGCCTTCACCTCTCAGGGTCCACCGTGCAGTAGATGTTACACCACTGCAAGGTAATGACAGACAAGCAATATGGCGGTATAATGGCACAACTTCTTAGGATGGTGGTGCACAAGTAGGATCCCAAACCATATACATGTGCAAACTGACTTGGCACACACACGTTGAGCACACTCCACTGGGCAAATGACGTGTGTGTGCCAAGTCAGTTTGCACATGTATATGGTTTGGGATCCTACTTGTGCACCACCATCCTGAGAAGTTGTGCCAACGGTGTTTATATCACAGCTACAAAGCAGGCGCAATGTGGGACGCTAGCGCAGATGTGCGGTGTGCACAGTGGCCTAAGGCTTGCCACTGACTGGTGCTGACTGCTGAACTAATTCCCTATCCACATGAGTAATATCAGAGGAAAGGGGTTTCTTAATAAGTCAGTCACCATAATCATACATCCGTCACCATTCACACATAGCAAGTATAGTCTATACTAGCGCATGGCCGAACGGTCATGAGCGCTTTTTATAGCCGTGCGGGACCTTCCAGATCTCCGAGATGGACCAATGAGATCTGGAGCAGGACCTGGGCACATGACTCCCGATCTCCAATGGGAGATCGTCTCATGTGCATGCCCAGTATGAGCACAGAGGAACTTAGTCTCTGGAGTGGTCTGCTGCAAAGTAATCTTCTCTGCAGTAGATAGACAGCAGGAGACCGCAGAATGAGAGGCTCTGGATTCCTGTAGAGCAGAAGCAGAAACCTGACGCCTAACACATAAGCAGCGCTGGCTTCTCCCCTTTTTTGTTTGTGTCCTTTGCTACCTGTCTGCCCGTATTTGTATTTGCCCCATTCCCTACCTCTGACTTAGTGCTTTCTGTGTGACTGTTCCCCGCAGTGTATGACCCGGCTTGACTTCTGACGTGCCTATCCGTCTCTCATTCCGGTTTTGGATTGTTCTGTCTGGATCTGACCTTTGGCGTGTTTCTGGCTGTGCTTTCGTCTCGTCCTCTTGTTACCGCACTCTCGACTGGCTTTTTGACCTCTGGCTTGTTTCAGATTTTGCTCCTGCCTTCCCCTCTGATGCTGCATTCCTGGCTGTTGCTGACTTGGCTTATACAACCTCTCTACTGCCCCCTAGCAGTGTTTTCTCAGCTCTACAGGTCTTCGGTTGAGGTGAACTTCTGTTACCTCCCTTCCACGCCCTCTTGTGGTTGTCCCTGTATTGCACGACATTGGGTCTTCTTCATGTGTGTTGCCTGTAGCAGTAGGCCTCCACGACCATCAGGCCTCCACTTCTTCGGGCTCAACTACTTGTGTTACTATCCTGAAATTTGTCTGACAATGGTAGTCTATAAAACTGATATTTGTTCCACGTGAGTGTGGCTCAGCATGAAAGCTGGTAGAGGTGTTACATGTGGTATCAGGCCTCCCAGCAAAGTGGCCCTACACCAATCCCTCACCTACCTCGTCTTACAGTGACATTCAATTGAAAGCTGTAAATGTTGTCCCAGACCCCGATACCTCATGCCTGGCTGATAGCTGCAGTGCCATGCTAAAATCTGCACTGTGGGTGAATTGAGGCCACTTTCCTGGGGTCTGTCCATCATTTCATGTGTTTTGGCAGCATTTGGCGCTGTTATAAGGTGATGTGCATGCGTTTGTTTGCCTCCCATTGAGGTGAATAGCATTTGGTTATGTTCGGTGAATATTCGACAAATTAATTGGCGAAAATTGCAAATTTGGCGAATGTAATCCAAACCAAACTTTGAAATATTCGCTGCTTTCTATTAATGATTTCTTCCAGGCTCCCGGACATGCTGTGCCTGGAAGAAATACCTGTCTCTTCACTTCATTATAATAGCACCACCCTCCCATGCACGTCACACAGACCTGTGAAATGCAGTTGCGGTGCTGTAATCCTGCGCGAGCGTCGTGCACTCGCGAGGTTATGGGTGTCTTAACTGTACTTCTATGGGAAGTGTGTTCATCTTCTGCGCAGACAAGTCTCTGCTACTGTGCAGCGACTCGCCAGTGCTCGCACAGAATCAGGGTGAAGACACTGCCCATAGAAGTGCAAATAAGGCACCCATAACCGCATGAGTGCCCAGCGCATGCGCCACAACTGCATGTCACAGATCATTGTGACGTGCATGGGAGTGGGATGGTATTTTAATGAAGAGAGGAGGCAAGGATTTCTTCCAGGCACCAGACATCGCAGAGCCTGGAAGCATTCATTAACATAAAACATTAAAATAGCATTTTTCAATATTCTCTTTTACAATTCTTGAGATCGATATATTATAAATCCATAATACCGTCAAGCGCATGAATTTCTGTACTGTATAACAAATTTTATGGAGCAGTGATATGATTTATAAAGACATAAACAGATGTAAAAGTATGTCATGATCTCAGTAGTGATAACAATAATGCCTTCCTGACGGCCACAGAACATCACTCCTCTACTTTCTAAGCATTTTGTTTCCTGTTTTATGGAAGAGCAACAAATTACTAATGCAAGAACTGACCTTTCATATATTGAGTCCAAACGTCTTCAGATTCTCACAGACATCTCAAATTCTCAATACTTTGCACACTACAGTTGACATTAGTAATTAAAGGGTATATGAATTTGAGGTTTGACATCTACTTAAAGAGTACTCGTCATTTTCATTTTTATGACATAAATCAATCGTACATGTAAAAATAAGTAACTTTGTAACATATTTCATCACAGAAATTTGCTTTTTTTCTGTCAGGACTGATAAGGCCTGTTTCACATTACAGTTTTTTGACGTCAGTCAAGATCTGACATCGCGGCGGTTGAGGGATCCGCTATAAATGTATCAATATGGATGCCAGCGGATGGTACGGATCCGGTTTTTGACGGATCCGCTATACTAATTTTTATACGGATCTGTCAAAAAACGGATCCGTACCATCCGCTGGCATCCGTTTTTTGCATCCGTTGGATCCGTTTTTTGACTGATCCGTTTTCCACACCTCCAAAATGGGATGCTCTCAAATATGATTTGCTTTTGGAAACTGCTCCCAAACGTGATTGGATCCTGGAAACTAGGGGAAAAATATATCTAGGGTCTTTGAACACAATATCTTTGAAAGGTTGTAGAGCTAGTGGCAGAGATGGAAGGAGTAATATTAATAGCATCTGTGTGGATTTTGATTTTGAGTGCAATCGTTTGGCAATTATTGCTCGGCAAAAGGAGGAAACAAGACTGCGAATCCTGCGTTGGAGAAAGAAGAGACAGCAGTGGATTCATCCTATAAATGCACAGAGATTGACCCTTGGAGTAGTTTCTACACATTATCTGGAATTGAAGGATAACCCGGACAAGTTCTTCAATTATGTTCGGATGAGACAGGACCTGTTTGAGATTTTGGTGGAGCAAGTTGGAGCACAAATCCAGAGAAGGGACATGTACTTGCGCTTTTCGATATCACCGGTTGAGCGTTTGATGGTGACCCTTCGGTAAGTTATCTTTTTTTAAAAAGTGTTCTGATTCTGCAGATTTTTATTGTCATGTTCTTGCTTGTAGTTTGTATTAAATTTATTTTTTCCCTTTTTTAACAGATTCCTGGCAACTGGAGAATCCTTCACCTCCCTCCATTACCAGTTCCAGCTTGGGATCTCTACAATATCTGGGATAGTCCAACAGACCTGCCGGGCATTGTCTAAAGGAGGAGTACATCCTACAGCCAACACAGGAAAGTTGGCTTGAGATAGCAGAAAACTTTAAAGAAATCTGTCAGTTCCCTAATTGTGTTGGTGCAGTGGATGGGAAGCATATAAGGATTGAAACCCATTGGATCCAGATCTGAATATTTCAACTGTAAGAATTTGCTCTCAATTGTATTGATGGCAATAGCTGACTCAAAATGCAAGTTTATTGCGGTCGACATTGGTGCGTATGGTCGATCCAATGATTCTCAGGTGTTCAAGATGTCCGCAATGAGTCGTCGTTTGTATGATGAAAATTTTGATTTCCCACCTCCAAGACCACTCCCTGGAACAACAGGCCCACCAATGCCATTTGTGTGTGTTGGTGATGACACATTTCAACTGTCAAAACATCTTCTGAAGCCATATGGAAGTCATGGATTGACACACAGGAAAAAAATCTTTAACTATCGATTGACAAGAGCGCGAAGAGTGGTGGAGTGCGCTTTTGGGATTTTAACATCAAAATGGAGAGTGCTCTTAACTGCCATAAAAATGAAAACTGAGACTATGAATGAGGTGGAAAAGGCGTGTGTCATCCTGCACAATTTTGTAATTTCAAAGGAACCGGTTTCCATTGAAGAAAATGTTTGTGAAACCACCTTGTGGGATTATCACCAGACAAGTGTTCGGACTACAGTGTCAGTAACAAAAATGAGGGACATATTTGCTGATTATTTTGCATCACCGGAAGGAAGAGTTGACTGGCAAGATGACAAGGTATAATATTTTGTATTTATTTTTTTATGTTATACTAAGGTTCCTTTTTTGTCTAACAAAAACTTTTGTAATTTTTCCTTTCTTCTTTCATAGTTTTGATACCTTTACAGCAATTTTGTGTAATAAAAGTGTGGTGTTTTTTCCATGTACACCACCGGTGTACCTTGAACCTTTCAATACCTTTAACAAAATGTTTGTGTATTTTTACCTGTACACCACCGGTGTACCTTGAACCTTTCAGCACCTTTACTAAAAAATGTTTGTGTATTTTTACTTGTACACCACCAGTGTACCTTGAACCTTTGAGTACCTTTACCCAAGAATGTTTGTGTATTTTTACCTGTACACCACCGGTGTACCTTGAACCTTTTACTACCTTTACCCAAGAATGTTTGTGTATTTTTACATGTACACCACCGGTGTACCTTGAACCTTTTAGTACCTTTACCCAAGAATGTTTGTGTATTTTTACCTGTACACCACCGGTGTACCTTGAACCTTTCAGTACCTTTACCAAAAAATGTTTGTGTATTTTTACCTGTACACCACCAGTGTACCTTGAACCTTTCAGTACCTTTACCAAAAAATGTTTGTGCATTTTTACCTGTACACCACCGGTGTACCTTGAACCTTTCAGTACCTTTACCAAAGAATGTTTGTGTATACCTGTAAAACATTTTTGTAGTCACTAGAGATTGCATGCTGCGATTGGCACGGACCGTAGTATACGGATGAGAAATATACGGCTGGTGCGAGGTACCCCATAGAGAATCATTTGTCCGTGTCTAATGCGTGCTTTTAACGCCTCTCACTCGTCCGTATTCCTCTCTAGTGTGACCCCGGCCTTACACGTATACCCACACTTAAAGTTACCTGGTTTTACAATGATACTACAGACATTTTTTTGGAGACGGTTTTTATTTATTTATTTTTTTTTGTTTCATTTTTTTTTTTTAAAGTAGAAGCTACTATGCTCTTTATTTTAAATGCCACAGTACATGGAAAAAAATAAAAAATGCTGAACACATGCTACAGTTACACCACATACAATACCACAGTTACACCACATACAATACACACATAACACACAATCACAACACATTTGGAAATATTCAAATAAAATTACAATAGTATGAAAATAAAATGCAGTACACATGCAACAACAGAAAACAAGTAAAGTATGAAAAAAATGCACAATAAAAATACACGCACACAAACATGCAACACTGGGAGACCACACACACAGGCAGGCAAGCAGGCAGACCACACACACACAGGCAGGCCACACACACACAGGCAGACCATACACACACACACACACACACACAGGTAGGCAGACCACACACACAGGCAGGCCACACACACACAGGCAGACCATACACACACACACGTAGGCAGGCAGACCACACACAGGCAGGCCACACACACACACGCAGACCACACACACACAGGCAGACCATACACACACAGGCAGACCATACACACACACACACACAAGCCCCGCACAAATAGGTTTATACTCACACTTGCGGACTCTTTGCTGGCAAGCTGTTGGTGCTGGCACTGGCAGGCGTCTCTGTCCTGGCTTGGTGGTGGCAGGACTCTTGGTGCTGGGCAGGTGCTGGCAGGCCTCTTGCTCCTGACTTGTGGTGGCACTGACAGGTCTCTCGGTGCTGGGCAAGTGATGACAGGCACTTCCTCTCTTCCTCTCTTTATCTTGCTGCTGGTGCCGGATGTCTGGGCCCAATGAGTGATTAGCCCACCTTATATAGTTTTAGGACTGTCCGGAAAAGTATCTTTTTTTCTGAGCATGCTCAGTGCGAAAAAGTGGATTCCGCTAAATGGCGGATCCCGGCAGATCTGTCACTCATAGGCGGCCATTCTATCAAATGGTGGATGATGGCGGATCCGCCATGATCCGCCATTTCGGCGCAGACAAAAAACATTACAAAGTCCGTCAACTCCAGACAGCGGACGCCAAAACTCTGGCGGATCGCCAAATAGCAGACATAACAGACGACCATCTGCCACAATCCGCCAGTAATGTAATTCAATGGGAAAAAACGGAAGATCCGCCAAAAAAGCGGATCCACCATTTTAAAAAATTGGTGGATTTTGACTGACGTTGAAAAACTGAAGTGGCCTAATTCATTTTTAAAATGATCAATTTACAGATAAAAATCATTATTCAGTGAAGAAGACACATTTCTACATTACTGAGATGGGATATGGCAGTTAGGACTGATACAATTCTATGTATAAAGGAGGGAGTAGTTCTACCTATAGCTCCTTACTTCACCCCCCAACTCCTTCTGCATAGAATCTTATCAGGATCAACTGTCATTTCCTATCTAAATAATGGGAGGCCTTTTAACGGCGGCAATTAAGGATACTTATGCCTCAGCGTCGCTTTTTAACGGTGATGAGAAATAAGTGTATAGCACCCCTCAGCGTCGTAATTGCTCCGGAGTCACCCCTGCCCGCGGTGTCTTCTTCCAGGAAGAAAATGGTGGACACATGTGCAGTGCGCCTGCTAAGATCTGCCGGCCCGCACCTGACAACAATATGAAATTTTTCCTATCAGTTCATTTTGATCACTGTGAGAGACCCAATCACAGTGACCAAAATAAAAATAATAGTAAATCAACCCCCCCTTTATCACCCCCTTAGTTAGGTAAAAATAATAAATTTAAAAAATGTATTTATTTCCATTTTTCCATTAGGGTTAGAGTTGCGCTAAAGTTAGGGTTGAGCTAAAGTTAGTGTTAGGGTTGGGTTAGGGTTGGGGCTAAGGTTAGGGTTGGGCTCAAGTAGGGTTGAGATAAAGTTAGGGTTGGGCTAGGGTTAGGTTTATGGTTGGGATTAGTGTTAGGGGTGTGTTAGGGTTAGGCTTGTGGTTGGGGCTACGGTAATTATTAGGGATAGGGGTGGAGTAGAATTGGGGGGATTCCACTATTTTTTAGGTTCATCAGGTAGTCTCCAAACGCGACATGACGCCACCATTGATTCCAGCCAATTTTGCATTCACAGCCAAACGGTGCTCCCATGCGCCCAAACAGTGGCTTTCCCGCACATACGGGGTATTGGCGTACTCAGGAAAAATTGCACAACAAATTTTGTTGTCCATTTTCTTCTGACACCCTTGTAAAAATAAAAAAATTGATTTCAAAGTAATTTTTTTGTGAAAAAAGTTAAATGTTCATTTTTTAATTCCACATTGCTTTAGTTCTCGTGAAGCACCTGAAGGGTTAATAAACTTCTTGAATGTGGTTTTGCGCACCTTAAGGCGTGGAATTTTTAGAATGATGTCAATTTTGGGTATTTTCTGTCCCAAAAAAATGATTTTGTAAATTTTGTTGGAAAAATTAGAAATTGCTGGTCAACTTTTAACCCTTATAGCGTCCTAACAAAAAGAAATTATGTTTTCAAAATTGTGCTGATGTAAAATTGACATGTGGAAAATGTTATTTATTAACTATTTTGTGTGACAGCACTCTCTGATTAAAGAGTACAGAAATTAAGTTTTAAAATTGCAAAATTTTCAAAATTTTTGAAAATTTCCATTTTTTATAAATAAACACAAGTTATATCAAAGAAATGTTACCACTAACATGAAGTACAATATGTCACGAAAAAACATTCTCAGAATCAGTGGGTTACATTGAAGCGTTCTAGAGCTATAACTTCAAAAAGTGACAGTGGTCAGAATTGTAAAAATTGGTTTGGTCACTAAGGGGTTAATATAATGAAAACTATAAACACTTCTTTATTTAAAAACATTCTTACTTTTTGGAACTTTTTCCACAGTTGCCTAAAACTTTTGCACAGTACTGCGTGTCCAGGCAAGGTATTAGCACCAGCTCATTTTATATATGTTTGTAATGTGAATATGTATATTGTTAGGCATCAGGTTCCTGTCACTGCATAACAGGAATCTCGAGCCTTGCCTTCAGCAGTCTCCCATTCCTTTCCAGCCGCAGAGGAGGCTGCTCAGCAGACTCATCAAGCCCAGCACTCTGCTCAGACTAGCACTGTGGGTTTGGTTGCTGCTGCCACCTCTGGTCCAGCTATAGCAACGCATGCTAGTCAGCAGCGAGCTACTCCAGGGACTAAGTCCTCCTTTCGGTCCACTGAGCATGCCAGTGGGATGGTCTCTCATTGGAGATCGGAGGTCACATGCTCAGGTCCTTCTCCAGCTCGGATTGGACCATCAGGAAGGTCCCGGAAGGATGCTGCTATAAAAGTTTCACATGGCCGCTCGGCCATGTGCTCGTATAGACAGTATTTTGTAGTTGTGTGTGTGAAGATGGATGAATGCGTTCTAGTGACTGACTCATTAAGACTCCCTCCCTCTGGTTGTGCATGTGCATAGGGTATTGGAGATAAGTCAGCACCTACAGGTGGCATTGCCTATGTGCCATGGTGCCTCCAGTCCTCTGCACTACACTTAGCGTCTAACTGTGCCATCCAGCACAAGGCACTACTATACTGCATCAAGCAGCAACCGCCAATGCAGCGCTGTGCGCAATACTTGCGCTTTCCTAGTCCTAAGATTGGGTGGTTAGTGGCATCTGCCAGAGCGGTGCTGTGCGCACTAGGTGCGCTATATCTTCCTTTCAGTTTTCTCCTGGCACCGCAGTTGCGGCGCCAAGTGCTAGTGGTCTAGAAAGACTCTAACCCAGCATCTTTGGGGCTGAGTCCTGAAACTGCACACTAGCGCTCACTCCACCGAGTCCTGTGGAGTTAACAGGTTCCGGCATCTGTTACTGCAACTCTGTGAAGTAACAGAGTTCGCTCCCGTACACACCGGGTCAGCAGTTTCCCGCCGGTGTTTAATTAGTACTCTGCCATTACCTAGCAGCAGTATACCATCTCTGCACGGTGGACCCCGGGTTGCGATCGCACTTTCTCATATTTTATATTTAGTGCGATCCGCAACCCTAGCATATATGCAGGTGGGTTTTATGGAGGAGCAGACACAAGTCCTGCATAGGGGCCTTTTACCATCAGTGTCTGCCCTGTTCTTAGGTCTATATAAATTCCCTAAAACCCAAATATTCACTTTTATCAAGTTAGATGTCCCAAGTAGCAGCCATAAGCAAATCATTCTGTTTTCACCATCTTACTCCCTATGGGAACTTCAGGCATCAATCACGATGATGGACAGAGAAGATAGCCTGCTCTACTTTATATTCCAAAGCTCCACATTTCATTGTAAGATCTCACTGTCGTTCTTGCCGCCGCTGTATGCTTTTGCAGTGCAATGATTTTTGTAGGAAACGTGTGTGATATGGATATTTTATCACTTATTTTCATGACATGGTAGCTTATTTGCACATTAAGCAAAATTAATATTGATTCTAAGGTTTCTATATAATTGTTAAAAAGGGAACTAGGACACCAGGTGAGTGTGAGTATCACAAGCATGATCTGGCAGCCATTTTGTTCTGTGGCTTTGAGCCCAAGCAAGAAAGCATGAAGGCCATTCCTGGCAGGAGTTAGCTATCTCTGAGGGGAATGGAGAGCACGAACATGCTCTGGCAGAGGTACTCATCCATGGACTACGGCCCAGAAAATTATAGGGAAAGTAACATTTGTTTGCCAGCATATCTCGTTAGATTCTTATCCTTGAAAGAATAAAATATGACTATATACAGTAAAGCATACCTGTGTTTTGTGAGTACATTTCAAAAGTTTATAATATTAAAGTTGAGAACCAAAAAAAGCCCATAAAGTAGATTGCATTCATACTATATCCAGTCCCAGATCTTTAGACACCTGTAAAAACGGCCATATGCACAGCATAGAAAATGCACCCATAAAGTTTTACTAGTTTTAAGTTATATCATAAGTTGCTTCTAAACATTTGCAACTTAAAAAAATTAGCAAATAAAGCCAATCATCTATGAAAGCTATCTATAATTCATAGAGGACTTGTAAACACATCATTAGCTTGTAGTGTTATAACGTACAGCTGAGTCTATACTATCTAGAAGTATTCATATACAGTTGAAACCAGAAGTTTACTTACACTATATAAAAAGACACCTATGCTTGTTTTTCTCAATATCTGACATGAAATCAGAATAAATCTTTCCCGTTATCATAATTATTAATATTTGCCAAATGCCAGAATAATGAGAGAGAGAATGTTTTAAGGAATTTTTATTACTTACTGCAAAGTCAAAAGTTTACATACACTTCATTACAATTTGGTACCATTACCATTAAACTGAATGACTTGAGTCAAATGTTTGGGCTATCCTTTACACAAGCTTCTCACAATAGTTGGTCAGAATTTAGGTCCATTCATCCAGTAAAAACTGGTGTAACTGATCCAGGTTTGTAGGTCGCCTTGTTCGCACCTGCCTTTTCAACTTTGCTTTAAACTTTCAATATGATTGAGATCAGGGCTTTGTGATGGTCACTCCAAAACATTGACTTTGCTATCCTTAAGCCACATTGTTGCCATTTTGGCAGTATGCTTCGGGTCATTGTCCATTTAGAAGACCCATTTCCACCTAAGCTTTAACTTTCTGGCTGATGTTTTGAGATGTTGCTTCAGTATTGCCACATAATCTTCTTTTCCCATGATGCCATCTATTTTGTGACGTGTACCAGTCCCTCCTTCAGCAAAACAACCCTACAACATGATGCTGCTACCCCTGTGCTTCACAGTTGGGATGGTGTTCTTAGGGTACCGTTACACTTAGCGATGCACCAGCGATCCCGACAATGATATGGATCGCTGGTGCATCGCTAAGTGGTTGCTAGTGAGCTGCCACACAGGCAGATCTCACCAGCGACATCGCAGGGGTCGCTACTTACCTGTCAGACGCGGCGATCCTGACGTCCTCCCGCCCGCGTCCACGCGTCGCTCGTCGGCGCCACAGGAAGCCCAGCAGGAAGTGCCCGACGAGAAATGGTCCAGGACGTTCTCGCGCGACCAGCGATGAGCAGCGGGGGAGTCGGTCGGAGGTAAGCATCAGACATAGCGGTATCGCTAGCAATATCGCTGCTACGTCACAAAATCGGTGACGTTACAGCGATATTGCTAGCGATATCGCTATGTGTAACGGGGGGGCTTTAGGCTTCCAAGCATCTCCCTTTTTCCACCAAATATAACGATGGCCACTATGCCCAAAAAGTTAAATTTTAGTTTCATTGGACCACAGGACATGTCTACAAAAATTAAGGTATTTGTTCCTGTGTGCATTTGCAAACATTAATCTGGCTTTTTTATGCTTCTTTAGAAGTGATGGCTTCTTTCTGGCAGCGTGGCCTTTCAGCCCATGTTGATACAGTACTCGTTTCACTGTGGATATTGACACAATCTTACCAGCTTCCAACATCATCTTCACAAGGTCTTTTGCTTTTGTCCTTGGGTTGATATGCACATGTTGGACCAAAGCATGTTCATCTCTGGGACGCAGAACCCGTCTCCTTCCTGAGCGGTATGATGGCTGGACATACCCATCTTGTTTGTACTTGCGTATCATTGATTGCACAGATGAATGAGGCACCTTCAGGTATTTTTAAATTGTACCCAAGGATGAGCCAGACTTGTGCAAGTCCACAATTCTCTTCCTGATATCTTGGCTGATTACTTGTGACTTTTCCTTTGCTACACAAAGAAGCAATGTGTTTCTGGTGTGCACTAAAATACATCCAGAGGTGTGTCTCTAATTAACTCAGATGTTGCCAAAAAAACAGAAGCTTCCAAACACATGACATCATCATATGGGCAGTCCTGAATTGTTTAAATGCATAGTTATCTTAGTGTATGTAAATTTTTGACTTTGCAGTAAGTAATAAAAATGTCATAAAACATTCTCTCTCTCAATATTCTGGCATTTGGCAAATATTAATAATTATGGTAATGCTAATTGGCCTAAAACAGAAAAGGTTTATTTTGCTTTCATGCCAGATATTGAGGAAAAACATGCATGTGTGTATTTTTATATAATATATGTAAACTTCTGGTTTCAGCTGTAGTATGCCCAGAATGGGGAACACCACATAGAGGAGATTGAATTGCAATGTTTCAAATCATTCTTTCCCTAGTTTTAATTATGGTCAAATTTTTGACAGTGACATCTTATTCACACAGCAATTTTCTCACAAACACAAAATAATTAGCTGTTTCCCACCTTTTTGGCAGATGAGTCCTTTTTTACCATCTGTTTTCTCTCATAAGCAAAAAAAAAAGGAGCTTGGAGGGTTCTTAAAAATTTCCTCGCAACAAGTAAGTGAAAAATGGACAATATCCAGATGCCATCCTTATCTGCATAATGGTTCAGAGTAGGACATGAGTGCGTTTTCTTTTTTTTTTTCAGGACCATTGGTGAAAATATAAAGTTGTCAATGTGCTGTCAGTGAAAATAACCTACAGCACATGGATGAATGGATGACAGACACTGACATGTCAATAAAGCTTGGCATGATGTATTCAAAGGAATTGCAAATGACCTAGAAGCAGTTTCAAAATTATATATACTTATAATCATAAAGGATCATGGATCAGAATGCGATGTGACAAGACTTCGGATCTCTCTCGTATAAATGTTATTCTATGGGGCTAAGCACATGTGCAATTTTTTGTTCGGGCAGAGTCATCTTTCCGAGGAAAAAATAACAGCATACATGATTTGCATCCGATATTTGGCTCGCACTCAGCCGTCCAAGTCAATGAGTCTACAGAAAAGAATTGGCCTGGACAAGGAAGACATCTGAGTGCAGTCCAATTTTCAGATAGAATAGAGAAGATGGAGAATTTTTTTCCCCACTTTCTCCCCATCTGAGGATATCGGGTCACACTATGGTCTCATTCTCAAACTGTTATCAGAGTACGATTACCATCATAATCGGTCTAATTCTCTCAGATGATAGAAAATAATGTTGTGTGACCCTAGCCTAAGGCTGGGGCTACAATGGCAGATTGACGGATTTCGTCACTACATTGTCACTAGTGATGAGCGAGCGCTAAAATGCCCGAGTGCTCATTGCTTGGGTCGAAATTAGAATGCTTGGGTGCTCGACCTGAGCAATGAGCCCAATGTAAGTCTATGGGAAACCCGAGCTTTTTTGCCGCGACTCCCCCGGAGGTCTTTTGAGGGTCTAAAACCTGTGGAAATCTATGGAAAAAGTGCTAAAAATGACATGGGAACATCATGGGGAAGACCCCTGGAAGCATTTCTGACTCCCAGGTCACTGCTGTGAACAATGTTGCTTTTGTAAATTTAGCAGAGAATGTGTGTATGTCTGCGGGTGTTTGCGTGTGTGTGCGGCTGTTTGCGTGTGTGTGCAGCTGTCTGCATGTGTGCGGCTGTCTGCGCGTGTGTGGCTATCTGCGGGTGTCTGCAGGTGTGTGCGGGTGTCTGTGTGTGCGGTAACCAGGGGTGAGCCTAGCCTCTCTGCCGCCTGAGGCGAACTGCACAACGGCGCCCCCCCCAGTAAATTTTTAAAATCGGTAGAAATTAATCTGGTTCATACAGATTTATGTCTACCCTGTAAAAATTTGTATAATAGTGGACATTTTAATTTAGAGAAATAGAGAAAAGATGTCTGAACACAAGGATGTCAGCGCCATCACTGCACATACATTAACCACACAGGGGAATCCAGAAGAGGGATCATTAATGGCAATGGCAGGCCTGGCACAACATACAGTACACCACATATCCCTACATACAGTATTATGGGCACCGCATAGTCCTCCATACAGAATTATGGGCACCGCATAGTCCTCCATACAGAATTATGGGCACCATGTAGTCCTCCATACAGAATTATGGGCACCATGTAGTCCTCCATACAGAATTATGGGCACCATGTAGTCCTCCATACAGAATTATGGGCACCATATATCCCTCCATGCAGAATTATGGGCACCACATAGTCCTCTATACAGTATTATGAGCACCACATAATCCTCCATACAGTATTATGGGCACCACATAGTCCTCCATACTGCATTATTGGCACCACGTAGTGCTCCATACAGTATTATTGGCACCACGCAGTCCTCCATATAGTATTAGCACCACATAGTGCTCCATACAGTATTATGGAGACTACATATTCCTCCATACAGTATTATGGGCACCACACAGTGCTCCATACAGTATTATGGGCACCACATAGTCCTCCGTACAGTGTTATGGGCACCATATAACCCTCCATACAGTATTTGAGCACCATATAACCCTCCATACAGTATTTATGAGCACCATACAGTATTCTAGGCACCAGATAGTCGTCCATGCAGTATTATGGGCACCACATAGTCTTCAATACAGTATTATGGGCACCACATAGTCCTCCATACAGTGTTATGGGCACCATTTAACCATCCATACAGTATTATGGGCACCACATATTCCTCCATACAGTATAATGGGCCCACATAATGCTCCATGCAGTATAATGGGCCCCATATATTTCTCCATACAGTATAATGGCCCCATATCTTACTCCATACACTATCATGGGGCCCAAATATTACATCATACAGTATAATGGGCCCTATATAATACTCCATACATAAAAAATCATCAAATACTCACTTCTCCCTGTACCCCACTGTTTCTCCTCAGCGTATTCTGACCCTTTGCTCTGCTCGGCACAAAGGATGTACTGTAGTGATGTAATTGTGCCCTCTGAGCTAAGACGTCACAGAGCTCAGACACAGAGGGGGAATGATGGGAGAGGGAGCATCTGCGGATGGCTCCCTCACTCATTATTGTTTTCAACTGTGTTGGTACTGGCACTGGGGCCCCACGACTTACGAGCCCCATAGCATGCCATGTCCCCGACGGCGGGTGGTGATGTCAGCCTTGATACGTGTCATAACTGAGCACCACCAAATATTAACCAGTGGGTGAAATGCTTTTAGGACACACACCCTTAAATCAAAGGGATTTATAAAAAGAAAATAATCAGCACACCGATTAAATAATGGATCTGAAGCGTTGCCACATGGGCTAATAAAGAGTACGCCACTTTCCACAACTAGTCGGAGTGCTTCTTATTTTCATATATATAGACACACTTAGGGTAGTTATTTATATTTACACCATGTATACAGGACAGGAGGAGTATACACAACGTACACAGCTCCACAATATATACCGTGGTAAGGAATATAAAGTGGAGCTGTGTATATACTATATAGTGTAGAGATGTGCCAGTGTATATAGCGTGGATTCTATACTACATACACAGAAATAAACTATATGAACAGCTCTATACTATATACACACACACAACTCTACATTATAATTAAGACAGTATTATACTATATTATGATGCATACATCACATAGGAGACACACATATATATCATATAGGAGACACCGCAACTGCTGAATATATATATCACATTGAGACTACTGTATATACATTATATAGGTGATACTGCTGTATATAACTGCAGTATCACTTATATATTGTATATACAAGAGTCAATATACATTAGACAGGTCAAACTGCAAATGCTGTATATACTCTAGGTGATACTGTGTATACAGTGTATAGTCGCAGTATATATACACATCAGTATCACCTATATAATATAGACTGCTGTACATACATTATATAGGTGATACAGTGATTATATACAGCAGTATCACCTATATATTGTACATACAGCAGTCTATACACATTATACAAGTCAAACTGCAAATGCTGTATATACATAAAAAAGTTTTCATTTGGTACTCACCTGAGATGGGGGGAGGATGAGGTGGGTCCACTGTCCAGCCAGCGTCGGAGGTGCTGAGGACTTGTAGCGAATGCCAGCTGGGGATTGGTGAGGAGAACGCTGTTCTCTGATGCTTGTACCGGCCAGCGTTAGACAGAGTGAGGCTCAGGCGGGTGTCTTTTGCGTGCTGCGGCGGCGGCCTTTTCAAACTTCTGCACAGGACCTGGTACGTACGCTCCCGTTTGCCTGCACTGACCAGGGCCGCAGACGAGCGCAGAACGAGCTAGGGCTGCCCTCAGGTGGGCCGCAGTGGCCCTGGTCAGTGCCTGCACCAAGAGAGCATGCGTACCAGGGCCTGTACAGAAGATTTAAAGGGCCAGTTGCCCATTTTGTAACTCGGAGCCGTCGGTAGCCGGATCCACGTTATCTGACTGCCCTGAGGCCAACTGCTCAACTGGCCTCATTATAGGTGTGCCCCTGACTATATGAGGACTATGGGGGTGCATTATGCAATATGGAGGACTGTGGGATACATTATTGTTGTGAGTTCATTTTCCCCTTCACCATTGAGGTCTGATGAACTCCCTCTTCTGGTGAAGGAAGGTAGTGAGGCTGATTACCAAGCACCTGGGCAGGATGATGATGACTGGGTGACGGGAATTACTGACTGGATATAAGGCAGCCGACGCTCTTCTGCCTTGCTGGTGATCTCTCTGAGGGATTCTAGGAGACCAGTCTGATTCCTGCTCCTCAAAAGCTAAGTTTTCTGCTCTACCTTTTGCATTTGTGTTTTGGTTTTGTTTTGCATTGTTTTCCTTGATTTCTGCCATTCCCTGCTGGGGTGAGCTGAATTCCTTTTTGCTCTGTCTTCAGAAAACACCTGAGTACTGATATAGTCTTTTTGAGGGCTTTTTTCTCTATCAGCTGTTGGCTCTTGTTTTGATAGGGTTTTGGCGGATTACAGGCAGCAGCTTTTCTATCCTGTCCTATCTAGTTAGCTTGGGCCCCATCATTTGCTCAGCCTATCTTTCTATCTGTGTGAGTGTTTTTTCATCTTGCTTCATCGTCATTATATATTGGGGGTTGCCTTTTACTTTGGGGTCTGCTCTGGGGCAGTTTAGATTTCCCTTTCTGTCTTTAGGCTATGTAGTTTTCCGGCTGTGATCGAGGGGTCTAGGGCACCGTAGGAACCCCCCATGGCTACTGCTAGTTGTTGTTGATAGGTTCAGGGGTCTGCAATCCGATAGCTGCCAACTTCTCTGGTTTTCTGGACTTAGCTAGCATTTCTGTTTTTGCCTCCTACGGTGACTCATTCATAACACATTATACTATATTGAACACTATGGGGCGTGTAATATACTCCATGGAGGTGAAGCGAGGCTCATCCCTCGCCATGTCCATGGCACAGCAGCAGGCACACAGCCCTGGCAGCCATTAGCAGACAAATGGCAGCTATATTGTGGATGTCGGAGAGCGGGGCCACATACTGGACAGGTGCCCAGTCAGATACAGGGGGTAATACCTAATAGAACAGGCAGTGGGCAGCATGCCACATGCTGGGAGTTGTTGTGCTGATCAGCAGGAGAATCTCTGGGCACAGATCCCACAGACTTGGATAGAACAGCAACAGTGCTCCATCACTGCTTATAGGCAGGAGTCCACGACGAGGACTCCACATCTGCACTGCAGACACGACACTGCGCTGTTCCCGGCTTACACCAATGTGTGACCGCGGGAATGGATGGGGCAGAGCAGCATCTCAGACACTGAGGGGGCTATCCGCATAACCAGAGGTCGCACCGGTCAAGATAAGGAGCTGTAGACGAAGACACAGAGATCCAGTGAGGAAGTCTTCTTTCTCTGGCTGCCACAATTTTCCAAGCGAGTTCAGAGGACATGGGCCGGGTCTGATTCTTCATCAGAACAGTGGCCGAGGTACCGCCATTTTCCATGCTAGTTCGGAGGACATGGGCCGGGTCTGATTCTTCATCAGAACAGTGGCCGAGGTACCAGCGGAGTCCATAGCCTGAGTATTCTGTGACGGAGTCAGCTTTCGCTGAGTCGTTTTCTTTAGAGTGGACCCTCTGGGTCGTGGCACCCACCCACCGAGGCCGAGCTAACCTTGTTAGGAACCACCCCCTATAAAGGGAGTGTCAGGGGCAAGACCAAGGGGGTGAGCCACCACGACTGCTGGAACCAGACAGCCAACTCAGGTAGACACTACGTGTGAGTGTCAAACGACAAGGGAAGTGCTGGAAACAAGACAAGACGTGAGTTCACGGTATCTTCATTAAGGCAAACTCAGGGTAACATCAGGTGCAAGACGTGATAACACAGGGAAAACACAGCAAGGTGCGTGCGAGGGCACGCCAAAATCCATGGCATGGTACGTGCTAGGTGGCATGCCTGGGTACAGGCAAGGGCACAGTGACATCGGACTCCGGAAAGCAGGCAATGATCGACAGGGTCATCAGGTTCCGGAGCTCTGATGGCGATCGGTTAGGATCCGGGCATCTGGCAAGGAAACCAGGGTTCAGGCAAGGAGGCATGACAGATCTCCAGACGTGGTGCATGTTAGGGAACACGCCAGGGTCCAAGGCAAAGTTCAAGGCAGGGTGCATGCTAGGGACACGCCAGGGTCCAAGGCAAGGTGCAAGGCAGGGTTCAACACACTAGGCATGGTGCATGTATAAGGGACACGCCAGGGTTCAAGGTCCAAGGTCCTGGGTGCACTAAGAAAGCTGCCAGGATTCAAGATTCAAGGTCCTGCGTGTGCCTGGGGAACACCAGGGGTACAGTACAAAGAATGGTCCTGGCCGTGCTAGGAGGCACGCCAGGGTACAAGGTCAGCGGCAGGTCCCACACATGCTAGAGAACATGTTGGGCTTTGAAGTTCAGGACAGATGTCCTGCGTGTGCAGAGGGGCACACCAGGGTCAGGGATCAAGACAAAGAGCAGAGCACAGAGCAAGGTACAAGCAAGACAAAGATTCAAGACAGGTCATGGAACTCAGAACACGACAGAGAGACTAGGTTCATGACAGAGCAAGGAAAGAGAAAGACTTGTGCAAGAGTAGCACGAAAACGCGCAGTGCGAGAAACAGCGTGAGTGCAAGGGAGCACGGGAAACACGACTGGGGCACCGGCAGGCGGTACCGGCTGGAGGCACAGGCAGGCGGGCACGACTAGAGGTGGCACGGCTGAGGCACAGAAAGGCAGAAACCACAATAGCACTGGCCCACGAGCACGGCTGAGGCACAGACAGGCGGGCATGACTAAAGCGGCACGGCTGAGGCACAAACAGGCGGTCAGGGGCCGACCAGACGCGTGCAAGAGGGCCCGCAGCCACAAGGCAGGGCTAGGCAAAGGTACAGGACAGAGACGCATGCGAAACAGCAAGGCAAAGCCTGGTACAAGAGGTGCAGGAGTGCACGAAAAACGGAGACTAGACACAGAGTTCAAGACATGGTCCTGCGCATGCAGAGGGCACGCCAGGGCCCGGGTTCAGGACAGAGACCGGAACGTAGGCAGTAGCACAGAGCCGGGTACAAGAGAAGAGAAGCGGAGCGTATGCTAGAGCCCAGAGCCGGGTACAGAGACATAGAACTAGCAGCGGAGCGTAGGCCAAAGCCCAGAGTCTGGTCAAGGCAGAGCCTTGAGACTAGTCAGGGAGTGTGCTAGAGAGCACCATAGCAGAGACATAGAGCAGAGTACAGAGCTAGCAGCGGAACGTAGGCCGAAGCCCAGAGCTGGGTCAAGGCAGAGCCTTGAGACTAGTCAGGGAGTGTGCTAGAGAGCACCATAGCAGAGACATAGAGCAGAGTACAGAGCTAGCAGCGGAACATAGACCGAAGCCCAGAGCCGGGTCAAGGCGGGGCCTTGAGACTAGACACGGGACATAGGACGAACAACAAGGCAAAGAAGAGCTGAGGCAAGACATAGCGAAACAGGCAAAGGTAGAGAACATAGGAAGTACTACAAGTCAAAGAATAGCTAAGGCGAGACACAGCAAAACAGGCTAAGGCAGAAAACAGAGGAAGTACTACAAGTCTAAGAATAGCTTAGGCAACACAAGGCGAATCAGACTAAGGCAGAGAACAGAGAAAATACTACAAGTCAGAGCATAACAAGGACAAAACACGGCACGAGAGACAACACAAGACATGGCACGGGACAAGAGGCAGAATACAAGCACAGAGCGTGTGCAGAGACGCACTACAGGGCAGAGTGCAGGGGCACAGAATACAGGGAGCGACCCAACAGACCAAGCAGCCATGCAGGGAAGCAACACAATACTCAGGCTCTGACCATAGGAAGGGGCGGTCTGATATAGGGCATTAGCACCTGCACTTCCGGGTCAGACCAGGGGAGGACTTCCGGTTCAGGTCCTCCAGGATCATAGAGAGGATCACATGGTAGAGTCCTCCAAGACCATAGAGAGGACCACATGGTAGAGTCCTCCAGGACCAAAGAGGGGAACATGGGAAAGGTCACATGATCAGGGTCTCCAGGAACAAAGAGAGGATTGCTGCAGGCAGAGCAGAGACAGCTGGTCACACAGCTGGTCACACAGCAACGGCGTGTAGCCATGAGGTAAAACACACATGCGCACTAGCAATGGCAGGCAGCCATGAGATGAGGAGCGCGTGCATACTGCTCCAGGCATCCTGCTGCACAACAGCCACGAGGCCCGTGTGCACACTGCTCCAGGGATCCTGCAGCATAAGACATAATGGGCATGATAGTTCGGTGCGCGTGCACACTGCTCCAGGAGTCATGCGGCATACCAGACATGGCGGGCATGACAGTTCGGTGCGCATGCACACTGCTCCAGGGTTCATGCGGCACAACAGACCTGGCGGGCATGACAGTTCTGTGCGCGTGCACACTGCTCCAGGGTTCATGCGGCATAACAGACATGGCGGGCATGACAGCAGGACTGTGCCGGGCTGTGCGGGGACTGTGCCGGGCTGTGCGGGCAGTGTGGGACTGTGTGGACTGTGCCAAATATTGCGAGGCAAGTAGTGAAATTTACTCACCAGGATTCATGTACCGCGAGTACCGCATTACTCTCCGAGTACCGAATCCTAACGAGTATACTCGCTCACCCCTGCGAAGGGCCCAAACAATCTGTACCTACTTTACTTTCTATAAATCTGCCTACTGGCATGCCTGTATAGACTGGCCACGTGTTACCTGTTAACACCTTGGGAACTGTGACAGATACAGTATATGAGTACGGGCTCACCTGCACAACAGTTTAAAATCTTACAATTATCTCTGTCCAGCAACCAAATATCCCTTTCCATCCCGATGTGACTTCATTGAACTCAAAGGAATAGACAATCTTCAAATCTATCAAAAATACCCAGTTATCCAACTGTGACTACTATTTAGCTGTACACAAAGTCTCTAAAAGTTAAACCATTATCCCCTACTATAATGTTCCTCAGAAACTCTTTCCTGAAACAAAAAGAAGTTCAAATTTTGTATAAAGTCCATTGCATGCCTTGTCGACACCTTGGCATGGATTAGGATTCTTAATTATGGAAAAAACAGGAAACGTGGCAGCAAATCCGGAAGTTCCGGAAGCTGATTTTGGCTGTTTCAGACCATGTTTATTGCCAAAATCAGCTTCCGGAACTTCCAACATTCCAACAACAACATTTTGGTGTCAAAATACTCAAGGCTGCAATAGAGCCTGCAGTTAGATAATTGCCTATCAATCTAACTGCAGGCTCTATTGCAGCCTTGAGTATTTTGATACCAAAATCTTGTAAGGTGCATGCACGGTTACTCACTACTGCGTGGGCCTTAGTTTTCTTACCGACCCAGTTCTCCTCCGGACAAACAATTGGCGTATACGGACGGATGCTGGGGCCCTCCAGCAGGTGAACAGTACCATTGATGATTGTGACTTAACTCCTTAGTGGCATCCAACATCTCTCACACTTGATCCCAGCCTTTTCTGTCTCTCAGCAGCGTCTCTGTCAGAAATCTTCTCACATCTGAATGAGCTCTAGTCGCGGGCACGATCGGCTCCATTGTGCCGCTGCTCTGGTCTTAGTGGGATGTATTCACCAGAGAATGGAGAATCTCATTGGATTCCCTTTCAATATGTCCTCTCCCTGATCTCAATAACTGCAGACTGCCCTTAAGATGGCCGCACTTCCTCTTCCTGTATTTCACATCATTTCAGATTGCAGCTCCACCTCTGACTTTCGGTAATGTTTAGGCAACAGCAATATCTTGTGACTGAATAAAAACATTGCTGCAAAGAATCAAATCTATTTACAAGTGGTGTAGTATTATACTGATGTGGACACAGGAAAGCACATTTAAACCACCCTGGTGAGCCGAGACACATCTCACAGCACAATACATGTGATTGAGGTCACATTGCAAACTTGAGGGTACTATCACCCCAACAAGAAAGTCACAAAACTGTGACTTGTTTATTACAGTTTCAGTACCCTTTAGGTCGCAATGTGGCCCCATTCATTTGTATTGCATTGAGATGTAGTAGTGACAACAAGCGTACTTTGGTCACTATGTAGCCCCAGCCTTATGATTACAAATTCATTAATTGTGGTAGACATTCTCTTTAAGAAATAAATGAGTCCAAACTACTTCATTGAATTAAGGGCTTTACCTGTTTTGCTGCCCACACCTCTATTTGCCATGTGAGCAGACATAGTATTACCTTAATGCACAATTGGAGCCACAATGTCTAGTCCCTTCATAAAGTAACAGACTGTAACAATGACCCAATTAACACCTTGGCAGGAACCATTTGTTTTCTTAAACTAGTAGACAATTTTTGTACATTAAAAAATGTCATTTGAAAGCGACTAGTATTAAACACATTTTTACAGTATTCTTAGGAAGTCGGATAGATTAACCATAGTGCATGAAGTCCATTATTTTAGGCAATATGTGTTACAGAGAAAAGAGAGTAATTTTCACTTTTAAAAATATCTTGCTTACAGAAACTGAAAAAATGACCATCTTATGAGTCAATGGCACTGATAAAGCCCTTCTTCGTTCTCTTCAGTGTCATAGACTTGAAAGGAGCAGCAGGATTCATTTAACTCAATTCAATTCAAATGAGCTTAATTGGCAGGACTAAGTACATATTAGCATTGCCAAAGCAAATTGTAAAAATAGGGGGATGGGAGATAGGGGGGGCATATAGAAGTCCAGGATATATTGGGCTCCTTTTAGAGGATTGGGGCATGTCCAGGGTGCGGTATAGGAGTCCATGACATATCAGTCTCCTCTTAAGGGGGTTTTACACATAGCGATATCACTAACAATATCGCTAAAGCATCACCGATTTGGTGACGCAGCAGCGATATCACTAGCGATATCGCTTTGTGTGATACTTACCTCCGACCGGCTCCCCCGCTGTCCATCGCTGATCGCGCGAGATCGCACAGCTCCATTTCTTGTCGGGCGCTTCCTGCTGGCGCCGACGAGCGACGCGTGGATGTGGACGGAGGACGTCAGGATCGCTGCGTCTGAAAGGTAAGTATCATCCGCTGTATCGCTGCTGCATCGCTGTGAGATCTTCCTGTGTGGAAGCTCACTATCGATCATTTAGCAATGCACCAGCGATCCTGACCGGGTCATATCGCTGGTTGGGATCGCTGGTGCATCGCTAAATGTAAAGGGGCCTTTAGTCTGGGGATAGGGACATGTCCAGGGTGGGGTATAGAAGTCTATGACATATCAGCCTCCTCTTAGTTTGTGGCAGGCACTGACATATTCTGCTGCTATGGCCGCTGCACTTCCCTCTTCCCCCAGTATTATCGGCAGTTTCTCTTTCTCTCTTTCTCTGGGGCCAGTTTGTAGGTTCTGGTATATCGTCAATTTCTGGAATTTGTTTATGTCATTTCTCCAGTTGCTGAGATATTCCTCTTTGACTTTTGTACTTTCTTCCAGATTTCGCCTTTTGCCAGGCCATGTAGGTTGATGGCATGGCCAGGCTGGCTTTGGGTACTTTGTGTTGGAAGACTTCCTGGGGCTTCCTGGTGTAGGAAGGCTTTGTGATGGTAGGATCTGGGACTACTACTTTGTAGAAGAGCCATGAAAGACAGCACCTTCTTCTGGATTGCGAGGTGTAGTGGGAATCTGCCCAGCTCTGCTCGGCAGGTGCTGTTTGATGTGCTCTGATGGACTTGGAGAAGATGCTTGCAGAACTCTAGGTGGAATATTTCAGTTGGCCCAGTGTAAGGAGAAGACCTGGACCAGGCCTACCTACTCTGTAACAGATCCAGAACTGTCAGGGCTGCCACCCAGGTTTCACGGGGAAAAGCTTAAGGCTTCAGACCGACCTCTGCACCTAGGAGTAGGGGGCGTGGCTAAGATAAAAGGGCCACAGCACACGGGAAATCAGATAGTTGCCTTGAGAACATACAGCGCGCAGAAGGACAGTGTCAGGGCTTCTGTGGAAAAGCCAACTGCCAGAGCAGGCCTAAACCAGCAGAGGCTAAAAGCTGCTAACAGCTGCTAACTGTGGTTATTGGCAAGTGCCGATGTCCGAACATGACCAAGCGAAGACGGCCTTCATACTACCTATGGGCCTGTATGAGTTTAATAGAATGCTGTTCGGACTGGCAAACGCTCCTGGAACTTTTCAGCAACTGATGGAGAGGTGCTTGGGTCACCTGAATTTTGAAGCCACTTTGATCTATCTAGATGATATAATTGTCTATGCCACCACGTTCAAAGAACAACTGCAGCATTTGGAGCAAGTACTGAGCCGGCTCCAGAGACATGGACTGAAGGTAAAACCGTCCAAGTGCCATTTGTTCCGAACCCAAATCGAATACCTAGGACTTGTGGTCTCTCCGGAAGGAGTATGTCCGGTCCATGAAACAATTGCAGCAGTGCAAGATTCGCCCACCCCGAAGACTGTCAAGGATGTCTGGGCTTTTCTGGGAATAACCGGGTACTATCAATGGTTCATGAAAGACTTCACTCGCATCGTGAATCCGTTATTAGAGCTGCTGAAAGGAGCTCCTTCAGCAGCCAAAAAACAGGAAATCCAGTGGGGAGAAAGGCAGGAGAAAGCATTTCAAGCCTTGAAAGTGACTTTAACAGAAGCACCCGTCCTGGCCTACGCTGACTTCTCTTGGCCCTTCATTCAACATACTGATGGAAGCTTGCATGAGCTAGGAACTGTGTTGTCGCAGGTTCAGGACGGGAAGGAGCGAGTGATTGCTTACGAGAGTCATTCTCTTCATGAATCTGAATGGAATCCAGTCAACTACAGTTCGTTCAAGTTGGAGCTGCTGGCGTTAGTGTGGGCTATGACAGAAGTTTGTGGAATACCTGTCGGGGTCTGAAGTTCTGGTGCACACCGACAACAACCCACTGGACCACCTGGAAAACTCCAAGATAGGGCCCCTGGAACAACGGTGGGTGGCAAGAGTGGCTAAATACAGGTTTAAGATCCCCTACAGAAGGGGAGCTGAAAACATTCACGCGGATGCATTGTCTAGAGTGACACATGAGAAGCCTGGTCCTAGCCGAGACAAAGAACTTGAGCCTGAAGAGGTTCCTGGGTTCTGGGGTCCTGCCAGGACATTGACAGCCATGCAGGAACAGGTACAAGCGGAGCCCCAGGAAAATGTATTGGGACAGCCTCGGGATGAGTGGGTGCGGATTCAACAGGAAGATGGAGAGCTTGCACAAATTCTGCAGTGGGTGGCCCGCAAACATCTGCCTAGCAAGAATGAGAGGCCCTACAAATTCTTTGACAAAGGGAGAGATTACACCTAAATAATAGTCTCCAGGAAACATCTGGTTGTCAAGCCAAGGAACCGGTGACCCGCGATCACGTGACGGAGGTCATCGGTGGGCAGATTTCCTGCCCGATGACCGGAAGCGCGAGTTAAATGCCGGTGTCAGTGTTTGACAGTGGCATTTAATGGGTTAACGGCTGCAAGTGGAGCGCAATTCCACCCGCAACTATTCCGGGCACATATCAGCTGTTTAAAATAGCTGACATGTCCCAGGAAAGATGTGGGCTCAGTGCCGCAGCCCACATTAAAGGGAGTGTGTACAATGTCAGAGTAAATTTACACCCAACAACAGAAAGGGGTTAAGCAACAATCCCTTCCTCCAAAATTCACAGCATCCAGGGAAATAATCATCAGTGCTTCCTGTTTAGGACAAACAGAAGTCGTACAAAAGTGTTAAACAGTAAGGATTGATTTATTAGGTCCAATGATTTTAGTCACATAGCTAAAACAGTGTTTTACGATCATTTTAAAGTTCATAAAACATCACATCTTACATATCTTGCTAAGGTTTGCCTAGAGCTATTGACAAAGCCTAAAGGGCGAAACCCTGGGTCAAGTAATAATCTCTAATGTTTTCACTATGGTTGGATGTCTATTTGTCCAGTAGTAGTAGGTTTACTCCCTGGATCAGAAAACCTACCTTTGGTCATAAATGGATACTGAATCTGTATTACCTCATGTCCAATATCATATTTATTGTGACATTTCTTCGAAGACTTGTAAAGGCTTTGTGCCTCATTCTTTTGAACCTGCTGACCTGCTCCATAAGAGACTATTTTTAACCTGTTCACGACGTACTCATCATACCTAAGGTCCAATTCTTTAATGTGGGCTCAAGAACTGAGCCCGCCTCTTTCTGGCAGATGGTGGCTGTGTTATTCCGCAATCATCTGCCTCAAAAAGCTATGGGTGAAACAGGGTTCTGCCCACAGCTGTTCACCTGTTAAATGTTGCTGTCAGTTTTTAACAGCAGCATTTACAGTGCGCAACCTGGTGGCACACTGTTCTATACACCAAGAATCCCTGCCTGCTGCAACACGATAACAGAATGCCAATGGGTCTCTATGAAAGTTGGGGACTGATGAAGACCATCGTTACTGGCGTTCATAGGAGACCGTGATTTTTAAAGCAATTGGACAATCCCAGGTTCAAGATTTCTGAAAGGTCTACAAAATACATTAAAAACTACAAAAAAAATAAAAAATCTACATTTTTAATATACAGTATATATAAATTTAAATTAACTTTCCTCACCTTCCACCATTAAAAATAAAGCCAAAAAATACACACATGTAGCATCTCCACATCCATAAAAATCCGATCTTTCAAATGATAAAATTGATGAACTTTGGTAAACGACGTAATGAGGAAATAAATAAAAATGCCCGAGGTTTATATTTTCATTTGCTGCAACACATTAAAAAACACAATAAGAAGTGATCAAAACATCGTATCTACCCGAAAAAGGGAGTCATTAAAAACATACAATGTTCTCATTGGGAAAAACAAAATTCTTTAGTCATGATACCTTTTAATAACTAACAAAAATAAAATAAATGATGTTACAAAACAAGCTTTGAAGACTTCTTAGGTCCCTTTCTCAGGCATGACACCATTAAAAATTATCACATACAAGATTATCTAGTTTTCCCCACTGAGAACATTTTTTTTCAACTGGCTAACTCATTGATCACTCTAACTTTTTTACAGTTAGAGTGATCAATGAGTGGAACAGGCTGCCATGAGAGGTGGTGAGTTCTCTTCAATAGAAGTCTTCAAACAGAGGCTGGACAGACATCTGTCTGGAATGATTTAGTGAATCCTGCTTTGAGCAGGGGGTTGGACCAGATGGTCAAGGAGGTCCCTTCCAACTCTACGATTCTATGATTCTATGGTGCCAAAACCCTTTTATTCTTTTATTAAAAACAAAAGCTCAGGGCACAAAAACAAGCCTTTACAGGCCTATTGACCAAAAAAATGAAAACGGAAAATGGCTACAAGCAAAATTTTGTTTCACCACTTCAAAAAAAAACTTTGTATGTTTGATATCATTGTAATCATTCTGACCAGGTCAGATCCTTTTTACCATATGATGAATGACATTGAAACAAAACCCAAAATAACAAATGTGGAATTGCAGTGTTTTTGCAATCTCGACATGTTTTGACTTTTTTCTCAGTTTCCGAAGCATCACATGATAAATTGAATGTCAATCAAAAATTATTTTTTATGTGTTTGCTGAAAACCATAGCACGTAAGTCCATTGATGTGACGACCAGTGGGGGGTCCAGTGGACATTGACCTAACCTCTTTCATTATATACAGTCATAGCCGAAAGTGTTTACATGCTTGAAATTGCTGCGAAAAATGAAGCATTTCTCCGTGAAAATTATTTCGGTTACACATGTTTATTTCCTTTGTGTGTATTGGAACAACATAAACAGAGAAGAAAAGGCAAATTGGACATAACTTTACACAGAACCCCCAAAATGTGCCGGGAAAAATTGTTGCCACCTTTACAAAATTGTGGGTAAACAACTTTGCTTCAGGCATGTGATGCTCATTCAAAGTTACCTGTGGCAAGTAACAGGCAAGGACAAAATGAAAATCACATCTGAAACCAGATAAAAAGGGGAGAAGTTAACTCAAGGGCCGCACGGTGGCTCAGTGGTTAGCACTGCAGCGCTGGAGTCCTGGGTTCAAATCCCACCAAGGACAACATCTGCAAGGAGTTTGTATGTTCCCCCGTGTTTGCACGGGTTTCCTCCAGGCACTCTGGTTTCCTCCCACATTCCAAAGACATACCGATAGAGAATTTAGATTGTGAGCCCCATTGGGGACAGCGATAATAATGTGTGCAAATTGTAAAGTGAGGCGGAATATGTTAGAGCTATATAAAAAAAATAAAAAGTAAAGATTATTATTATTGTTATTATTAACTCAATCTTTGCAGTGTGTGTGTGTGTGTGTGTGTGACACAGTAAGCATGGAGAATGGAAAGAGGAGAAGAGAACTGTTTGAGGGCTTGAGAACCAAAATTGTTGAACAATATAAACTATCTCAAGGTTACAAGTTCAGCTCCAAACATTCTGATGTTCCTTTATCAGCAATGTGCAAGATAATTAAGAAGTTTGCAACCCATGGCACTGTAGCTAATCTTGCTGGATGTTGACAGCAGAGAAAAAATAATGAAATGTTGCAACACAGGATAGTTAGGATGGTGGATAAGCAGGCCCAATTAAGTTTTAAAGAAATTCAAGCTGTCCTGCAGGCTCTGCCAAAATTTAAATGAAATTAAATGCTATGGCAGGAGACCCAGGAGGACCCCACTGGTGACACAGCGAATAAAAAAATCTAGACTGCAGATTGTCAAAATTTACAAGATTAAGCCAAAATCCTTCTAGGAAAGCAACTTGTGGACAGATGAGACCAAGATAGAGCTTTTTGGAAAAGCACATCATATGGTGGAGGTTCACAGAAATGTTGGGGTTGTTTTGCTGCCTCTGGCATTGACTTTGTGCAATGCATCATGAAATCTAAAGATTACCAAAGATTACCAAAGGATTTTGGGTCACAATGTAGTGCCCAATGTCAGAAAGCTGGGTTTGCGTCCTAAGTCACGGGTCTTCCAGCATCACAATGACCCCAAACATACTTCTAGAAGCACCCATAAATGGGTGGAATCAAAGTGCTGGAGAGTTCTTTAGTGGCCAGCAATTAGTTCGGCTCTAAATCCCATTGAAAGCCTGTGGAGAGATCTTAAAATTGCTGTTGGGAGAAGACAACCTTCAAATACAGCTCTGGCAAAAATTAAGAGATCACCACATCAGAACCCTGTCATGGGCAGCCCATTCTCCAAACCTGAACCTCACTGAAATCCTCTGGAATGTAATCAAGAGGAAGATGGATAGTCACAAGCCATCAAACAAATAAGAACTGCTTAAATTTTTGCGCCAGAAGCAGTGTGAAAGACTGGAGGAAAGCATGCCAAGACGCATGAAAGCTGTTTTTAAAAATCATGGTTATTCCACAAAATATTGATGTCAGAACTCTTCCTGAGTTAAAACATTAGTATTGTTGTTTCTAAATGGTTATGAACTTGTTTTCTTTGCAATATATGAGGTCTGAAAGTACTGGGTTTTTTTAATTTTGACCATTTCTCCTTTTTAGAAAAAAAAACCAAAATTCATTGCTCGGAAATTGGTAGACATGATGTCAGAAGGTTGTAGACTAAAAGAACAATTTACATTTTACTCAAAAATATAACGATAAAGCGGAAAATCAGACAAACTGAACATTTGGAAGTGGTCTCTTAACTTTTGCCAGAGTTGTATGAGAGACCTGGAGCAGTTTGCAAAATAGTGGTTCAAAATTCAACTTGAGAGATGCAAGAAGCTTTTTGATAGTTATAGGAAGAGATTGATTACAGTTATTTATTCCAAAGGTTGTGCAATTAAATATTAAGTTGAGTGTGTCAACAATTTTAACCCAACCATTTTGGGGGTTTTGTGTGAAATTATGTTTAATTTGCCTTTATTCTCTGTTTTTGTGTTGCTCCAATACAGACTAAGAAAATAAACATGTGTATAACAAAAAATGTGTAACTGCACTAATTTTCTGGTAGAAATATTCTATTTTCTGGAACAATTTCAAGGGTACCAACATTTTTGGCCACGACTGCATAGATAAGGTTCTAGAAGACACACACTTCCTTTCTGGATTGTCTGTACAGTGCTTGTTCATTATGGTAGCTATAGGGTCATTGATAGAGCAACGTCAATTACAGTCTTTAGGAAGTGGTAGAAGATTGTTCCCTCCAGCACAGACAAGGAAGGGACATGGAAGTTGGATACAGTGCCTAATCTCTGAGTATACTCTGTAGTGGTAATATTATTTCTTATATAGGCTTTCATCATTAAAATTGAGCTATTAAAATTATAAAAGATTTACTTCTTTATCATGCCCCAGTCTATTCAGCAAAGCAGACAAGAAATAAAAAGCATTTGCCTATTGGGTCAGTTTTAGGAGCTTGTATGGAAACTAAGTGTGAATAAGACATCAGTCCATCAACTGTAAAACGTTTTCATCGAGAAGAAGGCAAAAACCCATGAGGGAGATGTTATTTATCCTATATGAGAGGAAAAATTCCTTCCTAACTCTAGATGTGGCAGTAAGACAGGTCAATGTCCCATCTTCAGAATCTCCACCGTGTGCAGAATTATTAGGCAAGTTGTATTTGAGAGGATTCTTTTTATTATTGAATAACAACTATGTTCTCAATCAACCCAAAAGACTCATAAATATCAAAGCTTAATATTTTAAACCAATAGAGCAACACAAAATTTAGAAATAAACATTTCTGACATTCAAAAACAAAACAAAAAAAATCAGTGACCAATTGTCACGTCGCCGTCAGACACAGGGACTGCTGTTCCTGTTTCGGCCACTGGGAGGCACCGGACTGTCACGTTGCCATCAGATACAGGGACTGCTGTTCCTGCTTCGGCCACTGGGAGGCACCGGACTGTCACGTCGCCGTCAGATACAGGGACTGCTGTTCCGGTCTCAACCACTGGGAGGCACCTGGCTGTCACGTCACCGTCAGACTCGGGGACTGCTGTTCCTGCATCGGCCACTAGGAGGCGCCGTGGTTTCCCCGTGGGTGGTGGTGAGAGAGAAGGGGCTCCTGCGCAGGCATCTGGTGGGCGCAGGCTCCGCTCCTCTGTCAGTCATGAAAGGGTTGAGGCATCACCATATGGCCTGGTCCTGGGGGCGGTCCAAATGACATTATCAGACTGTGAACCTGTGACTGATAGCCTGATCCTTCAAATACCTTGGGGCCTGTCTTGCAGGCCACCAGATATAGTATTGGTTTCCCCAGTGTGCTAGTTGTTATTTGCTATCTTTCATTCTTACCTTTGCCTGGATTTCTGACTCTGCTACTACCTAACGATTCTGTACCTCTGCCGTCCTCCTGGTTTATAACTCTAACCTTGGCCTGAATTTGACTCTGCTATTGTCTGCCGTTTTTTGTACCTCTGCTGCCCGCCTGGTTAAGACTCGGATTCCTGACTACGCTTTTGGTCCCGTTTTTTAACCCCTCTCTGGCGACCGTTCTGCTCTGGCCCGCTGCTCATATTCAGACAGCGCCTCCTGGGCTCTGCTGTAAATCCAGATCCCTGTATAGGGGAAATGGATCGCCCTCCCAGGGCTGTGGGGTACTCGGTACCGGGCCGGTGTCGGCGGGATGTGTCACAGCAGCGGTGACCCGGTCCGTGGCCCTGGGCGCCCAATTAATGGGGGAAATTGAATGGTAGAATGTAGTGAATGGAATAGTTCGTGACACCACCTGTGGTGTTCGGCAAGTGAGATGTTAGGCCGACGCTGCATGCAGTTCCTCTGGGGCTGGTGGTGTGTTGCAGCCAAGATGGTGAAGCTCCAAACAGGTGGAGCTGTAGCCCCAGGGCAGTGTAGATGTAGGGGAAGAGGAGAGGCACAAGCGGTGTAGAAGCTGATACCCAGATGTAGCAGTGCTGGGTGCGTTGGCGCAAGAATGAATGGAGGACACCAGGGCTTGTAGTTCCAAAGCTTTACTCACAGTCTGTAGTACACACAGGTGCCTGCCTCCGTGCCGTGTCCTCCGGGTCAGGGACTCAGTCAACCTCCAGGCAAGATGGAATGCTCCCTTCCAACACTCCGCCAACATGTGCCTTTCTGAACGTCTCCTCTATAGCGCCTTTAAGTGTGAAGTACTCCAAGCACTGAGTTACACTGGAGTGCCTCCTGACAGATGTTCCCAAGAACTCTACTTCTACGGCAGACAGCTGTAGCCTGCTTCGGGGACTCCTCACTCCTGAGTCCCGGCTCTCTATTCAAGTTGCTGTTGTGCCCCCAAGTCTTAGATGGGGGTAGTGCATTTACAGCCCACTACTCCACCGGTGTCTGCTGCAGAACCATTAGTGTCTGTACAACTTCGGGGACCGGGCCCCGGCCTTGCGCTTAGAACTTCTAAGCAGGGTTCTTCCTCTAACCCACATCCTCTGTGTTCCCTTTTACTCCTACATTCCGTACTTGTCTTTCTTTCCTATGGAAGATCAGGTTTCAGTTTAATGTCTTTCTCCTTCTTTTCTTTCCCGTGCCAGCAGACCCAGGTCACTGAGATCTGCTGCAGCACCTCCTTCCTCCATCCCTCTCTCAGGGATTTTCCTTCCTCACGCCTCTCTGAGTGACTTCCTGACTGACTGACCTGTAATCCTAAACATTCCTGCTCTTTTATGTATTCTCAACTCCTTCCGCCACCCAGCACGTTTCGCGTTCCAAGCAGGGAGCCACCAAAGGTGCTCTGCTACACTCCACACAGCAGGGAGCCGCAATGTGGCTTTGCTGAACTACTCTGTTGTGTGGGGTGCGAGTGTGGGAGCGTCGTCAGGAGCCTCCAACTTACCTGGATGGTGGGGCACCACACCTCAGGAGGAGGTGCAGTACCTCTGTGGTGACTGAGCCTCAGGGGCGCCACAGTAAAGGGTATCGGGGTTGCTCGGGGTGCTGTCTTACTGCAGCCCAGACTTGCAGGTGGACGTCACACCAATGTAGTCACCTTTCTTTACGATGACACTCAAAAGCCTTCCATCCATAGATTCTGTCAGTTGCTTGATCTGTTTACGATCAACATTGCGTGCAGCAGCCACCACAGCCCATCAGACACTGTTCCGAGAGGTGTACTGTTTTCCTTCCCTGTAGATCTCACATTTTATGAGGGACCACAGGTTCTCTATGGGGTTCAGATCAGGTGGACAAGAGGGCCATGTCATTATTTTTTCTTCTTTTAGACCTTTACTGGCCAGCCACGCTGTGGAGTATTTGGATGCATGTGATGGAGCATTGTCCTGCATGAAAATCATGTTTTTCTTGAACGATACCAACTTCTTCCTGTACCACTGCTTGAAGAAGGTGTCTTCCAGAAACTGCCAGTAGGTCTGGGAGTTGAACTTCACTCCATTCTCAACCCGAAAAGGTCCCACAAGTTCATCTTTGATGATATCAGCCCATACCAGTACCCCACCTCCACCTTGCTGGCGTCTGAGTCGGAGTGGAGCTCTCTGCCCTTTACTGATCCAGCCTTGGGCCCATCCATCTGGCCAATCAAGAGTCGCTCTCATTTCATTAGTCCATAAAACCTTAGAAAAATCAGTCTTAAGATATTTCTTGGCCCAGTCTTGACGTTTTATCTTATGTTTCTTGTTGAAAGGTGGTTGTTTTTCAGCCTTCCTTAGCTTGGCCATGTCCCTGAGTATGGCACACCTTGAGCTTTTTGATACTCCAGTAACGTTACAGCTCTGAAATATGGCAAAACTGGTGGCAAATGGCCTCTTGGCAGCTTCATGCTTGATTTTCCTCAATTCATGGGCAGTTATTTTGCGCCTTTTTTTATCAACATGCTTCTTGCGGCCCTGTTGGATATTTGCCATGAAACACTTGATTGTTCAGTGATCACGCTTCAAAAGTTTGGCAATTTCAAGACTGCTGCATCCCTCTGCAAGACATCTCACAATTTTTGACTTTTCAGAGTCCGTCAAATCTTTCTTCAGACCCATTTTGCCAAAGGAAAGGAAGTTGCCTAATAATTAAGCACACCTTATATAGGTTTTTGATGTCATTAGACCACACCCCTCCTCATTACAGATATGCAAATCACCTAATTTACATAATTGGCAGTTGACATTCAAGCCTATGCAGCTTGGAGTAGGACAACATGTATAAAAAGGATGATGTGATCAAAACACTCATTTGCCTAATAATTCTGCACCCAGTGTAATACTAGTACCTTGTAATATTTAGACTTTGTGCCCATGGTGCATTTTTTTAAGCATTTCCACAGCGTTTGTGCTGGCTCAGACGCTGCAGAAATGCTTAAAAGAAGCTTCAAATTAATTTGCATGCGTTTTTGTTTTTTTGTGCCAATGCATGCGTTTTTAAACGCTCAGGAATCGCTTAGCGGTTAAAAACGCAGCATGCTCATTAATTTCCACATTGCTGAGCGTTTTTTAGCCTTTCCCAATGTTCCCAGAAAATGCGCAGAAAAAAAGCGTGAAAAACGCGCGTCTTTTGTGCAAAAAACGCGCAAGAAACGCGAGAAAAAAAGACGCGCGTTTTCTGGGAAGGGGATGAGTTTCCTGAGCGTTTAAAAACGCTAACGTGGGCACATAGCCTTAATGTTTTAAGAAATGAATTTAGGCCCTTGCATTGTCACAAATATATGTTTGTTAAAAATTATGAAGTAATGGCATATCACTAGAATACTTTATGAATATTCTATTACTTTAAAGTGGTATTCTCAAGGCTCTCCTCCTTGAGTGACAGTTTTGGTGAGCAGTAGAGCTGTAGTATTAGTAGAACTATAAAGCTCAACAGAAGTCCTGCTGTAACACAGTCAGCTGTCAGTGGTTTGCACTGAGTTTGATTGGCTACTGCCAACTGTTGCATAGGAGTAGGTATATATACAAGACAATGGATGGGCTCAAACGGTGCTATGTAGGACAGTTCACATGCAAAGGTAATACATTCAGAGACACAATGTTAGTTGTACTGTATATACAACTTACATTGTTTCTCTGCATATATTACCTTTGCATGTGAACTGTCCTCCATAACGTCATTTGAAATCATTCTGTATCTTGCTCTGAAAGTAGCTGATGCTGAATGCTGTTAATTTTGCAAGATGTATGACAGCAGCTTATCAGGAGCTGAGAGAGAGGGATGCAGGGTCAGACTGGCCATCTGGCAATTCTGGCAAATGCCAGAAGGGCCTGTCTGGTCATGGGCTGCCTTGTCTGCTACATTGTTAACAGAATACTGTTAAGAGTTGTGAGGAAGCACAAAGTCGCTGACTCCGTCACTTACCCCAGCAGGCCACGGGTATCATTAGAAATATTGGTCTTGTAGAAAAACTTCCCATCCAGGGTAATATTAGTAATATATCCCATCTGGTTCATGGGGACGGGCACATCATGGGCCTTTGTGATTTAAAATGCCAGGGCTGAATTCCAGCCCCAGTCCATACCTGGAGGGATGTGAGCAGCTAATTCCGGTTTAGAAATTGTCATGATCCATCATGGATCTGACAGATTAAATGGATAAGTGAACTTTTTTCCCTTTGGCTGTGTGCCAAAGTGTGATGTGATTGCCCCCGGTGGCCATTCGAATTATTACACGTGGTGTCGTTCATTCTAAGTTGCCCCGGTGGTGGTGAGTGGTATCGCACCTTAGTTTTAGGGTTAATGTGCACGCAATTACAAATCAGGTGTTAGGCTCTATAAAAGGGAGCCAGGTGGGTTTAATCACTGTTGGTGATATTGTGTGTCATTTTGCAAGTAAGCCTGGGGGAGGAAGGAGCTGAACATGAGTCCTGTGCAGCCCAGCCAGAGGGGACGAGTGGCAGCTAGGTGGTCTGCAAGAAGGGCTGGCATGGCGTGGTGGAGTCACAGTTTATGGTGTTGGCAGGAAGTGCTTGCATGGCTTGGTGGAGTGACGACTATGGAGAGAGTTGCACTCAGCATGTGGCACTTGGTTGCTGAGAGCTGGAATCAAGCATGCTGGACGTTTTGGCAGGAGCTGAACTCATCTTTGGGACTCTGTTACTGGACAGCTGCAATTGGTGGTGGACTCTGCTCCAAGGCTGCACTATGGTGAAGGATCCAGTTATGGTGATGGATCCGGCTGGAGGAGAAGATGCACACAGGTGGTGGGCTTTGTTGCTTGGAGCGTACGCAACAGAGCAAAGCTAAGTGGTGTTTCCCCTGTTTTGTAATCTTTCCTCATGTGTGTTTTAGTGCAGTGGTGGGATTAGTTTCCGCACCGACCAATTCCCTAGTGAGGGTTTAGGTCAGGACGAGCTAGGGTTTTTTAGGTTCCTGTTGCGCGCCCAGTGCGGAACCGGCATAGGGAACGTTAGGAGTGCAGGGACACTGGCTCACGGGAGCTCAGGAGGTCTCCACTTCCCTATTCCCTATCGCAGGGCCCACCATTGTTAATGTTTCCCAGGTTTCCCTTGTTTAAATTTGCCTTACTGGAGGCGGAGTTTCCAGACTTGTATATACGTGTAATGTCTAAATTCGCCAGTTGGAGGCGGTGTATCCAGCTGCACGTGTTTATTATTTAAATTCACCCCACTGGAGGCGGTGTATCCAGGGTCATGTGCCTCACATGGGTTCGCCTTGTGGTACTCGCTGCGTCCAGACACACGTGACCGTGACAGAAATCAATTGGATGGAGAGATATGACTGGTATGTTAAGTTTTACCTCCTCTCCTGGAATGTATCTACTTTGCATACTCAGACAGGCTTTGGTGGCCAAGTTCCATGAAAGCAATCTGTGTGATAAAATGTCTCATTGGAAGAGAATATCAAAAGACTGACCGTCACTTCCAAACAGAAAACTGCTGTGTACAGGTGCAAAATAAGAGTAGCCATCTCTATAAATAACAAACAAAGATGCACTCTGTAATGCTATAGCATGTAAATATGAAATATATTAAATTTGAATTGAATTACTGTTCTAGAAAGTAGAAAAAACAAAGATACTTAGCACATATCTTGGCCAATTCATGCATGCCCAGCAGCCACAACAAGGCGACCTTCTTTGAGAGGAGCCTAATCTAATGTGACTCCTCTTATGAGCTGATAATTTACATTTATATGGGTAGATAGGATCCTGCTGTAATTAAAACTGCCACGGACTGATATGAAGCGTACTCAGTCAGATAGCCTATGACCGCAGATTGAAAAAGCAGGTCAATTGCAAACTTGCTTATTTTCATTATGTCTAACTAACTAAAGCAATAACTTGAAAATAAGTTTTTCTTGAACAAAGCAGCTTCCAGTCACTCAGGTGTAACAGTGTCTCATTGCCATGCATGGGCAAAAATCAGTAAAGAGGACATGATGGTCGACCAGGGAAGCTACCCTTCAATTTTCAGGATTAATTAATGGGGGCCCCAAAGATCGTACTACACTGATCATTAAGTGATGGCTTATTTTGGAAATATCCAATTACTTTATCAAATGGGAGAATCCTCTTAAATAATATGTAATTTTCTGATGATATACTTCCTCTTAAGAGATATTTTTGAGGGATAATTGATTTAGTTGGAAGGGTCCTAGCTGGGAGACCCCCCTCTATTACTTCATGATTTGTTTGCAGAATGTAAACCATTACTAAGAGCAACATTTTTTAATGATTACATTTTTCATCTTAGTTTTTTGTACCTAGAAGTACATCTCACGGCCAAAATTTGAGTTACTCATTCATGCTGTTTCCGAGTCCCGAACAATGCATTCTTGTACTAGGTAAAATAATGGTCCTATTATATTTCCCTGGCTGGTAATATAGTTACTGGATTTTCCCCAGTTGAAATTAAAGTTAAATCTAATCAGAGAAAACATGCAGCAACAGCCTTCATATTGTTTTATTAACTTACAAGAAAGACAAATATATTATTAGTAAAAGAAATAATATTTTACATATTGTGCTAGGATGTCTTTGTTACAATGTGACTTTCTACGCAGTATCCCACAGTAAAATCTATAAGTGCCAGGAGATGTAAAGTTATACTTCATCATAATGGTCGGAACATTTAGGCACTTGGGGCTGCGCAATTTATGCTACTTGCCATCTCCAATACAAATGGAGAAATAAATGCTTATTTTAAGTACACCAAGGTAAATTATTACCATAACAGATTTTCTCATGTGTTTGCTAACTTATAATTCATTGCAAGTCTCATGCTGTACTATGGAAAAAACTGTTGGCTGCCAGGTCCATCTAGTGACTTGTGCAGCTTGCTTGAAATTGGACCCACTTTATTTTTTTTTTTCAGAAAGAAAATCTGTGCATGTTTACATCCTTTCCTTACAACCATAATTTAACTCTTTCTTGATAAAAGAAACTCAAACATCTCCTGCATAACAAACTTTGCTGAAAGCGCAGCCAGGGACAAGGTGACTCCGCCAAGAGGCACGTCCCTGCCGGCTTTGACATAGCCAAATTAGGTCTTTTGTTTTTTTTGTTTTTTCAGGATGAGTTTCAGTTTTGAATTACACATATCACTTTACCATACAATGGATTAAAATGCAGGGGGAAAAAATTGCAATTTTGGCATTTTTTTTTTTAGCTTTTGTTTTTTCAGCATTCATTGTGCTGTAAAAATCACCTGGCAACATGATTTCCTCAGCTGGTACGATTATAGTGATAACAAACGTATAGTTTTTTTTTTTTTTTTAATATAAACATTTGCAAAAAACTTAAATAAAATTTGACTTGTGTACATACAGTATTTTGGGGGATTTGTGGCTACAGAAATTCCAATGCTAGCATTTTAACATATTTTACTAGTTCAGCATTTACTATATAAATAAATACGGTAGTTTTTAGAGTTGATTAGTTGGCACAATTATGCATGCAGCAATTTTATAAATATTTTTTAATGTTTGTTTTTTTATTTTTAAATAGAAAGGGAACTGGAACATTCATTTTTCACATTTATTTTACAATTTAGTATTTCCCTTTTACTTGTAATCACTGCTATGTAATAATTGTTCTCATCTTGCACTAATAGAAGTATGTGTGTTTCTGACATATTATACAATGAATAAGCTTTTGTTGCTTAAAAAAAATACCCCATTGATTTTTGACTTTCATAAATTTTATTAAATTTTTATAGTGCATACAACAGTCAAATATATGTATACTTTTTATGTGGCATAAATCATGAAGCTAAAGTAGTGAAATGGATTCTCCAAAGCATAGGTCTGGGTGAACAGCAAGGAACAGAGCTGATGGTGAAGCGGAGCGAAACTGACGGATAACAAGTGGATCACTGAGGACCAGGACAGCAGATTATTCAGGATTGCAGATAGACAAGAGCTGGTAGCACAGATTCAGTATAGCCAGGTGTAATAGACTTGAGGAAGTAATGGGAAAGGAGCTGGTATCTTCTGACAGAGAAGCAGTTAATCACAAGAATAGGTCTAGTGTCTTTTGACAGGACATTGGTTCATTTCAAGGGCTAGATGCTCCCTGCTGTGTCTCCCTGCACGGTTCACTGCGTGATGTGTACAATCACAGTGCGCTTTGTTGTCGGCTCAGCTCAGTAGTAATGAGCAGGCAACAGAGCGGTCTCATGACACTTGGCCTGCTGGAGACCAATGACATCACTTGCGGGGGGCTACGCTGGTCACCTGCAGGCCGGGTCTTATGACACCACTCTGGTTCCAGCTCATTACTACTGAGCTGAGCCAACCAAAAAGAGCGTACTGTGACTGTACACATCTCACAGTGCACAGGAACTTGCACTGTCCCTAAAAACAAATGTCACTGATGTCGCTTCATTTGAAAAAGGTGGCAATGGCTGTGTCAATGACCGCAAACTCTTCCCCCTGATAATACTGGGATACTGATGGATCGCCCACCAGGGCAGTGGGGTACTCGGTACCGGGCCGATATCTCAGAGGGAAGTGTCACAGTAGCGGTGACCCGGTCCGTGGCCCTGAACGTCGATGTAAAAGAATAGTGTGGCTGATGATTAAAGTTTATGAGTGGATGATACGTGACGCCACCTGTGGTGCTCGGCAATGAAGATGTTAAGCCGACGCTGCAAACAGATCCTCTGGGACAGATGGTGTGGTGCAGCAATGATGTTGTAACCCTCCACAGGTAGGGCTGCAGTCCCAGGGCAGAGTAGATGAAGAGGGTAGGTGTTGAGGAAGAGGGTGTAGTGTTTGGCACAGAGATGTAGCAGTGCTGGAGAGGTTGCAGGAAGAAAGCAAGGACACAACAGGGTTTCTTTACCTTTACTTTGCTTGGCAAATGCAGTCCAGGGTCCAGATTACAGATGGCACAGGAGCTGGCTCACCTGGAAGCAACTTAGGAATCTCTCTATGCAGATGGGTTGTGTAGTCTCCTTCCTAGCGCTTATTTTTAGGGACTTGCAGTACTGTGTTACACTGAAGTTCCACTTGTTTATTCTCCTTAGAACTCCCTCATATGGCAGACAGTTGTAGCCTTCCTCTTCTGGCTCACACGTCACTGTTGTGCCTCCGAGTCTTATGTGGGAATAGAGCATTTACAGCTTCCTATTCCTCCGGTTTCTGTTGCAGGACCATCAGTCTTGGAGTCCGGACTCCAGATCATGCGCTATAGCTGGGAATGAGCCTGAACTCTCGGCTCAATCTCCCAGCTCATCTCCTGCACACACATTGCCCTCCTCCCCAACGAACTCCTAATTTCCCCTTCCTGGCCCTCAGAGAGCAGCTCTTCCCCCAGTTTTGGGTTCAGAGCTCCCTCTGCTGGCCTGGAGTGGGAGCTGTGTTGTGTATTGTGATTAACTGCCAGAGAGATCTTTTATTGCTTCCAAGCATGACATCACACTCCCTAGGAGGAAGGCAATGCCATTGTGGTGACCATACTCCTGGGGGCACCACATTTCCCCCTAGTGCAATTCAGTACTCCCGGACTGAAGAAAAACATGTGAAACATATTAACAAATTAACAATTATAAATGTAACAAGATTTCAAATAAATGAAAAATTACAAAATCCAAAGCTCAAAAATAGCCCTGATGATGATTAGTCCATGCGCCAATGTCAAGGTCCAATTCCTGAGCAAGTTGGTAAACTATTTACAAGAAAGTTTTGACCACACATAGTCCTGTGGTCCAATTGTCCCTTGAAACAAAAGAAAATATCCAAAAAGTCTTACAGAGTCTCTGTAGGCACAAAACTTGAAACGTTGCATATTTACAGATTAACATTTACAAAACTTATCTATATGCGGAACCTTAGGGGTGGAATACCTTGGGTACTACGGACAGACCTACGTAGCACTGGTGTGGGTAAACTAGGTAGTAACCGTCTGCGAACTCTTAGACTCACTGTGGGCATGACAGATTCACCACTGGCAGGGTGAGGATTCTCTGGCTCCACTGCTGATGTGGCATCCGCTGCCTGAATTTCCTGATTTTCAACGTTCTCTTGAGTCTCTGCTATTTCAGTTGCAGTAGGCTGGGGAAAAGTTAGGACAGGAACTACAATGGCGGGACCCATTCTTGTCCAGTTTTCAGGGAATTCACCAAATACAGTGCTGACCTTTTCTTCCTCTTCTTCAATGGGCTGAAGATTGTTTTGTTCTTCCATCCTTTCTTTTAACTGGTCAGGGCACAATTTCAGATGATCCCTTGATACTGCTGCTGAGGTCTCACCCACCTCCATCCTTACTGATAAGGCACACTTTGGTGTTGTCGAAGTTCGATGGTAAGACGGTGTAGGGTTGAGCTTCCCATTGGTCATCCAATTTATGTAGCCTTCTTTTCCTCTTGAGGACTTGTTCTCCTGGTGACAAGGGAACTGCAGGTGCATTTTGGTTGTAGTTCTTCTCTTGTTTTTGTCTTGCCTGAGCTAGACTCTATTCCACACACTCTTGTACCCTTCGATATTGCTGTTGCCTTTCTGTATACCAGTCAGCATCTAGGGATGTTACTTCAGGGGTAAGGACTCCCATATCCAAATCAATAGGCAACTTGTCAGGCCTCGCTCTCATTAGGTAGGCTGGAGTAGAGTTGGTGGAATTCACAGGAATGTGATTGTAGAGGTCTATAAGATCTGGCAACTTTTCTGGCCACAGATTCCTCTCGTCCAAAGGCAAGGTCTTCAGTAGGTCAATCACCACCTGGTTCATCTTTTCACACATGCCATTGGTCTGTGGATGGTATGGGGTTGTCCTGATCTTCTTGCAACCGTACAAGTTACAGAATTCCTGGAACACTTCTGCCTCGAAAGCTGGACCTTGATCTGTAAGCACTCTCTCAAGGTAACCGTGCGGTCGGCAAAAGTACTGTTGGAATGCTCTGGCTGCTGTCCTGGCTGTTTGATCCTTGACAGGCACGACTACCAGGAATCTCGAGTAGTGGTCAACGATGGTAAGAGCATAAATGTAGCCGGAACGGCTTGGGACCAGCTTCACATGGTCCAGGGCAACCAACTCAAGTGGTTGCTTGGTTATTATTGGCTGCAAAGGAGCTCGTTGGCTGTTACGGTCCTTTCTGCACAGGTTACATTGTCCACACTCCCGGCACCAATTTTCAATAGCCTTCCTCATACCAGCCCAGTAGAATCTCTCCCGGAGCAAGACTTCCAACTTCTTCCATCCGAAGTGTCCGGCTCCATTGTGGTACGCTTCCAGGACCATTGATACCTCTCTCTTTGGGACTACCACCTGCCAGACCAACTCATGAGTGCGGGCATTGATACTCCTCCAACACAGCTTTCCTTCATAGATGAACAGCCGGCCTCTTTCCTTCCACAACTGCTGGGTTTCTTCAAGAGCATCCAACTCTGGGCGTGAGTCAGCTTGTGACAGTAGCTCCTTCACCAGGCGGACTGCGGGGTCGCTATCCTGGGTTTCTGCCCAGTCATGATGAGGCAATGGATTTAGGGTGGCCTCTTTCATGATAGATCGTCTGTTTCTCACTCCTTGGGCACGCTGGGCCGCAATTGGCCGGTGGAAGGCAGGTAGCTCGATTTCTTCCAGTGCCTAAGGGTCTTCTGCATCTGGCAGATTAGGAATTCTGGACAGCGCGTCAGCATTGGCATTCTTGTGCCCTGCTCGGTACTTGATAGTAAATTCATAGTTAGACAGCCGAGCCATCCATCGCTGCTCCAGTGCACCTAGCTTTGCAGTTTCCAAGTGAGTCAACAGGTTGTTATCCGTGAAGATGGTAAACTTGGCTGAAGCTAGGTAATGCTTGAATCGTTCAGTCACAGCCCAGACTATGGCAAGGAACTCCAGCTTGAAGGAACTGTAGTTGTCAAGGTTCCTTTCAGTGGGACAAAGCTTCCTGCTGGCACAGGAGATCACTCTTTCTTTGCCATTCTGTACCTGTGACAGTACTGCTCCCAGTCCCATGTTGCTGGCATCAGTATACAGAACAAACGGTTGGTCATAATCTGGGTAGGCCAGAACTTCATCTCCTGTGAGAGCCATCTTCAGTCGAGTGAAGGACCTCTCCAGCTCCTCATTCCATTCGAATGTAGGACTCTGCTTTCTGGCCTTCTTGGGCTGCCCCACCAGAAGATTTTGCATAGGAGTGGCTATCTCAGTGAAGCCTTTGATGAACCTTCGGTAGTAACCTACCAGCCCGAGGAATTGACGTACTTCATGGAGGTTGCTGGGCTTCTGCCAGTCCCGGATGACTGTGACTTTGTCAGGATCTGGTGCCACACCTTCTGCACTCACTACATGACCAAGGTACTGAACCTTGGGCTTCAGAAGGTGGCATTTGGAAGGCTTCACCTTCAGGCCAAAGTTGGACAAGGCTTCAAACACCTCAGCCAGGTGTTTCAGATGGTCTTCACAAGTCTTGGAGAAAACAATGACATCATCAAGGTACAGCAGGACTGTCTCGAAGTTCTTGTGTCCCAGGCAGCACTCCATCAGCTGTTGGAATGTCCCTGGAGCGGTGCAGAGCCCGAATGGCATGTAGTTGAACTCACAGAGACCCATTGGGGTGGTAAACGCTGTTTTCTCCTTGTCTGCCTCGGGAACCTGCCAATACCCACTAGTGAGATCCAAGGTGGAAAAATAGTTAGCAGTTTTAAGTGCGGCTAATGACTCTTCAATTCAGGGTAATGGCTAGGCATCCTTATGTGTAATGCTGTTAATTTTTCTGTAATCAACACACATTCTCATGGTACCATCTTTCTTTTTCACAATACTATTGGAGCTGCCCAGGGGCTACAACTGTCTCTGATCACCCCAGCTTCCTTCATTTCCAGCAACATACTTTTAGCACAATGGTATTGTGTTGGGGGTATAGGCCGGTACCTTTCTTTTATGGGTGGATGGTCTCCAGTGGGGATATGATGTTGAACCCCTTTTGCCTTCCCAAAATCTAGAGTGTGTTTACTGAATACCAGCTCATACTCCTGAGTCACTCGGTAAACCCCATTCTTTTGGTATGAAGGGGTGGAGTCAGTCCCCACCTGCAGTTGCTGGCACCACTCCTCCAGCTGCTTTACAGAGGCATTGTCCTCCACCTGGTCGGATGAGACCAAGGGATCTGCTGCCCGTATTGCATTGTTACTGACAGTAAGCAGCTTAGCAACTGTGGTATACCAAGGTATTGTGGCCTCCTCCTCCCCACAATTCAAGAGGCGTACAGGTACTCTCCCTTTGCGAATATCAACTACCCCTCTGGCTGTCAGGACAGTGGGCCGGCTATCAGAGTACACTGGTTCTACCACTGCCTGGTAATCCTTCCCTCTGAGGCCTATGGCTGCCCGACACCAAATCAACATTTCACATCTGGGGGGTATTGCAATTGGGAAAGAATCACTCACTCTGACGCTGCCAATTTCTCCGCCAGAGAGTTCTACCTGCTGTCTTTGCATCAGGGCCTTGATCTCCTTCTGCAGGACTCGTTGTCCACTGGAACCAGCAGCCTCAGTCACCTGTTGCAACAAAACAATAACCTCAGAAAGACAATTTTCAATGACATTGGTACCTAAGGTCATCATAGGATTACATTCTCGTCGATCAATGTCTACAACTATCAGACCATGAGATTTTAACTCCACTCGTCCCACTTTAAGAGTAATTTCTTTACATCCTATCTGCGGTAAAGACAGACCATTACTAGCAACGACCGTCAGTTCATCAGTTGGGCCACGGGTAAGTTCAGAGTCAGCCCAATACCGCTTGTAAAGGATATACGGCATAGTAGTCACCTGAGAGCCAGTGTCCAGCAAAGCGTTCATGGGGATGCCATCAATCACCACTGGGAGGACTGGTCACCCTCCAACATACTTGGCTTGCCAGTTCCTTGGGCCTTGTGGTCCTACTCCTGGGGGTTGGCCCTCTGCCCCAGGGGTTACTCGTTTAGGGGACAGAATTTTGCAGGGTGGCCTGCTTTGTGGCAGTGACGACAGACAGATGGGACGTCCGTTATGGTCATAGCGATCGCTATTCCTCCCTCGGAGTGGCGGGATCCTCTTCCTCCGCATCCACGGGACATCCTCTGGACTGGAGGCCAACTGGATCTTCTCCTTGGAGGACTCCTGCAGGGACTGCACGGTTTTGGCAAGTGCAGCCATACCTTTTGTCAACTCCTGGACCTGAAGACACAGTTCTGAAGATGGGTCATTGTCCAGAGTCTGTGCATCAGCCTCCACAGGGTTGAGGGAGAAAGATGTTGTTTCCTGGTGGTAGGTGATCGCTGGGCGCCTAGGGGGCGCTGGACGGCTGACAGTTGGTTCATGCAGCACCCGGATAGCCCTGTCCTTGAAGTCTGCAAAATCCAGGTCAGGGTTCTGCAGGGCTATAATGCGCAGCTGTGCTCTGCGGGTACTGGATAGGAGTCCTTCAATAAACTGCTCCTTTAACAGTCTGTCTCCGTCCTGCGTCTGGATCCATCTGCTTTATGGCTCGCAGCACCTCCTGCAGGTTAAGAGCAGTCCCGTATACTGTCCTGCGCTCTCTGCTTACATGCAAAGAATCTCATCTTTATTTCAGCTGCAGTGCGGGTGTCAAAGGTGCTTCTGAGCTTAGCCAGAATCTTTTTAACAGTCTCTTTATCAGTGTCCTGCCAGGCTTTTACTTCTCTCTGCGCTGCAACTGTTAGCTGCCCAATAAGAATGTTCACTTTCTGACTTTCAGACAGGGGATACACTTCAAACAAGCTGCACAGTCTCTCTTTGAATTCACTCAGGGTATGTGACTCACCCTAGTACTGCGGTAGCCAGGCCGCTCCCGGTATGTAGGGCATGGACAGCGGCATTATGGGGACCGCTGCGGTGGGCGCTGATTCTTGCGGTGCCCTGGAGGTAGTGCTGGCTGCCGGATTCAGTGGCACTGTTGGAGCCGCAGCTGCGCTGGACCCTGCATCTGGCGGTGCTGGGAGGTTAACAGGAGCGTCCGCCGCTGCATTGGCGTTGTCCTCAGACATTTTCTCTCCCCCTAGTTAATGTGGGCCAGGCCGCGGGGTTGCGCTGGCTTACCGGATGCTGCTCCTCGGCTGGATCAGGGGGCACCGGAACTGCAGGCCTCAGCTTCTCACTTTCCGCACACTCTTCTCTTTTCGCGCTTCTCGGCTGACTCCGCCCATGAAGGTCTTCCCCCTTTTCTTCCCGCGCGCCAATCAGCTTGATAATGGCGGCAATGGTGCCAATTACGCACACAGTCTATAGCACCAAACACAGTCTTTGGCACACAGGAACCAGGGATGCCGGACTCCGTTAATCCTGTTCGTGATGCCAAAATGGATCGCCCGCCAGGGCAGTGGGGTACTCGGTACCGGGCCGATATCTCAGAGGGAAGTGTCACAGTAGTGGTGACCCGGTCTGTGGCCCTGGGCATCCATGTAAAAGAATAGTGTGGCTGATGATTAAAGTTTATGAGTGGATGATACGTGATGCCACCTTTGGTGCTCGGCAATGAAGATGTTAAGCCGACACTGCAAACAGATCCTCTGGGACAGATGGTGTGGTGCAGCAATGATGTTGTAACCCTCCACAGGCAGGGCTGCAGTCCCAGGGCAGAGTAGATGAAGAGGGTAGGTGTTGAGGAAGCAGGTGTAGTGTTTGGCACAGAGATGTAGCAGTGCTGGAGAGGTTGCAGGAAGAAGGCAAGGACACAACAGGGTGCAGTTTTTTTACCTTTACTTTGCTTGGCAAATGCAGTCCAGGGTCCAGATTAGAGATGGCACAGGAGCTGGCTAGCCTGGAAGCAACTTAGGAATCTCTCTATGCAGATGGGTTGTGTAGTCTCCTTCCTAGTGCTTATTTTTAGGTACTTGCAGTACTGTGTTACACTGAAGTGCCACTTGTTTATTCTCCTTAGAACTCCCTCGTATGGCAGACAGCTGTAGCCTTCCTCTTCTGGCTCACATGTCACTGTTGTGCCTCCAAGTCTTATGTGGGAATAGAGCATTTACTGTTTCCTATTCCTCCGGTTTCTGTTGCAGGACCATCAGTGTCCGTACAGCCTTGGAGTCCAGACTCCAGATCATGCGCCATAGCTGGGAATGAGCCTGAACTCTCGGCTCAATCTCCCAGCTCTTCTCCTCCACGTCCACACACGTTGCCCTCCTCACACGAACTCCTAATTTCCCCTTCCTAGCCCTCAGAGAGCAACTCTTCCCCCAGTTTGGGGTTCAGAGCTCCCTCTGCTGGCCTGGAGTGGGAGCTGTGTTGTGTGTTGTGATTAACTGCCAGAGAGATCCTTTATAGCTTCCAAGCATGACATCACACTCCCTAGGAGGAAGGCAATGCCATTGTGGCGACTATACTCCTGGGGGCGCCACACTGAAACGAAACATCATCACACAGGAAGTAGGGAAAGAAATATAATAGCAGGTAGTCACTGTAGTTAGGGAAAAGTTGGGAATTTTTAATGCAAGTAAACTAGAAAATAGCTTAGATTATGGCACTAGATAGACTGGGACTTACAATGAAATGTACTTTGACTTTAGACCACCACTTTAAGTGCGTATCAATATTCAGTATTCTTTTTCTTTGGTACTAAAATGTTTCAGTATCAGTTTCAATATCTGAACATGAACTAAAAACATTTGTGAGTCTGGGTATTAAATGATCATTGACATTTCAACAATCTTTGCAGAAATAAATTTGTACAAGCAAATCTAAGAAAATATATAACATACAGTTGCATCAAAATTGTTCAAACCCCACTGCAAATTATGATGATTGGTAAAAATTGCAAACTTTCAACTGTTCACAGTAAATCAATAAAAGTACAATTTAATTTTATTGATTTACTGTGAACAGCTGGGGGTTGTCAGCCATTACTGAAAAAGGACAGTGGGAATCCAGGAAGAGAGCACTGCATGAGTACAGACAATTCTGCATCCCCGTGAAAGAGGACAGTGAGCCCAGGAGCTGCACCACAACTACAGACCAGCCAGGTTCCCCAGAGTTACGCACTTCCACCTGGCTTCTGACATCAAATAATTCTGCCTTCCATTCCCTGAGTGCCAAGACCCTGGATCCTGCAGCCCAAAAATGAAACCTTGTGTGACTACAGACAAGCTACATCAAAGAATGAGTAGCCATAGCTAGGACTTGTGGTTCCATCCATAAGGGTTAGAGATGAGCGAACTTGTTCGGAAAACATTAGCCAATATCAAATTTGTCACAAACGTAGCACATTCAGATTAATGTTCATTTTCCAGAGCATTTTTCCTCAGAGTCGGTAAAATTCTATCAAAGATCAGTAAATTATAGCATTTTCACTAATGCTCTTGTTTTGACTCTGCTGTATGATGAGCGGGGGGACGTGTTTTATTAGGGGAGGGGGGGTGTCTAGGTCAGAGGAGCGGCGGAGTGTATTTTTTAAAAATAATTTAATGTGGGTACATTCTGGAAGCCAATCAGGGCACAGAAACCATCCACAATGTCATGACACAAGGACTTCTGTGATTGGCTGCTGAAGTCACATGTCCCGTCTCCATACAAAAAGAAGACATAATGGCTTGCTGGGGCCATTTTCTCAGTGTAACTAACTAGTTTGTGGCAATAGTGTTGTGCAGGCAGGAGGCTCCATTTGCTAATCAAAATCGTTAGTCCTAATATTGGGGTTCAGCCAGGAGGACCCATTTGCTAATCCAAATTGTTTGAGCTAAAACTGTAATGTAGTCAAGAGGCCCCCGTTTGTTAATCCAAATTGTTTTGGCTAAAACTGTGTTGCAGTTAGGAATCATGAGACTCCATTTGATAATCAAAATCGTTATTCCTAATATTGGGGTTCAGCCAGGAGGACACATTTGCTAATCCAAATTGTTTGAGCTAAAACTGTATTGTAGTCAAGAGGCTTCATTTGTTAATCCAAATTGTTTGGGCTAAAACTGTGTTGCAGTTAGGAATCAGGAGGCTCCATTTGCTAATCAAAATCGTTAGGCCTAATATTGGAGTTCAGCCAGGAGGCCCAATTTGCTAATCCAAATAGTTTGAGCTATAACTGTATTGCAGTCAGGAATCAGGATGCTCCATTTACTAATCAAAATTAATAGGCCTAATATTGGGGTTCCGCCAGGAGGCCCCATTTGCTAGTCAAAATCATTACGTCTAATATTGTTCAGGCACACAATCTAAGAAAGTAAATACTGATTGTTCATTTAGTGACAGATGCTTGATAGGTCTGGACCTAAGGTTGTGAAATAGCTGGATAAAAGAGAAGGGAATGTACAACAAGAGTGGGAAAAAGAAAGGCTGTGGTTAAAGAGGAAATAGGCTAGGTGTTTGATGTGTACGTGGATTAGGTGAAAATGTTACTGAGAGCTCAACTAAACAAACACCGTCTCATGCTATCTAAAGAAAACTAACATCTGTCACTGGACAGGTGACTCAACTCCTTTTGGCAGCCGCACAGCCATACATCTTGTAGCTGAGGGTCAGAAAGCGCATGTGCTTCAGTGGATGACAAGCACTACATGAAGTGGCCTCTCCTCCTCTTCCTCCACCTTAACATCACACACAGTACAATCCTAAGGAGGCACCCCAATTACCCTTGTTTCTCCCCACATCACAAATTTCCAACTACCCACTGTTGGGCCAGTCTGCAGAACCGTTCACACATTCTATTACATGGGCATCAGAGGAGGAGGAAGACGAGGAGGTTACGTTGTGGCTTGCCGCGCAAACATGGAGAGATGCAAACACAACAAGCACTGCATCCTCAGCCACAACTGCGGCTTTGGCGAGCATTGATCATGAGTCTGCACTTCACAGAGGTGGCATGGTTTGCCTAGTCTGGGCCTTTTTTGAGACTACAAAGGATGACACAACTCACTTTATCTTCCAACTCTGTAAAAAAAGACTCAGTAGAGGCAAAAATTGACTACTACATGCATGAACGGAACATGCACGATCAACATGCCTAATAACATTGCGCTAAAATGCCAATCACCTGCAGATCAATCTTCCGCATCTGCTGCTTTTTCCTCCTCCATCACCGGGCCAAGTGTTCTCACAGAGGTCTCCGGCCGCAGAACCTCCACTTGTTTGCCTCCAGCAGTCGGGGTGAGTGAGAACCCATCAGCTGTTACGAAAGTGGACATGCCAGCTGCTTTTGTTTCACTGAGCACAACACATCTTTCTCACTCCACAATAATATCTTCGCCTGCACCTCACTCACAGTCCAAAAGGTTGTCCTGTTCACCCTACTTCACCTTCTCTTAGCACAGCAGCCAGCCCTTGGTCCCACAGTTGTGGTCACGTAAAAAGAATGTTTCCTGCTACACATCCCTAAGCAAAGAGCTTGAACTCCACCATCTCCAATATGCTGTCCACGGAAATGCTACATTTCTGACTGCTGGATACAGATGCTTACTGAAAGTTAATTGCGGTCGCAGTCACCCCATATCAGTTGCCCAGTTGCCATTACTTCTCTAAGAAAACTGTGCCTGCGTTACACGAGCATATCACAGACATCACCCATTCCCTGAAAAAACCTATGCCTGTCAGGGTGCATTGCACCACTGACACATGGACTGGCATATATGGGCAGGAGCGTTATATCTCACTAACTGGGCACTGGGTGGCGCTGGTGGCTGTGGGGGCCAGCAGTCAAGGGGCTGCTCCACATGTCTTGGAATCCCCAAGACCTGTGGGACAAATCTCTGTATCTAACACTTCCTATACTGCTTCTCGCTTCTCCACCTCCTCTAAGGCCTCCACAAGCACCCTCATTGTCTCTCTCTCTTCACTGAACTTGGATGCAGGAAAGGATTTGTGCGATAACACTGCAAACCAGGTGGTGACTCTACGCCGGGGCAACCCGTGCATTTGCCTTGCATAGCTCATATCCTCAATCTGGTGGTACAGCAATTTCTCTGTCACTATCCTGGCCTGGATGTGCTGCTGAACAAAGCATGGTCGCTGTGTGCTCATTTCCGCCGATCGCACCTAGCAGGTCATTGACTTGCATCATTACAGAGGTTTTTCGACCTTTAAACCATTTGATTTGTGATATGCCAGCATGGTTGAATTCCACTCTGCACATGACTGTCGATGCAGTGATGACCCCTGGTGCAGAATGTCATTTTGCATAGCATGGGCCAACGCTTTACGGACGTGGTGCAAATCACACTTGTGGTGTGGGCACAGATGAAGGACCTCTGCATCCTTCTGCATAGTTTTGAAATGGCTACTTAGATGGTTATCACTGATGATGCTGTCATCAGCACCACTATTCATATCATCTACATGCTGCAGCACACTTTGAATAGTCTCCAGGAGGAGGTGGTGGTCCCAGAGGAAAAGATGGAAGCAGAGAAGGATGCGGAAGGGATAAAAATATGTCTAAGTTCCAGATGGTCGCCGCCAAGGCAGGTGCCATGGGAGAGTGGATTACAGCGATCAAGGGGGCCCATATTAACAGACAAACTGTTATTGAAGGTGCAGGAGTCAAGAACCAAATGGAGAAGGAAGAGGTGGAAGAGGTGATGGGTGAGCAACAGTCAGGAGATGAAGAAGTTAGTTATCTCCTCTCTGCTGTTTGTGGTTTGCGGGAGTCGATGGAGGAAACAAACTTGAGTGTTACCCCGCCACCAGCACACCATGAACTTGGACCTCATGGAAGCGCCCGACACATGAGGGCCTTTTTGCTACACTATCTTCAACATGATGCCCGTATTCTTAGCGTTAGAAATAGTGCTGACTACTGGGTTGCCACTCTGTTAGATTCATGGTACAATTACGTTTTGCCAAAGGCTTCTTCCCCTGGAAAGGGACCCGCGCATGCTGGAGTATCAAAACATGGTTGTAGACAATCTTAAGGGTGGTTTTCCCCAAGACAGCAGTGAGGCACAAAGTGTGCATCACAGGTCTAGACTTCCAAACCGGAAATGTCAACGCATCACCACGAAAACATTAGCAACAGAAGCGTAAATGGCATAAGCAATTTCTGTGACTCATTTCACATATTTTTTAGACCAACCCAGGCACCAGCAGAACAGAGTAAAAGTCTGACTCATTGTAAACGACTGGAGAGATGGTGCAGGAGTATCTAGAGCTCAATATCAATACCTTCAGGGGGAATTTTGACCCTTTACCATTTTGGTCTTTAAAAATAGAAGAATGGCCTGGGCTTGCCTGTCATACCTTAAAGGTTTTGTCATGCCCAGCAGGCAGTGTTCTCTCAGAAGATGTATTTAGCGCTGCTGGTGGTGTCCAACAGATAAGTGCATCCGACGGTCCTCAGAAAGTATAGAATGCCTAGCTTTCATCAAATGAACAAGTCATGGATCTCCAATGAGTTTTGCATCCCAGTAGCAGACTGGGCAGATTAGGCAATGGTGTCATTTTTAGTGTCATGCTTTGATCTTGCATTATTGCAATCTGTGACACCTTTGTCGTTGCTTCTGTGCCTGCTGTTGCCCCTGCTGCTGATGTTACAAACAATATTTTGAAATGTGGAGACTCCAAGTTGGGTCTCCAACTGGTGGGTTGCCTGTAGTGGAAGGTGTGTCAGGGGCCCAATATACTCTTTCTACTCTGTGCAAAATGATGTCACTTTAGTGGCGTGTGGCAATAATTTTTTCAAATGTGGAAACTTGGAAGTTTTGTCTCCATCTGGTGGGTTGCCTGTAATGGAAAGTGTGTCAAAGGCCTATTATACTGCTTCTACTCTGTGGAAATTGATGCACTTTAGTGGTGTGTGACAATAATTTTTTGAAATGTGGAGAATCCAAGATGGGTCTCCTTTATGTGTGTTGCCTGTAGCAGTAGGGCTTCCAGACCGGCAGGCCTGCACTGACTTTCAGTCAACTACCTGTGTTACTATTCTTACATTTTTATACCAATAGAAGTCTACAAATGTGATGTTTATGCTGAGTGTGGCTGAGAAAAAAACTGTTTCACCTGTTGCATGAGGTGTGAGGACTTACAGCAAAGAAGGCTTTCAATGGATTATCCAACTCATCTTAATTGAAACTTCAATTCAAAGCTGTAAATGATGGGCCAGACCTTGATACCTCATGCATGGCCTTTTTCTGACTGCTTATGTGCCATTATAAATTGTTCCAATATGGATCAGTTGATTAGTCAACTACCTGTCTTACATTTTTCTACCAATAATAGTCTACAGAACGGATGTTTGCGCCACCGAAGTGTGGCTGTGAAAAAAAATTGAGCTGTTGGCTGAAGTATCAGGGCTCCCAGCTTACACTGCTCCAATACCCACCCTGTCTTCATTGAAACTTCAATTCAAAGCTGTAAATGCTGGCCCAGACCCTGATACCTCATGCATGGACTATGGCTGACTGCTTCTGTGCCATTATAAAATGTTCTACCATGGGTCAAGTAATAAGTCAACTACCTGTGTTACTATCCTTACATTTTTCTAACAATAGTGTTTTTCCAAGCTGATATTTGGGCCACCTGAGTGTGGCTGAGCAAAAAAAGAATTTTCAGTTGTTGCATGAGGTATCAGGGCTCCCAGCAAAGAAGGCTTGCACTGGTCCCTCACCCACCTTGTCTTAATTGAAACTTCAATTCAAAGCTGTAAATGCTGGCCCAGACCCTGATACCTCATGAATGGTCCATGGCTGACTGCTGCTGTGCCACTATCATACTTCTACCGTGGATCAATTGATGCCACTTTTCCTAGTATCTGCCCCTAAATTTTGTAAATGTTTGGATTCCAAGTTCAGTCTCCTTCATGTGTGTTGCCTGAATTTGACAGACCTCTCAGAGCACCAATCCTAAACCAGTCATCCATCCACCTTTTACTGATCAATGTTTAAGCTAAAAATACTGGTTCAAGCACGGTCCCAGACTCTGTCTCATGCATCCATGCTGCACTATTATACTATTTGTACTCTGGGACAATTGATGCCCCTTTTCCTGGTGTCTGCCCCTAATTTGAGCTGTTTGGGAAGCTTTTTGACCTCTCTTAAGGTGTTGTGTATACTTTGGTTTTGCCTCCCATTGAATTCTATCGGGTTCTGGAACGTTTGTCGAACTGTTCGGCAAACATCAGGATGTTAGCCGAGCCATATTGAACTGAACATTGAAAGGTTTGCTCATCTCTAGTAAGGGAGCATTACTGGGACTTGTGGTTCCATTAGTAAGGGGGCATTGCTGGGACCTGTGGTTCTATCTATAAGGGTGCATTGATGAGATTTTTGGTTCAACACCCGGGGAGTTTATAATAGGACCAACAGTGGAGAAGATTTTGTTCTCATAATTAAGTGCACCAACAGTTCCTAAAAACGCGCCAACATCCACAGCATTTGTGACCCAACATTGGACTGTGTTGTTTGCATTGCTGCAGCCATTTGTAGTTTAACTGACATTACTTAGATGTGTGCCTTTTATAATTTAAAGGGAAGCATCATTCCTAACATTCAAGTTTACAGCAAAGCACATCTTGCATCTGTATTTGTAGATTCTGTAATACTATTTGTTTTGCTTTTACTTGCTATTCCCCTTACAATTTCCACCATTTATCAACCTCTATAAATAAACCTGTTAAGTATTTCAACCTCATCTCTTGTGAGTGTGTACAGAGTGTGTACAGGGGTTTCCCGAGTCGACCCCTGGCAGAAGAAAAGGACCGTAATGCATCCAACTAAAGCTCCCAGCAAGATTTGAGTGGAGGCACTTCTCCAAGTTGAGGTGAGAAATACCAGACAAATGATCATTGCCTGTATGTAGCAGAGCCGATCGGGTTATGTCAGCTTCTAGTCTAACATGGAAACTATTGAAGCATGCCAAAAGTGAAAAAAAAAAAAGTTTTTAAAAATAAAATAAAAAAATATAAAAGTTCAAATCACCCCCCTTTCGCCCCATTCAAAATGAAATAAATTAAACATACACATATTTGGTATCGCTGTGATCAGAATCAGAATCGCCAAATCTATCAATAAAAAAGATTAACCTGATCACTAAACAACGTAGCGAAAAAAAGTCAAAACGCCAGAATTATGTTTTTTTGGTAACCGCGACATTGTATTAAAAAGCAATAACGGGCGATCAAAAGATTGTATCTGCATTTAAAATTTCAGCTCGGCACGCAAAAAATAAGCTCTCACCCAACCCGAGATCACAAAAAATAGAGATGCTACGGGTATTGTAAAATAGCGCATTTTTTTTTTAACAAAGTTTGGAATTTTTTTCACCACTTAGATAAAAAAAGAACCTAGACATGTTTAGTGTCTATGAACTCGTAATGACCTGGAGAATCATAATGGCAGGTTAGTTTTAGCATTTAGTGAACCTAGTAAAAAAGCAAAACAAAAAACAACTGTGGGATTGCACTTTTTTTGCAATTTCACCGCACTTGGAATTATTTTCCCATTTTCCAGTACATGATATGTTGATATCAATGGTGTCGTTCAAACGTACAACTCTTCCTGCAAAAAACAAGCCCTCACATGACCATATTGATGGAAAAATTAAAAGGTTATAGCTTTGGGAAGAAAGGGAGTAAAAAATGAGAATGCAAAACTGAAAATAGTTCTGTCATGAAGGAATTAATTAGCCTGTTAGGGTTATGGCTTGATTACTATCATCATTAGGAAAGGCCAGGTGATGCAAATTTCCTAGCTTTATAAAAACTCAGCCTCCTCTAACCTTGTGCCAAAAACCAACAGCCATGGGTTCTTCTAAGTAGCTTCCTAGGATTCTGAAAATGAAAATGGTGATGGCCCACAAAGCAGGAGAAGGCTATAAGAAGATAACAAAGCATTTTCAAGTTGTCCTTTCCTCAGTTTGAAATGTACTTAAGAAATGACAGTTACAGGAACAGTGGAAGTCAAGGTAAGGTCTGGAAAGACCAAGCAAAATAGAGCGGCTCATAGGATTACTAAGGAGACAAAACACAACCCCCCACTTGATTGTAAAAGACCTTCAGAAAGATTTAGCAGACTCTGGAGTTGTGGTACATTGTTCTGCTGTTCAGAGACACCTGCACAAATATGGCCTTCATGGAAGAGTCATCAGAAGAAAATCTCTCCTGCATACTCACCATAAAATTCAGCATCAGAAGTATGCAAAAGAACATCTAAACAAGCCTGATGCATTTTGGAAACAAGTCCTGTGGACTAATGAGATTAAAATAGAACTCTTTGGCCACAATGATCAAAGGTATGTGTGGAGAAAAAATGGCACCGAATTTCAGGAAAAGAACATCTCACCATCCATTAAGCATGGGGGTGGATTAATTATACTTTGGGGTTGTGTTACAGCCAGCAGCACAGGGAACTTCTGATGAGTAGAGGGAAGAATGGATTCAATTAAATTTCAACCAATTATTGATGCAAACATAACGCTATCTATAAAAAAGATGAAATTGAAAAGAGGATGGCATCTACAAATGTATAATTATTCTAAACACACGTCAAAATCCACAATAGACTACCTCAAACGGTGCAAGCTGAAGGTTTTAGAATGGCCCTCACAGTCCCCTGATCTGTACATCATTGAAAATCTGTGGCTAGACCTCAAAATAGCAGTGCATGCAAGATGACGCAGGAATTTCACAGAACTGAAAGAATTTTCCAAGGAAGAATGGATGAAAATCCCTCAAACAATAATTGAGAGACTATTGTGTGGCTACAAAAAGAGTTTACAAGCTGAGGTGCTACTAGGTACTAACCATGCAGGGTGCCCAAAGAAAACGTCATTTTTAACCCCTTCACCCCCAAGGGTGGTTTGCACGTTCATGACTGGGCCAATTTTTACAGTTTTGACCACTGTCCCTTTATGAGGTTATAACTCTGGAACGCTTCAACGGATCTAAGCGATTCTGAGATTGTTTTCTCGTGACATATTGTACTTCACTTTAGTGGTAAAAAATTTTCGCTATAACTTGCGTTTATTTATGAAAAAAACAGAAATATGGCAAAAATTTTGAAAATTTTGCAATTTTCAAACTTTGAATTTGTATGCCCTTAAAACAGAGAAATATGTGACACAAAATAGTTACTAAATAACATTTCCCACATGTCTACTTTATATCAGCACAATTTGGGAAACAACATTTTTTTTTGTTAGGAAGTTATAAGGGTTAAAATTTGACAAGTGATTTCTAATTTTTACAACAAAACTTACAAAACCATTTTTTTAGGGACCACCTCACATTTGAAGTCACTTTGAGGGGTCTATATGGCAGAAAATACCCAAAAGTGACACCATTCTAAAAACTGCACCCCTGAAGCTACTCAAAACTACATTCAAGAAGATTATTAACCCTTCAAGTGCTTCACAGGAGCAGAAGCAACATGGAAGGAAAAAATGAACATTTAACTTTTTAGTCACAAAAATAATATTTTAGCAACAATTTTTTTATTTTCCCAAGGGTAACAGGAGAAATTGGACCCCAAAAGTTGTTGTCAAATTTGTCCTGAGTACGCTGATACCCAATATATGGGGGGGAACCACTGTTTGGGCACAAGGCAGGGCTCAGAAGGGAAGGAGCCCCGTTTGACTTTTTCAACCTAAAATTGGCTGGAATTGAGATCGGACACCATGTCGCGTTTGACGAGTGTCTGATGTGCCTAAACAGTGGAAACCCCCCACAAGTGACCCCATTTTGGAAACTAGACCCCCTAAGGAACTTATCTAGATGTGTGGTGAGCACTTTGAACCCCCAAGTGTTTCACTAAAGATTATAATGCCCAGGCGTGAAAATATAAAATCCTGTTTTGTTCCCACATAAATGATCATTTAGTCCCCAATTTTTAATTTTCCCAAGAGTAACAGGAGAAATTGGACCCCAAAAGTTGTTGTCCAATTTGTCCTGAGTACCCTGATACCCCACATGTGGGAGAAAACTACTGTTTGGGCACACGTCAGGGCTCGAAAGGGAAGTAATGACGTTTTGGAAAGCAGACTTTGATGGAATGGTCTGCGTGCGTCATGTTCCATTTGCAGAGCCCTTGATGTTCCTAAACAGTAGAAACCCCCCATAAGTGACCCCATTTTGGAAACTAGACCCCCTAAGGAACTTATCTAGATGTGTGGTGAGCACTTTGAACCCCCAAGTGTTTCACTAAAGATTATAATGCCCAGGCGTGAAAATATAAAATCCTGTTTTGTTCCCACATAAATGATCATTTAGTCCCCAATTTTTAATTTTCCCAAGAGTAACAGGAGAAATTGGACCCCAAAAGTCGTTGTCCAATTTGTCCTGGGTACTCTGGTACCCCACATGTGGGAAAAAACTGTTTAGGCACACGTTGGGGCTCGAAAGGGAAGTAGTGTTGTTTTGGAATGCAGACTTTGATGGTCTGCTGGCGTCATGTTCCATTTGCAGAGTCCCTGATGTGCCTAAACAGGAAAAAAACCCACATATGACATCATTTTGGATACTAGACCCCCAATGAACAAATCTAGATGTGCCCCCAACTAATCTAATGTAAATTAGTAGTGCATGGAGGTGTGGTACAATTTGAAGCAATCCTTCATGCACAGGCCAGGTTTTTCGGGGCAGGTGTCGCACTGGTAAATGGTGTCCCTGCGTATTCCTTTTTTGTAACACACTCGACACCTTTTTTGCGGCTTACCTTTTCTTGGGGTTGGCGGGACCACCCCCGGAAAATGCTGACCTGGGACAATACGAGCACCTTCAGTTCCTGAAGTACTGGGGCCCGCTCCTTCCTGAGCGCCAAACATCATGGCCTTAACCACTACCTCCTGGAAATGAAGGTACGACGTATCGCTGGGGCATGCACATTGTGACAGCAGGAATGCGTTGAGCATTGCCATTTGGACGATGTGCACGGCCAGCTTTTTGTACCACACCTTGGCCTTCCTCAATGCATTGTACGGTTGGAGGAGTTGATCGGAGAGATCAACTCCCCCCATTTTTTTGTTGTACCCCACTACACATGTCGGTTTGAGGACCTGTGTAGAGGTACCCCGTACAGTGCAGAGGGTACTGCCATCACCGTGTATGGTGGTCAAGAGATGGACATCTCTCTTGTCCTTGTACTTGACCACCAGCAGGTGGTCGCTACATTGGGCTCTGCTCTCACCTTTTCGGAGCATCTGCCCAAGTAGCGTCTTCGGGAGGCCTCTCTGATTTTTGCGGACAGTACCGCAGGCTGCGGTACGTCGCTCAGAGAGGGATTTGTAGAGTGGGATGCTGGTATAAAAGTTATCAGTGTAGAGGTGATAACCTTTATCCAGCAGTGGGTGCACCAAATCCCACACAATTTTCCCACTCACTCCCAGGAAAGGCGGACACTCAGGGGGTTCAATCCGGGTGTCCTTCCCTTCGTAAACTCTAAACTTGTGGGTGTACCCTGAGGTACTCTCACACAACTTATAGAGTTTGATTCCGTACCTGGCCCTCTTACTGGGCAGGTATTGACGGAATCGCAGCCTTCCCTTGAAGTGAACCAAGGACTCATCCACGCAGATGTCCCTTTGGGGCACGTACACTTCAGCAAACTTTTTGTTGAAGTGTTCGATGACCGGCCGAACTTTGAACAGACGGTCAAAGTTGGGGTCATCTTGTGCGGGACACTCTGCATTATCAGTATAATGCAGAAACTTGTGGATGGCCTCAAAACGCGTCCGGGCCATGACCATTCGGAACACTGGAGTGTTGTATAAAATATCAACACTCCAATATTGCCGAATTTCCGGCTTCTTCAGTATCCCCATATGGAGGACCAGGCCCCAAAACTGCGTCATTTCAACTGCGTCTACAGGAGACCAGTTTGAAAATGTTGAACTCGGGTTTTGCTCCAAAAATTGACGAGCGTACAAATTAGTTTGCTCCACCATGAGGTTAACAAAATCCTCAGAGAAAAAGACTTTGAAAAAGTCAATTTCTGTGAGGCCGGTGGTGTCAAACTTGATTCCTGATTCTGCCACAAAATCAGGAATCAGTGGCTCGTAATTTTCGGGGGGCGAGGTCCATACGGGGAGCACTGGGTCAGCTGCGGGCATGGTGGGCGCTGCCTCATCTTCTGTCCTGGAGCGTCTGCGTGGCAATTCCGCAGGACCCGAGGAGGAAGATGAGGAGGGGGAAGAGGAAGAAGAAGAGGATGAAGAATCCGAAAAATAAAGAAAAGTCGGATCGTCATCCAAATCGCTATCAGTTTCGGAGGCAAGTAAAGCATATGCCTCCTCCACCTAATAGCGCTGTTTGGATGAATTTGATGACATTTTTGTGTAAATATGGTGCTTGGGTGTACACTTTATTGAAAACTGTATGTGTACGTGATGGGGGGGAGTGATTGGTGTGAACTTTCTGTAAAGAAAAAGCTGTGGAAAAAAGTCTAAAACAGCAGGCCCTAGCTGATAAGTGTCACTTATCAAAACTAGGCTGCTGGATGTGCGCACGGGGTGGCACAAGGGGGGGGTGGAAAAAAAAAAAAAGGAAAACGGCAAACTCTGATAAGTGAACTGTGTCACTTATCCAAGTTTCGCAGCTGCGGGATGTGTGTACGGAGGGGCTAAGGAAAAAAAAGCGAGCTCAAGTGTTGATCGGTGAACTGCGTCACCAATCAACGCTCGGCGGCTGCGCACGGAGGTGGCGCAAAAGTGGGGTGGAGGGGGGTAAAAATAGGGGGAAGGGGGATGGGGGGATTGGGGTGGATGAAGAGAGATTGGGCAGGGATCAACAGTTAGGGTTGTAGTTAGGTGGCACAAAGGGGGGTGAAAAAATGAAAAGCGGCAGGCACAAGCTTGGATAAGTGACGTGTGTCACTTATCCAACTTTTGCGGCTGCGGGATGTGTGTACGGAAGAGGCGCAAAGGGGGCTAAGGAAAAAAAAGCGAGCTCAAGTGTTGATCGGTGAATTGCGTCACCATTCAACGCTCGGCAGCTGCGCACGGAGGTGGCGCAAAAGTGGGGTGGAGGGGGGTAAAAATAGGGGGAAGGGGGATGGGGGGATTGGGGTGGATGAAGAGAGATTGGGCAGGGATCAACAGTTAGGGTTGTAGTTAGGTGGCACAAAGGGGGGTGAAAAAAATGAAAAACGGCAGGCACAAGCTTGGATAAGTGACGTGTGTCACTTATCCAACTTTTGCGGCTGCGGAATGTGTGAACGGAAGTGGCGCAAAGGGGGCTAAGGAAAAAAAAGCGAGCGCGAGTGTTGATCGGTGAATGCGTCACCGATCAACGCTCGCCGGCTGCGCACGGAGGTGGCGCAAAAGTGGGGTGGAGGGGGGTAAAAGGGGGGTGAAGGGGGGTAAGAGGGGGGGTGGAGGGGGGATGGGGGGATGAAGATAGATTGGGGGGGTGAAGATAGATTGGGCAGGGGATCAGGGATCAATTAACACTTACAATTGGAGTTTTCTTTCTTCTTCTTTCTTCTGCAGGGATTGTGATGCTACAAGCTGTGGAACCACAATACCCAGCACAGGAGCTCTTGCTGCGTCCGACCTCTCTGCAGGAATCCTCAGCTAGAGTGAGGACCCCTGCAGACAGGTCAGACAGGTCAGAGGCAGGTCAGGGGGCAGGTCACAGAGCGGTCACATCGCTGCTGTGACCTGTCATTGGTGGGATCGAATGATTACATCGATCCCACCAATCCCTGATCTGCCTGGTGACCATGGCAACTGCCTAGAATCGGAGCTCACAGCTCCGATTACTAGGCAGGTCATGCCCAGGTCACCAGCAGGGCACAGAGCGGTCACATGGTGACCGCAGCTGTGCCCTGTGGTTGGCGCGATCGCCGATCTAATCGATCGCGCCAGCCAACTCCTGCAGGCCCTACTGGGCCTGCATCAGGCTCCAGCACGATCGGTACTAATATCGCACCGATCCTGGCAGGGCACAGCGGCGATATAGCGAAGCTGTGCATTGCGATTGGCGCGATCGATCAGATCGTCGATCGCGCCAATCCGGGTGCTTTTTGCCGGTGCCTGGCAACGCCAGGCACCGGCTCTAGGATCGAGTACATCGGTACTCGATCCCAGCCTAGGACATCATTGTTTCAGCCAAGCTGATTGGCTGAAACAATGAGAAACGCTGCGATTGGCTGTTCAGAATTGAACAGCCAATCACAGCGCTCTGGATGCCGGGGGGCGTGATCGCAGCCCGGGATGCCGACGCCATCTTTTCTAAGGTGAGATGGCGTCGGAATTTTAATGCGATCACCGCGACTTTAGTCGCGGTATCGCATTAAAGGGCCCGACGTACTATCCCGTCCACGGTACCCGGGCCCGTATGACCGTGGACGGGATAGTACGTCGGATGGCAGAAAGGGGTTAAATTTAGGCCTTTTCAAGATCATTTCATTTTCAACTTGCTTAGCTGTTCACAAACAGCAGAAAAAAGACAGCAATGTTTACCTGCCCAGGCCTCCAAGCAAAGGATGCAGTGGATGTCTCATCGGTATTTTTGCACCTGTGCTGCCGCCATCTTAACTACATGAGTCCTCTGCATCCTGATAGTGCATTTGTCTGGAAGCCTGGGCAGGTAAACATCGCTGCCTTTTTTCTGCTGTTTTTGAATTTTTGGAGGATTTTTAAGTCCTCTTTTTGTGGTTTGGCTCTTAGCTGTTCACAATAACAGCAATTTTGACCAGGGGTGAACAAACTTTTACATGTCACTGTACATGGCTGTATAATTTCCTTCATGCTGCTGCTTCTGAATATGTAATACAGATAAAAGCTGTTATGTTAATATATAAAATACTTATTATTTAATGTTTAATATATTAAGATTTAAAAAAAAATACAAAACAAGGAAATCTAAAAAAAACCCCACAAATTTGCTGTTTTCCTGGGGTCCAGCATTCTAATCCATCCTAGGGCATAAACTGAATGGAATTTGGATAATCTTTCCATTATGCACTTCTATTTCTATTTTCCATTCTCCTACAGTCCAAAAACATACATTGGAACTTCACAGTGCTCTAACCCAGTGCCCATGGACTACAGACTTGGACAAGGATCTTGTGCATGTTTTTCTAAACTGTAATTAAGACAGAGTGATAAAATTATAATTTAAAAATAAGTAAAAAATTACAATAAGACAATTGCAATTGTTAAGTTTATAGAAGAAAAGCAAAAAGAAGCAGATAATAATCTCCCACCAACAATAATATGCTCTGGGTTGCAATAATTATATTTCTAAAAAAAAAAGTAAAAAAAAAAATAATTCAAAAATTCAAATTAGAATTTGTCAGGCCCTTTAGATAATTTGTCATGATTCTCTGATTCAGGGGCAGACACGGACAGCTTGGTGCCCCTGTGCAAGAAATGTGTCTGGGCCCCCTCTTTTTATGGCGTCAAAGCTATATTGATATTATACAGCCACACACACATACATGTATATATATTACATAGTCTCCTTTATTATGTATATTGCTGTCCCTTACACAGTGCCCTCTCTTATGTACAGTACCGTCCCTTACATATTGAATTATATAGAGCCCTGTTTTTTATTACATACCGTCCTGTCTTGCTAGCTGTGTAATTCAATGATGGCTGCTGGAGCATGGGAAAGCTTCCTATCTAATGGAGGAGCTGATGGACTGGTAGTTTGGACACCGGCTGCTCCATCAGCAGTCATTTTATATCTAACAAGAGAGGGGACTATGTAATAAAAGAGGGCACTGTAAATATCAAAATTAACAAGAATACACTATGTAAGAGACAGCACTATACATAACAGCAGAGGAAGCTATATGATAAGGGACGGCACCATATATAACTAGAGAGGATGGTACGTAATAAGGGACGTGTTATACATAATAAAAGAGGAAACTTTGTAACTAAGGGCGGTGTTATACAGAATTAGTGAGTCCACAATATACTAAGGGACTGTGTTAGACATAGTGAGTATACTATATACTAAGGGACTGTGTTAGACATAAGCGAAAACGTCTTCCTCCACCTCCCCCTGTTCCTAAGGCCATTATAAGTCCCCCTTCCTAATATCCTAATCACCCACACCCCTCATTGTCCTCCTCCCCTCGCATCCCATTATTGTCCTATCCCCCACCCCATCATTGCCCTCTTCACCACTTCCATCATTTTCTTCTTCCCCACCACTATCTTTGCTTTCTCCCCCACCACTCCCATCATTACCCATCCACCACCTCCATCATTTCCTCCTCCTCCACCACCCCCATTATTGCCCTTTCCACCACCACCAGTGCATTTTCCCCCACCACCCCATCATCATTTCTTTTTCCCCCACCACCCCATCATTGACCTCTCCATCACCCCCATCATTGCCTTCTCTCCATCACCCCCATCATTGCCTTCTCCCCATCACTCCTATCATTGCCTTCTCCATCACCCCATCACTGCCTTCTCCCCATCACTCCCATCATTGCCTTCTCCCCATCACTCCCATCATTGCCTTCTCTCCATCACTCCCATCATTGCCTTCTCTCCATCAGCCCATCACTGCCTTCTCCCCATCACTCCCATCATTGCCTGCTCCATCACCCCATCACTCCTATCATACACACACATACACACATACATACACACACATACACACATAGACACACATGCACACAGACATACACACACACAGAGACATACACACATACATACACACACAGACATACACATATACACATACAAGTGACTGACTTCCCTGCGGCTGCAGCCACCGGCCGGCCGGCGCCACAGGCACAGTGAGTGAGACAGTCTGTCTCCTCCTCTCCTCCCCCACAGCAGCAGCGCAGCACAGCGTGACTGACCCTGATATCATCTCACCTCAGGGCTGGCTGCTCTCCTCCTTGCGCCTGGCAATCCACATGGCTAATTTGAATAATTAGCCATGCGGTGCTGGAGGGGCCCCCCTCTCCCCCGATGCCCCTGTGCAATGCACCGGCTGCACGGGCGGTAGGTCCACCCCTGGTCTGATTATTACTCCAATCACCTCTCACAATTATTGTGCCATCTAAAGATAAGCTCTTCCTGAACATGTCTTTGCCACCATTCCAAAGATTTTTGCTTTTAAAGGATACAATAGGAGAAACAGATCATCTGCAATTGCAATAATTCTGTAAAAGAATAGCTTTACAGATTTGTGAGATATTTCAAAAACTAATTAACACTAGATCTCAGACGATACCTATTATTTAGAAAAAGATTGTTCTTCCAGATCTCAATAAACTGTTTTTGACTGCCTAGAATCTGAAAGGTTAAGTCTACTGTCTCACCCTCAAGGTCTTTCTACTAAAGTAATTAACACATCAAGGCTTGCCAGAAGAACTTCTACAAACAAAATTGACTCTAGAGTTTGGCAGATCCTTCTCTCCTGGTGTAACGTTAATTCAAATTATCCTTACAGTCCTTCTGTTCCTGAAATTCTACAGTTTCCTCAGGAAGGTTTTGCTCTTGAACTCAAGCCTAGCACATTTAGAGTACCAGAGACAGTTTTGAGTCTATTTGAATTCTGTTTTATGGATTCTAAAGCTAATATTAACCTTTTTATATTTTCTTGTTTTATTTGAATTGCTGTCAGAATACAGGAAAGTGAATGTCAGTCCATAACTGACAATTTTTGAAGCTCTCTCAATATTTTTTCCAAACTGTAGGTTAATGGATAATATGAAATTTATAAGCAGATTTCAAGGATCTAGAGAGAAATAAACTAGTTCTATGTAAACCAGTTTTAAAATAAAGTTCAGGCCCCGCTCTCCTTGTTAAAATATTCTAAAAATGTGAAGAATTAGTAGGACCTGAGCTGGTGACTTACCTCAACTTATTGGACTTCCTGCTACTGAAGCGATGGCCGGGGGACCACGACAATGCGGGGAGACTATGGTACACAATATGAGGTGCAAACAAAGGGTTAATTTATTTACAGGCAAGGAATGCAGTGTTTAGGAAAATGCAGAAACAGGGGTATGCAATGAAAACAGACAATTTACAAGGATAATATCCTCTAGCTGGGCCATCAAACAGCACGGAACACCAACTATAACAGCTCAGTGTCTTTATCCAACTGGCAAGACAACACAGTAAAGGAATGTATGATGCTACACTAACTATAACCTATCTGGCCTTTGCTAACCTGGCCACACGGCTGCCATGCTCTATCTATGGCAGCCTATCCTAAACCCTAGCACGTGCACAGAAGAGGTTAACACTAACAGTAGCTTTGGTTTCTCAGTCCATTCCGGGGGCCCCTGCAGCTTTGCAAGATGGTGCACACTTCTTCCTGGAATCTCTGTGCAACATGGTCTTTCCCTTGTGTGGAGGTACAGTGATGCTCCTAGAAATGGTGGATTCCCTCCTCTGGATTTCTTTCTTGTCTTTTCCTCGTGGCTCCTCACGGCAACATAGGAAAGCTACCTAGTTTTCCCCAGAATAGTTCACAAAGTCTTTCCTTCACAGCTCAGGCACATCTCATTCCTGCAGAAATCTCAGCTCTCTCTTCTCACCCAGAAAAGCAGCCCCTCCCCTCTTCAGTGCTGGCAGAAAAGACCAAAACAGTCTTTACAGCAGGGAAGCGCAGAATGTCCCACTGCTTTGATTATGACCCAATTTTCTTTGTTCACTTTCTAATGTCTGCTTTTGAACAGACTTTTTTTTAATTGTTTTTAACCATGTGTTTGTATGTAGTGTTTGCTGAAATTAAATAAAATATATATTTTTGTATTATAAATATTGGTGGTGATCCCTATAGTTGTTGCATTTACTTTTTCTTGGTCTGCTTCTATATAGTCTTGTATGCATTGGGAGATCCCACATACAATATTATTTGAGATGGTGCCCGTTTACCCCATTGTTTTTTAGAATGTCCCACTGCTCTAACCAAGGGGGTGCTGTCTCTTAAAGTGGCAGCTTGTCTCTACGGTCCATAGCAATGCCACCCCCTTACACTAGAGCAGAGAAATAAAACTAATACATTCACCGTCTTGTCCAAGAGCTTTTTAGGTGGTTGATTGAAAGAGCATAAGCTTAAATAAGTTTCTATAGCTATCACCTAATTTGTTATTGGCTTTTCTTGTTATTTTTTGGGGATTGCAAGTATGTATTGTTGTTATATAATCTAATATTTTTTATAACTTACCCCACTGTAAATTTTATAAAATGCTAGGGGTTTACAGTGACTCGGTGGTTAGCACTGTTGCTTTGCAGTACTTGGGTCATAGGTTCAAATCACACCAAGGACAATATCTGCAAGGAGTTTGTATGTTCTCCCCGTGTTTGGGTGGATTTCCTCCTGGTTCTCTGGTTTCTTCCCACATTCCAAAGACATACTGCTAGAGTATTTAGATTGTGAGCCCCATTGGGGCAGCAATCATAGTGTATGTAAAGTGCTGCAGAATATGATGGTGTTAAATAAGATATGCATAATAAGATGTTTTCCTACTATGGTTGTGATGCAAATGTAAAATAAAAATTATAGGTTAATTGCTTAACTATTTAATGTCAACTTTTGGTCATGGTCACATGAATGTGTGATTTTGTGGACTAGTCATGTCTGCAAATACAGTTTATGGACGTGACTGTGTCCGCTCCATGCGCTTGTATGAATCGAAGATGTATGTAGGAGATGTCTGCCATTTAAACTGGAACAGTCTTGTTCAAAAGACGGATGAGGCAAGTGCATGCTCTATGTGAAAAGTCATTTATGCTTATTACACACTGACAAACATTAGTTAATGTATTGTTGACGTGCAGCACACAATCTGAAAAAATAGTCCTTATGAGGTATGGTAAGAGAACTTGTCATCAGGATTTTATATGTATGTAAAGCTGTTTTAATTCTGAGGAAATCCTTACCTTTCTATTAGAAATACAAACATTGACCTAGAAAGCCATCCATAGTCAGTCTCCTTCGTACATCTCTGAACAAATATCCCTTTATCCTTTATCCCTTTATCTTCCCACACGTTATCTCCTCTTTTTCTATTCCACACTTGTATGTTCCTCCCTCAATCACCTCCAACACTTTATTACATACTTACATAGGTTGAAAAAAGACCTAGGTCCATCAAGTCAACCTTTCTCCACCATTTTGTCACTAATTTAACTATAGCCAACAATGTTATGTATATCAAGGAAATCGTCCAGCCCTTCTTTTTAAAGCTGTTATAGTGTCTGCCATTACTACCTCTGTTGTTGGCATTCCACAGTCTGACTGCTCTAACTGTAAAGAACCCTTTCCTATTTAGCTGCCGGAATCGCCTTTCTTCCACCTGTAGTGAGTGCCCCCTAGACCTCAGTATGGTCTTTGGAAGGAATAAGTCATGTGCCAGTGCTTGGCCCTGGCCATACGTATATTTATACATGTAAATGAGATTTCCTCTGAGGCGTCTTTTTTCTAAGCTAAAGAAGCCCAACTTTTCCAACCTCTCATCATATGAAAGGCCTTCCCCATCCAATGTAATAATCTAGTTGCCCGTCTTTGAACTGATTCTAACTACTGAATTTCCTTTTTAAAATGTGAAGCCCTAAACTGAATCCCATGTTATAGATGTGGCCTCATAAGTGATTTATAAAGGGGTGATAATAGGTTGGGATCACAGGATTTTATCTCTTTTTATACATCCTAAAATCTTATTTGCTTTTGCAGCTGCTGCTTGACATTGTGTCCTGCTGCTCAGCTTACTTGTATCAAGAATACCCATCTTCTCCTGTTCTTTAGTCCTGAGTATACTCCCATTTAATGTACAGTCATGGCCAAAAGTATTGACACCCCTGCAATTCTGTCAGATAATACTCAGTTTCTTCCTGAAAATGATTGCAAACACAAATTCTTTGGTATTATTATCTTCATTTAATTTGTCTTAAATGAAAAAACACAAAAAGAATTGTCCTAAAACCAAATTGGATATAATTCCACACCAAACATAACAAAGAGGGTGGACAAAAGTATTGGCACTGTTCGAAAAATCATGTGATGCTTCTCTAATTTGTGTAATTAACAGCACCTATAACTTACCTGTGGCACCTAACAGGTGTTGGCAATAACTAAATCACACTTGCAGCCAGTTGACATGGATTAAAGTTGACTCAACCTCTGTCCTGTGTCCTTGTGTGTACCACATTGAGCATGGAGAAAAGAAAGAAGACCAAAGAACTGTCTGAGGTTTTGAGAAACCAAATTGTGAGGAAGCATGAGCAATCTCAAGGCTACAAGTCCATCTCCAAAGACCAGAATGTTCCTGTGTCTACCGTGCGCAGTGTCATCAAGAAGTTTAAAGCCCATGGCACTGTGGCTAACCTCTATAGATGTGGCCGGAAAAGAAAAATTGACAAGAGATTTCAATGCAAGATTGTGCGGATGTTGGATAAAGAACCTCCATTAACATCCAAACAAGTTCAAGCTGCCCTGCAGTCCGAGGGTACAACAGTGTCAACCCGTACTATCCGTCGGCATCTGAATGAAAAAGGACTGTATGGTAAGAGATCCAGGAAGACTCCACTTCTTACCCCGAGACATAAAAAAGCCAAGCTGGAGTTTGCCAAAACTTACCTGAAAAAGCCTAAAACATTTTGGAAGAATGTTCTCTGGTCAGATGAGACAAAAGTAGAGCTTTTAGGGCAAAAGCATCAACATAGAGTTTACAGGAGAAAAAAGAGGCATTCAAAGAAAAGTACACGGTCCCTACAGTCAAACATGGCGGAGGTTCCCTGATGTTTTGGGGTTGCTTTGCTGCCTCTGGCACTGGACTGCTTGACCGTGTGCTTAGCATTATGAAGTCAGAAGACTACCAACAAATTTTGCAGCATAATATAGGGCCCAGTGTGAGAAAGCTGGGTCTACCTCAGAGGTCATGGGTCTTCCAGCAGGACAATAACCCAAAACACACTTCAAAAAGCACTAGAAAATGGTTTGAGAGAAAGCACTGGAGACTTCTAAGGTGGCCAGCAATGAGTCCAGACCTGAATCCCATAGAACACCTGTGGAGAGATCTAAAAATGGCAGTTTGGAGAAGGCACCCTTCAAATATCAGGGACCTGGAGTAGTTTGCCAAAGAAGAATGGTCTAAAATTCCAGCAGAGCATTGTAAGAAACTCATTGATGGTTACCGGAAGCAGTTGGTCGCAGTCATTTTGGCTAAAGGTTGTGCAACCAAGTATTAGGCTGAGGGTGCCAATACTTTTGTCCGGACCATTTTTGGAGTTTTGTGTGAAATCATCAATGTTTTGCTTTTTGCTTCATTCTCTTTTGTGTATTAAATGAAGATAATAATACCAAAGAATTTGTGTTTGCAATCATTTTCAGGAAGAAACTGAATATTATCTGACAGAATTGCAGGGGTGTCAATACTTTTGGCCATTACTGTATATGCTGCAATAGGATTACTCTGTCCCAGGTGCAATACTCTACATTTATCTGAATTTCCCCATGGTGGGACGATTAAAGGATTATCTTATCTTATTAAATCTCATTTGCCAAGTTTGTGCCCATTCAGTCATCTTATTTAGATCGTTTTGCAATATTGTAACGTCAAGGTCAGACTTTAATATCCTACATAGTTTGGTGTCGTCAGAGAAGAATAAGACTGACACTTTACTCTCAATCCATCCACAAGGTCATTAACCCCTTCACCCCCAAGGGTGGTTTGCACGTTCATGACCGAGCCAATTTTTACAATTCTGACCACTGTACATTTATGAGGTCATAACTCTGGAACGCTTCCATGGATCCCAGTGATTCTGACACTGTTTTCTCGTGACATATTGTACTTCATGTTAGTGGTAAAATTTCATTCAAATAACTTGCGTTTATTTGTGAGAAAAACGGAAATTTGGCGAAAACTTTGAAAATTTCGCAATTTTCCAACTTTGAATTTTTATGCCCTTAAATCACAGAGATACGGCACACAAACTTGATAACTAACATTTCCCACATGTTTACTTTACATCAGCACAATTTTGGGACCAAAATTTTTTTTTGTTATTGAAGTTATAAGGGTTAAAATTTGACCAGCGATTTCTCATTTTTACAACACCATTTTATTTTTAGGACCACATCACATTTGAAGCCACTTTGAGGGGTCTATATGATAGAAAATACCCAAAAGTGACACCATTCTAAAAACTGCACCCCTTAAGGTGCTCAAAACCACATTCAAGAAGTTTATTAACCCTTTAGGTGCGTCACAGGAATTTTTTTGAATATTTAAAAAAAAATGAGCATCTAACTTTTTTTCACAAAAAAAATACTTCAGGTTCAATTTTTTTATTTTACCAAGGGTAACAGGAGAAATTGGACTGCAAAAGTTATTGTGCAATTTGTCCTGAGAACGCTGATACCTGATATGTGGGGGGGAACCACTGTTTCGGCGCATGGCAAAGCTCAGAATGGAAGGAGCGCTGTTTGACTTTTTCAATGCAAAATTGGCTGGAATTCAGATCGGACGCCATGTCACGTTTGGAGAGTCCCTGATGTACCTAAACAGTGGAAACCCCCTACAAGTGACCCCATTTTGGAAACTAGACCCCCCAAGGAACTTATCTAGATATGTGGTGAGAACTTTGAACCCACAAGGGCTTTACAGAAGTTTATAATGTACAGCGGTACAATTAAAAAATCATATTTTTTCCACAAAAATGATCTTTTCACCCCAATTTTTATTTTCCCAAGGGTAACAGGACCCCAAAAGTTATTGTGCAATTTGTCCTGAGTACGCTGACACCCCACATGTGGGGGTAAACCACTATTTGGGCGCATGGCAGAGCACGGAAGGGAAGCAGCGCCATTTGACGTTTTTGGCTGGAATTGAGATCGGACATCATGTCGCGATTGGAAAACCCCTGATGTACCAAAACAGTGGAAACCCCCCACAAATGACACCATTTTGGAAACTAGACCCCCTAAGGAACTTATCTAGATGTGTGGTGAGAACTTTGAACCCCCAAGGGCTTCACAGAAGTTTATAACATACAGCCGTACAATTAAAAAATCATATTTTTTCCACAAAAATGATCTTTTCACCCCAATTTTTATTTTTCCAAGGGTAACAGGACCCTAATAGTTATTGTGCAATTTGTACTGAGTACGCTGATACCCCACATGTGGGGGTAAACCACTATTTGGGCGCATGGCAGAGCTCGGAAGGGAAGCAGCGCCATTTGACGTTTTTGGCTGGAATTGAGATCGGACACCATGTCGCGATTGGAAAACCCCTGATGTACCTAAACAGTGGAAACCCCCCACAAATGACACCATTTTGTAAACTAGACCCCCCAAGGAACTTATCTAGATGTGTGGTGAGCACTTTGAACCCTCCCAGTGCTTCACAGAAGTTTATAACGTCCGGGCGTGAAAATAAAAAATTCGTATTTTTTCCACAAACATGATCTTTTAGTCACCATTTTTTTATTTTCCCAAGGGTACCAGGAGAAATTGGACCCCAAAAGTTGTTGTCCAATTTGTCCTGAGTATGTTTACACCCCATATGTGGGAGAAAGCTACTGAATGGACACACATCAGGGCTCGGAAGGGAAGTAATGACGTTTAGCAATGCAGACTTTGATGGAATGGTCTGCGGGTGTCAAGTTGCCTTTGGAGAGCCCCTAATGTACCTAAACAGTGGAAACCCCCCACAAATGACCCCATTTTGGAAACGAGACCCCCTAAGGAACTTATCTAGATGTGTGGTGAGCACTTTGATCCCCCAAGGGCTTCACAGAAGTTTATAATGCCCGGGCATGAAAATAAAAAAATCGTATTTTTTCCACAAACATGATCAATTAGTCCCCAATTTTTTCATTTTCCCAAGGGTAACAGGAGAAATTGGACCCCAAAAGTTGTTGTCCAATTTGTCATGAGTACGCTGACACCCCATATGTGGGAGAAAACTACTGTATGGACACACGTCGGGGCTCGGAAGGGAAGCATTGACGTTTTGGAATGCAGACTTTGATGGAATTGTCTGCGGGTGTCATGTGCGTTTGGAGAGCCCCTGATGTACCTAAACTATTGAAACTCCCCACAAGTGACCCCATTTTGGACACTAGACCCCCCACGGAACTTATCTAGATGTGTGCTGAGCACTTTGAACCCCCAAGTGCTTCACAGAAGTTTATAACGCTCGGACGTGAAAATAAAAAAATTATTTTTTTCCACAAAAATGATATTTTTGCCCCCAATTTTTTATTTTCCTAAGGGTAACAGGAGAAATTGGACCCCAAAAATTGTTTTGCAATTTGTCCTGAGTAGGCTGATACCCTACATGTGGGGGTAAAATACTGTTTGGGCGCATGGCAGAGTTTGGAAGGGAAGGAGCACCATTTGACTTTTTCAACTCAGAATTGGCTGGAATTGAGATCAGACGCCATGTTGCATTTGGAGAGCCCCTGATGTGCCCAAACAGTGGAAACCCCCAATTCTAACTCCAACCCGAACCCCAACGCACCCCTAACCCTAATCTCAGCCCTAACCCTAACCCTAGCCCTAACCCTAGCCCTAACCCTAACCCTAGCCCTAAACCTACCTGATCCATGCGGTCCCCATTGCTGACTACTATATATACCGTTTAGAGAACGTACCATTTATAACAACTCTTTGTTTCCTGTCATTTAGCCAACCCTAACCCTAGCCCTAATGGAAAAATGGAAATAAATACATTTTCTTTTAATTTTATTATTTTTCCCTAACTAAGGGGGTGATAACGGGGGAGTTGATTTACTATTTATGGCGGTTTTTATGTTCGGCAGCTGTCACACGCTAAAAGACGCTTTTTATTGTAAAAATAGTTTTTGCATCACCACATATTGAGAGCTATAATTTTTCCGTATTTTGGCCCACTGAGTCATGTGAGGTCTTATTTTTTGCGGGATGAGTTGACGTTTTTATAGGTACCATTTTTGGGCACGTGACATTTTTTGATCGCTTTTTATTCCGATTTTTGGGACGCAGAATGAACAAAAACCAGCGTTTCATGAATTTCTTTTGGGGGGTGCGTTTACATCGTTCCGCGTGTGGTAAAATTGATAAAGCGGTTTTATTCTTTGGGTCAGTACGGTTACAGCGATACCTCATTTAGGTCTTTTTTTATGTTTTGTCGGTTTTATGCAATGAAAACTATTTTATATAAAAAATAATTATTTTTGCATCGTTTTATTCTGCGAGCTATAACTTTTTTATTTTTTTGCTGATGATGCTTTGTGGCAGCTTGTTTTTTGCGGGACAAGATGATGTTTTCAGTGGTACCATGGATATTTATATGCGTCTTTTTGATCGCGCGTTATTACACTTTTTGTTTGACGGTATGATTTTAAATCATTATTTTTTGCTTCGTTTTTTATTTTTATTTTTTAAGGGGTTCGCTAAAGGGGTTAACTAATGGGACAGTTTTATAGGGCGGGTCGTTACGGACGCGGCGATACCTAATATGTGTACTTTTATTGTTTTGGTTTTTTTTATTTCCAAAAAATGGATTTATTTGGGGGAATATTTTTTTTTTTTCTAATTTATTTGGCGATTTTTTTTAAATTATTTTAACACTTTTTTTAATCTTTTTTTTAACTTTATTAAATAGTCCCAGGTGGGACATCACTGTCCTGTGACAGATCGCTGATCTGTCACATCACAGATTACTGTGACAGATCAGCGATCTGTCACAGGCAGTGCCAAAGGCTTCCTCATGCCTGCGCTTTGCAGGCACTGAGGAAACCAGCTTCCTGCAGGCCCCCGAAGGCCCCCGTCGCCATCTTGGATTCGGGGGCCTGCAGGAAAGGAGCCCCCCGCAGCAGCGCTGCACATTGCACTGCCGTGGGGGGCTCAGGGAAGCACGGAGGGAGCCCCCTCCCTGCCGATGCTTCCCTTTAACCCCCGGTACACCGCGATCATGTTTGATCGCGGTGTTCAAGGGGTTAACGTGTCGGGGGGCGGTCCGTGACCGCCCCTGACACATTGTGCCGGGTGTCAGCTGTGATAATCAGCTGACACCCGGCCGCGATCATCGGCGCTCACCAAGTGGGCGCTGCTGATCGCGGTAGACGTACTATCCCGTCCATGGGCATAGGGGCCCGGGTCCCATGGACGGGATAGTACGTCGGATGTCAGGAAGGGGTTAATATCAAGGTTAACAAGAATTAGTCCTAGCACAGATCCATGCGGTCCCCATTGCTGACTACTATATATACCGTTTAGAGAACGTACCATTTAAAACAACTTTGTTTCCTGTCATTTAGCCAATTCCTTACCCATCTGCATATAGTTTCCCCCAGTCCTGGCTTCTGGAGCTTCAGTATAAGGCTGTTATGTGGAACAGTATCAAATGTCTTTGCAAAGTCCAGGTTAGCGGCATTACCACCATCCAGATTTGCACTTACCTCCTCATAGAAACCCAACATGTTAGTTGGACATGACTTATTCTTCATGAATTTGTGCTGGTTGTCAGTTATTATATTTTTCTCCGCTATATATTTCTGTAGGTCATCTCTTATAATACCCTCAAAAATTTTGCACGCTACTGATGTCAGGCTTACCAGACGGTAGTTGCCTAGATCCACCATCTTACCTTTCTTATATATCGGTACCACGTGAGCCATCCTCCAATCCTGTGGCACCACCCCTGTTACAAGAGAGTCTAAGAATATGGGGTACAGTGGTCTGTCAATTATTGAGCTCAATTCCCTCACTATCCATGGATGAATGCCATCTGGGCCAGGGAATTTGCCAATGTTTAAATTGCTCAGAAGTAGATGCACTTCTTTTTGTGTTAAACTCGTTATATCAGGTTGTGAATTTTGATTTTTGCCTTGTTGAATGATCCCTGTAACAGACAGTTCATTGGTGAACATGGATGAAAAGTGCCTGTTTAATATCTCACCCTTTCCTTTATCCTCTGTAATTATCTTGCTAAAGTCATCTTTTAAGGGGCCAATAACGTCTGTTTTTTTTCTTTTTGGTATTGATGTATTTATAAAACTTTTGGGGATTCATTATACTGTTGTTGGCGATTTGATTCTCTGTAGATAACTTTGCTAGCTTGATGTCTTTTTTACATTTCTTATTTAGATCTTTATACTCCTGAGTGCTATTTTAGTATTCTCGGCTTTCAAGATTTTTAATGCCCTCTGTTTTTGTCTTATTAAACCTTGCACTGTCTTATTTACCCATAATTGTTTCTTTTTATTCCTTGACATTGTATTACAAGAGGGTAAAGTTATCAGCAGGATTCTGGTAGTATTTCCTTACATTTTCCCCATTTATGTTCGGTTACCCCAGTTATCGTGACGAGGTCCCAGTCCACACGATTAGGCATGTAAGTGAAACTGATTAAACATGATTAATGCTTCTCCCAAGTATTCCTCATCCTCTGGAATTGTGTACCCCAACAAGTCCAATTATTATCCATCACATTTAGAGCTTTCATAGTCCATGAGCCGGGCCAGATATCGGTACCACCCGAAGTGACTAATTCTCTTTGGTGTTTTTAGGTAGATGCATGTCTGTAGTTTATGTTTTGATATGATAGCCCTTGCACATCAGTTGCTTAACCCCTTCAGGCCTATTTGTACCCAAATGCCTAGGCCATTTTTTGTAAATCTGACCTGTCACTTCATGCGGTAATAACTTTGGGACGCTATCACCTACCCACGCCATTCTGAGATTGTTTTCTCGTGACATATTGTACTTCATGGTAGTGCTAATTGTGAGTCAATAGATTTTACCTTTATGCATAAAAAATTACAAAATACACGAAAATTTGGGAAAAATTCGCTATTTTTGAACTTTGAAATTCTCTACTTTTTACAAAAATGCTGATACCCCCCATAACAGTTATTAGTTTACATTCTCCACATGTCTACTTCACATTGGCATCATTTTGGAAATGAAATTTTATATTTTTCGGATGTGATAAGGCTCATAGTTTTATACGCAATTTTTAAAGTTTACGACTAAATTTCCAAAACCCATTTTTCCAAGGACCAAGTCAGTTTGGATGTCACTTTATGGGTCTTGTATAACAGAACCCACCCATACATTACCCCATTTTGCAAACTACACCCCTCAAGGTGTCCAAAACGGATTTTCAAAACTTTGTTAACCCCTTAGGTGTTGCACAGGAATTCAAGCAAAATGACAGTGAAATATCAAAATTTCAATTTTTTGGCAGATATTCCATTGTAATCCAATTTTACCTGCAACACAGCAAGGGTTAACAGCAAACCCAAACCCAAAATTGGTTACCCCAATTCCGCAGTTTATAGAAACACCCCACATGTACACGTAAACTAAATTATGGGCGCGCAAGAGGGCTCAGCACAGAAGGAGAGCTAGGCGGTTTTTGGGACTGGAAGAAATCCAGTGGGCCATGTCGTATTGGAGAGACCCTGAGGTACCCCCAGAGTGGAAACTCCCAAAAGGTTACCGCATTTTGGAAACTACACCCCCTAAGGAATGTTTTAGGGGGTATAGTAACCACTTTGACCCAACAAGCGCTCCATTGGAGTTTCATGCACTTGGTTGAGGAAATTGAAAAGTACGTTTTTTACCGAAAAATGTCGTTTTAGGCCCACATTTTTCATTTTGAAAAGGGGGACCAGGAAAAAGTACACCCCACTTTTTATTCCCCATTGTCTCCCGAACACGGCAATACCACAAGTGTTGTCTAAAACCACAGTATTGGCGCACGGCAGGCTTCGTAAGCGAAGCTGCGGCAAAATTCACTGTAAGAAATCTATGGGGCCATGTCACATTTGGAGACACACTGAGGTCCCGCACAGTGGAAACCCCAAAAAAGTGACCCCATTTTTTAAACTACACCCCCTAAGGAATGTTTTAGGAGGTACAGTAACCACTTTGCACCGGGAACCGGCTCCCGACCCGCGGCGATTGCCCGGCATATGATCCGGGTACGATTCGCCATACCGCTACGGCGGCCGGCGCGAAGGGGTTAATGGTATTTTTCACCTTTTGAATAGATCCTACCTATATTTCCAAAAATTAATGATTAAAGGTCGATTTAGGGGAAATGCCAAAATGTCAAAACAATGCATGTAGTATTTGTAACAAAATTTAATCCAAGTTATGTAAATACACACTGAACATGTCATGGGCTTGTCCATACTAATGTGTGTGTGTGTGTGTGTGTGTAGGTGTGTGTGTGTGTGTAGGTGTGTGTATATATATATATATATATATTGTGTGTATGTATAATTATATAACGTTACTCGATAATATCTTCAACATCAGACTCTGAATCTAACTGTTGTTCTACTGGCTCGTCTTCAATACCCTTGTTCTGGCATGTCTGTAACCTGCACATGTCCGTGCACTTCAGGCCATTGCTGAGGCAAGTACACTGAGGAAGTTCGCATGACCGCACACACTTGTAGGACAGTAGCTGGATAATAGCTTCTGGTGCTGGTGCCCCTCGCATCCACTTGACAACAAGCTTTCCGTCATTATCTATCATCCAACCGCAGTCTGTTGGGTTTGCAACAAATGGCTGGCTCTGCAGACTTCTCCTCCAGATCGCAGCCTGGTAGTTTGCACGCAGTGCATGCATGAAAAGGCAGTCTTGGCAAGGAGGGAGTTGACTTGACTCTACCACTCCACGTCTGGCACAGAACGGCTGATACCGGAGCCTGTTTACCTCAGTTGTTTGGGTAGTTGGCAGGTACATGTGGCAGGTGATTTCCTGTAACTTCTCAAAGAGTTCGGGAGACACTTCCCATGAACGACCAACTTCCTGAAAGGCATCCTGGTATGTCTTGTTCATCTTCAACTGCTTGAGTGTTGTCATCTTCCCACGGCCAGCGAATGCACTGACTGTGTTACAGCCTGTAAATGCATGCATACCAATCAATGAATCACACACGCTGCTTCCCAATGTTCTGCTCAGAGTGGTGATATCCAGGAATCTTATCCGGTTCTGTGTACCGCATTTCTGGAACAGGTGGGATGGGATTTTGTGGCACATGCCCAGACACAGGACCATGACATCAGTATCCTCTGAAGTGATGATGACAGACTTGTAACCAGATTCTGCTGCATGAAGAGCATGGAGAAGGAGGCGTGTGTCTGCTTCTTCTTGACTTGACTTAAGGTCAGCAGCCTCTTCCCACTGTTCTTTGGTGATCTTAAAGCAGAGCTGCTCACATGTGACATACATCTCCTTCTCCTCAAGCTTCTCCCTGTGGTGTTTCGCCTTCCATTCTTCTACCAGAAACTTTATGAGACTTGCCTTGTTGGAGGAATTACTTAGTAGCTTTCTCCACTGCTGGATGTTGTGCCCATGTTGAATGTTCTTGAAATGGATCCCTGTGCCTTCATATCTGTTGACTCTTTCTGTATCTTTGATGGATGTCTCCTTGTAGATGTCAAAGACAATATCAATGCGCTTGCTCTTAGCAGCCTCATGGATAGCGCGACTCATTGCTGTGCCTGCTAGCTGGGCAAAGGTTGCATCGTTTCCCTTCAGTTTCTGAACCAGGCTCATCCCATCAATGATGGTTGCAGAGGGCTCAGGGATCACCTCTGCAGGAGGAGCATTCCTCTCCAACTCCCTTGCTAGGGCAGCCTTGTTGGTCTTGCGGATAGACCCATCACCATTGGCAAGTGCCCATGGCAATGGCCCCAGGGGATGAGTCAAGACATCACTCATTTGTAGCTTTCTGTTCTCAGCTACAAGTATCATCTGGCCAAATAGGTTCCTGTCAGCCTTCAAAATTACCTCCTTGCCAAGGCCTTGTCTGTGTGTCTTCATTCTGATGTTAGAGAACGTTTTAAGATTGTTCTTCGTCATCTTGTCATGAAACAGTGTAGTTGGCGTATCGGTACCCAAAGGCTCATCCTTGAATGTGTGATATGCATCCTCTCCTATACTGTATGCCCCTAGAAGGTCTTTGGCTACATCTGGTGGTGCTGCAGTCACTGTTGATAAACTGATAAGTTCACCATTATGCTCTTTGTTGAAGGGGTTCAACCAACCAGTCTCCAGCAGTTCAACAAAAGATCGGACATCGGCTTCATCTCTTCTAATCCTGGACACCTGTAGGTCTGAATGACTGAAGTCAGTATATTGTTGGCCTACTAGGGCCCTCAGCTGCCTCAAGTACATGCTGCGGTACTCCGATGTCAGGTAGAATCTGGCGACAGCTCCAACTTTGAGGCTGAAGCCTTTTGTGCCCCCTGGTGTCTGGGTGTCTTTGTTGATTGTTTCTTCGATGGTCTGGTCCACAGGAATCCGTCCAAAAGGATTCTTGCTACCGATCTGGACCGAAAAGCCACCTTTCATGAAGTATTCATGGACCTCTGGGTGGTCTATGGGCAGTCGAGACATCGTAGCATAGTAACAGGTTAGGTATCGGGCATAGTTGACCTTGTCATAGGCAAAACACCACGGTATCATCTGTCGGATTGCTCCTAGGTGAAGCATCCAGTTGCCTTCTCTTGAAGCTCGAACCAGGGCCAGCATGGTCTCGACCATGTCCAAGTATGACATCCAGAATGCTGAGAGTTGTTCATTTCTGAAGGTCTCAAGATAAACTTGAAAGAGCTTCAGGGTAAGTGTGCAAGATTCATTATCCAAGAACTTTTCGAAGGATCCCTGTGACACACTGATGCGAAAGTTTGTGATGTTCTTCAGTGTTTCATCCAGATGGTGAAGGTCCCTTGCATGGTTTTCTTCTAGCCATGGAAGGAAGTTTTTCCATGCAAGCCTCATAAGTGCTTCATAGACCAGCTTGTGTAGTCTCACTGCTCTGTTGTACCTCCGGCCGTCCATCACTCCAGACACTGATCCTTCAGCGATGACACCGGATTCAACACACAGATCTCTAAGGCCTGCATCCTGAAATCTCTTACCTATGATGGAGAGGAGATTACAGATTGTGTGGAAGACACCCATTCTAATTATAATGTTCTTGAACTTCTCCTGTTTCCAGATAACCTTGGCAGCTTTGGCATAGAGTGCTTGATCAAACACGCACACAATTCTGTTAAGCTTCAAGGTCTGCATGATGGCATGTGTATGCTCCAAGACTTCATTCACAGTGGACATGGCTGTTGCAGGAGCATTGATAGTGGGCAGGTAGCTTACAGTGTCCTGGGCCACTACAATGTCGCTGCGGATTTGGATGTTGAACCCAGTCCAACTGCTAATGGTCTGATCCTCATGGTCTGACATTCTAGCCAGAAGCCAGATATGGTTCTTGGTTTTTGAATCCTGGACCTCCTCGGTAGTGTTAACATTCGCAGTCTCAATCCTGGGTGGCCCTCCCCGCCGCCCAACATTGTATATTGATAGCATTAATTCTGTCGGAATTATGCTTCTTTTCTTCGACTTGGTTACATCTGGCAGGACTTTTGTCACAGAGCATGCAACATTGGACTGAACAGCGATGCCATTGACTCTATGAGATGTACCTGCTCCACTTAGTGTCTCCTCAAGTCTGTCAATGTTATCCCAGACCAAGGTTGTGAACACACCAGGGTAGATATTTGCTAGCATTGGGATGTCATCCGTTGAACATTCCAACTTCTGGATACAAAGGGCTGTATCGATCTCCTCAGCCGTTGAATATGACACACAGTGGCCAAGACTATTCAGAGTTCGAACCAGTTCTGTATTGCCGGTCAAAGACTTAATTGCAAAGGACAGCAGTACGTGCTTGGGTGGCTTTGTCTTTCCATTGGTAACAGCAAAAACCAAGTCACTGCCGAAGGATGTGGCAAGACGTTGAGCTCTTTCAGAGGGAGTTTGGCACTCACAATCTCCTGTAAGCAGGGTTTGCAGGAATTGAGTGACTAATGCAGGAACGACATTCTGATCTGTATCGGGAGGCCATGGCTGACTCACATCTTGCTTCTTGATCTCATTCCTCAGCTGCATTGCTGCTTTGGTTACGACATCTCCAGAGTTAGCGACTCTTGCTTCTTGCAGATCTTTTGTCATGCTGTGTGCTTGCCGGGCAAGGTCGTCCATTGATAGGCTATATGGATAGACTAGAAGCTTACCTTTCTCATTGGAGAGAAAGCGGAGTGATTCACCAAACTCTGTTTCAAGTTTTCGGCGAACATGTTTCTTTGTCGATGGTTTCAGTTTGATGATACCACGGGACATCATGCATCTCTGAAGCCTAGATGTGAGGTTTATCGTAGGCAGTACTTCTGGGTTTGGGAACAATTCAGTCCTTATATACAAGAAGAGTTCCTCAAAGGCTTCTCTCTCTGCCTCTCCGTAGCGTACTTCCTTGCTTTCTTCCTGATTTTCTGCTGCACCAGACCTACAGGCCACTTGGGAATCATCTTTTGTGAATAGTTTGTAGCACGACTTGTGGTAGTGCCCCTCTGAAGCAACAAGGTCTCTGCTAAGTAAACCAAGGATTCTCTGTGTGCCTTTCCTTATCGCTGCTCTGCGGATCGTCTCATCTGCTCGTAGCTCAACACACTGGACGATTGGCTCCCTTGTTTTTTCTCCTTTGAGATACTTGCTTGACTTCTCGCAGAACATACATACTTTGGCATACACTCTGCTATCACTGGGGGTACCCCTCGGTAGCCTCCTCCTGGGGATTTCGCTTGCTGTTTTGACATTGACACCCTTGGCAAGGATAGAATCCAGTGACTTCTTCATTGTAAAGAGACTACGACATTTACGGGGATATTGTATGTGTGGTATTTCTCGTTCTTCAAGGCCCTTAGCTGCTTCCAGGACTGATTCATGCTGTCTGATCTCTGCAGCCCTAAGCAATGTTTTCCAGGAGTCCAAATCCTGTAGGGACGCCAGATCATCACTGTCATCATTAGAGCAGTGTATGATACAGTCGATCCGTGATTTCTTCCTCGCTGGTACTTCCATCATGCCATTAGATATGTCAGTAAACACCTGCAAACACAAAGAAAAACATTAAAACCCTTGGCACCGAGCGCCGTACGAGTACTGCTCTCTCGTCCTGGACCAAAGGACAAGAGCAGTACTAGTACGGCACAACCCCTTTAGCGTCCCCGCCGCTAATCGCGCGGGGATCGGGGGTAGATGGCCGCACTTACCGGCAGCAGGGCTTGTCCCCTCGCCGTATGTGTGGCCATCGCGCCGACCCCCTGCAGCTAGAATCACTGTGATTCGCTGGGCTATATAGCCCAGCGAATCGCAGCATGCCTTGTAAAACATGGCCTGATTTGCTGCAGGGGTTCGTGCCTGTGGAGCGATTGGTGCATTTACCAGTCACTCCACAGGCCAGGGGGAGGATGTCAGTGTCTGATCTCCTCCCCCTGTGCTGCAATTGGCTAGAACATCATTCTAGCCATAGCAGCGATGTAGCAGGGCCGACAGTGTCGCCTCTGCCTGTATGAGATCCTGTCAGCACAGGGTCTCATACAGGGACGATCGCTGCACTGTGCAGGCTGGCCGGACCTGCCTGCACTCGCTGGAACTTGTGGTACCACAAGTCCCAGCAAGTCTGGGCAGGCAGGCAAAAAGTGTAAAAGAAAGTTAAAAAAAACAAAAACACTACACTACACATCCCCCCCCTCCCCCTCCCATATGCGCCAATACTGTGGTTTTAGACAACACTTGTGGTATTGCCGTGTTCGGCAGACAATGGGGAATAAAAAGTGGGGTGTACTTTTTCCTGGTCCCCCTTTTCAAAATGAAAAATGTGGGACTAAAGCGACTTTTTCCTGTAAAAAAACGTACTTTTCAATTTCCTCAACCAAGTGCATGAAACTCCAATGGAGCGCTTGTTGGGTCAAAGTGGTTACTATACCCCCTAAAACATTCCTTAGGGGGTGTAGTTTCCAAAATGCAGTAACCTTTTGGGGGTTTCCACTCTGGGGGTACCTCAGGGTCTCTCCAATACGACATGGCCCACTGGATTTCTTCCAGTGTAATCTATTATCCCAAAAACCGCCTAGCTCTCCTTCTGTGCTGAGCCCTCTTGCACGCCCATAATTTAGTTTACATGTACATGTGGGGTGTTTCTATAAACTGCGGAATTGGGGTAACCTGCCAAAAAATTGAAATTTTGATATTTCACTGTCATTTTGATTGAATTCCTGTGCAACACCTAAGGGGTTAACAAAGTTTTGAAAATCCGTTTTGGACACCTTGAGGGGTGTAGTTTGCAAAATGGGGTAATGTATGGGTGGGTTCTGTTATACAAGACCCATAAAGTGACGTCCGAACTGACTTGGTCCTTGGAAAAATGGGTTTTGGAATTTGGAAATTTAGTCGTAAACTTTAAAAATTGCGTATAAAACTATGAGCCTTATCACATCCGAAAAATATAAAATTTCATTTCCAAAATGATGCCAATGTGAAGTAGACATGTGGAGAATTTAAACTAATAACTGTTATGGGGGGTATCAGCATTTTTGTAAAAAGTAGAGAATTTCAAAGTTCAAAAATAGCGAGTTTTTCCCAAATTTTCGTGTATTTTGTAATTTTTTATGCATAAAGGTAAAATCTATTGACTCACAATTAGCACTACCATGAAGTACAATATGTCACGAGAAAACAATCTCAGAATGGTGTGGGTAGGTGATAGCGTCCCAAAGTTAATACCGCATGAAGTGACAGGTCAGATTTACAAAAAATGGCCTAGGCATTTGGGTACAAATAGGCCTGAAGGGGTTAAGCTACTGATGTGCAAGGGCTATCATATCAAAACATAAACTACAGACATGCATCTACCTAAAAACACCAAAGAGAATTAGTCACTCCGGGTGGTACCGATATCGTCAAAATTGGCTCTTGGCTCATTTCTTCAAGAAAACTTACAGCCTGCAATGACCACACTGCCACCTCATCACCACCAGAGCTGCCGAAACTCCATACTCTACTGTACCCTTCTACATTATCCTGTAGACTGTTAGCCCACAAGGGCATGGCCCTCTCCCCTCTGTACCAGTTTGTCATTGTTAGGTTGTTCATTGTTATTTATATTGGTATTTTGCATAAACCCCTTGTCACTGTACTGCTGCAGAATTTCCGGGGGAAAGGGGCACCTTCCTTATCCCTCATGCTAGGGGGCACCCTAGTCTATCCTTGTCCCCCCGAATTACCCCAGAAGGTGGAGACACCGGGGTCATGTACCTTGCTATGCTCCTGACTTACCCTTATCTGTTCCCTTCCACACCCAGGAGGGGTGTATAGGATTACATTAACCTGCAAAGCGCCGGCATGAGGAAGCCTGCAGCACTGCCTGTGACAGATCGCTGATCTGTCACAGCGATCTGTGATGTGACAGATCAGCGATCTGTTACATGACAGTTAGATCCCCCTGGGACATTGTAATAAAGTTAAAAGAAGTGTAAAAATAATTTATAAAAATATCGTTAAATAAATTAAAAAAAAAAATATTCCCCAATAAAAATTTTTTGGGAAAATAAAAAAAAACAATAAAAGTACACATATTTTGTATCGCCGCGTCCGTAACGACCCACCCTATAAAACTGTCCCATTAGTTAACCCCTTTAGTGAACCCCTTAAAAAATAAAAATAAAAAACAAAGTAAAAAGTAATGCTTTATTATCATACCGCCGAACAAAAAGTGCAATAATGCGCGATCAAAAAGACGGATATAAATAACCAAGGTACCGCTGAAAACGTCATCTTGTCCCGCAAAAATCGAGCAAACCATACAGCATCATCACTGAAAAAATAAAAAAGTTATAACTCACAGAATAAAGCGATGCAAAAATAATTATTTTTTATATAAAATTGTTTTCATTGCATAAAAGCGCCAAAACATAAAAAAACATAAATGAGGTATCGCTGTAACTGTTCTGACCCAAAGAATAAAACCGCCTTATCAATTTTACCGCACGCGGAACAGTGTAAACGCATTCTGCGTCCCAAAAATCGGAATAAAAAGCGATAAAAAAAGTCACGTGCCAATAAAAACGTCAACTCGTCCCGCAAAAAATAAGACATCACATGACTCGGTGGGTCAAAATATGGAAAAATTATAGCTCTCAAAATGTGGTGATGCAAAAACTATTTTTACAATAAAAAGCGTCTTTTAGCGTGTGACAGCTGCCAAACATAAAAACCCGCCATATATAGTAAATCAAACCCCCTTAGTTAGGGAAAAATAATAAAATTTAAAAAATGTATTTATTTCCATTTTCCCATTAGGGCTAGGGCTAGGATTAGGGCTAGGGTTAGAGCTAGGGCTGAGATTAGGATTAGGGGTGTGTTGGGGTTAGGGTTGGAGTTAGAATTGGGGGGTTTCCACTGTTTGGGTACATCAAGTGCTCTCCAGACGCAACATGGCGTCTGATCTCAATTCCAGCCAATTCTGCATTGAAAAAGTAAAAAGGTGCTCCTTTCCTTCCAAGCTCTGCTATGCGCCCAAGCAGTGTTTTATCCCCACATATGGGTTATCAGCCTACTCAGGACAAATTGCAAAACAACTTTTGGGGTCCAATTTCTCCTGTTACCCTTAGGAAAATAAAAAATTGGGGGCAAAACATCATTTTTGTGGAAATAAAATATGATTTTTGTATTTTCACGTCCGGGCGTTATAAACTTCTGTGAAGCACTTGGGGGTTCAAAGTGCTCACCACACATCTAGATAAGTTCCTTATGGGGGTCTAGTTTCCAAAATGTGGTCACTTGTGGGGGGTTTCCACTGTTTAGGTACATCAGGGGCTCTCCAAAGGCAACATGACACCCGCAGACCATTCCATCAAAGTCTGCATTCCAAAACGTCACTAACTTCCCTTCCGAGCCCCGACGTGTGCCCATACGGTAGTTTTCCCCCACATAAGGGGTATCAGCGTACTCAGGACAAATTGGACAACAACTTTTGGGGTCCAATTTCTCCTGTTACCCTTGGGAAAATAAAAAAAATTGGGGACTAAAAGATCATGTTTGTGTTAAAAATATGATTTTGTTATTTTCACGCCCGGGCATTATAAACTTCTGTGAAGCCCTTGGGGGTTCAAAGTGCTCACCACACATCTACATAAGTTCCTTAGGGGGTCTAGTTTCCAAAATGTGGTCACTTGTGGGGGTTTTCCACTGTTTACGTACATCAGGAGCTCTCCAAAGGCAACATGACACCCGCAGACCATTCCATCAAAGTCTGCATTCCAAAACGTCACTACTTCCCTTCTGAGCCCCGACATGTGCCCATATGGTAGTTTTCCCCCACAAATGGGATATCAGCGTACTCAGAACAAATTGGACAACAACTTTTGGGGTCCAATTTCTCCTGTTACTCTTGGGAAAATAAAAAAATTGGGGACTAAAAGATCATGTTTGTGGAAAAAATATGATTTTTTAATTTTCATGCCTGGGCGTTATAAACTTCTGTGAAGTCCTTGGGTGTTCAAAATGCTCACCACACATCTAGATAAGTTCCTTGGGGGGTCTAGTTTCCAAAATGGTGCCATTTGTGGGGGGTTTCCACTGTTTTGGCACATCAGGTGCTTTCCAAACGCGACATGGTGTCCAATCTCAATTCCAGCCAAAAAAGTCAAATGGTGCTGCTTCCCTTCCGAGCTCTGCCATGCGCCCAAATAGTCGTTTACACCCACATATGGGGTATCAGCGTACTCAGGAAAAAAGCTAAATGTTAATTTTTTTTAAAAATTCAAAAAATTCCTGTGACGCACCTGAAGGGTTAATAAACTCCTTGAATGTGATTTTAAGCACCTTAAGGGGTGCAATTTTTAGAATGGTGTCACTTTTGGGTATTTTCTATCATATAGACCCCTCAAAGTGGCTTCAAATGTGATGTGGTCCGTAAAAATAAAATGGTGTTGCAAAAATGAGAGATCGCTGGTCAACTTTTAACCCTTATATCTTGCTAACAAATAAAAATTTTGGTTCCAAAATTGTGCTGATGTAAAGTAAACATGTGGCAAATGTTACTTATTAACTTTTTTGTGTGCCATATCTCTGTGATTTAAGGGCATAAAAATTCAAAGTTGGAAAATTGCGGAATTTTCAAAATTTTCGCCAAATTTCCGTTTTTCTCATAAATAAACGCAAGTTATATGAATGAGATTTTACCACTAACATGAAGTACAATATGTCACGAGAAAACAATGTCAGAATCACCGGGATCCACGGAAGCGTTTCAGAGTTATGACCTCATAAAGGGACAGTGGTCAGAATTGTAAAAATTGGCCCGGTAGTTAACGTGCAAACCACCCTTGGTAGTGAAGGGGTTAAATCTAAATTTTAATAAGTTTGTTCTTTTCTGCTCTAAACGTCCCCCAAACCCTGAGGACGGCGAGTATACCTTGGTTGTGTTTTGCTGTATGTGTATACAAAAGTACAAGAAGAGCACCTATCAGGGGCTCAGAAAAGCTGGGTGGCATGTGTGCTAGTTTGTGACCCAGCGCAGGTGTCTCACTGGCCTATCAAAACAGTGACCGATAGCAGCAAACAGTGTGATGTAGATGTGAGAACTGTCTGCGGGGTGCGCTTAGGTGAGTGGACAAAAGAATATGGGAGGTTCACCTTTATAGTAACATCCCAGGGCAGGTGTGTCGTGAGCAAGTGGTGTTCAAGAAATATTGGTGGCAGTGGTTGTGACTTATCCTGACACACAATGTACAGGGAAATGGGAAAATTGTGAAAAAAAACGCAATTCTGACCTTAATTATGTTTACGGCGTACATTATGTGGTAAAAATGACCATGTAATATGATTCTCCTCATCAGTATGATTACAGAGATACTAAACGTGCCCAGATTTTTAAATTATTTTAGTGGTAGAAAAAAAAATCAAGACTTTGAAGTAAAAAAAATGTTGGAGTTTGTGTTGCCATTTTCCGAGACCCGAAGTTTTAATTTTTTCGTTCAATAGAGCTATGAGAGGGATTATTGTTTCGGAAGGCGAGACGTTATTATGGATATTACTTTGGGATAGATATGACATTTTCGTTGCTTGTTAAGTATTTTAAGTGGTATTGCAGCGACCAAAAAATACCGCAATGTTGGCGTTTTTACATTTTTTGTGTTTACCAATTGGGTTAATTATTTTTATATTTTAATAGCTCGGACTTTGCTGGATGCGGCGATATCACTTGACATTTTTTTTTATGTTTATTTTCAATGGAGGGAAATTGAACTTTTATGAGTTTTTTTTCATATTTGTTTAAATCTTTTTTTGATGTATTATTTTTCTTTTCACTTCATTTATCGCTCCATAAGCTGTACTACATACAGGGGCTAATGGTGCAGCAGAAGTGTGAACTTTTTTATGCTTTAATAATTTCCACTATAGTATATGGAGAGCATAAAAAACGCATGCAAAATTCCAATGAAGTCTCCAATTGTGGAACTGAAGCATTCCTCTACTAAAAAAAATGCATTCGAAAAAACTGCCACAAGAAAATACAATAAAAAGTTTTGATTGCTTTAGTGCGAATACCTATGGAAACAATGCAGCACTTCTGCACGTGTGAACATGGCCCAGGAGAGACTCTGGACAATTTGTACGTTCTACACCAGGTTCACACTTGGGGTTATTTATTTTTTGATCACTACTTGGAATTACAGACAAATTAAAAAAAAGTGATCTGAGCCAATTATATGGAAAAAATACAATATTATTTAATATTTATTCTGAAGCTTTATGAAATAATTCCGACTACAGCAATGGTCTGTGCCCATCACGGGTGATCCGTGTTACCGGGAAGTGAGGAGGAGACATTCCTGGAAGGAGCTGACAATAGATACATCACATTATCTCACATATGAGGATACAGAATTATACAGGTTTGAAAATATCAAATAGAAAGATTTGCCTGTAAACAGGTAAAAAAGCAAAAACAGTAAATAAAGCAATGACTTGCGCTCTTGTACCGGTAAGTTTTTATACATCTCATCCCAATCCAGCTAACCCCTATCCGTACAGTGGCAGCTGGTATTGGATGGTCTGCCATGGGTAACATAACTAGTTCTCCTATATTAGACCCGTTGCCATGTTCGTCTTTATGACATCACAGAAGCGTTGTCCACGAGTCATGGAATGTTCCGCAAGAACGGTCAGTGCGAGGCAAGCAGAGATAGAGAGGAGAGCTGAACACTAACCCAGAGCGACTTGTAAATCACTTTTTCTTGTTTTTTTTTTTTTTTTTACTTTATTTATTTTTTTTTGGGAGTGTTTTCTACCATCCGCACACACTTTTGTGTGTGTGGAGGGGAAGGGAGCCTAATGGCTGCACCCGTAGCTGGAGGAAAGTTCCAACCACGGAGACGTCTCCCACATGCCCGGCCATCCCCATACAGTCAGAGGCCTGAACACCACCAAAGGCCAACTGGCTTCACGGGGTATGTGATGGCAGTGCTTTATTATATCGTGTCATTTATTATATGCCTGTTCAAAACACCGGAAAAGGCAAAGGACCGATATTCCAGACTGAAAAGTCCACCACCATATCCTACAATGCCCGAAATAGGCCGATTTGTACAACCTGCAGCAAACATCAGCGCAGAGCCAGAGGGTATGAAGGAACGCCTGATACTCACCAGAACAGTAGATGAGGAAGAGACAACAGCCACATTGCCCAGGAGCCCATCCCCATGCACCTGGATGGAGCTAACTCCCTCTCAAGCACGTATACTCCTCAGTATGCCTTACGACTATCAACCGCATATTAAGGTGACTGCTAAACAAGGCTACAATCCTACACCACACCTGCCAGTCAGCTATACCACTGGAAAGATCATGCAAGTAATGCTGATGAGCCCACAGGATGTACAACGTGCATACAAGAGAGATTTGGGTTTCCTTCCAAGTCCTAGGAAGATCATTCTCCCGAGAAGAGAATTCCGCGGCATTTTCATTTAGCCGGCGGAAAATGTAGTGGCGAGTTGCTTGCAGCAAGCACATACCATCTTCTGCACAGCTGCTTCTCAGACAGATTTTCCGGTTTTGACTATGGCTTGATCAATGGATTATGTTTCTATACTGCCGCCTGCCCTGACCTCTGCTTGTTTCCAGTTATGCTTCTACACTGCCGCCTGCCCTGACCTTTGCTTGCTCAATGGATTATGTTTTTGAACTGCCGCCTACCCTGACCTCTGCTTGCTCAATGGATTATGTTTCTGCACTGCCGCCTGCCTTGACCTCTGCTTGCTCAGTGGATTATGTTTTTGAACTGCCGCCTGCCCTGACCTCTGCTTGCTCAATGGATTATGTTTTTGAACTGACGCCTGCCCTGACCTCTGCTTGCTCAATGGATTATGTTTCTGCACTGCTGCCTGCCTGACCTCTGCTTGCTCAATGGATTATGTTTTTGAACTGCCGCCTGCCCTGACCTCAGCTTGCTCAATGGATTATGTTTCTGCACTGCCGCCTGCCCTGACCTCAGCTTGCTCAATGGATTATGCTTCTGCACTGCCGCCTGCCCTGACCTCTGCTTGTTTCCGGTTATTAATCTGTGATACTAATAAAAATGTATATTATTCTGCACTATATGGACTGTGGGTCGTTTTTTTTCTTTCGTTTTATGGTTGTTTCCGGTTATGTTTTTGCACTGCTGCCTGCCCTGACCTCTGCTTGTTTCCGGTTATGTTTCTGCACTGCTGCCTGCCCTGACCACTCATTTGCCTGCTGATTTTGTACTTCTTCCTCAATGCCTGCACTTTTAAGACCCCAGTAGAGCTAATTTATATAAATCCTGCATCCTAACAATGAAGCCGGGTTATAGGGCTTCTGATCACAATGGTAGGATGATGCCTCAATGTGAAGAAGGGTAGCACCAGTTCTTCACCTAACAGTATGGAAAGCTTATCTAAAAAAATGATAAAGGAACAGTACACTATAGACAAAGGTCCCATAAACTCAACAAGAACAAACCATAAAGAACTTTAAGCATAAACATATGAGACAACAAACCAAGTGGCTCAGAATACCACATCCGACCCAACCAGCAGCTTTGTTGAAGGTATTTTCCTCTGAACTTTCGTTAAGAGGGTACAACATCTCAAATACATTAGACTGGTGTGGGTCTCCAACCATTTAGGAACCCTCAAATCAATAGTACAGGGGTCTTGAATCAGCCACAAAATTGCTTCAGGAAGAATTGGGTGGAGCACTGGTTTCATATGTACCCTGCCGCTCATGTCAAGGTCTATGAAAATAACCAAACACAAGGCTGAGTACTCAGATCTTATAGGAACCTCCCCAATAGTGAATGGCCATCTGTCCATTCATAGTTCCCCAGGTCTGTAGACAGATGCGGGTTTCAAGTCCGGGACCTCTGCCTATCAGACATTTATAGAATATTTTATGGATAACACATAAATGTATGGGAAAACTCCTCTTGTAAATAGTGCGCCTCAAGTTTCTTCTGCTGTTTGCAGTGGAATGTAGTCATCATAGCTAATATGAGGGAAGGATTCCTGAGAGGAGGTATACATCTACTATATCCATATTCTGTGGATATCTACCCTAATAAAGCTTATGGACGGTGAGTGCAGTGATGAGACCGACCCTTTATTAACATGTTCTGTCCCACAAACTAATGTAGTACACTGCACTGACCGCCGATAGACTTTATTCTCCAAAGACAATTTAAGTTTGTTATATGTATTAAAATACTTTTTTTCCCAGAATTATCTAAGAATTATCGACAAGGAAAATGGACTCAAGATAAAGCTTAGAAACATATATTTCTTTACAACTCCTGATATAGGTATTGCGGTCTTTAAAAACAGTAGTCCCCAACTTCTGCCTCCTCAGCAAGTTATCCCCTAGCCATTGGTAGATCATAACTTGCTCATTACGGGTGTTTCACTGCCAGGACCCCCACCAATCCTAAGAACAGGGTGTCTGGAACAAGCGGCTGTTAAGAATGCGCAACAACACTTCTTTCATTATGGGACAATGATGGGGCTGATGTGCTGATGATGGACTATGATGGGGCTGATGTGCTGATGATGGACTATGATGGGGTTGATGTGCTGATGATGGACTATGATGGGGCTGATGTGCTGATGATGAACTATGATTGGGATGATGAAGTCTGCAATAACAGAGCATAGCAGTACAACCCCTTAGCCTGGAGTGCCCTAACAAATAGCTGGGGAGGGTCCGAGCTCACAGTCAGACCTTAGAAGAAGAGTTAATAGTTTTGTTTCTTCTGTCTTAAAGGAAAAAAAAGGCTTACAGTATATACTCGCGTATAAGTCGAGATTTTCAGCCCATTTTTTGGGGCTGAAAGTCCCCCTCTCGGCTTATACGCGAGTCATATACCGGGGGTCGGCCAGGGAGGGGGAGCGGGGGGTGTCGGAGATCATACTCACCTCTCCTGGCATGTTTCTGCAGCCCCCCGTGCTTATTCCATCTTCTCGGCGCTGTTCTTCCTGCTTTCAGCGGTCACGTGGTACGCTCATTACCCTCATTAATATGCACATATGTAATGAGCGGCACCACGTGACCGCAGAAAGCAGGAAGAACATCACTGAGAAGATGGAACAAGCACGGGGGGCTGCAGAGACATGCCAGGAGAGGTGAGTATAACGGGGGGAGCCATATTCACCTGTGCCCCATTCCACCGCTGCGCATCGCTCTGCTGTCTTGCTTCCTCTGGCAGTGACGTTAAGGTCAGAGGGTGCCATGACGTAGTTAGCAGGCGCCCTCTGCCTGAACAGTCACTGCAGAGCCAGCAACGCTGAGGAGCAGCAGCTGCAGCAGTGACAAGGTGAGTATATAGTTTTTTTTTTCTTTTTTTTAATTGAGGCTGCGGCAGCAGCATTGTAAGGGGCCTCTAATCACTGTGCAGCAATACAAGGGGCCACTCATCACTGTGCAGCATTATAAGGGGCCACTCATCACTGTGCAGTATTATAAGGGGCCACTCATCACTGTGCAGCATTATAAGGGGCCACTCATCACTGTGCAGCATTATAAGGGGCCACTCATCACCTTGCAGCATTATAAGGGGCCACTCATCACCGTGCAGCATAATAAGGGGCCACTAATCACCGTGCAGCATAATAAGGAGCCACTAATCACTGCAGCATTTCAAGGGGCCACTATTCACTGTGCAGCATTATAAGGGGCCACTAATCACTGTGCAGCATTATAAGGGGCCACTCATCACTGTGCAGCATTACAAGGGGCCACTCATCACTGTGCAGCATTACAAGGGGCCACTAATAACTGTGCAGCATTACAAGGGGCCACTAATCACTGTGCAGCATTACAAGGGGCCACTAATCACTGTGCAGCATTACAAGGGGCCACTAATCACTGTGCAGCATTATATGGGGCCAGTAATCACTGTGCAGCATTACAAAGAGCCACTAATCACCGTGCAGCATAATAAGGGGCCACTAATCACTGCAGCATTTCAAGGGGCCACTAATCACTGTGCAGCATTATAAGTGGCCACTAATCACCGTGCAGCATTGTAAGGGGCCACTAATCAATGTGCAGCATTATAAGGGGCCACTAATCACTGTGCAGCATTATAAGGGGCCACTAATCAATGTGCAGCATTATAAGGGGCCACTAATCATTGTGCAGCATTATAAGGGGCCACTCTCCATGCAGCATTATAAGGGGCCACCAATCACTGTGCAGCATTATATGGGGCATATGTTATTATGGACCATGTTATAGGGCTACCATTATTCACTGTGCAGCATTATTAGGCATATTTTTGTATGGAGCATCTTATGGAGCCCATCATGAACTTTATGGAGCATTATATGGGGCCATCATGAACTTTATGGAGCATCTTATGGGGCCCATTTTATTTTTGAAATTTACCAGTAGCTTCGGCATTTTCCACCCTAGGTTTATAGGCGAGTCAATAAGTTTTCCCAGTTTTTTGTGACAAAATTAGGGTGGTCGGCTTATACATGGGTCGGCTTATACACGAGTATATACGGACTTCAAAAGAAAATTGCCCCCAAGTTATTTTGAGCGACCCCGCCTGCTGTACCATCCTTGTGATTTACGAGAACGTTTCTCACTTCCTGCTAGGACAGCGGAAACCCAAGGAGTAAAGAGAGAAGGTCCTTATGGCTGCATGGAGTAATGCTGGAAATCTCTAAGTCTGCGGGGACAACAGAGACTTTAGAAGAAGGCAAACCAAGGTTTAGTGCTAGCACTAGTGTGAGAGAAGGTTTATACTACAGGACAGAAGTGCTGTAACAGGAAAGAACCTAACAAATAAAAAAGATTGTAGACAAACCAGATTTTGCTATCTATTCATGTCATTGCCTTCCATATTACAGAGAAATTTCCCTAAATCCGGTATCTGATAATCCACAATGATGTATATTCAGGGTCGAACTGGGGTGTCTGGGGCCCACCAGGGGAATGGACTCTAGGGCCCCATCCTACAGCTATATGCTAATATCTGTCAGTCGTTATCCCCATTATAGTGGAGCATCGGCTGTAAAACACAGGCGGCTCCTGCACATCTACTGTGCACCCCCATAACTGGGATGTATAATTACGGTAGTTTACATTAATGTGGTTCTTTGGTTAAAACAATTTATCACCGATCCATGGGCTCTATAGGATAGCTGATCGCATACGTCCGACCATTAGAAACTGCACCGACTGGAAGAATGAGAAAGTTTTATCGTTGATAGGACACTTATCCCCATTTTAAAATGGAGCAGCAGGTTAGATATCTGACCGAAGCTTCATTCATTCTCTTTGGAGCTTCTATAAAAATACAAGTGCAGCCACTGAGGGAATGAATGGATCAGTGGTCAAGTCGGACATGCCACTCCAGTCTAATGGGGATAAAAAGTTCCACATTTTGCTGAATGGGTCCAAGTAGTTAGACCCCCCCAATCAATACGTTATCACTTGTCCTGTGAATAGGAGATTACGTTTTTCCACAGGAAACCCCTGTAAGTGCATCTCTGCCGCTGTTTACAAAGTATTTAATCTCTAATGGAAATAAAGAATATTCTCCTAATTAATATCAGAGAAGACTAATGACCGTCAAACACAACACAATCCACTGTACCAAGACCAATAATACCACATACAGGGGAGAAATACCACCACACCATGACCAGACCACATAGTACCCGCATCATATCACATAAAAGGCACAAATACAACCACACCATGACCAGACCACATATTACCACCACATAGTGACCGAATAATATGACATATTACCAGCATATAGGGACCAAATAATAATTCATACACGGAGAAATACTTCCACACTGTGAACAGTCCACAAATTACCACCACTTATTGATGGAATACTACAGTACTGATTATGAATACAAACCACAATAATAACAACACTGTTATTACCACCAGTGACATTATACACAGTACCTCTGTATATAGTGTCAGTGTACAGGTAATACAGTGATTACCAGTGACATTATACACAGGAGCTCAGTGATCACTGGCAACATTATTGTCAAGGTTTGCTCAGCTTGTGGGATTAGGTAGTTCAGAGGTTAATGTGGATGGCCTCACTCTGAGATTCTGGGAGGCTTTTTAAAGCCTCATTGTGGGCTCATTCCTCATCGTTTATACTCAGACCCTTGGCCGAGTGTGTGTGACCCTGGTGTGCTTTGTGACTGTAATACTTTATGCTTGTTTGGTTTTGATCTGGTTCTGTCCCTGTTACGAGTTCTGCCTGTCCCTCTTGTACTGCGTTGCTATCTCTGTGTATGACTCATTGCCTATGACCTGACTATTCTCTGATTGCCCCTCTTGTACTGTGCAGCTATCTCCATGTATGACTCATTGCTTACGTTCTGACTACTCTCTGCTCGCCCCTCTGGTATCGCGCCGCCCACTCCATGTATGACCGCCCGTTTGTCTGACCTGAGTTCCCCTCGCCTCTACTCCAGGATTCCTGTAGTAGAGTCCTACAATCATCTTCAGAAGTGGGACACTAAGCCCCGCCCCCTGTGGTCACATGATCGTAGGTCCTTGTACTTCTTACTACCTTCAGCATCGCAGGTCCCGTCTGCCTCAACTTTCCCTGCAGTATCGGACCCCGGGCCCTCCCGCAGTAGGGGTGAGTCACGCTGCTCAGCCGTGGCAGTTCGCCGACGCTGACAGGATCCTGATATTTATACACAGAAGATCTGCATACAGTGTCAGTGTAATACAGTGACCACCAGTGAAATTATACACAGGAGCTTTTGGAAGTGCATTGAGCAGCAGGGTGGTTTGCTGGTGAAGGGAAAAAAAAATCTCTTTAAATCTTCTGCCTGAGCGAGTGTAAACGAGCTGAGTGTGACCTGAGCGTAAGTGCGAACGGTGGTAAGTGTGTGACTTGTGATTCAGTGACTTTGGATTCAGGGAGTTTGCAAAGGAGGTATTACTGAATTGCTGTTATATTTTATTAATACTTTTTATTTATTTTTACTTATCTTTTCTGTCTGGTGCAATCCCCATTAGGAATGTGCTCCACTATTGCCAATGCCATCCAGTGTAAGTCTTGCCGCATGTACGCAATCCTTGACCAGCCAGTCGAGGGTGCATACTGCTGTGCGAGATGTGAGCACATTGTGCATTTGGAAGCCCAGATACTGGATTTAAATGTGCAGCTGGCAACACTGAGATCAATAGACAATATGGAAAGGAGACTTCTACTCACTGAGCAGACGCTCAATGAGATAGATGGGGGGGATGCTAGGTTGGAGCTGCAGGACAGTGAAGCAGTAAGATGGGTGACAGTTAGAAGGTGGGGTAGACAGAAGAGTGCCAGGGAGGCTAGTCCTGATCTGGCACAACCCAATAAGTTTGCCAAGTTGGCAGATGAGGGGAGTGTCAGTGCAGGGGTAGCACTGCTGCAGCAAGGCATGTCCTCTGAAAGCCAGAGGAGTATATGCTCCAGTAAGGGGAGAAATAGGAGAGCAGGGCAGGCCAGACAGGTGCTGGTAGTGGGGGACTCAATTATTAGGGGAACAGATAGGGCAATCTGTCACAAAGAAAGGGAACGTCGAACGGTGTGCTGCCTATCTGGCGCGCAAGTCTGACACATCGCTGACCGGGTTGACAGATTACTGGGAGGGGCTGGTGAGGATCCAGCGGTCATGGTGCACATTGGTACAAATGACACAGAGGTAGGTGGAAGGTCCTTAAAGATGATTTCAGGGAATTAGGCTGCAATCTTAAGGCAAGGACCTCCAAGGTGGTATTTTTGGAAATATTTCCTGTACCACGTGCCACGCCAGAGAGGAGATTAGGGAAGTTAATAAGTGGTTCAAGAATTAGTGTAGGAAGGAGGGGTTTGGGTTCCTGGAGAACTGGGCCGACTTCTCAGTTGGCTACAGGTTCTACGCTAGGGACGGGCTGCACCTCAATGGGGAGGGTGCAGCTGTGCTGGGGGAAAAAATGGCTAGAAGGGTGGAGGAGTGTTTAAACTTGGAACTAGGGGAGGGTATTCATTTTATAAGAGGGGAAGACTGTGCAGATAGAGACCTGGGCACAAATAATGAAATTGGGGGTGGTAGTGGCATGGGGGGTGAGGTTAGAACAGTTAATAATTTAAGAAATAGAGGTACAGACATACATAAAGTGCATGTATACAAATGCCAGAAGCCTCGCCAACAAAATGGAGGACTTAGAATTAATTTTGTTGGAAGATAAGGTATATTGCACCCCCTCATAGGGTATAAGGCTGCCCCCTCATAGGGTATAATGCTTCTCCCCCCTCATAGGGTATAATGCACCCCCTCATAGGGTATAATGCTGCCCCCTCATAGGGTATAACACTAGATAGATAGATAGATATGTGATAATTAGATGTATAGATAGATAATAGATAGATAGATCTATGGATAGACAGATAGATATAAAGATATAAAGATAATAGATAGTGAAAGATATAGGTAGCTATAGAGATAGATAGACCTAGATAGATATAGATAGATAAATAGATAGATAGGGGATAAATAGATATATAGATAGATAGATATAAAGATAATAGATAGTGATAGCTATAGATAGGTATATAGATAGATAGATAGGGGATAAATAGATAGATCTATGGATAGATGATATATAGATGGATAGATAGATATAAAGATAATAGATAGAGATAGATATAGATAGGTATAGAGATAGATGGATATAGACTATTTATATCTATCTATATCTACCTCTATATCTATCTATCTATCTATATCTATCTCTATATCTAAGATAGAGACAGATAGATATAGAGATAGAGATATAGATATACAGATAGAAATAGATAGATATAGAGATATATAGATATAGAGACAGATAGATATAGAGATAGATATAGATAGATATAGAGATATATAAAAAACAAACCACAATACTCACCTCTCCTCCTGCTCCCACGCTGATGACGGCTTCAGTGTCAGCAGCTGACCCGTCTGCCAGACACACAGCGGGTGCGCGATGAAGTGACGTCATCGCGCATCGGCTGTGAGTCAGGAGCAGAGGGGACTGATGGGAGAGAGATGCTCTCTCTTCCACTGCAATTGAGCGCGGCGCCGGCTGCCTAGGTTGGGGAGCGGGGCCCCGGGGTGAGTGGAGGCCGAGAGTGAATGAATATTCATTTCTCTTTAGTAGTGGGGACAGTGGCTCCTGCCTCCTGACACCCGCTGCTGCTCCGCTGGCAGGGCCCCCATAGCAGCTGTGTGGCACTGGCTGGGGGCCCCTGGAGCAGTGGGGGCCCTAGGCAACTGCTGTCCCTGTATACCAGTAGAGGTGCCAGGGCCCACCAGATGCCAGGGCCCACCGGAGAATCAGTCCGACGCTACCTGTCTGTATATATAATGTCAGTGTACAAGTAATAGAATGATCACTGGAGACATACACAGGAGTTCTGTATATAGTGTATAGTGTACAGGTAATACAGTGACTCACCAGTAACATTATACACAGGAGCTCTGCATATAGTCAGCGTACAGGTAATACAAGGATCACCAGTGACATTATACACAGGAGCTCTGTATATACTATATAATGTAAGTGTCCAGGTAAATCACTGACTTACCAGTGACCTCTGTATTTGTAGCGATTCATCTTCGCTTTTCTTCCTCTTCCAGCCAGGACACGTTTGCTGCAGAAAATAACACACTATACTTGATCACTTCTAGACCACATTCCCCACTTTCCCCCCCGACTTCTACACTTTATGTGTAAAGGTCAGCCAGGGCAGTAGTCGTGGCTGAGTATTTCGGGTTCGGGCATTGTATACCCTGACCTCCCTCTACAGGAAAACGGTACCTCTTCTCTTGCATGGTACGGTGAATACTCACCGTGCCGTCAGCGTCCCCTTTGCTACGCCGACTTGATGCTGATCCTTGATCCCAATGAATAGAGACACAGTCCAGGGCAACTCTTAACTGAGCAAATTTATTTTCTTCAGGACACAGCACATCCACATAGTTTCCAGCATTTTCATCACAGTAAAGACAGCACATTACTTCATCTTTCCCTTCACTGTTCCTTGCAGTGTTTCCGTTTGACGAAGCGTCTCAGATGGCTCCTCAGTGTCCTCCCTGTATAGCGTCACCACGGTGAAGCGCTCTCCAGCATGTTTCGCCCCGGACATCAGAGATTCAGCCCACGTAGCTTTCCACCTCATTCTGGAGTGACCTGCCCGTACCCTTTTACGGTAACCTTCAATCTTCCTCTGTTTACTTACACTCTTTTCCACTTTATTGCTGATTCTGCAGTACCGTGTTCTTCTCTAGATGGCTGGGCATCAGCTTTAACATCACGGGGTAGCTAGGCAGCTCAGGCATATAGCCCACCCGAGCACAAAGGGGTCAGGCCTCTGACTGCCTGAAACTGGAAGACCATCCTGGCTTATTCTCCAGCTATCCCCTCCTACAGTTAACTCCTATATGTCCTACAGCTACATCTACTGTGCAATGAGCTCAGTGCCCCATCTAGTGACCATAGCCCAGACTGCACTGTCCCTACCAAGTACAAGGTGCAGAAACATAGCTTATGCTATATAAATAATACAGCAACATGAAATATACGATAATGCGCAACAATGGTATAACATATATATAAATATATATACAAGTACAACAGCAACATGGGGGTTTAAAGGGGTAAGACTCTCAGCCCCTTACACATGTCTACATATTGATATTAGTCATGTATTATCATAGAATCATAGAATCATAGAATCAGAATCGTAGAGTTGGAAGGGACCTCCTGGGCCATCTGGTCCAACCCCCTGCTCAAAGCAGGATTCGCTAAATCATCCCAGTTAGATGTCTGTCCAGCCTCTGTTTGAAGACTTCCATTGAAGGAGAACTCACCACTTCTCGTGGCAGCCTGTTCCACTCATTGATCACTCTAACTGTCAAAAAGTTTTTTCTAATATCTAATCTGTGTCTCCTCCCATTCAGCTTCATCCCATTGCTTCTAGTCTTTCCTTGTTCAAATGAGAATAAAGTTGATCCTTCTACAATGTGACAGCCCTTTAGATATTTGTAGACAGCTATTAAGTCTCCTCTCAGTCTTCTCTTTTGCAAACTAAACATTCCCAAATCCTGCAACCTTTCCTCATAAGACAGGGTTTGCAGACCGGTCACCATTCTGGTCGCTCTTTTCTGAACTTGCTCCAGTTTGTTGATGTCTTTTTTAAAATGTGGTGCCCAAAATTGGACACAATATTCCAGATGAGGTCTGACCAAAGAGGAGTAGAGGGAAATAATGACTTCACGTGATCTAGACTGTATGCTTCTGTTAATACATCCTAGAATTGCATTTGCCTTTTTTGCTGCTGCATCACACTGTTGACTCATATTCAGTCTGTGATCTATTAGTATACCCAAGTCTTTTTCACATGTGCTGTCACTTAGCCCTATTCCTCCCATTCTATATATGCTTTTTTCATTTTTATTGCCCAGATGTAGTACTTTGCATTTCTCCCTGTTAAAAACCATTCTGTTAGTTGCTGCCCACTTCTCCAGTTTATTTAAATCTTTTTGAATCCTCTCTCTCTCTTCTCTAGTATTAGCTATCCCTCCTAGCTTTGTGTCATCAGCAAATTTAATCAGTTTACCCTCAATTCCTTCATCTAAATCGTTGATAAAGATGTTGAACAATACAGGGCCCAGGACAGAGCCCTGTGGTACCCCACTTGAGACATTCTTCCAACTGGATGTGCAGCCATTTACGACCACTCTTTGGGTCCGATCACTAAGCCAGTTATGAATCCACCTAACAGTTGCCTTGTCCATTCCATACTTAGTCATTTTTTCAATAAGGATTGTATGAGAGACTTTGTCAAATGCTTTGCTGAAGTCAAGATATACTATATCTACAGCATTTCCTTGATCCACCCAATCAGTAATACCGTCATAGAAGGAAATTAAATTAGTCTGACATGACTTATTAGTTACAAACCCATGCTGACTCTGTTTAATCACTTCATTCTTATCCAAGTATTGACATACATGTTGTTTAATAATTTGTTCAAAGATCTTTCCTGGTATAGAAGTCAGACTCACCGGCCTATAGTTGCCTGGGTCCACCTTCTTCCCCTTTTTGAAGATAGGAACAACATTTGCTCTTCTCCAGTCTTCTGGCACTTCTCCTGTTCTCCAAGAATTTTCAAAGATTATGGAGAGGGGTTCAAAAATTTCTTCTGCTATCTCCTTCAGTACTCTGGGGTGTAATTCATCTGGACCTGGAGACTTGAATTCATTTAGGTTAGCTAAGTGTTTCCTCACTATCTTTCTGTTTATAAATATCCTGGATTCTTCTATTCCCTTAATAGGACAGTGAATAACAGTTGATGTTACATTTCCTTTCTGAGAGAAAACAGATGCAAAATAGGAATTTAAAAGTTCAGCCTTCTCAACATCCTGTCTTACCATTTCATCATTTTCATCCTGTAAAAATCCTATAGCATCTTTGACTTTTCTTTTACTTTTGACATATCCCCAAAATCCTTTATTATTGCTTTTGACATCTCTTGCAAGTCTCAATTCATTTTCAGCTTTAGATAATCTGATTTGTGCCCTGCAGGTTCTGCAGACAGCATTATATTCTTCTTTAGATATGCCTCCCTCTTTCCATTTTATAAACATTTTTTTCTTCCTTTTTAGCATGTGCTTAAGTTCTGTGTTCATCCATCCTGGTTTCCTTAAATGCTTCCTATTCTTCCCTCTTTTCGGAATTAACAACTGTGCTTTGAGAATTTCATTTTTCAAGATTTCCCATACTACATATACTACAGCACAGGCACCATTTTGATGAATGCAAACCTTTTTTTTGTAACCCCACAAACACCCGGAGCACCAGAATCTCAATAACTGAAATTTACAAATACAGATTACACAACAACCACAAGATGCATTTCATCACCCAGGTCACCTCATTTTAATCAGTATAACAGCGTAGACCTGACACTGTCTGTACTTTACTGTTCACAATCCTGCTGACAGGATCCCTTTAAATCTAAATTTTAATAAGTTTGTTCTTTTCTGCGCTAAACGTCCCCCAAACCCTGAGGACGGCGAGTATACCTTGGTTGTGTTTTGCTGTATGTGTATACAAAAGTACAAGAAGAGCACCTATCAGGGGCTCAGAAAAGCTGGGTGGCATGTGTGCTAGTGTGTGACCCAGCGCAGGTGTCTCACTGGCCTATCAAAACAGTGACCGATAGCAGCAAACAGTGTGATGTGGATGTGAGAACTGTCTGCGGGGTGCGCTTAGGTGAGTGGACAAAAGAATATGGGAGGTTCACCTTTATAGTAACATCCCAGGGCAGGTGTGTCGTGAGCAAGTGGTGTTCAAGAAATATTGGTGGCAGTGGTTGTGACTTATCCTGACACACAATGTACAGGGAAATGGGAAAATTGTGAAAAAAAACGCAATTCTGACCTTAATTATGTTTACGGCGTACATTATGTGGTAAAAATGACCATGTAATATGATTCTCCTCATCAGTATGATTACAGAGATACTAAACGTGCCCAGATTTTTAAATTATTTTAGTGGTAGAAAAAAAATCAAGACTTTGAAATAAAAAATATGTTGGAGTTTGTGTTGCCATTTTCCGAGACCCGTAGTTTTACTTTTTCGTTCAATAGAGCTATGAGAGGGATTATTTTTTCATAAGGCGAGACGTTATTATGGATATTACTTTGGGATAGATATGACATTTTAGTTGCTTGTTACGTATTTTAAGTGGTATTGCAGCGACCAAAAAATACCGCAATGTTGGCGTTTTTAAATTTTTTGTGTTTACCAATTGGGTTAATTATTTTTATATTTTGATAGCTCGGACTTTGCTGGATGTGGCGATATCACTTGACATTTTTTTTTATGTTCATTTTCAATGGAGGAAAATTGAACTTTTATGAGTTTTTTTTTCAGATTTCTTTAAATCTTTTTTGTTGTTTTACTTTTCTTTTCACTTCATTTATCGCTCCCTAAGGCCCCTTTCACACTTCAGTTTTTTGCAATCAGTCACAATCCGTCAGGTTTTGACAAAAACGGATCCTCAGTTTTTTTTTGAGGATCCGTTTTTTCCCCATTGACTTGCATTAATGGCGGATTGTGACGGATGGCTGTCCGTTTCATCCGTTTTTTTTTTGAGGATCCGCCAAAAGTTGCTGTCCGTCACCATCCTCAAAGATTTCAAAACGGAGCTTGCAACAAAACTCTCTCTCTCTCTCTCTCTCTCTCTCCTTCCCGACCAGCGTTTCCTTTAAATTTCCTCATTTTCAGGATCCTGTGCCATCCGTTCACATCAGTTCAGAACGGATCCGCTTGTCTGCCTTTTTGGCGGATTTGAACTGATGCAAAAAACTGAAGTGTGAAAGAGGCCTAAGCTGTACTACATACAGGGGCTAATGGTGCAGCAGAAGTGTGAACTTTTTGATGCTTTTGTTTAATATTTTCCACTATATTATATGGAGAGCATAAAAAACGCATGCAAAATTCCAATGAAGTCTCCAATTGTGGAACTGAAGCATTCCTCTACTAAAAAAAATGCATTCGAAAAAACTGCCACAAAAAAATACAATAAAAAGTTTTGATTGCTTTAGTGCGAATACCTATGGAAACAATGCAGCACTTCTGCACGTGTGAACATGGCCCAGGAGAGACTCTGGACAATTTGTACGTTCTACACCAGGTTCACACTTGGGGTTATTTATTTTTTTATCACTACTTAGAATTACAGACAAATTAAAAAAAGTGATCTGAGCCAATTATATGGAAAAAATACAATATTATTTAACATTTATTCTGAAGCTATATGAAATAATTCCGACTACAGCAATGGTCTGTGCCCATCACGGGTGATCCGTGTTACCGGGAAGAGAGGAGGAGACATTCCTACAAGGAGCTGACAATAGATACATCACATTATCTCACATATGAGGATACAGAATTATACAGGTTTGAAAATATCAAATAGAAAGATTTGCCTGTAAACAGGTAAAAAAGCAAAAACAGTAAATAAAGCAATGACTTGCGCTATTGTACCGGTAAGTTTTTATACATCTCATCCCAATCCAGCTAACCCCTATCCGTACAGTGGCAGCTGGTATTGGATGGTCTGCCATGGGTAACATAACTAGTTCTCCTATATTAGACCCATTGCCATGTTCGTCTTTATGACATCACAGAAGCGTTGTCCACGAGTCATGGAATGTTCCGCAAGAACGGTCAGTGCGAGGCAAGCAGAGATAGAGAGGAGAGCTGAACACTAACCCAGAGCGATTGTAAATCACTTTTTACTTGTTTTGTTTATTTTTTTTACTTTTATTTCTTTTTTTTGGGAGTGTTTTCTACCATCCGCACACACTTTTGTGTGTGTGGAGGGGAAGGCAGCCTAATGGCTGCACCCGTAGCTGGAGGAAAGATCCAAACACGGAGACGTCTCCCACATGCCAGGACATCCCTATACAGTCAGAGGCCTGAACACCACCAAAGGCCAACTGGCTTCACGGGGTATGTGATGGCAGTGCTTTATTATATCGTGTCAATTATTAAATGCCTGTTCAAAACACCGGAAAAGGCAAAGGACCGATATTCCAGACTGAAAAGTCCACCACCATATCCTACAATGCCCGAAATAGGCCGATTCGTACAACCTGCAGCAAACATCAGCGCAGAGCCAGAGGGTATGAAGGAACGCCTGATACTCACCAGAACAGTAGATGAGGAAGAGACAACAGCCACATTGCCCAGGAGCCCATCCCCATGCACCTGGATGGAGCTAACTCCCTCTCAAGCACGTATACTCCTCAGTATGCCTTACGACCATCAACCGCGTATTAAGGTGACTGCTAAACAAGGCTACAATCCTACACCACACCTGCCAGTCAGCTATACCACTGGAAAGATCATGCAAGTAATGCTGATGAGCCCACAGGATGTACAACGTGCCTACAAGAGAGATTTGGGTTTCCTTCCAAGTCCTAGGAAGATCATTCTCCCGAGAAGAGAATTCCGCGGCACTTTGATTTAGCCGGCGGAAAATGTAGTGGCGAGTTGCTTGCAACAAGCACATACCATCTTCTGCACAGCTGCTTCTTAGACAGATTTTCCGGTTTTGACTATGGCTTGATCAATGGATTATGTTTCTATACTGCCGCCTGCCCTGACCTCTGCTTGTTTAAAGTTATGCATCTACACTGCCGCCTGCCCTGACCTTTGCTTGCTCAATGGATTATGTTTTTGAACTGCCGCCTGCCTGACCTCTGCTTGCTCAATGGATTGTTTCTGCACTGCCGCCTGCCTTGACCTCTGCTTGCTCAATGGATTATGTTTTTGAACTGCCGCCTACCCTGACCTCTGCTTGCTCAATGGATTATGTTTCTGCACTGCCGCCTGCCTTGACCTCTGCTTGCTCAGTGGATTATGTTTTTGAACTGCCGCCTGCCCTGACCTCTGCTTGCTCAATGGATTATGTTTTTGAACTGCCGCCTGCCCTGACCTCTGCTTGCTCAATGGATTATGTTTCTGCACTGCCGCCTGCCTGACCTCTGCTTGCTCAATGGATTATGTTTTTGAACTGCCGCCTGCCCTGACCTCAGCTTGCTCAATGGATTATGTTTCTGCACTGCCGCCTGCCCTGACCTCAGCTTGCTCAATGGATTATGCTTCTGCACTGCCGCCTGCCCTGACCTCTGCTTGTTTCCGGTTATTAATCTGTGATACTAATAAAAATGTATATTATTCTGCACTATATGGACTGTGGGTCGTTTTTTTTCTTTGGTTTTATGGTTGTTTCCGGTTATGTTTTTGCACTGCTGCCTGCCCTGACCTCTGCTTGTTTCCGGTTATGTTTCTGCACTGCTGCCTGCCCTGACCTTTGCTTGTTTCTGACTACTCATTTGCCTGCTGATTTTGTACTTCTTCCTCAATGCCTGCACTTTTAAGACCCCAGTAGAGCTAATTTATATAAATCCTGCATCCTAACAATGAAGCCGGGTTATAGGGCTTCTGATCACAATGGTAGGATGATGCCTCAATGTGAAGAAGGGTAGCACCAGTTCTTCACCTAACAGTATGGAATGCTTATCTAAAAAAATGAAAAAGGAACAGTACAGTATAGACAAAGGTCCCATAAACTCAACAAGAACAAACCATTAAGAACTTTAAGCATAAACATATGAGACAACAAACCAAGTGGCTCAGAATACCACATCCGACCCAACCAGCAGTTTTGTTGAAGGTATTTTCCTCTGATCTTTCGTTAAGAGGGTACAACATCTCAAATACATTAGACTGGTGTGGGTCTCCAACCATTTAGGAACCCTCAAATCAATAGTACAGGGGTCTTGAATCAGCCACAAAATTGCTTCAGGAAGAATTGGGTGGAGCACTGGTTTCATATGTACCCTGCCGCTCATGTCAAGGTCTATGAAAATAACCGAACACAAGGCTGAGTACTCAGATCTTATAGGAACCTCCCCAATAGTGAATGGCCATCTGTCCATTCATAGTTCCCCAGGTCTGTAGACAGATGCGGGTTTCACGTCCGGGACCTCTGCCTATCAGACATTTATAGAATATTTTATGGATAACACATAAATGTATGGGAAAACTCCTCTTGTAAATAGTGCGCCTCAAGTTTCTTCTGCTGTTTGCAGTGGAATGTAGTCATCATAGCTAATATGAGGGAAGGATTCCTGAGAGGGGGTATACATCTACTATATCCATATTCTGTGGATATCTACCCTAATAAAGCTTATGGACGGTGAGTGCAGTGATGAGACCGACCCTTTATCAACATGTTCTGTCCCACAAACTAATGTAGTACACTGCACTGACCGCCGATAGACTTTATTCTCCAAAGACAATTTAAGTTTGTTATATGTATTAAAATACTTTTTTTCCCAGAATTATCTAAGAAGGAAAATGGACTCAAGATAAAGCTTAGAAACATATATTTCTTTACAGCTCCTGATATAGGTATTGCGGTCTTTAAAAACAGTAGTCCCCAACTTCTGCCTCCTCAGCAAGTTATCCCCTAGCCATTGGTAGATCATAACTTGCTGATTACGGGTGTTTCACTGCCAGGACCCCCACCAATCCTAAGAACAGGGTGTCTGGAACAAGCGGCTGTTAAGAATGCGCAACAACACTTCTTTCATTATGGGACAATGATGGGGCTGATATGCTGATGATGGACTATGATGGGGCTGATGTGCTGATGATGGACTATGATGGGGCTGATGTGCTGATGATGGACTATGATGGGGTTGATGTGCTGATGATGGACTATGATGGGGCTGATGTGCTGATGATGAACTATGATTGGGATGATGAAGTCTGCAATAACAGAGCATAGCAGTACAACCCCTTAGCCTGGAGTGCCCTAACAAATAGCTGGGGAGGGTCCGAGCTCACAGTCAGACCTTAGAAGAAGAGTTAATATTTTTGTTTCTTCTGTCTTAAAGGACAAAAAAGGCTTACAGTATATACTCGTGTATAAGTCGAGATTTTCAGCCCATTTTTTGGGGCTGAAAGTCCCCCTCTCGGCTTATACGCGAGTCATATACCGGGGGTCGGCCAGGGAGGGGGAGCGGGGGTGTCGGAGATCATACTCACCTCTCCTGGCATGTTTCTGCAGCCCCCCGTGCTTATTCCATCTTCTCGGCGCTGTTCTTCCTGCTTTCAGCGGTCACGTGGTACGCTCATTACCCTCATTAATATGCACATATGTAATGAGCGGCACCACGTGACCGCAGAAAGCAGGAAGAACAGCACTGAGAAGATGGAACAAGCACGGGGGGCTGCAGAGACATGCCAGGAGAGGTGAGTATAACGGGGGGAGCCATATTCACCTGTGCCCCATTCCACCGCTGCGCATCGCTCTGCTGTCTTGCTTCCTCTGGCAGTGACGTTAAGGTCAGAGGGTGCCATGACGTAGTTAGCAGGCGCCCTCTGCCTGAACAGTCACTGCAGAGCCAGCAACGCTGAGGAGCAGCAGCTGCAGCAGTGACAAGGTGAGTATATAGTTTTTTTTTTTTCTTTTTTTTAATTGAGGCTGCGGCAGCAGCATTGTAAGGGGCCACTAATCACTGTGCAGCAATACAATGGGCCACTCATCACTGTGCAGCATTATAAGGGGCCACTCATCACTGTGCAGCATTATAAGGGGCCACTCATCACTGTGCAGCATTATAAGGGGCCACTCATCACTGTGCAGCATTATAAGGGGCCACTCATCACCTTGCAGCATTATAAGGGGCCACTCATCACCGTGCAGCATAATAAGGGGCCACTAATCACCGTGCAGCATAATAAGGAGCCACTAATCACTGCAGCATTTCAAGGGGCTACTATTCACTGTGCAGCATTATAAGGGGCCACTAATCACTGTGCAGCATTATAAGGGGCCACTCATCACTGTGCAGCATTACAAGGGGCCACTCTTCACTGTGCAGCATTACAAGGGGCCACTAATCACTGTGCAGCATTACAAGGGGCCACTAATCACTGTGCAGCATTACAAGGGGCCACTAATCACTGTGCAGCATTATATGGGGCCAGTAATCACTGTGCAGCACTATATGGGGCCACTCATCACTGTGCTGCATTATAAGAGGCCACTCATCACTGTGCAGCATTATAAGGGGGCCTCTCATCACTGTGCAGCATTATACGGGGCCACTAATCACTGTGCAGCATTACAAAGGGCCACTAATCACCGTGCAGCATAATAAGGGGCCACTAATCACTGCAGCATTTCAAGGGGCCACTAATCACTGTGCAGCATTATAAGTGGCCACTAATCACCGTGCAGCATTGTAAAGGGACACTAATCACTGTGCAGCATTATAAGTGGCCACTAATCACTGTGCAGCATTATAAGGGGCCACTAATCACTGTGCAGCATTATAAGGGGCCACTAATCACTGTGCAGCATTATAAGGGGCCACTAATCAATGTGCAGCATTATAAGGGGCCACTAATCATTGTGCAGCATTATAAGGGGCCACTCTCCATGCAGCATTATAAGGGGCCACCAATCACTGTGCAGCATTATATGGGGCATATGTTATTATGGACCATGTTATAGGGCTACCATTATTCACTGTGCAGCATTATTAGGCATATTTTTGTATGGAGCATCTTATGGAACCCATCATGAACTTTATGGAGCATTATATGGGGCCATCATGAACTTTATGGAGCATCTTATGGGGCCCATTTTATTTTTGAAATTTACCAGTAGCTTCGGCATTTTCCACCCTAGGTTTATAGGCGAGTCAATAAGTTTTCCCAGTTTTTTGTGACAAAATTAGGGTGGTCGGCTTATACATGGGTCGGCTTATACACGAGTATATACGGACTTCTAAAGAAAATTGCCCCCAAGTTATTTTGAGCGACCCCGCCTGCTGTACCATCCTTGTGATTTACGAGAACGTTTCTCACTTCCTGCTAGGACAGCGGAAACCCAAGGAGTAAAGAGAGAAGGTCCTTATGGCTGCATGGAGTAATGCTGGAAATCTCTAAGTCTGCGGGGACAACAGAGACTTTAGAAGAAGGCAAACCAAGGTTTAGTGCTAGCACTAGTGTGAGAGAAGGTTTATACTACAGGACAGAAGTGCTGTAACAGGAAAGAACCTAACAAATAAAAAAGATTGTAGACAAACCAAATTTTGCTATCTATTCATGTCATTGCCTTCCATATTACAGAGAAATTTCCCTAAATCCGGTATCTGATAATCCACAATGATGTATATTCAGGGTCGAACTGGGGTGTCTGGGGCCCACCAGGGGAATGGAATCTAGGGCCCCATCCTACAGCTATATGCTAATATCTGTCAGTCATTATCCCCATTATAGTGGAGCATCGGCTGTAAAACACAGGCGGCTCCTGCACATCTACTGTGCACCCCCATAACTGGGATGTATAATTACGGTAGTTTACATTAATGTGGTTCTTTGGTTAAAACAATTTATCACCGATCCATGGGCTCTATAGGATAGCTGATCGCATACGTCCGACCATTAGAAACTGCACCGACCGGAAGAATGAGAAAGTTTTATCGTTGATAGGACACTTATCCCCATTTTAAAATGGAGCAGCAGGTTAGATATCTGACCGAAGCTTCATTCATTCTCTTTGGAGCTTCTATAAAAATACAAGTGCAGCCACTGAGGGAATGAATGGATCAGTGGTCAAGTCGGACATGCCACTCCAGTCTAATGGGGATAAAAAGTTCCACATTTTGCTGAATGGGTCCAAGTAGTTAGACCCCCCCAATCAATACGTTATCACTTGTCCTGTGAATAGGAGATTACGTTTTTCCACAGGAAACCCCTGTAAGTGCATCTCTGCCGCTGTTTACAAAGTATTTAATCTCTAATGGAAATAAAGAATATTCTCCTAATTAATATCAGAGAAGACTAATGACCGTCAAACACAACACAATCCACTGTACCAAGACCAATAATACCACATACAGGGGAGAAATACCACCACACCATGACCAGACCACATAGTACCCGCATCGTATCACATAAAAGGCACAAATACAACCACACCATGACCAGACCACATATTACCACCACATAGTGACCGAATAATATGACATATTACCAGCATATAGGGACCAAATAATAATTCATACACGGAGAAATACTTCCACACTGTGAACAGTCCACAAATTACCACCACTTATTGATGGAATACTACAGTACTGATTATGAATACAAACCACAATAACAACAACACTGTTATTACCACCAGTGACATTATACACAGTACCTCTGTATATAGTGTCAGTGTACAGGTAATACAGTGATTACCAGTGACATTATACACAGGAGCTCAGTGATCACTGGCAACATTATTGTCAAGGTTTGCTCAGCTTGTGGGATTAGGTAGTTCAGAGGTTAATGTGGATGGCCTCACTCTGAGATTCTGGGAGGCTTTTTAAAGCCTCATTGTGGGCTCATTCCTCATCGTTTATACTCAGACCCTTGGCCGAGTGTGTGTGACCCTGGTGTGCTTTGTGACTGTAATACTTTATGCTTGTTTGGTTTTGATCTGGTTCTGTCCCTGTTACGAGTTCTGCCTGTCCCTCTTGTACTGCGTTGCTATCTCTGTGTATGACTCATTGCCTATGACCTGACTATTCTGATTGCCCCTCTTGTACTGTGCAGCTATCTCCATGTATGACTCATTGCTTACGTTCTGACTACTCTCTGCTCGCCCCTCTGGTATCGCGCCGCCCTCTCCATGTATGACCGCCCGTTTGTCTGACCTGAGTTCCCCTCGCCTCTACTCCAGGATTCCTGTAGTAGAGTCCTACAATCATCTTCAGAAGTGGGACACTAAGCCCCGCCCCCTGTGGTCACATGATCGTAGGTCCTTGTACTTCTTACTACCTTCAGCATCGCAGGTCCCGTCTGCCTCAACTTTCCCTGCAGTATCGGACCCCGGGCCCTCCCGCAGTAGGGGTGAGTCACGCTGCTCAGCCGTGGCAGTTCGCCGACGCTGACAGGATCCTGATATTTATACACAGAAGATCTGCATACAGTGTCAGTGTAATACAGTGACCACCAGTGAAATTATACACAGGAGCTTTTGGAAGTGCATTGAGCAGCAGGGTGGTTTGCTGGTGAAGGGAAAAAAAATCTCTTTAAATCTTCTGCCTGAGCGAGTGTAAACGAGCTGAGTGTGACCTGAGCGTAAGTGCGAACGGTGGTAAGTGTGTGACTTGTGATTCAGTGACTTTGGATTCAGGGAGTTTGCAAAGGAGGTATTACTGAATTGCTGTTATATTTTATTAATACTTTTTATTTATTTTTACTTATCTTTTCTGTCTGGTGCAATCCCCATTAGGAATGTGCTCCACTATTGCCAATGCCATCCAGTGTACGTCTTGCCGCATGTACGCAATCCTTGACCAGCCAGTCGAGGGTGCATACTGCTGTGCGAGATGTGAGCACATTGTGCATTTGGAAGCCCAGATACTGGATTTAAATGTGCAGCTGGCAACACTGAGATCAATAGACAATATGGAAAGGAGACTTCTACTCACTGAGCAGACGCTCAATGAGATAGATGAGGGGGGGATGCTAGGTTGGAGCTGCAGGACAGTGAAGCAGTAAGATGGGTGACAGTTAGAAGGTGGGGTAGACAGAAGAGTGCCAGGGAGGCTAGTCCTGATCTGGCACAACCCAATAAGTTTGCCAAGTTGGCAGATGAGGGGAGTGTCAGTGCAGGGGTAGCACTGCTGCAGCAAGGCATGTCCTCTGAAAGCCAGAGGAGTATATGCTCCAGTAAGGGGAGAAATAGGAGAGCAGGGCAGGCCAGACAGGTGCTGGTAGTGGGGGACTCAATTATTAGGGGAACAGATAGGGCAATCTGTCACAAAGAAAGGGATCGTCGAACGGTGTGCTGCCTATCTGGCGCGCAAGTCTGACACATCGCTGACCGGGTTGACAGATTACTGGGAGGGGCTGGTGAGGATCCAGCGGTCATGGTGCACATTGGTACAAATGACACAGAGGTAGGTGGAAGGTCCTTAAAGATGATTTCAGGGAATTAGGCTGCAATCTTAAGGCAAGGACCTCCAAGGTGGTATTTTTGGAAATATTTCCTGTACCACGTGCCACGCCAGAGAGGAGATTAGGGAAGTTAATAAGTGGTTCAAGAATTAGTGTAGGAAGGAGGGGTTTGGGTTCCTGGAGAACTGGGCCGACTTCTCAGTTGGCTACAGGTTCTACGCTAGGGACGGGCTGCACCTCAATGGGGAGGGTGCAGCTGTGCTGGGGAAAAAAATGGCTAGAAGGGTGGAGGAGTGTTTAAATTTGGAACTAGGGGAGGGTATTCATTTTATAAGAGGGGAAGACTGTGTAGATAGAGACCTGGGCACAAATAATGAAATTGGTGGTGGTAGTGGCATGGGGGGTGAGGTTAGAACAGTTAATAATTTAAGAAATAGAGGTACAGACATACATAAAGTGCATGTATACAAATGCCAGAAGCCTCGCCAACAAAATGGAGGACTTAGAATTAATTTTGTTGGAAGATAAGGTATATTGCACCCCCTCATAGGGTATAAGGCTGCCCCCTCATAGGGTATAATGCTTCTCCCCCCTCATAGGGTATAATGCACCCCCTCATAGGGTATAATGCTGCCCCCTCATAGGGTATAACACTAGATAGATAGATAGATAGATATGTGATAATTAGATGTATAGATAGATAATAGATAGATAGATCTATGGATAGACAGATAGATATAAAGATATAAAGATAATAGATAGTGAAAGATATAGGTAGCTATAGAGATAGATAGACCTAGATAGATATAGATAGATAAATAGATAGATAGGGGATAAATAGATATATGGATAGATAGATAGAAAGATAGATAGATAGATAGATATAAAGATAATAGATAGTGATAGCTATAGATAGGTATATAGATAGATAGATAGGGGATAAATAGATAGATCTATGGATAGATGATATATAGATGGATAGATATAAAGATAATAGATAGAGATAGATATAGATAGGTATAGAGATAGATGGATATAGACTATTTATATCTATCTATATCTACCTCTATATCTATCTATCTATCTATATCTATCTCTATATCTAAGATAGAGACAGATAGATATAGAGATAGAGATATAGATATACAGATAGAAATAGATAGATATAGAGATATATAGATATAGAGACAGATAGATATATAGATATAGATAGATATAGAGATATATAAAAAACAAACCACAATACTCACCTCTCCTCCTGCTCCCACGCTGATGACGGCTTCAGTGTCAGCAGCTGACCCGTCTGCCAGACACACAGCGGGTGCGCGATGAAGTGACGTCATCGCGCATCGGCTGTGAGTCAGGAGCAGAGGGGACTGATGGGAGAGAGATGCTCTCTCTTCCACTGCAATTGAGCGCGGCGCCGGCTGCCTAGGTTGGGGAGCGGGGCCCCGGGGTGAGTGAAGGCCGAGAGTGAATGAATATTCATTTCTCTTTAGTAGTGGGGACAGTGGCTCCTGCCTCCTGACACCCGCTGCTGCTCCGCTGGCAGGGCCCCCATAGCAGCTGTGTGGCACTGGCTGGGGGCCCCTGGAGCAGTGGGGGCCCTAGGCAACTGCTGTCCCTGTATACCAGTAGAGGTGCCAGGGCCCACCAGATGCCAGGGCCCACCGGAGAATCAGTCCGACGCTACCTGTCTGTATATATAATGTCAGTGTACAAGTAATAGAATGATCACTGGAGACATACACAGGAGTTCTGTATATAGTGTATAGTGTACAGGTAATACAGTGACTCACCAGTAACATTATACACAGGAGCTCTGCATATAGTCAGCGTACAGGTAATACAAGGATCACCAGTGACATTATACACAGGAGCTCTGTATATACTATATAATGTAAGTGTCCAGGTAAATCACTGACTTACCAGTGACCTCTGTATTTGTAGCGATTCATCTTCGCTTTTCTTCCTCTTCCAGCCAGGACACGTTTGCTGCAGAAAATAACACACTATACTTGATCACTTCTAGACCACATTCCCCACTTTCCCCCCCGACTTCTACACTTTATGTGTAAAGGTCAGCCAGGGCAGTAGTCGTGGCTGAGTATTTCGGGTTCGGGCATTGTATACCCTGACCTCCCTCTACAGGAAAACGGTACCTCTTCTCTTGCATGGTACGGTGAATACTCACCGTGCCGTCAGCGTCCCCTTTGCTACGCCGACTTGATGCTGATCCTTGATCCCAATGAATAGAGACACAGTCCAGGGCAACTCTTAACTGAGCAAATTTATTTTCTTCAGGACACAGCACATCCACATAGTTTCCAGCATTTTCATCACAGTAAAGACAGCACATTACTTCATCTTTCCCTTCACTGTTCCTTGCAGTGTTTCCGTTTGACGAAGCGTCTCAGATGGCTCCTCAGTGTCCTCCCTGTATAGCGTCACCACGGTGAAGCGCTCTCCAGCATGTTTCGCCCCGGACATCAGAGATTCAGCCCACGTAGCTTTCCACCACATTCTGGAGTGACCTGCCCGTACCCTTTTACGGTAACCTTCAATCTTCCTCTGTTTACTTACACTCTTTTCCACTTTATTGCTGATTCTGCAGTACCGTGTTCTTCTCTAGATGGCTGGGCATCAGCTTTAACATCACGGGGTAGTTAGGCAGCTCAGGCATATAGCCCACCCGAGCACAAAGGGGTCAGGCCTCTGACTGCCTGAAACTGGAAGACCATCCTGGCTTATTCTCCAGCTATCCCCTCCTACAGTTAACTCCTATATGTCCTACAGCTACATCTACTGTGCAATGAGCTCAGTGCCCCATCTAGTGACCATAGCCCAGACTGCACTGTCCCTACCAAGTACAAGGTGCAGAAACATAGCTTATGCTATATAAATAATACAGCAACATGAAATATACGATAATGCGCAACAATGGTATAACATATATATAAATATATATACAAGTACAACAGCAACATGGGGGTTTAAAGGGGTAAGACTCTCAACCCCTTACACATGTCTACATATTGATATTAGTCATGTATTATACTACAGCACAGGCACCATTTTGATGAATGCAAACCTTTTTTTTGTAACCCCACAAACACCCGGAGCACCAGAATCTCAATAACTGAAATTTACAAATACAGATTACACAACAACCACAAGATGCATTTCATCACCCAGGTCACCTCATTTTAATCAGTATAACAGCGTAGACCTGACACTGTCTGTACTTTACTGTTCACAATCCTGCTGACAGGATCCCTTTAAATCTAAATTTTAATAAGTTTGTTCTTTTCTGCGCTAAACGTCCCCCAAACCCTGAGGACGGCGAGTATACCTTGGTTGTGTTTTGCTGTATGTGTATACAAAAGTAAAAGAAGAGCACCTATCAGGGGCTCAGAAAAGCTGGGTGGCATGTGTGCTAGTGTGTGACCCAGCGCAGGTGTCTCACTGGCCTATCAAAACAGTGACCGATAGCAGCAAACAGTGTGATGTGGATGTGAGAACTGTCTGCGGGGTGCGCTTAGGTGAGTGGACAAAAGAATATGGGAGGTTCACCTTTATAGTAACATCCCAGGGCAGGTGTGTCGTGAGCAAGTGGTGTTCAAGAAATATTGGTGGCAGTGGTTGTGACTTATCCTGACACACAATGTACAGGGAAATGGGAAAATTGTGAAAAAAAACGCAATTCTGACCTTAATTATGTTTACGGCGTACATTATGTGGTAAAAATGACCATGTAATATGATTCTCCTCATCAGTATGATTACAGAGATACTAAACGTGCCCAGATTTTTAAATTATTTTAGTGGTAGAAAAAAAATCAAGACTTTGAAATAAAAAATATGTTGGAGTTTGTGTTGCCATTTTCCGAGACCCGTAGTTTTACTTTTTCGTTCAATAGAGCTATGAGAGGGATTATTTTTTCATAAGGCGAGACGTTATTATGGATATTACTTTGGGATACATATGACATTTTAGTTGCTTGTTACGTATTTTAAGTGGTATTGCAGCGACCAAAAAATACCGCAATGTTGGCGTTTTTAAATTTTTTGTGTTTACCAATTGGGTTAATTATTTTTATATTTTGATAGCTCGGACTTTGCTGGATGTGGCGATATCACTTGACATTTTTTTTTATGTTCATTTTCAATGGAGGAAAATTGAACTTTTATGAGTTTTTTTTCAGATTTGTTTAAATCTTTTTTTGTTGTTTTACTTTTCTTTTCACTTCATTTATCGCTCCCTAAGGCCCCTTTCACACTTCAGTTTTTTGCAATCAGTCACAATCCGTCAGGTTTTGACAAAAACGGATCCTCAATTTTTTTTGGAGGATCCGTTTTTTCCCCATTGACTTGCATTAATGGCGGATTGTGACGGATGGCTGTCCGTTTCATCCGTTTTTTTTTTGAGGATCCGCCAAAAGTTGCTGTCCGTCACCATCCTCAAAGATTTCAAAACGGAGCTTGCAACAAAACTCTCTCTCTCTCCTTCCCGACCAGCATTTCCTTTAAATTTCCTCATTTTCAGGATCCTGTGCCATCCGTTCACATCAGTTCAGAACGGATCCGCTTGTCTGCCTTTTTGGCGGATTTGAACTGATGCAAAAAACTGAAGTGTGAAAGAGGCCTAAGCTGTACTACATACAGGGGCTAATGGTGCAGCAGAAGTGTGAACTTTTTGATGCTTTTGTTTAATATTTTCCACTATATTATATGGAGAGCATAAAAAACGCATGCAAAATTCCAATGAAGTCTCCAATTGTGGAACTGAAGCATTCCTCTACTAAAAAAAATGCATTCGAAAAAACTGCCACAAAAAAATACAATAAAAAGTTTTGATTGCTTTAGTGCGAATACCTATGGAAACAATGCAGCACTTCTGCACGTGTGAACATGGCCCAGGAGAGACTCTGGACAATTTGTATGTTCTACACCAGGTTCACACTTGGGGTTATTTATTTTTTTATCACTACTTAGAATTACAGACAAATTAAAAAAAGTGATCTGAGCCAATTATATGGAAAAAATACAATATTATTTAACATTTATTCTGAAGCTATATGAAATAATTCCGACTACAGCAATGGTCTGTGCCCATCACGGGTGATCCGTGTTACCGGGAAGAGAGGAGGAGACATTCCTACAAGGAGCTGACAATAGATACATCACATTATCTCACATATGAGGATACAGAATTATACAGGTTTGAAAATATCAAATAGAAAGATTTGCCTGTAAACAGGTAAAAAAGCAAAAACAGTAAATAAAGCAATGACTTGCGCTATTGTACCGGTAAGTTTTTATACATCTCATCCCAATCCAGCTAACCCCTATCCGTACAGTGGCAGCTGGTATTGGATGGTCTGCCATGGGTAACATAACTAGTTCTCCTATATTAGACCCATTGCCATGTTCGTCTTTATGACATCACAGAAGCGTTGTCCACGAGTCATGGAATGTTCCGCAAGAACGGTCAGTGCGAGGCAAGCAGAGATAGAGAGGAGAGCTGAACACTAACCCAGAGCGACTTGTAAATCACTTTTTACTTGTTTTGTTTATTTTTTTTACTTTTATTTCTTTTTTTTGGGAGTGTTTTCTACCATCCGCACACACTTTTGTGTGTGTGGAGGGGAAGGCAGCCTAATGGCTGCACCCGTAGCTGGAGGAAAGTTCCAACCACGGAGACGTCTCCCACATGCCAGGACATCCCTATACAGTCAGAGGCCTGAACACCACCAAAGGCCAACTGGCTTCACGGGGTATGTGATGGCAGTGCTTTATTATATCGTGTCAATTATTAAATGCCTGTTCAAAACACCAGAAAAGGCAAAGGACCGATATTCCAGACTGAAAAGTCCACCACCATATCCTACAATGCCCGAAATAGGCCGATTCGTACAACCTGCAGCAAACATCAGCGCAGAGCCAGAGGGTATGAAGGAACGCCTGATACTCACCAGAACAGTAGATGAGGAAGAGACAACAGCCACATTGCCCAGGAGCCCATCCCCATGCACCTGGATGGAGCTAACTCCCTCTCAAGCACGTATACTCCTCAGTATGCCTTACGACCATCAACCGCGTATTAAGGTGACTGCTAAACAAGGCTACAATCCTACACCACACCTGCCAGTCAGCTATACCACTGGAAAGATCATGCAAGTAATGCTGATGAGCCCACAGGATGTACAACGTGCCTACAAGAGAGATTTGGGTTTCCTTCCAAGTCCTAGGAAGATCATTCTCCCGAGAAGAGAATTCCGCGGCACTTTGATTTAGCCGGCGGAAAATGTAGTGGCGAGTTGCTTGCAGCAAGCACATACCATCTTCTGCACAGCTGCTTCTTAGACAGATTTTCCGGTTTTGACTATGGCTTGATCAATGGATCATGTTTCTATACTGCCGCCTGCCCTGACCTCTGCTTGTTTAAAGTTATGCATCTACACTGCCGCCTGCCCTGACCTTTGCTTGCTCAATGGATTATGTTTTTGAACTGCCGCCTGCCTGACCTCTGCTTGCTCAATGGATTGTTTCTGCACTGCCGCCTGCCTTGACCTCTGCTTGCTCAATGGATTATGTTTTTGAACTGCCGCCTACCCTGACCTCTGCTTGCTCAATGGATTATGTTTCTGCACTGCCGCCTGCCTTGACCTCTGCTTGCTCAGTGGATTATGTTTTTGAACTGCCGCCTGCCCTGACCTCTGCTTGCTCAATGGATTATGTTTTTGAACTGACGCCTGCCCTGACCTCTGCTTGCTCAATGGATTATGTTTCTGCACTGCCGCCTGCCTGACCTCTGCTTGCTCAATGGATTATGTTTTTGAACTGCCGCCTGCCCTGACCTCAGCTTGCTCAATGGATTATGTTTCTGCACTGCCGCCTGCCCTGACCTCAGCTTGCTCAATGGATTATGCTTCTGCACTGCCGCCTGCCCTGACCTCTGCTTGTTTCCGGTTATTAATCTGTGATACTAATAAAAATGTATATTATTCTGCACTATATGGACTGTGGGTCGTTTTTTTTCTTTGGTTTTATGGTTGTTTCCGGTTATGTTTTTGCACTGCTGCCTGCCCTGACCTCTGCTTGTTTCCGGTTATGTTTCTGCACTGCTGCCTGCCCTGACCTTTGCTTGTTTCTGACTACTCATTTGCCTGCTGATTTTGTACTTCTTCCTCAATGCCTGCACTTTTAAGACCCCAGTAGAGCTAATTTATATAAATCCTGCATCCTAACAATGAAGCCGGGTTATAGGGCTTCTGATCACAATGGTAGGATGATGCCTCAATGTGAAGAAGGGTAGCACCAGTTCTTCACCTAACAGTATGGAATGCTTATCTAAAAAAATGAAAAAGGAACAGTACAGTATAGACAAAGGTCCCATAAACTCAACAAGAACAAACCATTAAGAACTTTAAGCATAAACATATGAGACAACAAACCAAGTGGCTCAGAATACCACATCCGACCCAACCAGCAGTTTTGTTGAAGGTATTTTCCTCTGATCTTTCGTTAAGAGGGTACAACATCTCAAATACATTAGACTGGTGTGGGTCTCCAACCATTTAGGAACCCTCAAATCAATAGTACAGGGGTCTTGAATCAGCCACAAAATTGCTTCAGGAAGAATTGGGTGGAGCACTGGTTTCATATGTACCCTGCCGCTCATGTCAAGGTCTATGAAAATAACCAAACACAAGGCTGAGTACTCAGATCTTATAGGAACCTCCCCAATAGTGAATGGCCATCTGTATATTCATAGTTCCCCAGGTCTGTAGACAGATGCGGGTTTCACGTCCGGGACCTCTGCCTATCAGACATTTATAGAATATTTTATGGATAACACATAAATGTATGGGAAAACTCCTCTTGTAAATAGTGCGCCTCAAGTTTCTTCTGCTGTTTGCAGTGGAATGTAGTCATCATAGCTAATATGAGGGAAGGATTCCTGAGAGGGGGTATACATCTACTATATCCATATTCTGTGGATATCTACCCTAATAAAGCTTATGGACGGTGAGTGCAGTGATGAGACCGACCCTTTATCAACATGTTCTGTCCCACAAACTAATGTAGTACACTGCACTGACCGCCGATAGACTTTATTCTCCAAAGACAATTTAAGTTTGTTATATGTATTAAAATACTTTTTTTCCCAGAATTATCTAAGAATTATCGACAAGGAAAATGGACTCAAGATAAAGCTTAGAAACATATATTTCTTTACAGCTCCTGATATAGGTATTGCGGTCTTTAAAAACAGTAGTCCCCAACTTCTGCCTCCTCAGCAAGTTATCCCCTAGCCATTGGTAGATCATAACTTGCTGATTACGGGTGTTTCACTGCCAGGACCCCCACCAATCCTAAGAACAGGGTGTCTGGAACAAGCGGCTGTTAAGAATGCGCAACAACACTTCTTTCATTATGGGACAATGATGGGGCTGATATGCTGATGATGGACTATGATGGGGCTGATGTGCTGATGATGGACTATGATGGGGCTGATGTGCTGATGATGGACTATGATGGGGTTGATGTGCTGATGATGGACTATGATGGGGCTGATGTGCTGATGATGGACTATGATGGGGCTGATGTGCTGATGATGAACTATGATTGGGATGATGAAGTCTGCAATAACAGAGCATAGCAGTACAACCCCTTAGCCTGGAGTGCCCTAACAAATAGCTGGGGAGGGTCCGAGCTCACAGTCAGACCTTAGAAGAAGAGTTAATAGTTTTGTTTCTTCTGTCTTAAAGGACAAAAAAGGCTTACAGTATATACTCGCGTATAAGTCGAGATTTTCAGCCCATTTTTTGGGGCTGAAAGTCCCCCTCTCGGCTTATACGCGAGTCATATACCGGGGGTCGGCCAGGGAGGGGGAGCGGGGGGTGTCGGAGATCATACTCACCTCTCCTGGCATGTTTCTGCAGCCCCCCGTGCTTATTCCATCTTCTCGGCGCTGTTCTTCCTGCTTTCAGCGGTCACGTGGTACGCTCATTACCCTCATTAATATGCACATATGTAATGAGCGGCACCACGTGACCGCAGAAAGCAGGAAGAACAGCACTGAGAAGATGGAACAAGCACGGGGGGCTGCAGAGACATGCCAGGAGAGGTGAGTATAACGGGGGGAGCCATATTCACCTGTGCCCCATTCCACCGCTGCGCATCGCTCTGCTGTCTTGCTTCCTCTGGCAGTGACGTTAAGGTCAGAGGGTGCCATGACGTAGTTAGCAGGCGCCCTCTGCCTGAACAGTCACTGCAGAGCCAGCAACGCTGAGGAGCAGCAGCTGCAGCAGTGACAAGGTGAGTATATAGTTTTTTTTTTCATTTTTTTAATTGAGGCTGCGGCAGCAGCATTGTAAGGGGCCACTAATCACTGTGCAGCAATACAAGGGGCCACTCATCACTGTGCAGCATTATAAGGGGCCACTCATCACTGTGCAGCATTATAAGGGGCCACTCATCACTGTGCAGCATTATAAGGGGCCACTCATCACTGTGCAGCATTATAAGGGGCCACTCATCACCTTGCAGCATTATAAGGGGCCACTCATCACCGTGCAGCATAATAAGGGGCCACTAATCACCGTGCAGCATAATAAGGAGCCACTAATCACTGCAGCATTTCAAGGGGCCACTAATCACTGTGCAGCATTATAAGGGGCCACTCATCACTGTGCAGCATTACAAGGGGCCACTCATCACTGTGCAGCATTACAAGGGGCCACTAATCACTGTGCAGCATTACAAGGGGCCACTAATCACTGTGCAGCATTACAAGGGGCCACTAATCACTGTGCAGCATTACAAGGGGCCACTAATCACTGTGCAGCATTATATGGGGCCAGTAATCACTGTGCAGCATTATATGGGGCCAGTAATCACTGTGCAGCATTATATGGGGCCACTCATCACTGTGCTGCATTATAAGAGGCCACTCATTACTGTGCAGCATTATAAGGGGGCCTCTCATTACTGTGCAGCATTATACGGGGCCACTAATCACTGTGCAGCATTACAAAGGGCCACTAATCACCGTGCAGCATAAGGGGCCACTAATCACTGCAGCATTTCAAGGGGCCACTAATCACTGTGCAGCATTATAAGTGGCCACTAATCACCGTGCAGCATTGTAAGGGGCCACTAATCAATGTGCAGCATTATAAGGGGCCACTAATCACTGTGCAGCATTATAAGGGGCCACTAATCACTGTGCAGCATTATAAGGGGCCACTAATCACTGTGCAGCATTATAAGGGGCCACTAATCATTGTGCAGCATTATAAGGGGCCACTCTCCATGCAGCATTATAAGGGGCCACCAATCACTGTGAAGCATTATATGGGGCATATGTTATTATGGACCATGTAATAGGGCTACCATTATTCACTGTGCAGCATTATTAGGCATATTTTTGTATGGAGCATCTTATGGAACCCATCATGAACTTTATGGAGCATTATATGGGGCCATCATGAACTTTATGGAGCATCTTATGGGGCCCATTTTATTTTTGAAATTTACCAGTAGCTTCGGCATTTTCCACCCTAGGTTTATAGGCGAGTCAATAAGTTTTCCCAGTTTTTTGTGACAAAATTAGGGTGGTCGGCTTATACATGGGTCGGCTTATACGCGAGTATATACGGACTTCTAAAGAAAATTGCCCCCAAGTTATTTTGAGCGACCCCGCCTGCTGTACCATCCTTGTGATTTACGAGAACGTTTCTCACTTCCTGCTAGGACAGCGGAAACCCAAGGAGTAAAGAGAGAAGGTCCTTATGGCTGCATGGAGTAATGCTGGAAATCTCTAAGTCTGCGGGGACAACAGAGACTTTAGAAGAAGGCAAACCAAGGTTTAGTGCTAGCACTAGTGTGAGAGAAGGTTTATACTACAGGAGAGAAGTGCTGTAACAGGAAAGAACCTAACAAATAAAAAAGATTGTAGACAAACCAGATTTTGCTATCTATTCATGTCATTGCCTTCCATATTACAGAGAAATTTCCCTAAATCCGGTATCTGATAATCCACAATGATGTATATTCAGGGTCGAACTGGGGTGTCTGGGGCCCACCAGGGGAATGGACTCTAGGGCCCCATCCTACAGCTATATGCTAATATCTGTCAGTCGTTATCCCCATTATAGTGGAGCATCGGCTGTAAAACACAGGCGGCTCCTGCACATCTACTGTGCACCCCCATAACTGGGATGTATAATTACGGTAGTTTACATTAATGTGGTTCTTTGGTTAAAACAATTTATCACCGATCCATGGGCTCTATAGGATAGCTGATCGCATACGTCCGACCATTAGAAACTGCACCGACCGGAAGAATGAGAAAGTTTTATCGTTGATAGGACACTTATCCCCATTTTAAAATGGAGCAGCAGGTTAGATATCTGACCGAAGCTTCATTCATTCTCTTTGGAGCTTCTATAAAAATACAAGTGCAGCCACTGAGGGAATGAATGGATCAGTTGTCAAGTCGGACATGCCACTCCAGTCTAATGGGGATAAAAAGTTCCACATTTTGCTGAATGGGTCCAAGTAGTTAGACCCCCCCAATCAATACGTTATCACTTGTCCTGTGAATAGGAGATTACGTTTTTCCACAGGAAACCCCTGTAAGTGCATCTCTGCCGCTGTTTACAAAGTATTTAATCTCTAATGGAAATAAAGAATATTCTCCTAATTAATATCAGAGAAGACTAATGACCGTCAAACACAACACAATCCACTGTACCAAGACCAATAATACCACATACAGGGGAGAAATACCACCACACCATGACCAGACCACATAGTACCCGCATCATATCACATAAAAGGCACAAATACAACCACACCATGACCAGACCACATATTACCACCACATAGTGACCGAATAATATGACATATTACCAGCATATAGGAACCAAATAATAATTCATACACGGAGAAATACTTCCACACTGTGAACAGTCCACAAATTACCACCACTTATTGATGGAATACTACAGTACTGATTATGAATACAAACCACAATAATAACAACACTGTTATTACCACCAGTGACATTATACACAGTACCTCTGTATATAGTGTCAGTGTACAGGTAATACAGTGATTACCAGTGACATTATACACAGGAGCTCAGTGATCACTGGCAACATTATTGTCAAGGTTTGCTCAGCTTGTGGGATTAGGTAGTTCAGAGGTTAATGTGGATGGCCTCACTCTGAGATTCTGGGAGGCTTTTTAAAGCCTCATTGTGGGCTCATTCCTCATCGTTTATACTCAGACCCTTGGCCGAGTGTGTGTGACCCTGGTGTGCTTTGTGACTGTAATACTTTATGCTTGTTTGGTTTTGATCTGGTTCTGTCCCTGTTACGAGTTCTGCCTGTCCCTCTTGTACTGCGTTGCTATCTCTGTGTATGACTCATTGCCTATGACCTGACTATTCTCTGATTGCCCCTCTTGTACTGTGCAGCTATCTCCATGTATGACTCATTGCTTACGTTCTGACTACTCTCTGCTCGCCCCTCTGGTATCGCGCCGCCCTCTCCATGTATGACCGCCCGTTTGTCTGACCTGAGTTCCCCTCGTCTCTACTCCAGGATTCCTGTAGTAGAGTCCTACAATCATCTTCAGAAGTGGGACACTAAGCCCCGCCCCCTGTGGTCACATGATCGTAGGTCCTTGTACTTCTTACTACCTTCAGCATCGCAGGTCCCGTCTGCCTCAACTTTCCCTGCAGTATCGGACCCCGGGCCCTCCCGCAGTAGGGGTGAGTCACGCTGCTCAGCCGTGGCAGTTCGCCGACGCTGACAGGATCCTGATATTTATACACAGAAGATCTGCATACAGTGTCAGTGTAATACAGTGACCACCAGTGAAATTATACACAGGAGCTTTTGGAAGTGCATTGAGCAGCAGGGTGGTTTGCTGGTGAAGGGAAAAAAAATCTCTTTAAATCTTCTGCCTGAGCGAGTGTAAACGAGCTGAGTGTGACCTGAGCGTAAGTGCGAACGGTGGTAAGTGTGTGACTTGTGATTCAGTGACTTTGGATTCAGGGAGTTTGCAAAGGAGGTATTACTGAATTGCTGTTATATTTTATTAATACTTTTTATTTATTTTTACTTATCTTTTCTGTCTGGTGCAATCCCCATTAGGAATGTGCTCCACTATTGCCAATGCCATCCAGTGTACGTCTTGCCGCATGTACGCAATCCTTGACCAGCCAGTCGAGGGTGCATACTGCTGTGCGAGATGTGAGCACATTGTGCATTTGGAAGCCCAGATACTGGATTTAAATGTGCAGCTGGCAACACTGAGATCAATAGACAATATGGAAAGGAGACTTCTACTCACTGAGCAGACGCTCAATGAGATAGATGAGGGGGGGATGCTAGGTTGGAGCTGCAGGACAGTGAAGCAGTAAGATGGGTGACAGTTAGAAGGTGGGGTAGACAGAAGAGTGCCAGGGAGGCTAGTCCTGATCTGGCACAACCCAATAAGTTTGCCAAGTTGGCAGATGAGGGGAGTGTCAGTGCAGGGGTAGCACTGCTGCAGCAAGGCATGTCCTCTGAAAGCCAGAGGAGTATATGCTCCAGTAAGGGGAGAAATAGGAGAGCAGGGCAGGCCAGACAGGTGCTGGTAGTGGGGGACTCAATTATTAGGGGAACAGATAGGGCAATCTGTCACAAAGAAAGGGATCGTCGAACGGTGTGCTGCCTATCTGGCGCGCAAGTCTGACACATCGCTGACCGGGTTGACAGATTACTGGGAGGGGCTGGTGAGGATCCAGCGGTCATGGTGCACATTGGTACAAATGACACAGAGGTAGGTGGAAGGTCCTTAAAGATGATTTCAGGGAATTAGGCTGCAATCTTAAGGCAAGGACCTCCAAGGTGGTATTTTTGGAAATATTTCCTGTACCACGTGCCACGCCAGAGAGGAGATTAGGGAAGTTAATAAGTGGTTCAAGAATTAGTGTAGGAAGGAGGGGTTTGGGTTCCTGGAGAACTGGGCCGACTTCTCAGTTGGCTACAGGTTCTACGCTAGGGACGGGCTGCACCTCAATGGGGAGGGTGCAGCTGTGCTGGGGAAAAAAATGGCTAGAAGGGCGGAGGAGTGTTTAAACTTGGAACTAGGGGAGGGTATTCATTTTATAAGAGGGGAAGACTGTGTAGATAGAGACCTGGGCACAAATAATGAAATTGGGGGTGGTAGTGGCATGGGGGGTGAGGTTAGAACAGTTAATAATTTAAGAAATAGAGGTACAGACATACATAAAGTGCATGTATACAAATGCCAGAAGCCTCGCCAACAAAATGGAGGACTTAGAATTAATTTTGTTGGAAGATAAGGTATATTGCACCCCCTCATAGGGTATAAGGCTGCCCCCTCATAGGGTATAATGCTTCTCCCCCCTCATAGGGTATAATGCACCCCCTCATAGGGTATAATGCTGCCCCCTCATAGGGTATAACACTAGATAGATAGATAGATATGTGATAATTAGATGTATAGATAGATAATAGATAGATAGATCTATGGATAGACAGATAGATATAAAGATATAAAGATAATAGATAGTGAAAGATATAGGTAGCTATAGAGATAGATAGACCTAGATAGATATAGATAGATAAATAGATAGATAGGGGATAAATAGATATATGGATAGATAGATAGAAAGATAGATAGATAGATAGATATAAAGATAATAGATAGTGATAGCTATAGATAGGTATATAGATAGATAGATAGGGGATAAATAGATAGATCTATGGATAGATGATATATAGATGGATAGATATAAAGATAATAGATAGAGATAGATATAGATAGGTATAGAGATAGATGGATATAGACTATTTATATCTATCTATATCTACCTCTATATCTATCTATCTATATCTATCTCTATATCTAAGATAGAGACAGATAGATATAGAGATAGAGATATAGATATACAGATAGAAATAGATAGATATAGAGATATATAGATATAGAGACAGATAGATATAGAGATAGATATAGATAGAGATATATAAAAAACAAACCACAATACTCACCTCTCCTCCTGCTCCCACGCTGATGACGGCTTCAGTGTCAGCAGCTGACCCGTCTGCCAGACACACAGCGGGTGCGCGATGAAGTGACGTCATCGCGCATCGGCTGTGAGTCAGGAGCAGAGGGGACTGATGGGAGAGAGATGCTCTCTCTTCCACTGCAATTGAGCGCGGCGCCGGCTGCCTAGGTTGGGGAGCGGGGCCCCGGGGTGAGTGGAGGCCGAGAGTGAATGAATATTCATTTCTCTTTAGTAGTGGGGACAGTGGCTCCTGCCTCCTGACACCCGCTGCTGCTCCGCTGGCAGGGCCCCCATAGCAGCTGTGTGGCACTGGCTGGGGGCCCCTGGAGCAGTGGGGGCCCTAGGCAACTGCTGTCCCTGTATACCAGTAGAGGTGCCAGGGCCCACCAGATGCCAGGGCCCACCGGAGAATCAGTCCGACGCTACCTGTCTGTATATATAATGTCAGTGTACAAGTAATAGAATGATCACTGGAGACATACACAGGAGTTCTGTATATAGTGTATAGTGTACAGGTAATACAGTGACTCACCAGTAACATTATACACAGGAGCTCTGCATATAGTCAGCGTACAGGTAATACAAGGATCACCAGTGACATTATACACAGGAGCTCTGTATATACTATATAATGTAAGTGTCCAGGTAAATCACTGACTTACCAGTGACCTCTGTATTTGTAGCGATTCATCTTCGCTTTTCTTCCTCTTCCAGCCAGGACACGTTTGCTGCAGAAAATAACACACTATACTTGATCACTTCTAGACCACATTCCCCACTTTCCCCCCCGACTTCTACACTTTATGTGTAAAGGTCAGCCAGGGCAGTAGTCGTGGCTGAGTATTTCGGGTTCGGACATTGTATACCCTGACCTCCCTCTACAGGAAAACGGTACCTCTTCTCTTGCATGGTACGGTGAATACTCACCGTGCCGTCAGCGTCCCCTTTGCTACGCCGACTTGATGCTGATCCTTGATCCCAATGAATAGAGACACAGTCCAGGGCAACTCTTAACTGAGCAAATTTATTTACTTCAGGACACAGCACATCCACATAGTTTCCAGCATTTTCATCACAGTAAAGACAGCACATTACTTCATCTTTCCCTTCACTGTTCCTTGCAGTGTTTCCGTTTGACGAAGCGTCTCAGATGGCTCCTCAGTGTCCTCCCTGTATAGCGTCACCACGATGAAGCGCTCTCCAGCATGTTTCGCCCCGGACATCAGAGATTCAGCCCACGTAGCTTTCCACCACATTCTGGAGTGACCTGCCAGTACCCTTTTACGGTAACCTTCAATCTTCCTCTGTTTACTTACACTCTTTTCCACTTTATTGCTGGTTCTGCTGTACCGTGTTCTTCTCTAGATGGCTGGGCATCAGCTTTAACATCACGGGGTAGTTAGGCAGCTCAGGCATATAGCCCACCCGAGCACAAAGGGGTCAGGCCTCTGACTGCCTGAAACTGGAAGACCATCCTGGCTTATTCTCCAGCTATCCCCTCCTACAGTTAACTCCTATATGTCCTACAGCTACATCTACTGTGCAATGAGCTCAGTGCCCCATCTAGTGACCATAGCCCAGACTGCACTGTCCCTACCAAGTACAAGGTGCAGAAACATAGCTTATGCTATATAAATAATACAGCAACATGAAATATACGATAATGCGCAACAATGGTATAACATATATATAAATATATATACAAGTACAACAGCAACATGGGGGTTTAAAGGGGTAAGACTCTCAACCCCTTACACATGTATACATATGATATTAGTCATGTATTATACCACAGCACAGGCACCATTTTGATGAATGCAAACCTTTTTTTTGTAACCCCACAAACACCCGGAGCACCAGAATCTCAATAACTGAAATTTACAAATACAGATTACACAACAACCACAAGATGCATTTCATCACCCAGGTCACCTCATTTTAATCAGTATAACAGCGTAGACCTGACACTGTCTGTACTTTACTGTTCACAATCCTGCTGACAGGATCCCTTTAAATCTAAATTTTAATAAGTTTGTTCTTTTCTGCGCTAAACGTCCCCCAAACCCTGAGGACGGCGAGTATACCTTGGTTGTGTTTTGCTGTATGTGTATACAAAAGTACAAGAAGAGCACCTATCAGGGGCTCAGAAAAGCTGGGTGGCATGTGTGCTAGTGTGTGACCCAGCGCAGGTGTCTCACTGGCCTATCAAAACAGTGACCGATAGCAGCAAACAGTGTGATGGTGATGTGAGAACTGTCTGCGGGGTAAGCTTAGGTGAGTGGACAAAAGAATATGGGAGGTTCACCTTTATAGTAACATCCCAGGGCAGGTGTGTCGTGAGCAAGTGGTGTTCAAGAAATATTGGTGACAGTGGTTGTGACTTATCCTGACACACAATGTACAGGGAAATGGGAAAATTGTGAAAAAAAAGGCAATTCTGACCTTAATTATGTTTACGGCGTACATTATGTGGTAAAAATGACCATGTAATATGATTCTCCTCATCAGTATGATTACAGAGATACTAAACGTGCCCAGATTTGAAATAAAAAATATGTTGGAGTTTGTGTTGCCATTTTCCGAGACCCGTAGTTTTACTTTTTCGTTCAATAGAGCTATGAGAGGGATTATTTTTTCATAAGGCGAGACGTTATTATGGATATTACTTTGGGATAGATATGACATTTTAGTTGCTTGTTACGTATTTTAAGTGGTATTGCAGCGACCAAAAAATACCGCAATGTTGGCGTTTTTAAATTTTTTGTGTTTACCAATTGGGTTAATTATTTTTATATTTTGATAGCTCGGACTTTGCTGGATGTGGCGATATCACTTGACATTTTTTTTTATGTTCATTTTCAATGGAGGAAAATTGAACTTTTATGAGTTTTTTTTTCATATTTGTTTAAATCTTTTTTTGTTGTTTTACTTTTCTTTTCACTTCATTTATCGCTCCCTAAGGCCCCTTTCACACTTCAGTTTTTTGCAATCAGTCACAATCCGTCAGGTTTTGACAAAAACGGATCCTCAATTTTTTTTTGAGGATCCGTTTTTTCCCCATTGACTTGCATTAATGGCGGATTGTGACGGATGGCTGTCCGTTTCATCCGTTTTTTTTGAGGATCCGCTAAACGTTACTCTCTCTCTCTCTCTCTCTCCTTCCCGACCAGCGTTTCCTTTAAATTTCCTCATTTTCAGGATCCTGTGCCATCCGTTCACATCAGTTCAGAACGGATCCGCTTGTCTGCCTTTTTGGCGGATTTGAACTGATGCAAAAAACTGAAGTGTGAAAGAGGCCTAAGCTGTACTACATACAGGGGCTAATGGTGCAGCAGAAGTGTGAACTTTTTGATGCTTTTGTTTAATATTTTCCACTATAGTATATGGAGAGCATAAAAAACGCATGCAAAATTCCAATGAAGTCTCCAATTGTGGAACTGAAGCATTCCTCTACTAAAAAAAATGCATTCGAAAAAACTGCCACAAAAAAATACAATAAAAAGTTTTGATTGCTTTAGTGCGAATACCTATGGAAACAATGCAGCACTTCTGCACGTGTGAACATGGCCCAGGAGAGACTCTGGACAATTTGTATGTTCTACACCAGGTTCACACTTGGGATTATTTATTTTTTTATCACTACTTAGAATTACAGACAAATTAAAAAAAGTGATCTGAGCCAATTATATGGAAAAAATACAATATTATTTAACATTTATTCTGAAGCTATATGAAATAATTCCGACTACAGCAATGGTCTGTGCCCATCACGGGTGATCCGTGTTACCGGGAAGAGAGGAGGAGACATTCCTGGAAGAAGCTGACAATAGATACATCACATTATCTCACGTATGAGGATACAGAATTATACAGGTTTGAAAATATCAAATAGAAAGATTTGCCTGTAAACAGGTAAAAAAGCAAAAACAGTAAATAAAGCAATGACTTGGGCTCTTGTACCGGTAAGTTTTTATACATCTCATCCCAATCCAGCTAACCCCTATCCGTACAGTGGCAGCTGGTATTGGATGGTCTGCCATGGGTAACATAACTAGTTCTCCTATATTAGACCCATTGCCATGTTCGTCTTTATGACATCACAGAAGCGTTGTCCACGAGTCATGGAATGTTCCGCAAGAACGGTCAGTGCGAGGCAAGCAGAGATAGAGAGGAGAGCTGAACACTAACCCAGAGCGATTGTAAATCACTTTTTACTTGTTTTGTTTATTTTTTTTACTTTTATTTCTTTTTTTGGGGAGTGTTTTCTACCATCCGCACACACTTTTGTGTGTGTGGAGGGGAAGGCAGCCTAATGGCTGCACCCGTAGCTGGAGGAAAGTTCCAACCACGGAGACGTCTCCCACATGCCAGGACATCCCTTTACAGTCAGAGGCCTGAACACCACCAAAGGCCAACTGGCTTCACGGGGTATGTGATGGCAGTGCTTTATTATATCGTGTCATTTATTAAATGCCTGTTCAAAACACCGGAAAAGGCAAAGGACCGATATTCCAGACTGAAAAGTCCACCACCATATCCTACAATGCCCGAAATAGGCCGATTCGTACAACCTGCAGCAAACATCAGCGCAGAGCCAGAGGGTATGAAGGAACGCCTGATACTCACCAGAACAGTAGATGAGGAAGAGACAACAGCCACATTGCCCAGGAGCCCATCCCCATGCACCTGGATGGAGTTAACTCCCTCTCAAGCACGTATACTCCTCAGTATGCCTTACGACCATCAACCGCGTATTAAGGTGACTGCTAAACAAGGCTACAATCCTACACCACACCTGCCAGTCAGCTATACCACTGGAAAGATCATGCAAGTAATGCTGATGAGCCCACAAGATGTACAACGTGCCTACAAGAGAGATTTGGGTTTCCTTCCAAGTCCTAGGAAGATCATTCTCCCGAGAAGAGAATTCCGCGGCACTTTGATTTAGCCGGTGGAAAATGTAGTGGCGAGCACATACCATCTTCTGCACAGCTGCTTCTCAGACAGATTTTCCGGTTTTGACTATGGCTTGATCAATGGATTATGTTTCTATACTGCCGCCTGCCCTGACCTCTGCTTGTTTAAAGTTATGCATCTACACTGCCGCCTGCCCTGACCTTTGCTTGCTCAATGGATTATGTTTTTGAACTGCCGCCTGCTTGACCTCTGCTTGCTCAATGGATTGTTTCTGCACTGTCGCCTGCCTTGACCTCTGCTTGCTCAATGGATTATGTTTTTGAACTGCCACCTGCCCTGACCTCTGCTTGCTCAATGGATTATGTTTTTGAACTGCCGCCTGCCCTGACCTCTGCTTGCTCAATGGATAATGTTTTTGAACTGCCGCCTGCCCTGACCTCTGCTTGCTCAATGGATAATGTTTTTGAACTGCCGCCTGCCCTGACCTCTGCTTGCTCAATGGATTATGTTTCTGCACTGCCGCCTGACCTCTGCTTGCTCAATGGATTATGTTTTTGAACTGCCGCCTGCCCTGACCTCAGCTTGCTCAATGGATTATGTTTCTGCACTGCCGCCTGCCCTGACCTCAGCTTGCTCAATGGATTATGTTTCTGCACTGCCGCCTGCCCTGACTTCTGCTTGTTTCCGGTTATTAATCTGTGATACTAATAAAAATGTATATTATTCTGCACTATATGGACTGTGGGTCGTTTTTTTTCTTTGGTTTTATGGTTGTTTCCGGTTATGTTTATGCACTGCTGCCTGCCCTGACCTCTGCTTGTTTCCGGTAATGTTTCTGCACTGCTGCCTGCCCTGACCTTTGCTTGTTTCCGACTACTCATTTGCCTGCTGATTTTGTACTTCTTCCTCAATGCCTGCACTGGTAAGACCCCAGTAGAGCTAATTTATATAAATCCTGCATCCTAACAATGAAGCCGGGTTATAGGGCTTCTGATCACAATGGTAGGATGATGCCTCAATGTGAAGAAGGGTAGCACCAGTTCTTCACCTAACAGTATGGAATTCTTATCTAAAAAATTGATAAAGGAACAGTACAGTATAGACAAAGGTCCCATAAACTCAACAAGCACAAACCATAAAGAACTTTAAGCATAAACATATGAGACAACAAACCAAATGGCTCAGAATACCACATCCGACCCAACCAGCAGTTTTGTTGAAGGCATTTTCCTCTGAACTTTCGTTAAGAGGGTACAACATCTCAAATACAATAGACTGGTGTGGGTCTCCAACCATTTAGGAACCCTCAAATCAATAGTACAGGGGTCTTGAATCAGCCAAAAAATTGCTTCAGGAAGAATTGGGTGGAGCACTGGTTTCATATGTACCCTGCCGCTCATGTCAAGGTCTATGAAAATAACCAAACACAAGGCTGAGTACTCAGATCTTATAGGAACCTCCCCAATAGTGAATGGCCATCTCTCCATTCATAGTTCCCCCAGGTCTGTAGACAGATGCGGGTTTCACGTCCGGGACCTCTGCCTATCAGACATTTATAGAATATTTTATGGATAACACATGTTTGGGAAAACTCCTCTTCTAAATAGTGCGCCTCAAGTTTCATCTGCTGTTTGCAGTGGTATGTAGTCATCATAGCTCATATGAGGGAAGGTTTCCTGAGAGGGGAGTATCCATCTACTATATCCATATTCTGCGGATATCTACCCTAATGGACGGTGAGTGCCACTAATCACCGTGCAGTATTGTAAGGGGCCACTAATCAATGTGCAGCATTATAAGGTGCCACTAATCACTGTGCAGCATTATAAGGGGCCACTAATCACTGTGCAGCATTAAAATTGGCCACTCACCGTGCAGCATTACAAGGGGCCACTAATCACTGTGCAGCATTATAAGGGGCCACTAATCACTGCGCAGCATTATAAGGGGCCACCAATCACTGTGCAGCATTACAAGGGGCCACCAATCACTGTGCAGCATTATATGGGGCATATGTTATTATGGACCATGTTATAGGGCCACCATTATTCACTGTGCAGCATTATTAGGCATATTTTTGTATGGAGCATCTTATGGAACCCATCATGAACTTTATGGAGCATTATATGGGGCCATCATAAACTTTATGGAGCATCTTATGGGGCCCATTTTTTTTTTTAATTTACCAGTAGCTTCGGCATTTTTCAACCTAGGCTTTTACGTGAGTCAATAAGTTTTCCCAGTTTTTTGTGACAAAATTAGGGGGGTCGGCTTATACATGGGTCGGCTTATACACGAGTATATACAGACTTCTAAAGAAAATTGCCCCCAAGTTATTTTGAGCGACCCCGCTTGCTGTACCATCCTTGTGATTTACGAGAACGTTTCTCACTTCCTGCTAGGACAGCGGATACCCAAGGAGTAAAGAGAGAAGGTCCTAGTCTGCAGGGACAACAGAGACTTTAGAAGAAGGCAAACCAAGGTTTAGCGCTAGCACTAGTGTGAGAGAAGGTTTATACTACAGAACAGAAGTGCTGTAACAGGAAAGAACCTAACAAATAAAAAAGATTGTAGACAAACCTGATTTTGCTATCTATTCATGTCATTGCCTTCCATATTACAGTGAAATTTCCCTAAATTCGGTATCTGATAATCCACAATGACGTATATTCAGGGTCGAACTGGGGTGTCTGGGGCCCACCAGGGGAATGGACTCTAGGGCCCCATGCTACAGCTATATGCTAATATCTGTCAGTCGTTTTCCCCATTATAGTGGAGCCTCGGCTGTAAAACACAGGCGGCTCCTGCACATCTACTGTGCACCCCCATAACTGGAATGTATAATTACGGTAGTTTACATTAATGTGGTTCTTTGGTTAAAACAATTTGTCACCGATCCATGGGCTCTATAGGATAGCTGATCGCATACGTCCGACCATTAGAAACTGCACCGACCGGAAGAATGAGAAAGTTTTATCGTTGATAGGACACTTATCCCCATTTTAAAATGGAGCAGCATGTTAGATATCTGACCGAAGCTGCATTCATTCTCTTTGGGGCTTCTATAAAAATACAAGTGCAGCCACTGAGGGAATGAATGGATCAGTGGTCAAGTCGGACATGCCACTCCAGTCTAATGGGGATAAAAAGTTCCACATTTTGCTGAATGGGTCCAAGTAGTTAGACCCCCCCAATCAATACGTTATCACTTGTCCTGTGAATAGGAGATTACGTTTTTCCACAGGAAACCCCTGTAAGTGCATCTCTGCCGCTGTTTACAAAGTATTTAATCTCTAATGGAAATAAAGAATATTCTCCTAATTAATATCAGAGAGAACTAATGACCGTCATACACAACACAATCCACTGTACCAAGACCAATAATACCACATACAGGGGAGAAATACCACCACACCATGACCAGACCACATAGTACCCGCATCATATCACATAAAAGGCACAAATACAACCACACCATGACCAGACCACATATTACCACCACATAGTGACCAAATAATATGACATATTACCAGCATATAGGGACCAAATAATAACTCATACACGGAGAAATACTTCCACACTGTGAACAGTCCACAAATTACCACCACTTATTGATGGAATACTACAATACTGATTATGAATACAAACCACAATAATAACAACACTGTTATTACCACCAGTGACATTATACACAGGAGCTCTGTATATAGTGTCAGTGTACAGGTAATACAGTGATTACCAGTGACATTATACACAGGAGCTCAGTGATCACTGGCAACATTACTGTCAAGGTTTGCTCAGCTTGTGGGATTAGGTAGTTCAGAGGTTAATGTGGATGGCCTCACTCTGAGATTCTGGGAGGCTTTTTAAAGCCTCATTGTGGGCTCATTCCTCATCGCTTATACTCAGACCCTTGGCCGAGTGTGTGTGACCCTGGTGTGCTTTGTGACTGTGATACTTTATGCTTGTTTGGTTTTGATCTGGTTCTGTCCCTGTTACGAGTTCTGCCTGTCCCTCTTGTACTGCGTTGCTATCTCTGTGTATGACTCATTGCCTATGACCTGACTATTCTGATTTCCCCTCTTGTACTGTGCAGCTATCTCCATGTATGACTCATTGCTTACGTTCTGACTACTCTCTGCTCGCCCCTCTGTTATCGCGCCGCCCTCTCCAAGTATGACCGCCTGTTTGTCTGACCAGAGTTCCCCTCGCTTCTACTCCAGGATTCCTGTAGTAGAGTCCTACAATCATCTCCAGCAGTGTGACACTAAGCCCCGCCCCCTGTAGTCACATGATCGTAGGTCCTTGTACTTCTTACTACCTTCAGCGTCGCAGGTCCCGTCTGCCTGAACTTTCCCTGCGGTATCGGACCCCGGGCCCTCCCTCTGTATTGGTGAGTCACCCTGCTCAGCCATGGCAGTTCGCCGGGGCTGACAGGATCCTGATATTTAACACAGAAGATCTGTATATAGTGTCAGTGTAATACAGTGACCACCAGTGACATTATACACAGGAGCTTTTGGAAGTGCATTGAGCAGCAGGGTGGTTTGCTGGTGAAGGGAAAAAATCTCTTTAAATCTTCTGCCTTAGCGAGTGTGAACGAGCTGAGTGTGACCTGAGCGTAAGTGCGAATGGTGGTGTGTGACTTGTGATTCAGTGACTTTGGATTCAGGGAGTTTGCAAAGGAGGTATTATTGAATTGCTGTTATATTTTATTAATACTTTTTATTTATTTTTACTTATCTTTCTGTCTGGTTCAATCCCCATTAGGAATGTGCTCCACTATTGCCAATGCCATCCAGTGTACGTCTTGCCGCATGTACGCAATCCTTGACCAGCCAGTCGAGGGTGCATACCGCTGTGCGAGATGTGAGCACATTGTGCATTTGGAAGCCCAGATACTGGATTTAAATATGCAGCTGACAACACTGAGCTCAATAGACAATATGGAAAGGAGACTTCTACTCACTGAGCAGACGCTCAATGAGATAGATGAGGGGGGGATGCTAGGTTGGAGCTGCAGGACAGTGAAGCAGTAAGATGGGTGACAGTTAGAAGGTGGGGTAGACGGAAGAGTGCCAGGGAGGCTAGTCCTGATCTGGCACAACCCAATAAGTTTGCCAAGTTGGCAGATGAGGGGAGTGTCAGTGCAGGGGTAGCACTACTGCAGCAAGGCATGCCCTCTGAAAGCTGGAGGAGTGTCTGCTCCAGTAAGGGGAGAAATAGGAAAGCAGGGCAGGCCAGGAAGGTGCTGGTAATGGGGGACTCAATTATTAGGGGAACAGATAGGGATCGTCGAACGGTGTGCTTCCTACCTGGCGCTCGAGTCCGACACATCGCTGATCGGGTTGACAGATTACTGGGAGGGGCTGGTGAGGATCCAGCGGTCATGGTGCACATTGGCACAAATGACAAAGCTAGAGGTAGGTGGAAGGTCCTTAAAGATGATTTCAGGGAATTAGGCTGTAAGCTTAAAGCAAGATCCTCCAAGGTGGTATTTTCGGAAATACTTCCTCTACCACGTGCCACACCAGAGAGGCAACGGGAGATTAGGGAGGTTAATAAGTGGCTCAGGAATTGGTGTAGGAAGGAGGGGTTTGGGTTCCTGCAGAACTGGGCCGACTTCTCAGTTGGCTACAGGTTCTACGCTAGGGACGGGCTGCACCTCAATGGGGAGGGTGCATCTGTGCTGGGGGAAAAAATGGCTAGAAGGGTGGAGGAGTGTTTAAACTAGGAAGTGGGAGGGAAGGGTATTCATTTTATAGGAGGGGAAGACTGTGCAGATAGAGACTTGGGCACAAATAATGAAAGTGGGGGTGGCATGGAGCTGGGGTTAGAACAGTTAATAATGAAATAGAGGTACAGACATACATAAAGTGCATATATACAAATGCCAGAAGCCTCGCCAACAAAATGGAGGAATTAGAATTAATTTTGTTGGAGCATAATTATGACATGGGGATATCTGAGACATGGCTGGATGATTGCCATGACTGGGCGGTTAATTTACAGGGCTATAGTCTGTTCAGAAATGACCGTACAAATAAGCGAGGGGGGATGTCTGTTTATATGTAAAATCATCCTTAAAACACATCCTGCGTGATAATACATGTGAATCTAATGAAAATGTAGAGTCCCTGTGGGTGGATATAAGGGGAGGGGGGAAAAATAATAAATTACTGATAGGGGTTTGTTATAAGTCTCCAAAAATAATGGAAGCAATAGAGAATATCCTCATCAAGCAAATAGATGAAGCAGCGACTCAAGGAGAAGTCATTATTATGGGGGACTTCAACTACCCTGAAATACATTGGGGAACCGAAACCTGCAGTTCCAGCAAAGGTAATGGGGTTTTGAAAACTATGAGAGACAATTACCTTTCACAACTGGTTCAGGACCCAACAAGAGGGGGGGCACTGCTAGACCTAATATTAACCAACAGGCCAGACCGCATATCAAATGTAAGGGTTGGGGGTCACTTGGGTAATAGTGATCACCAGATAATAAGTTTTCATGTATCCTTTAATAAGATGTGTCGTAGAGGGGTTACAAGGACACTAAACTTCAGGAAAGGAAATTTCCAATGGATGAGAGATTCTCTTGGTGCAATTAACTGGGAAAATATCCAGAGACATAAAAATACACAAAGAAAATGGGAGACGTTTATTAGCATCCTGAATAGGACCTGTGCACAATATATACCGTATGGGAATAAACATGTGAGAAATAGGAGGAGACCACTATGGCTAAATAGAGCTGTAAGGGGCGCAATAAGTGACAAAAAGAAAGAATTTAGAGAATTAAAGCAAGGAGGTAGTGATGAGGCATTAAATCAATACAGAAGACTAAATAAATTCTGTAAAACGCAAATCAAGGCAGCAAAGATTGAGCCAGGGAGACTCTTTGCCAGAGAAAGTAAAAATAATCCTAAAATATTATTTAACTACATACTGTAAATAGTAAGAAACTAAAAAATGATAGTGTTGGCCCTTTCAAAAATAGTCTGGGTGAAATGGTGGATGAGGAAAAAGCCAATATGCTAAATGACTTTTTTTCAACAGTATTTACACAAGAAAATCCCATGACAGATAACATGATCAGGGATAAAAATTCTCCATTAAATGTCACCTGCTTAACCCAGCAGGAAGTACGGCGGCGTCTAAAAATCACTAAAATTGACAAATCCCCAGGCCCGGATGGGATACACCCCCGAGTACTGCAGGAATTAAGCACAGTCATAGATAGACCATTATTTTTAATCCTTAAGGCTGTGTGCCCACGTTGCGTTTTTTTAAGCGTTTTTGATGCGTTTTTCGGGGTCAAACCGCATAAAAAACGCCTAAAAGAAGCATCCCATTCATTTTAACACATTTTGGCCTTTTCGTGCAAATGGATGCGTTTTTTACCGCTAAGGAAACGCTTAGCGGTAAAAAACGCAGCATGTTCATTAATTTCCGCTTAGGTCCGCGTTTTTGGCTATTTCCTTTAGTCCAAAAGACGCGCGGGAAAAAAACGCATCAAAAATGCGCTGCAAAAACGTGCATTTTCTGGGAAGGAGACCCGTTTCCTGAGCGTTTAAAAACGCTAATGTGGGCACATAGCCTAAAGATTCCATAATAACAGGGTCTGTACCACAGGACTGGCATATAGCAAATGTGGTGCCAATATTCAAAAAGGGGACAAAAACTGAACTTGGAAATTATAGGCCAGTGAGCTTAACCTCAACTGTGGGTAAAATCCTGGAGGGTTTTGTAAGAGATTCTATACTGGAGTATCGGAAGAATAACCTCATGACCCAATATCAACATAGATTTACATGGACCGTTCCAGTCAGACTAATCTGATAAGCTTTTATGAAGAGGTAAGTTCCGGACTGGACCAAGGAAATGCAATGGGCGTGGTGTACATGGATTTTTCAAAAGCTTTTGATAGGGTGCAACACAAAAGGTTGATACATAAAATGAGAACAATAGGGGTAGGGGAAAATATGTGTAAGTGGGTTAAGAGCTGGCTCAGGGATAGGAAACAAAGGGTGGTTATTAATGGAGCACACTCAGACTGGGTCACGGTTAGCAGTGGGGTACCACAGGGGTCGGTATTGGGCCCGCTTCTTTTTAATATATTTATTAATGACCTTGTAGGGGGCATAGAGTAGAATTTCAATATTTGCAGATGACACTAAACTCTGCAGGGTAATCAATACAGAGGAAGACAATTTTATATTACAGGAGGATTTATGTAAACTAGAAGCTTGGGCTGATAAATAGCAAATGAGCTTCAATGGGGATAAATGTAAGGTCATGTGTTGTGAATTCTCTCTCTGGCTTCCCCCTGGTCATTACTGAAGATAGTGGAGCTGGTCAGATTGAGAGTTCTCTTTCTGGGCTCCCTCTGGTGGTTACTGGAGGTAGTGGAGCTGATTTGATTGACAGAAGCTTACCACCTGATATTGAGGTAGACAATTGGAGATCTGGGGTTTCTGATTGGGAGCTGACTCCCTCTATCCCTGCTATTGATTTTTTTCCTGTACCTCCTGAGGTCTGATGTCTCCTGCTCTTTCCCTGCATGTTCAGCTAAAAGGTTAATTTGCTATTCTTTTTGTATTTGATCTGGTTTTGTTTATCTCTGCTTTGTGTGGGTCAACTAGCTCCGGCTGGGGCTGTGCTGAATCACCGCCCATATGTTACTGCATGTGCCAGTTTGTTTTGTCCCCTTTTATATTGATCTCTTTTTGCTTTGCTTTCAGAATATACCGGAGTGCTGATATAGTGGGGGGGCGAAGTCATGCGACTTCAGTGTTTTTGTGCATCAGACGTGTTGGACTTTTTGCAGGGTATTTTGAGTGATTGCAGACAAAGTCTTTCCTTTCCTGTCCTGTCTAGTCAGTGTGGGCCCCATCGTTTGCTCAGTCTATTTATCTGCCTGCGTTTGTGTTTTCATCTTGTCTCACCGACAATATATGTTTGGGGGCTATCTAATCCTTTGGGGGTCTGGTCCTGGGCAGTTTAGATTTACCCTTTCTTGCTTTAGGCTTAGTTAGCTCTCCGGCTGTGCCGAGGCGTCTAGGATCATCATAGGTACGCTCCACGGCTACTGCTAGTTGTGTGGACAGGATCAGGGGTCTGCATCCGCTTAGTTACCAACCTCTTTGGTTTTCTGTGGCTTAGCCTGGCCTTCTATCCTCCTCGGTGACCCATTCATAACAGTCATGCACTTGGGTAGAACAAACAAGATGTATAATTCTGCTTAATTGTAAAACACTGGGCAAAACTGTCACTGAAAAAGACCTGGTTGTGTGGTTGAACGACAAACTCACATTTAGTGGCCAGTGTCAGGCAGCTGCTGCAAAGGCAAATAAAATAATGGGATGCATTAAAAGAGGCATAGATGCTCATGAGGAGAACATAATTTTATTTCTACATAAGTCACTAGTGCGACCACACTTAGAATACTGTGTACAGTTCCGGTCTCCGGTGTATAAGAAAGACACAGCTGAACTGGAGCGGGTGCAGAGAAGAGCGACAAAGGTTATTAGGGAACTGGGGGTCTGCAATACCAAGACAGGTTATTACACTTGGGGTTATTTAGTTTGGAAAATCGAAGGCTTAGGGGTGATGCGGGGACAGTACAAAGACATTTCTAGTGATCTTTTTACTCTTAGACCTGTGACAGGGACAAGGGGGTATCCTCTACGTCTGGAGGAAAGAAGGTTTAAGCATAATCACAGATGCGGATTCTTTACTGTAAAGCGAGCAGGCTCGGACTGGCCCACCGGAGAACCGGAGTATTCTCCGGTGGGCCCGGGCACTGACAACTGCTGGCATACTGGCCAGCAAGTGCCTAGGGCCCCCACTGCTCCAAGGGCCCCCAAGTCAGTGGGTATGGGGCCCCTGAGTCAAGGGGGCCTGCCCTGTGCCAGCTAGCAGCAGCAGGAGATAAGTTTCTGTCCCCGCTGCTAAAGCGAAATGAATATTCACGCTTCTCCACGCCTCTATGGGTGTGGAGAGGCGTGAATACCATTCCTCTTTAATAGCGGGCAGCCCATCCCCAGCACCGCACCACACACACAGCACCGCATCACTCACACTCACACACAGCTCCACATACACACGCAGACACACAGTACACCTCACCTCCCCGCAGCCGCAGCACATCCCGGCTTCCTGCTTTCTGGGCGTTTCCTGTCTGACAGCCCAGCTCGATGACGTCATCATCCAGCGTGCTGTCTCAGAGAGAAAGCTGCAGGAGAGAAAGAGGCTTCCGGGATGTGCTGCGGCTGCGGGGAGGAGAGTTGTGCTGTGTGTCTGCGTGTGTATGTGGTGCTGTGTGTGTGAGAGATGTGATGCGGTGCTCTCTTGTGATGAGTTGCTATGTGAGTGAGAGATTATGTGGACCGGTGCTGTGTGTGTGTGTGAGGGGGTGGTGGGGAAGGACAATGATATTGGTGGTGGGAGGCAATGATGGATGTGATGGGCAATTATGGCAGTGGGGGAGGCAATGATGGAGGTGATGGGCAATGATATTGGTGGGGGAAGCAATGATGGCAGTGGGGGAGACAATGATGGAGGTGATGGGCAATGTTATTGGTGGGGAAAGCAATGATGGTGATGGGCAATGATATTGGTGGGGGGAGGCAATGATGGTAGTGGGGAGACAATGATGGAGGTAATGGGCAATGATATTGGAGGGAGGAGGCAATAATGGAGGTGATGGGCAATGATGGTGGTGGGAGGCAATAATGGAGGTGATGGGCAATGATTGCAGTGGGAAGGCGATGGAGGTGATGGGCAACGATGGAGGTGATGGGTAATAATGGAGGTGATGGACAATGATGGAGGTAATGGGCAATGATGGAGGTGATGGACAATGATATTGGTGGTGATGCAATAATGGAGGTGATGGGCAATGATGGTGGTGGGCAATGATGGAGGTGATGGGTAATGATGGAGGTAACGGGCAATGATGGCAGTGGAGGAGACAATGATGGAGGTGGTGGGCAATATTGGTGGGGGAAGCAATGATGGAGGTAATGGGCAATATTGGTGGGGGGAGGCAATGATGGCAGTGGGGGAGACAATGATGGAGGTGATGGGCAATGATGGTGGTGGGCGGAGGCAATGATGGAGGTGATGAAATGGACAATGATGGTGGGGAGGAGGCAATGATTGAGGTGATGGAATTGGGAGTGATGGGGTGGTGGGGGAGAATGATAGGGGTGGTTGGGGAGAAGGCATCGATGGAGGTGGTGAGGGGCTGCATTATACTTTATGAGGGGGCTACATTATATTCTGATGGGGACTGCATTATTAGGGGACTACATTATATTCTGGGGGGCTACATCATACTATATGAGGGGGCTACAGTATACTCTATGGGGGGCTGCATTATATTCTTTGGTGGGGCAGCATTATTCTCTCAGGGGACAACATTATATTCTGGGGGGCTACATCATACTATATGAGGGGGCTACAGTATACTCTATGGGGGGCTGCATTACATTCTGTGGTGGGGCTGCATTATTCTCTCAGGGGACTACATTATATTCTGGGGGGGCTACATCATACTATATGAGGAGGCAGCATTATGCCCTATTAGGGGGCTACAGTATACTCTATGGGGAGGCTGCATTATATTCTGTGTTGGTGCTGTATTATACTATATGAGGGGGGCTGCATTATGCCCTATGAGGGTGCTACATTATATTCTATGGTGGGGACTGTGATATACCTTATGAGGGGGTTGCATTATATTTTGTGGGGTGCTGCATTATACCCTATGATGGAGGCTACATTATAATCTATGAGAGCGGCTACATTATATTCTATGAGGGGGCTACCCCTCTATGATTCTACCCCAACCCCTGCTACATAATTAAGACGTGTACTACCTTATATTATACCCTGATATTAGTGTGTTTTACCACACAATTGGTTGTCTTGTATTTATTTCTATGTAGCTACATAGTGGGCCCCAAGAATGATTTTCTCTGGTGGGCCCAAGGTGCTCCAGTCAGACGCTGGCAGTGAGACTATGGAACTCTCTGCTATATGATGTTGTAATGAGTGATTCCCTACTAAAATTTAAGAAAGGCCTGGATGCCTTTCTTGAAAAGTATAATATTACAGGTTATGTACACTAGTTTCCTTGATATTGTGTTGATCAGGGAGCTAGTCTGATTGCCCTATGTGTAGCCGGAAAGAATTTTTTTCCCCACTGTGAAGCTTACTGTTTGCCATATGGGTTTTTTTTGCCTTCCTCTGGATCAACATGTTAGGGCAGGTTAGGATAGGATATGGGTTGAACTAGATGGACCTAAAGTGACACTATGACACTTTTCATTCTCTACTCAACCCAAGAGTACAGGCCCCAACCACGGAGCTCTGAGCTGACGATCTGGCCAATTACTTCAAAGAAAAAATTGACCAGATCCGACAGGAAATTATCTCCCAATCACCTCATACCATGCACTGTCCTCCCTCCCCCACTGCATCTAGCTCACTCTCTGATTTTGAACCAGTCACAGAAGTAAACAGGCTCCTTGCATCTTCTCGCCCAACCACTTGCACCAGTGACCCATTTCCGTCACATCTCCTCCAGTCCCTTTCCCCTGCTGTCACCCCTCACCTAACTAAAATATTTAACCTCTCTCTCTCTCTCTTCTGGTATCTTTCCCTCCTCATTTAAGCATGCCATCATACATCCACTACTTAAAAAACCATCCCTCGACTAAAACTGTGCCGCTAACTATAGACCTGTCTCTAATCTTCCCTTCATCTCTAAACTCCTGGAACGCCTGGTCCACTCCCGTGTTATCCGCTATCTCTTTTATAACTCTCTTCTCGACCCTTTCCAATCCGGTATCCGCTCTTTACACTCTACTGAAATTGCCCTCACTAAAGTCTCTAATGATCTACTAACAGCTAAATCAAATGGTCATTACTCCATGCTAATTCTCTTGGATCTCTCTGCAGCATTCGACATTGTGGATCATCAGCTCCTCCTCACTATGCTCCGTTCCATTGGCCTCAAGGACACGATTCTCTCCTGGTTCTCCTATCTCTCTGACCGCTCCTTTACTGTATCTTTTGCCGGTTCCTCCTCCTCTCACCTTCCCCTTACTCTTGGGGTTCCTCAAGGATCAGTCTTAGGCCCCTCCTCTTCTCTTTGTACACTGCTCCTATTGGTCAATCAGTAGATTTGGTTTCCAGTACCATCTCTATGCTGATGACACCCAATTATACGCTTCTTCTCCTGACATCACACCAGCCTTTCTAGAAAACACCGGCGATTGTCTAAACGCTGTGTCTAACATCATGTCCTCACTATATCTGAAACTGAACCTGTCAAAGACTGAACTCCTTGTGTTTCCTCCCGCTACTAATGTACCTATACCCGACATTGCCATTTCCGTGTGTGGTTCCACTATTGCTCCCCAGCAACATGGACGCTGTCTTGGGGTCATACTTGACTCCGAGCTTTCCTTTGCCCCCCCACATTCGATCACTGGCTCGCTCTTGTCATCTGCACCTCAAAAACGTTTCTAGAATTCGACCTTTTCTTACTTTTGACTCTGCAAAAACTCTTACTGTTTCTCCTATTCATTCTCATCTCGACTATTGTAACTCTCTTCTAATCAGTCTCCCTCTTACCAAACTCTCCCCTCTCCAATCTGTCTTGAATGCTGCAGCCAGGATCATATTCCTCACCAATCGTTACACCGATGCCTCTACCTTGTGCCAGTCATTACACTGGCTACCCATCCACTCCAGAATTCAGTATAAACTTATTACCCTTATCCACAAAGCCCTCCATGGCTCAGCACCACCCTACATCTCCTCCCTTGTTTCAGTATACTACCCTACCCGCGCCCTCCGTTCTGCTGATGACCTGAGGTTAGCATCCTCAATAATCAGAACCTCCCACTCCCGTCTCCAAGACTTTACACGTGCTGCTCCAATTCTTTGGAATGCACTTCCCAGGTCAATACGATTAGTCCCCAATCCCCACAATTTTAAGCGTGCCCTGAACACGCATTTATTCAGACTGGCCTACCGCCTCAACACATTAACCTAATCTATCCCTGGGTGGCACAGTCAAAAGTTTTACCGTAACCAGGTTCCCCGCATCATGTTCCCACATGCTTTATGCATCCATTAGCCCTCTGTGTCTGTACTCTACACACTTTACATTATGGCTGGTCCAAACAATCAGGGCAATTGTTACCACCCACCTTTCGTGTCTACCTCTTTCCTCATAGACTGTAAGCTTGCGAGCAGGGCCCTCATTCCTCTTGGTATTTGTTATAATCTATGTGACTATTGTTATGCTGTAATGTCTATTGTCTGTACAAGTCCCCTCTGAAATGTAAAGTGCTGCGGAATATGTCAGCGCTATAGAAATAAAGCTTATTATAATTAAGTCTTCCTTCAACCATAAAAACTATGTTACTATATAGTGTCAGTGTACAGATAATAAACTGATCACTATAGTTTCATTATATAATAATAATAAAAATAATACATTTTATTTCTATAGCGCCAACATATTCCGCAGCACTTTACATTTCAGAGTGGATTTGTACAGACAATAGACATTACAGCATAACAATAATCACATAGATAATAACAAATACCAAGAGGAATGAGGGCCCTGCTCGCAAGCTTACAGTCTATGCGGAAAGAGGTAGACACGAAAGGTGGGTGGTAACAGTTGCCCTGATTGTTTAGACCAGCCATAATGTTAATTGTGTAACAGTACAGACACAGAGGGCTAATGGATGCATAAAGCATGTGGGAACATGATGCGGGGAACCTGGTTATGGTAAAACTTTTGGCTGTGCCACCCAGGGATAGATTAGGTTAATGTGTTGAGGCGGTAGGCCATTCTGAACAAATGCGTTTTCAGGGCACGCTTAAAATTGTGGGGATTGGGGACTAATCGTATTGACCTGGGAAATCTTTCCAAAGAATTGGCACAGCACATGTAAAATCATGGAGACGGGAGTGGGAGGTTCTGATTATTGAGGATGCTAACCTCAGGTCATCAGCAGAACGGAGGGCGCGGGTAGGGTAGTATACTGAAACAAGGGAGATGTAGGGTGGTGCTGAGCCATGGAGGGCTTTGTGGGTGAGGGTAATAAGTTTATACTGAATTCTGGAGTGGATGGGTAGCCAGTGTAATGACTGGCACAAGGTAGAGGCATCGGTGTAACGATTGGTGAGGAATATGATCCTGGCTGCAGCATTCAAGACAGATTGGAGAGGGGAGAGTTTGGTAAGAGGGAGACCGATTAGAAGAGAGTTACAATAGTCGAGACGAGAATGAATAAGAGAAACAGTAAGAGTTTTTGCAGAGTCAAAAGTAAGAAAAGGTCGAATTCTATAAATGTTTTTGAGGTGCAGATGACAAGAGCGAGCCAGTGATCGAATGTGGGGGCAAAGGAAAGCTCAGGGTCAAGTATGACCCCAAGACAGCGGGCATGTTGCTGGGGAGTAATGGTGGAACCACACACAGAAATGGCAATGTCGGGTATAGGTACATTTGTAGAGGGAGGAAACACAAGGAGTTCAGTCTTTGACAGGTTCAGTTTCAGATATAGTGAGGACATGATGTTAGACACAGCATTTAGACAATCGCTGGTGTTTTCTAGAAAGGCTGGCGTGATGTCAGGAGAAGAAGCATATAATTGGGTGTCATCAGCATAGAGATGGTACTGGAAACCAAATCTGATTCTTTGACCAATAGGTGTAGTGTACAAGGAGAAGAGGAGGGAGCCTAGAACCGATCCTTGAGGAACCCCAAGAGTAAGGGGAAGGTGAGAGGAGGAGGAACCGGCAAAAGATACAGTAAAGGAGCGGTCAGAGAGATAGGAGGAAAACCAGGAGAGAACGGTGTCCTTGAGGCCAATGGAACGGAGCATAGTGAGGAGCTGATGATCCACAGTGTAGAATGCTGCAGAGAGATCCAAGAGAATTAGCATGTAGTAATCACCATTTGATTTAGCTGTTAGTAGATCATTAGAGGCTTTAGTGAGGGCAGTTTCAGTAGAGTGTAAAGAGCGGAAACCGGATTGGAGAGGGTCGAGAAGAGAGTTATCAAAGATAGCGGATAAGGCGGGAGTGGACCAGGCGTTCCAGGAGTTTAGAGATGAAGGGAAGATTAGAGACAGGTCTATAGTTAGCGACACAGTTTTGGTCGAGAGATGGTTTTTTAAGTAGTGGATGTATGATGGCATGCTTAAATGAGGAGGGAAAGATACCAGAAGAGAGAGAGAGGTTAAATATTTTAGTTAGGTGAGGGGTGACAGCAGGGCAAAGGGACTGGAGGAGATGTGAGGGAAATGGGTCACTGGTGCAAGCTGTTGGGCGAGAAGATGCCAGGAGCCTGCTTATTATAAACAGGATCTCGGTATTTAGTATCAGTGTACAGGAAATACAGGGATCACCGGTGACATTACACACAGGAGATCTGTATATAGTGTCAGTGTACAGGTAATACAGGGATCACTAGTGATATTATACACAGAAGCTCTGTATATAGTGTCAGTGTATAGGTATCTTGGTATATAGTGTCAGTGTATAGGTAATACAGGGATCACCAGTGATATTATACACAGGAAACATGTATATAGTGTCAGGATATAGGTAATACAGTGATCACTAGTTTCATTATAAACAGGATCTCTGTATTTAGTGTCAGTGTACAGGTAATACAGTGTTCACTGGTGACATTATACACAGGAGCTCTGTATATGGTGTCAGTGTACAGGTAATACAGGGATCACCGGTGACATTATACACAGACGCTCTGAATATAGTGTCAGTGTACAGGTAATACAGGGATTACCAGTGACATTATACACAGGAGCTCTGTATATACTGTCAGTGTATAGGTAATACAGGGATCACCAGTGACATGCTCAGGAGATCTGCATGTAGTGTCAGTGTACAGGTAATACAGGGATCACCAGTGATATTATACACAGGAGCTCTGTATATAGTGTCAGTGTACAGGTAAAACAGGGATCACCAGTGATATTATACAAAGGAACCCTGTATATAGTGTCAGTATATGCAGTATGTAATAGAGGGATCACCAATTACATTATACACAGACGCTCCATGTATAGTGTCAGTGTACAGATAATGCAGTGATCACCGGTGACATTATACACAGAAGCTCTGGATACAGTTTCAGTGCACAGGTAATAGAGATCACCAGTGACATTATACACAGGAGATCTGTATATAGTGTCAGTGTACAGTTAATTCTGTGATCACTGGTGACATTATACACAGGAGCTCTGTACACAGTATATAGTGTATAGCGTGCGTGTACATGTAATACAGTGACTCACCAGTGACGTCTGTAGTTGAAGTCCTTCATCTTTGTTTTCCTTCAACCAGCACAGACCGCCGTCACTTCTTCCAGCCAGGACTCGTCCCTGCAAAAAATAACACAAAATCATCAACATCAATAGCTGATTGCTTCCAGAGGACTTTCCCCACTCTTTCCCTGACTTCTACACTACGTCAGATGAAGAAAAGCGACTTAGTGCCGCCCTGCACAGTCACAGGACCTACCTTTGGTTCCTTCCGTGGAAAACTGTTTCCTAAAAAGTAAATTATATTACAGTAATAATAATGTCCCTAATTGGACCCTAAAGAAATTATGTTCCCCACTTGTCATCATAAACTAATCTAGCATGTTCCTTATTCTGGCCCTCGAACAGAAATTAAGTCCCTCATCCTGGCCTCCTTTATTCAATAATTTCACCCAGCCTGACCCCCTATATTTTATCTTATGCCTCAGCCTGGCCCCCTGATATCCATCCCGCTTCCCCAGCTATACATACTGGCCCTCATATGTCCCTTGTCCTGCCCCATCATTTATCTCTCCTGGACGCCCATATATCCTTCCCGGTCCCTTGTCCTGGCTCCCCATATATCCATCTTGGCCCCCCATTTACAGTGGGGCAAAAAAGTATTTAGTCAGTCAGCAATAGTGCAAGTTCCACCACTTAAAAAGATGAGAGGCGTCTGTAATTTACATCATAGGTAGACCTCAACTATGGGAGACAAACTGAGAAAAAAAAATCCAGAAAATCACATTGTCTGTTTTTGTTTCATTTTATTTGCATATTATGGTGGAAAATAAGTATTTGGTCAGAAACAAGCAATCAAGATTTCTGGCTCTCACAGACCTGTAACTTCTTCTTTAAGAGTCTCCTCTTTCCTCCACTCATTACCTGTAGTAATGGCATCTGTTTAAACTTGTTATCAGTATAAAAAGACACCTGTGCACACCCTCAAACAGTCTGACTCCAAACTCCACTATGGTGAAGACCAAAGAGCTGTCAAAGGACACCAGAAACAAAATTGTAGCCCTGCACCAGGCTGGGAAGACTGAATCTGCAATAGCCAACCAGCTTGGAGTGAAGAAATCAACGGTGGGAGCAATAATTAGAAAATGGAAGACATACAAGACCACTGATAATCTCCCTCGATCTGGTGCTCCACGCAAAATCCCACCCCGTGGGGTCAGAATGATCACAAGAACGGTGAGCAAAAATCCCAGAACCACGCGGGGGGACCTAGTGAATGAACTGCAGAGAGCTGGGACCAATGTAACAAGGCCTACCATAAGTAACACACTACGCCACCATGGACTCAGATCCTGCAGTGCCAGACGTGTCCCACTGCTTAAGCCTGTACATGTCCGGGCTGTCTGAAGTTTGCTAGAGAGCATTTGGATGATCCAGAGGAGTTTTGGGAGAATGTCCTATGGTCTGATGAAACCAAACTGGAACTGTTTGGTAGAAACACAACTTGTCGTGTTTGGAGGAAAAAGAATACTGAGTTGCATCCATCAAACACCATACCTACTGTAAAGCATGGTGGTGGAAACATCATGCTTTGGGGCTGTTTCTCTGCAAAGGGGCCAGGACGACTGATCCGGGTACATGAAAGAATGAATGGGGCCATGTATCGTGAGATTTTGAGTGCAAACCTCCTTCCATCAGCAAGGGCACTGAAGATGAAACGTGGCTGGGTCTTTCAACATGACAATGATCCAAAGCACACCACCAGGGCAACGAAGGAGTGGCTTCGTAAGAAGCATTTCAAGGTCCTGGAGTGGCCTAGCCAGTCTCCAGATCTCAACCCTATAGAAAACCTTTGGAGGGAGTTGAAAGTCCGTGTTGCCAAGCGAAAAGCCAAAAACATCACTGCTCTAGAGGAGATCTGCATGGAGGAATGGGCCAACATACCAACAACAGTGTGTGGCAACCTTGTGAAGACTTACAGAAAACGTTTGACCTCTGTCATTGCCAACAAAGGATATATCACAAAGTATTGAGATGAAATTTTGTTTCTGACCAAATACTTATTTTCCACCATAATATGCAAATAAAATGAAACAAAAACAGACAATGTGATTTTCTGGATTTTTTTTTCTCAGTTTGTCTCCCATAGTTGAGGTCTACCTATGATGTAAATTACAGACGCTTCTCATCTTTTTAAGTGGTGGAACTTGCACTATTGCTGACTGATTAAATACTTTTTTGCCCCACTGTATATGCATCCTGCCCCCCCATATAGCCATACTGGCCTCACATATATGTAACCTGGCCCCCCATATATATCCATCCTGCCCCCCCCCATATATATGCATCCAGGTCCCTTGTCCTGCCCCCCCTCCCTCATAAATCCATCTAGACCCTCCATATATATGCATCCTGGCTGTACCATATGTATGCATACTGCCCATATATCCATCCTGGTCCCTCCTCCTGCCCCTCCCCCATATATCCATCCTGGTCCCCCATACATACATTCTGGCCCCCTCATATATATCTATCCTGGCCACCCCCCATATATCCATCCTAGCCATCCCATATATGCACCCTGGCCTGCCATGTATATGCATCTTGGCCTCTCCATATACAGTATATGCATCCTGGTCCCTTGTCCTGCCCCCATCCCCCATAAATCCATCTTGGTCCCCCATATATATGCATCCTAGCTGTATAATGTATATGCATCCTAGCTCCCCATGTATCCATCCTGGTCCCATGTCCTACCCCTCCCGCATATATCCATGCTGGCCCCCGTATATGCATTCTGGCCCCCTCATATAAATCCATCCTGGCCCCATTCCCCATATATCCATCCAAGCCGCCCCATATCTGCATTCTGGCCCCCTAATATATATCCATCCTCCCCCCCATAAATGCATCCTGGCCCCACATATATATATGCATCTTGGTCCCTTGTCCTGCACCCCAATAAATCCATCCTGGCCCCGATATATATGCATACTGGTTCCCCCATATAGCCATCCTGGTCCCTTGGCCTGCCCACCCCATATATCCATCCTGGCCCCCCATATGTATCCATCCAACCCCTTGTCCTTCCCCATATCTCCATCCGGGCCCCCCACATGTATCCATCCGGGCCCCTCACGTATGTGCATTCATCCTGGCCCCCCCCATTATGTGCATCCATCCTGGCCCCCCTTCTGTGCATCCATCATGGACCCCCGTATGTGTATCCATCCTGCCCCCCCCCCATTATGTGCATCCATCCTGGCCCCCCTTCTGTGCATCCATCATGGACCCCCGTATGTGTATCCATCCTGGACCCCCGTGTATATGCATCTATCCTGCCCCCCCCCGTATGTAGATCCATCCTGGCTCCCCCATATGTGCATCCATCCTGGCCCCCCGTATGTGCATCCATCCTGGCCCCCCCCGTATGTGCATCCATCCTGGCCCCCCTCCATATTTGCATCCATCTTGGCTTCCCCGTATGTGCATCCATCCTGGCCCCCCTCTTATTTGCATCCATCCTAGCTCCCCTTCTGTGCATCCATCATGGCCCCCCCGTATGTGTATCCATCCTGGCCCCCCATATATACATCTATCCTGTCCCTCCCGTATGTAGATCCATCCTGGCTCCCCCATATGTGCATCCATCCTGGCCCCACCGTATGTGCATCCATCCTGGCCCCCCCCCTCCATATTTGCATCCATCCTGACCCCCCCTCTCATTTGCATCCATCTTGGCTTCCCCGTATTTGTATCCATCCTGGTCCCACCGTATGTGCATCCATCCTGGCCCCCCTTTATGTGCATCTATCCTGGCCCCCCCGTATGTGCATCCAACCTGGCCCCCCTCTTATTTGCATCCATCCTAGCCCCCCTTCTGTGCATCCATCATTCCCCCCCCCCCCCCATATGTGTATCCATCCTGGCCCCCCCATATATGCATCTATCCTGGCCCTCCTCCATATTTGCATCTATCCTGACCCCCTCTCTCATTTGTATCCATCTTGGCTTCCCCGTATTTGTATGCATCCTGGCACCCCCTCTTATTTGCATCCATCCAGCCCCCCCCCCCCTTATTTGCATCCATCCTGGCCCCCCCCCTTATTTGCATCCATCCTGTCCTCCCGTATTTGCATCCATCCTGGCTCCTCCATATGTGCATCCATACTGCCCCCCCCCCCCGTACGTGCATCCATCATGGCCCCCTGCATGTGCATCCATCATGGCCCCTCCCATATGGGAAGAAAAAAATACTGCTCTTACCTACCTGAGCTCCCGGTGCGTCCTCCTCCTCTGCAAGTACGGCGCGCTCATAGTAACATGACCGCCGACATAGCAGAGGCCGGCGGTGAATGTGTGAGCACGCATGACACTGACGTCATACGCCGGAGACGACAGGCACATACTTGCCAGTATCTATTGGGACATGCGACGCAGTGGTTCAGGTAATGAACGCTGCGTGAGAGCGCCACTGCACATACGCGGCCTGCACTTTTAAAGGGCCGAGCCCCTAAAAAGCGCAGACTTTTTTTTCTTCTTTTCCCCCTCTCCTTCCCACTACCACAATCCCCGGTACCCCACCAGGCCAGACCGACCCTGCATATACTGAATGTTTACGACCCTTTAATTAAGCATCATTCAGACATCTGCTTGCTGTTATTTTCACGGATAGAACATAAACGCATTATAGTCTATGGGGCTGTTCACATGTTCATGTTTTTTTGTGTCCAAGCAAAAATTATAGAGACGTGCGTTTCTTTATAAGCATCACAGATAGGAAAGTTGCAATATAAGTCTATGGCTCTGAAAAAAAAAAAAAATCACAGAATCCCACTGTTTATTGTACAATACCACAACACTCAAAAAGTCCAATTGATTTACATTTATTTGAAGTAAATGCAGCAGTACGTCTGTATAACAGAAAAAGGGCCAACGTTTCGTCCACAGACCTTGGTCACAGCCTATAAAATATATACAATAAGGCCGCGTTCACATGATCAGTATTTGGTCAGTATTTTACATCAGTATTTGTAAGAAAAAAAACAGGAGAGGAACTATCAGGCTGTGTGCACACGCTGCGGATTTTGCTGCGGTTCCGCAGCGGTTTTGGCCGCTGCGGTGTACAGTACAATGATTCCCTATGGGAATCAAAAACCGCAATGCAGATGGTGCGGAATTTTCCGCGCGGATTATCTGCGGTTTTCAATCCGCAGAAAGAATTGACATGTCAATTCTTTCTGCGGATTCCCCTGCGGTTTGCCATCTCCTCCATTGAGAAGATAAAAAACCGCAGGGCAAAACCGCAGAGCAATCCGCAGGTAAAACCGCAGGTCTTTTAACCTGCAGTTTCACCTGCGGATTTTACAAAATCCGCGCGGATGAATCCGCACCTAATCCGCAGCGTGTTCACACAGCCTCAGAGGAAAAGTCTAAAACAAACACGTCACCACTTCAGTATTTATCACCCACTTCTGGTTTTAGCTTAAAAACACTGAGCTAAAATACTGACCAAATACTGAACGTGTGAACGTGGCCTAACAGAGACTAAACAACATGATGATAAGTTGCATAAAGATCAAAGTAAATAAAATAAATATGCACAAAAGTAGGAATTAGTCCTACCGGTAATGGTATTTCCAGGAGTCCATCATGACAGCACCACCAGGAGGTTGTCCTTATCCTTGGTAGGGACAGGAACACAGAAGAGGTTAAATAGCCCCTCCCCGCTAACACCCTTCAGTGATTTTCTAAGTACCACACCAGGATGGATGCAACGCGATTTTATTGAACTTCCTTCTACACATGTTACATCACATATCAGACTGGAAATTCAAGGGAGGGTATATAAGGGGTGCTGTCATGATGGACTCTTGTAAATACCATTACCGGTAGGACTAATTCCCTCCTGATAGCATCACCAGGAGAATTACCAAATTACTCCAACTAGGGCAGGATTACAGCCTGAAGGACTTTCCTCCCAAAGGCCGTTTGATGATTTGTCATAACATCTAATTTGTAATGTTTACAAAAGGTATTAAATTTAGACCAGGTTGCGGCCCTGCAGATTTGGACGCTCCTGCGCTCTCTGCCCATGAGGCAGAAACGGCTCTCAGTAAATGGGCCATGAGGTTTTCTGGCGGAGGATTCCTTGCCGACACATATGCTGCGCCAATAGTTGACTTCAAACATCTGGCCAGGGCAGCTTTCGATGCCTTCTTCCCTTTGTTTTTGCCTGCCATTTGGATAAAAAGGTTAGAGTCCACTCTCCAGTGTTCTGTGAGTTTTAACCCCTCAATGACCGCCAATACGTCTTTTAACTGACGTGAGATATAAGAGAATAGCATCCCCATACAGGTGACAATCCAGCAGCTGTCGGCTGCACACTATAGCTGACCACTTGCTGCAACAGCCACGATCGGTGTTTGCACCCTCCAAATCTTTTTAACCCCTTAGATGCTGCTGTCAATAGTGACAACATCATATAAATGGTTAACAGAGAGTGTGGGGGCTTCCTCTTTATCCCCATCCGCACCCTAAGATCATGATTGTGTGGTCCTGATGTTTGCCATGGCAATTCAGGACCAAATAGCGGCCTCAGAGTCTGACGGCTGTTGTAACCTGTTCAGAAGTCAGCGACATTTAGATGGTAATAATACACTTTTTCATTTCTGTCATGCCACTTTGCATTAATTTCTGAAAATCACCTGAAGGGTTAATAAACTACCTGACTGCAGTTTTCAATATGTCAGGGGGTGCTGTTTTTAAAATGGTTTTACTTTTGGGGGTTTTCCAATATATAGGACCCCCAGAGTCACTTCAAACCTGGATAGGTCCCGAAAAAATTAATTTGATAAATTTCCTTGATAAAAAGAAAAATTACTGCTGCATTTTTAAACCTCCTGAAATGCTAGCAAAATAAAAGAACATTTTACAAATGGTGCTCATGTAAAGCAGACATGCGGAAAATGTTATTTATGAATGTTTTTGTGTGGTATGACTATCTGGATTAAAAGGGAAAAAACGTATTGACCTAAATTTACCATTATCATAAAGTACAATGTGTCACGAAAAAACAGTGACAGATTTGTTGAAGCGTTCCAGAGTTATTACCACATAAAGTGACACTGGTCAGATTTAAAAAATTTAGCTCCGTCACTAAGGGGTTAAGCATTGAAGAACGGTTCTTTTAACCTCCAAGAGGTGGAGAGAGTGTTCTTTCTCGTTGCTGTAATTCTGGCAGAAAGTAGGTAATACTATTTCCTGATTCCTGTCTAAACCGGAAATCACTTTGGGAAGAAAGGCCGGATTTAATTTTAAGACAATGCAGTCCTCCTGTATTTTTAAATATAGGTGTTCTATGGATAGGGCCAGGATCTTCCCTATGTGTCTCGCAGTAGCTATTGCTATGAGAAAAAGAGCCTTGAACGTTACTGACCTTAGGAAGGCCGGCTCTAGTGATTCATATGGATCCTTGCGTAGTTCATTTAGGAGTAGGCTGAGATCCCAGGGTGGTATTGAGCTACGGCTTGTGGGTCTCATACGCTGTGTGGCTTTTTTGAACCTCACCACCCAGGGATGATTTGCTAGAAGATAATTGAAATATAAACCTAGCGTACTAGGTCTCAGGCCCTTGTCAAAGCCTGCTTGGAGCAAGCCGAGAATGTGGGGGATATTTGGACATTAGATACTGGTACTGTACATTGAGAACAGAACTTCTTCCAGATTTTCCAATATATTGCTGAGGTGACTGGTTTCCTACTTTGCATAGTAGATATCATTAGTTCGGAGAGCCCCTTTGATTTTAGGATCTCCGCCTCTGGATCCAGGCTGATAGCTGTAGCATTTCTGATACCCTTCAGTCAGCAGCCTCCAAACTCCTGTCCCTTACTTCATCCTTTGGACTTACACAGTGGTTCTCCTCAGCCACCCACACAGACGGACACACATTAGACCTGGTCTTCACCCACCTCTGCTCTCTTTCTAACTTCACCACCTCCCCTCTCCCTCTCTCTGACCACCATCTACTCACTTTCTCATCCCCATCCTCCTCTCCTGGCACCCATGTCCAGCAACATGCGCACCCCTGCAGAAACCTTGCACACCTAGACACCCACGCGCTCTCTGACTCTATTCTACCACTGACATCCATATCCTCACTCCAAGACACAGACGGTGCCACTGCTTTCTACAATGCCACTCTCACATCAGCTATTGACACGGTCACCCCTCTCGTTCATGGCAGAATGCGATGTACCAACAGACAACTCTGGCACAATAACACCACTAAAAAGCTCCGGCAAGCGTCCAGGGCTGCAGAGCGGCATTGGAAGAAAACAAATTCGCAAGATGACTTCACTGCATTCAAACAGAGAAGACTCGCTTTCAAATCTGCCCTCACCTCTGCTAAACAGGCCTACTTCATAACCCTTGTATCTTCCCTATCCTACAATCCCAAACAGTTATTCAAAACTTTCAACTCCCTCCTCCGCCCACCACTGCCCCCTCCAACCTCCCTCATCTCTGCTGAGGACTTTGCCACACACTTCAAAAATAAGATCGACCAAACAAGGCAAGTCTTCATTGTTCAACCACCACAACCCCTTTGTATACCAGGCCAATGCCCAAACCCCATAACCTCCCTCTCCAACATCACTGAAGAGGAGCTTAATCGCCTCTTCTCCAAATCGCACCTCACAACCTGTGCATTTGACCATCCCACCTCCTCCCCAACCTCACCACCACACTTATCCCATCCCTAACCCACCTCTTCAACCTATCGCTACCGTCCGGTACCTTCCCTTCTGCATTTAAACATGCCACAATCACGCCTATCCTTAAAAAGCCAACCCCGACCCAACGGCTATATCCAGCTATCGCCCAATATCGCCCAATATCACTGCTCCCATTCGCTTCCAAACTCCTGGAGCTGCACGTCCATGCTGAACTTTCCTCCCACTTCTCATCTAACTTGCTCTTTGACAATCTACAATCTGGTTTCCGCCCCGATCACTCCACTGAGACAGCCCTGACTAAAATTACTACTGACTTACTTACAGCCAAAGCAAACAGACAATATTCTATACTCTTCCTTCTAGACCTGTCCTCTGCATTCAACACAGTTGACCACTGCCTCCTACTACAGATCCTCTCCTCCTTTGGCATCAAAGACCTCACCCTATCCTGGATCTTCTCATACCTTTTAAACTGCACATTCAGCGTCTCCCACTCACACACTACCTCCTCATCCCACCCTCTCTCTGTTGGAGTCCCCCAAGGCTCTGTTCTAGGACCCCTACTCTTCTCAATTTATACCCTTGGCCTGGGTCAACTCAAAGTCCCATGGATTCCAGTATCACCTTTATGCTGATGACACTCAGATCTACCTCTCTGGCCCAGACATCACCTCTTTGCTGTCCAGAATCCCGGAGTGTCTATCAGCCATATCCTCCTTCTCCTCTCGCTTCCTCAAGCTCACTGTGGACAAATCTGAACTCATCATCTTTCCTCCATCTCACAGATCTTCCTTACCTGACCTATCTAGCACAATTAATGACATCATGCTTTCCCCAGTACCGGAAGTCCGCTGCCTCGGAGTAACCCTTGATTCTGCCCTGTCCTTCAAACCACACATCCAAGCTCTTTCTACCTCCTGTCGCCTCCAGCTCAAAAATATTTCCAGAATCCGTCCTTTGCTCAACCTTCAATCTACTAAAATGCTTGTGCCTGCCCTCATCATCTCCCACCTTGACTACTGCAACATCCTTTTCTGTGGTCTCCCTGCTAACACCCTCGCCCCTCTCCAGTCCATCCTTAACTCTGCTGCCCGACTAATTCATCTCTCTCCTCGCTACTCCTCCGCTTCTCCCCTCTGCAAATCTCTTCACTGGCTTCCATTCCCTCAGCGTATCCAGTTCAAATTACTAATACTGACCTACAAGGCCATCTATAACCTGTCTCCTCCATATGTCTCTGAACTAATCTCCTGCTACCTTCCCTCACGTAGTCTACAGTCATCCCAAGACCTCCTTCTCTCCTACACACTTATTCGCTCCTCACCCAACCGCCTCCAAGACTTCTCCCGAATACCCCCCATACTCTGGAATTCTTTGCCCCAACATGTCCGACTATCAACCACATTCGGATCCTTCAGACGGAACCTGAAAACCCACCTCTTCAAGAAAGCCTACAGCCTGCAATGACTCCGCTACCTCCTCACCACTACTGGAAATATAACCTCAATCAACACCAGAACTGCTGCAACCCGCCAACCTACTGTCTCCTTCCCCACCATCCTGTAGCATGTAAGCCCGAAAGGGCAGGGTCCTCTCCCCTCTGTATCAGTCTGTCATTGTAAGTTTGTTTACTGTAAGTGAAATCTGTAATTTGTATGTAACCCCTTCTTATGTACAGCACCATGGAATCAATGGTGCCATATAAATAAATAATAACAATTTTTGGTCTCTGATGTACTAGAGGTCCCTGGGTCAGTAGGTCCAGTCTTGCTGGTAGTAGAATTGGATCTTCCAGCGCCATCCAACTTAGTAGGGAGAAACAGCTCCTTTTGGGCCATTAAGGGACAATCAAGATTACTGATGTTCTGCTTTCTTGGATCTTCCTTCAGACTCTTGGTATAAGAGCAAGTGGTGGAAAGGCATAAGCGAGACCCATGTTCCATTTCTGTGCCAAAGTGTCTACCCCTTTCTTTCACCTCTTTCTATTTTCTGTCCCCTCTTTCTTTCTCTCTGTATTCTTTTTCTCTGTTCTCTTTCTTTCTTTCTTTCCCTTTTCTCTCTGTTCTTTCTTTATTATTATTTATTGTTATAGCGCCATTTATTTCATGGTGCTTTACATGTAAGGAGGGGTATACATAATAAAAACAAGTACAATAATGTTAAACAATACAAGTCATAACTGGTACAGGAGGAGAGAGGACCCTGCCCGCGAAGGCTCACAATCTACAAGGGATGGGTGAGAATATAGTAGGCGAGGATAGAGCTGGTCATGCAGCGGTCTTTCCCCTTTCTTTTTTTTTTTAACCGTCTTTATTGAGTGTAATACAAAGTATACATATAATGTCCAATAACATAACAGAAGAACATTTATGCAATATTATTAACATTAGACGACATTTTTTCAACTATAACCCCCCATCCTCTCCCCCAGGCAAACTCCATAAATTTGTAACACAATTTCGATCCAATCTAACAGGGATATTACCGGCAAGCTGCTCTCTCCCTGCCAGATCGTGGTTCGTCGATGGACCGCGTCCTCCTCTGGGCGCGGTACATCGACGACATTTTCATGATCTGGCAGGGGTCAATTACTCTACTTGAGGATTTTATGCAATCTCTGAATACTAATAATTTGAATATCCGCATTACCTACTATTTTGATGTTAATAAGGTCGAGTTTTTGGACGTCACACTCAGACGGGATGATAAGGATGTATTACAAACAGATATTTTCAGGAAATCTACTTCAACAAATACTCTGTTACATGCCTCTTCTGCACACCCGAGACACGTGATTCAGTCCGTGCCCACAGGACAGTTTCTGCGTCTTCGCAGAATATATGCAACTAATTTGGATTTTGAACTTCAAGTAGAGGATCTGAAAAAGAGGTTTTACGAACGTGGCTATAGCCGTCGCATGGTGAAACGTGCCTATAATCGCGCTAAACATTCTCTGCGGCATATGATCTATTATATAAATCGGAGGTGCGACTAACTGATGACAAAGTAAGGTTTGTCACTGATTACCATGCCCAATTGGCTCGAGTAAGGGATGTTCTTATCAATCGTGGCCCATATTTAGGGCTGATCCAATTCTTTTGAAATATATTCCTGAAAGACCAGCTATCTCTACCAGACGCACTAAGAATCTATGCGATTATCTGGTTAGAAGTCATCATTTGGGTAGTTCTAAACCAACGTTTTTGGATAGTGGAACAGGTTGTAGGCGAGGTTGTACTCCTTGTAGTCGATGTGTAGCTTGTCCTAATATAGAAAGGTGTAATACCTTTTACAATGCAGATAGATCAAGTACCTATGACATAAGGAAAAGTATTACATGTAATACTCGTAATGTCATTTATTTTGCAACATGTCCTTGTGGACTTATTTATGTTGGTTTGACCACGCGTCCCTTTAAGGTTCGCGTGAGAGAACATGTTCTTGGCATTTTGGCAGCAGTCGACCACAAGGAGGCATCCTCCCTAAAAACTATACCGTGGCATTTTTGGCTGTGTCACTCTTGCGATGCCTCCCTTCTTCGTGTGAGGGGCATTGATTGTATTGAGGCCACTCTGCGAGGGGGTAGAACGTCGCAGAAGTTGGCCCAGCTAGAATCCCGCTGGATTTGGACTCTTAATACACTTCATCCCCATGGGCTTAACGAATATAATAGCTTTGCTCCCTTTTTATGACCTAGATGGCGGTATTTGAGTTAGGTTCCATCTGTGTTAATAGCTTTGTTTTTAATACTTATTTTATGTTGATTTTTTAGGTGGTCTTTGGAGTCTACTTATTTTTGTGTTATCACTTGTGCATTTCATGGAGGTTTAACATCTTGCAAAATGACAGCTACTGTGAAACTACGTGGATGTCCCTGAACAGTGATAGAGGCCTATATTTGCTGGACAGTGTTTACATTGTTTTATGTGCAATATACAGTCATTTTGGCTGTTTCGTATCTCTTTATACGTTATATATTGTATTTTGCAATATATGCACTTTCGGGTACATCATCATTAGTTATATATGTATATGAATATTTATATTGTTTATGATGGATATTTTACTATGCTGTAGTCAAACCTTTTTGGGTGGAATATTATATATAGATAGACATAATATCGTGTGCCGTAGTTTTGACTAGCGAGAGAGATATGGATAGATGCGTTTTTGTACATATATACTGTCTGATATTGTATTTCGCCATCTAGTACGCTCATTCCACCTCTTTAGGTGCTAATTCTGTTTGGTCACGTAGCCTGATCATTTCATCTATTTATGTGTTATATTTTTTTGTCATTTGTCCCTTCAATGTTGTAAAGTCAATGTTGATTTTTATGTTGGCTAGCGTTATAATTATGTGCCTCTTTGTATTTATACATGGAGCTACTAATTTTCTATGCTGTTACATCTTTTATGTGTTTTCCCACACACTTGCCCTCTTTTAATATGGCGCCGAGTATAATTCTTGTTCTGCGCATGCGCGCTGTGAGTCACTCTGATGGTGCTCTCCATATCCTAATGACGTCTGATCATGTGGGGCCGCATGTTTCCGGCGCTCATTGGATGGGAGGCACGGTCTAGAATGGACCAGCAGCTGCCGCGTTCATGGAACTTCCGGTAGGCGCGCTATATAGATGTGCACATTGTGTTCCTTAACCACGCCCCCCTGAGGAAGGAGCAAGCGCTCCGAAACGCGCGTCGGGGTGATGCTTGGACACTGAACGCTGTTGTCTCTTGCCTCCTGCTGCGGTTCATTTAATTAGGAATGATTGTCTCTTTATTATTTACTTGCTATCGCTGTGAGTGCCCTCTGGTGCAGGTACACAATCAATGTGCTAGAGGATGCTCACTTTGATTAATATTATGGCACACGATTTAGATAGTGATCTTGGTTAACACTATGGTATTTGATGCAGAGATAGACGCAGGGGAGACTATTTATGCTAGGTCATATTTTCTATAATGTATTATATGGATGAGTTTTCAGTGTGATGTGTCAGCGTCGGTAGTTTTTCTTGCTGTTTTCACAATATGGTGTTTAAGCCTCACCTGTATGCTTTCATATAATAAAGGATTTTTTTATGAATTTTTCATATTAACTTTGGACTTAGTGATCGTTTCTTTTTGGCTTGTGTGTCTCTCATATACCAGTTGGTGAGCTGGAAACAACTATGTATCGCCTGGCGTGTGGAAGATGTCTGAGTATAGATAAAAGAGGACCATGTGGAAAAAAAAACGTTCAGTGTCTTTTTCTTAAGTAAGGCCTCTATCCAATCTATTTAGAAGTGATATGTTACTTTTGTAGTAATTAGGCTTAAAGAAGGTGTTGCATCCTGCGTCCACAAATGGAGAATGCTTTTACGTGTGGCTGCCGCCCATATGAACAAGATGCGGCGCTGCTGGACAGAAAGCCTCACCAACTGGTCCTGTGCGAGAATATTAAATATGGCCCACTCTGAGGAGAGAGAGAGATAGATATGTCAAAGGTGTTGATGAGATGTTGATGAGATGTTGCAGAAGTGTATCCCACACCTCATTTTTGGGCAGTCCCAAAGGCAATGGAAAATATCAGCTGGAGAGTGTAAGCATTTAGGGAAGGGATAGTCCCCTGAGGGGGACATTTTTACTTGACCTCCGTGGAGATATATGCTCTATAAAATATCATAAGAGACATGGTTATGTAACTGTCATATGGTAATATAAAGTTAATATGCAGAGTGGCTTTCAAAAGGTCATTTACCCGACAGTTTGTTAATTGAGCAACCCATTTTCCAGGGCCTGGTGAAGAGTCTGACCAATGTATAGAAGGCTTTAATGATTTATATAGAAGACTCATAGAATAAGTTCCCATTTGGGCTTTAATGGATATTAAATTTAGAGGGTGTGTTCTAGCATCATCCGGTATGTCTCGCAATATTGAGCTTACGTAATGTCTAATTGGAGAGATCGTAAAATTGTCTTCTGTAAGGATTGGGTATTTGAAAATCATGTCCTCTAAGGCAGGGGTCCCCAACCACCGGGTCGCTGCAGTGCCCTTGCCGGTCCGCGGACACAAGGGGAGCCAGGGGCGGTCAGTGGCGTAGCGGGGGCTGGGGCGGCGCGCAGCAGTTCTTAGCGGCGGCCAGGGAGCGATCCAAGCAGCTCCGCTGCCTGCAAGAGGGAATGGCAGGAGCGGAGCTGCAAAGACCCGTCCTGCTTCCTGCCCGTCGCCCGCGCTTCCTGTCTCTGACTGACACAGAGAGGAGAGCGCGGCCGCTGCTGTGTCAGAGCGAGGAAGCGCGGGCGATGCTGCGACAGGAGAGAGGTGGTGTGTGTGTGTGTGTGTGTAGCCTGGCCGTGTGTGAAGGATGGGGAGACGGCAGTGATGGAGAGACGGCAGTGATGGAGAGACGGCAGTGATGGAGAGACGGCAGTGATGGAGAGACGGCAGTGATGGAGAGACGGCAGTGATGGAGAGACGGCAGTGATGGAGAGACGGCAGTGATGGGGTGAAGGCAGTGATGGGGTGAAGGCAGTGATGGGGTGAAGGCAGTGATGGGGAGAGGGGAGTGATGGGGAGAGGGGAGTGATGGGGTGAAGGCAATGATGGAGAGACGGCAGTGATGGGGTGAAGGCAATGATGGGGTAAAGGCAATGATGGGGTGAGGGGAGTGATGGGGAGAGGGGAGTGATGGGGTGAAGGCAATGATGGGGAGAGGGGAGTGATGGGGTGAAGGCAATGATGGGGAGACGGCAGTGATGGGGTGAAGGCAATGATGGGGAGAGGGGAGTGATGGGGAGAGGGGAGTGATGAGGGGAGTGATGGGGAGAGGGGAGTGATGGGGAGAGGGGAGTGATGGGGTGAAGGCAATGATGGGGAGAGGGGAGTGATGGAGCACTCATTCAAAACCTATGGTGAGTTGAGTCACATTATAAATGTTATTTAATTATAAGTATGCACTGCTACACTACAACTGCGTCCATAGCCTCGCCCCCTTATGACCAAAGCCCCGCCCCTGCCACACCTCCATCCCCACCCTGCTGGGCCATGGAAGAATGGTCTTGCTTGAAACCAGTCCCTGGTGCAAAAAAGGTTGGGGACCACTGCTCTAAGGTAAGAAGGCATTGATTATTTGTTAACGTATCTCGGACCAGTCTAGACCCATTGTTTCCAAGCACCTTGTAAATGGGAGGTGACTTGCCTTGTAGAAAAGAGGGGTTACCTTGAAAGGGAAGAAACATTGAGATGTGGGGGTCAAGACCGCTAACTCGTCTAGCTTGACGCCATCCCAAGATTACCGACCACAATAGAGGATTATCTCTAACCTCCACTGGAATTTCAGCATTTCGTAGGTGAAGCAATGCTGGGAGGCTGAAGGGTCTACACATGGCCTCATCTATTGGGGTATTAGTGAAGCGATTAAAGGCATGTATCCAATCAAGGGAATGGCGAAAAGCAGCCGCTATACTGTAGAGGCGTAAATTTGGGAGATTAAGTCCACCCAAAGATTTGGTTTGCTGTAGCTTAAAAACACTAATTCTAGAGCCCCCTTCTGAGCCCCAAATAAATTGGCAGAAGGCTTGTGTCAGTAGCCTATCAGCTTTAGAAAGTAGAACCGGGAGCGTCTGTAAAAGAAAGAGTATTTTAGGGAAAGAGATCATTTTAATTAGATGGGCTTTACCTGCAAAGGATAATTTAAGGGATTTCCAGGATTGAATTTCTTGTATAACTACAGAAATAAGAGGCTGAACATTTAATTTATAGATATCATGAGGATTTGATGGTAGGTCAACGCCAAGATAAGGTAAAGAATTTCTCCTCCACTGAAAGGGAACGGCCACCGTTTCTGAGCAATTTTAAAAATAGCTAAAGCATGAGTTTTATTAAAGTTTATACGAAATCCCGAAACTGCTCCAAAATCATTAAAGGCATCCATTATAGAGGAAATGGCTTCCTTAGGATTGGATATCATGAGTATGCCCCATATGCTGACCCATAAGATGCTCCATAGATTATACCCCCATAAGATGCTCCATAGATTATACCCCCATAAGATGCTCCATAGATTATACCCCACACATTATGACCCCGTAAGATAATCCATAGATTATACCCCATATGCTGCTGCTGCAAATTAAAAAAAAGAATGGCATACTCACCTCTCCATCGCTGAGGGACAGGTGCTGGGTCCTGAGCAGGCGGAGACACTGGCGCGCTATGGGAGCCAGTTGCCATGGTCGACGCTGGCTCAGAACCAGACACCTGCGATATTCACCTGTCCCGGGTGCATCGCCGCTGTCTTCCAGGTCCTCTGCAGTGACGTTCAGCAGAGGGCACGCACTAACCACGTCATCGCACCCTCATCTGTCTGAGCATCACTGACAAAGGACGCAGCAGACAGCGGTGAGCAGCGATGGACCAGAGACAGGTGAATATCGCATATACTTACCCCTCCTGACGCAGTCTCTGCAGCCGCGCTTCTCTCACGGTTTCCGGCAGCGCATATTCATGACTTTAATGAGCGGTACCACGTGACCGCTGAAGGAAGGAGCCTGAGACCGTGAAACAAGCATGGGGGCTGCAGAGACGCATCAGGGGGGTCAGCATGACCTGACACCCGTGCTCCCCCACCGACACCCTGGCGTTGTCACGTGCACCGTCCTGTGTGACACGGCCAGCAGGCCGGTAACTAATACAACAGGACACGGCCTGTGTAATTGTCCAGTGTGACGCGGCCCGCAGGCCGGTAACTAATACAAGACAAAGGGGATAAGGAAACATTTTCAACGGTGGGCCAGCCGATAGGGAACGGGGGACGTGGAGACCTTCTGCACTCCCCTGAGTCAGTGTCCCTAACACTCCTAACGTGCCCTATACAGGCTCCTCACCTGTCGCCGATCAGGAACCTGTCACCCTAGCAAACCCTACACCTATTCCTTACTAGGGAGCTGGGTGGTGCAGGCACTGGCCCCACTGCTGTACTAACACCAACATGAGGAAAAGTGACTAACAGGGAAACACTTAGCTTTGCTCTGATGCACTTGCTCCTGGCAACAGAGTCCAACACCTGAGTGCATCTTCCTCCCACCGTGTCCAGCACCCGAGTGCCGCCTTGGAGCAACAGAATCCAGCACCTGAGTACAGCTGTCCAGCAACAGTGTCCAGCAACCGAGTCCAGCACCTGAGTGCAGCTCTACACCATAGCTGCCACTCCACCAAGCTTTGCAAGAATTCTTCACTGACACCATTGCTGCCACTCCACCATGCTTTACACGAACTCCTCGCTGACACCATATCTGCCACTCCAGGACTCTGGACGAGCTACCCTGGTCTCTCCTCCAGCTCCCTCCTTCACCCAGGATGGTTGGAAAAGACCAACAATAATATCACCAATGTGAGTGAGCACAACTGACACACCTTTATTGAGTAAACACACCGGTTAGTGATTCCCATGCAATTACACTAACCACCACCGGGGGCAAAACTATCTCTAAGCACACCAGTGCAATGACCATACTGGCCACCGGGGGCAAAACTATCTCTAAGCACAAAGCTTAGAGAGAGGAAGAAAAAAAAAAAGGTTACCAGTGCTCATCTGACATGATCCCGCATGGATCGTGACAGGCGTAAATGACTTGCGTATAAGCAGAGAGGGGGACTTTCAGCCCAAAAAAAATGGGCTGAAAATCTCGGCTTATTCGCGAGTATAAACGGTACTTGAATTATGTATCTCCCTTGTGAGAGAATCCAAGCATATTGGAGAGAAAGCCACAGAGTTTCTGATAGCTAGCATTACACCTGTTTTTTCTTATAATTGTCTTGTAACACATGTGGATAAAGGGGGTGTCGCAATCTGCCAGCATCTTTATGGATAATAGGAGTTTCCTGGGCACAAAAGATATCGCATTTAGAGGAAACCACGACCTTCCACATAAAAGATCTTTTCTGTGGACTGTTAAGACCATTAACATTAATTGAACATATCTTAATCACCTTTTTTATACTTAGGAAAATGCTGAAGCCTGATAAAATCTGTGACCATCCATATGAAAATATTAATTAATCCAGAATTGAACCAGAAGGGAACAGAAGGTAACTGGAAAGAGTCACTGTAAACAATGTTTTTGTTTGTTTCCACTCTAACCCCTATAATCCTTCACTTTCTGATAACCCCACTAATCCCTACACCAAGCAAGGAACTGTTCATCTCTTCTTCAATCCTTCCAATCCATCTCGCCTCTTCCTCAGATCTGTTCCTCAACATACAATCCTCTGTCTCCAAACACAGACAGCCCTCTCATACCCTCTCTGCTCCCCCTCACTGCTGGCGATATCTCTCCAAATCCTGATCCTCGTCACCACATTCCCACAGTCATTTCTACCTCCCATCCACACCCAATCACAACTTCCCGTAACCACTCCAACCTTATACACATTCGCCCAGCCCCAGCTTCCCCAGTCCCACTAACAGGAGCTCTGTGGAACGCTCGCTCTGTGTGCAACAAACTTTCTTTCATCATCATTTTATTACCAGCAAACTTTCCTTCCTCGCCATCACCGAAACCTGGCTCACCTCCTCTGACAGAGCCTCTCCTGCTGCACTCTCATATGGTGGATTCCACCTTTCCCACACCCCCTCGCCCCCAGCTGCAAGCATGGTGGAGGAGTTGGTTTTCTCCTGTCAGATAACTGCTCCTTGACCCCAATCCCACTGCCGCCCTGTTGCCCTCCCTTCCTTCGAGGTGCACTCTGTGCGCATCTACTCCCCCTCCAACTAGCTGTCAGATACTGCCGCTCCAGGGTCAGCCACCACCTTCTTCAACACCTCGATCTACACTCACATGTCTGTAAGAGGGAGGAGAGATTCAGACAAAGTTCCCTACACAATGCGGATGCCGCTCTATATAACACCACAATAGCTGTAGCTTTGGAATCAGTTGCCCCTCTCAAACATACCAAAGCTCGCAAAATCAACAGACAGCCCTGGCACACCAGTCTGACCAAAGAACTGAGGCGGGCTTCCAGGGCTGCTGAGCGGAGTTGGAAAAAATCCCACTCCAATGAGGACTTCATCACATTCAAACAGTCCCTCACTACTTTCAAGGCCACATTCGCTGCAGCAAAACAAACCTACTTCTCATCTCTCATATCCTGTCTCACAACCCTAAGCAGTTATTCAACACCATCAATTCTCTCCTCCGCCCCCCCAGCACTTCCTCCCTCTCCACTCATCTCAGCTGAAGACTTTGCCTCATTTTTCAAGGAGAAGATTGATAACATCAGAGACAGTTTTGGTCAACAACCCCCAGTGCCCTTCCTCCTACCTGCCCTGCCCTCCTCCCCCAAAACCAACTTCTCCACCATTACAGAAGATTGACTCTCCACTCTACTCTCAAGATCACATCTCACTACCTGTGCACTTGACCCGATGCCATCTCACTTCATCCCAAACCTCACCACAGTCTTCATCCCAACCCTAACCCATCTCTTCAACCTATCACTAACTGGTGTTTTCCCCTCAAGCTTTAAACATGCCTCAATCACACCTATCCTCAAAAAGCCCTCTCTTGACCCATCCTCTGTATCTAGCTATCGCCCTATATCACTTCTCCCCTATGCCTCAAAACTACTGGAAGAACACGTCCATCTTGAACTATCCTCCCACCTCTCTTCTTGCTCCCTCCTTGACCACTTGCAATCTGGCTTCCGGCCACACCACTCCACTGAAACTGCCCTAACTAAGGTCACCAATGACCTACTAGCCGCCAAGGCCAAGCGACACTACTCTGTCCTCCTCCTCCTGGACCTGTCCTCTGCCTTTGACACAGTGGACCATTCCCTATTACTACAGACCCTCTCATCTCTTGGTATCACAGACTTGGCCCTATCTTGGATTGCGTCATATCTAGCAGACCGGACATTCAGCGTCTCCCACTCGCACACCACCTCCTCACCGCACCACCTATCCGTCGGAGTCCCGCAAGGTTCAGTCCTAGGGACCCTGCTCTTCTCAGTTTACACCTTCGGCCTCGGACAGCTCATAGAGATGATACTGAAAGCCATGAGATTCTATGTTGATGACACACAGATTTACATCTCTGGACCAGATATCACCTCCCTACTAAACAAAATCCCTCAATGTCTGTGCCATTTCATCCTTCTTCTCCGCTAGATTTCTAAAACTTAATATGGACAAAACAGAATTAATCATCTTTCGCCCATCTCACGTGACCCCCCCCCACCCCCCAACGGACCTATCCATTAAACGGCTGCCCACTCTCTCCAGTCCCACAAGCTTGCTGACTCGGGGTTATCTTTGACACTGATCTCTCTTTCAAACCACATATCCAAGCCCTTTCCGTTTCCTGCCGACTTCAACTCAAAAATATTTCATGGATCCGTACATTCCTCAACCAAGAATCTCCAAAAACTGCAACCTCCTGCTCTGTGGCCTCCCCTCTAACACTCTCGCACCCCTCCAATCTATTCTTAACTCTGCTGCCCGACTAATCCACCTGTCCCCCCGCTATTCCCCGGCCTCTCCCCATTACCCAAAGAATCCAGTTCAAAACCCTAACCATGACATACAAAGCCATCCACAACCTGAGTCCTCCGTACATCTGTGACCTAGTCTCCTGGTACTTACCTGCACGAAACCTCCGATCCTCACAAGATCTCCTTCTGTACTCCCCTCTTATCTCCTCTTCCCACAATCGCATACAAGATTTCTCCCGCGCATCCCCTCTACTCTGGAACTCTCTACCACAACATATCAGACTCTCGCCTACCATGGAAACCTTCAAAAAGAACTTGAAGACCTACCTCTTCCGACAAGCCTACAACTTGCAGTAACCACCGATCCAACAAACCGCTGCACGACCAGCTCTACCCTCGCCTACTGTATCCTCACCCATCCCGTTGTAGATTGTGAGCCCTCGCGGGCAGGGTCCTCTCGCATCCTGTACCAGTCGTGACTTGTATTGTTTAAGATTACTGTACTTGTATGTATTATGTATACCCCTCCTCACATGTAAAGCGCCATGGAATAAATGGCGCTATAATAATAAATAATAATAATAATATACAGATGTGCAACATCAACTCCATCGTTACCAAATCCACCAAGCTTTCAGAATTATCCTGTATGTAAAAGAGAACATAAATATACAAAACATTAATTTGACCAACATAAACAATTAGCAGACCAACTAAAAGATCTACTCAGGCTTGGACTGGCACATAGGGTAACAGGGCAATCCCCCGGTGGGCCCTTGTGCAAATCTGGACCCCCAACCTTACTGTATGGGCAGTAATAGTCCTAATTCACTTTGTACAGAAAAAAAAGCAGCATCTCATTCATTAACTAAAGTATCCAGTTTATTATATAGAGGTATAGGTATATTTGGGAACCAGGGTCATGTAATATTTGCTTGCAGGCAAAAAGTGGGCCCCCAAAGTCAATGTTACTAGTGGGCCCTTGGCACCTCAGTCCGACACTGGATCTACTTATTCTGTGCGACTGACTAGTCAGTATCCCAGAAGAAGGGGGAAAAGTTCTGCCCGATTGGCCGAAAAGGCTACACGATTCCCTCTCTACCCAGACGAAGAAAATTCTATCATTCAGCACAGACTTGTTTTTAGTTGAAGAAAGTTGACAGCCAGCTTCCTCGAATTGTGTGTGGGTTCTGTGAGGGCAAGTGGGTTCTATTAGTGTAAGGTTACAGTTACGCATGAGGTTTTCTCCCTCTTCCAAGGAGGTAACCGTGTCCCACTCTCCTCTGTAATGTATGAGAAGCTTCAGTTGGAAACCCCATCTATATGTCACTTTCTTTTCTCTCAGAGTGAAAGTGATAGGATTCAATAATCTGCAGAAAATGTGAGTCACTGCCGATACATCCACGAATATTTTAATTTGTTGATAAGTGTGTGGGAGTTCTCCCTTTTTCTAGAAAAGAGTAGTAGGTCTTCTTTTATATGAAAGAAATGGATACGAGCAAAGAAATCTCTGGGCATTGGTTCAGGTATATTTTTGGGGCGTTGTACCCTATGGATTCTGTCAATGATTGTGTCTAATGGGGAGCAGTTAGGGATAGCTGCTTTAATCAAACCTTGAAGGAATCCCCTCAGTTCTTGAGGAGGAACATTCTGGTATCCCTCGCAATTTTACCTTGTTTCGCCAAGAGCCATCCTCTACATCCACAAGTTTAGTTTGAATGACTTCCAATTCATCTGAGAGTTCATTATGTGCATCTATCAGCTTGTTGTGTGATTTGGCAAAGTCTCCCATTTTAATTTCCATATGAGATACTCTCTTGTCTAGTTCCTTAGTGTATTGCACTGTAAAAAAAAGACTTGCTGTGCTATTTGTTCAGGGTTCTAGTCTTTTGAGCTTCTTTTAACTGTATCACGTTTATAAAGACATTAAACTGTTAAAAGAAGCGGACTGACAATTATTCAAGAGGCTTCCGCTTGGGATTCGCTCATTATTTTCTACATACAAGGCAAATAAAAATGTCAGTGCCAAAGCTGCAACAAGAGGCAACTGAAAAGATGACACAAAAGATGCTTAAAGAAAGACACAACCAGCGTTTTCAGAAAGCACCTTCTGTTTGCAAATTTCATCAGGTAGCTCTGCTTGTAAAAGACATTGTGTGCACATACAGGGTCGGAATGGCCCACCGGAGAACCGGAGGATTATCACAGCTGACACACTGTGCCGGGTGTCAGGGGCGGTCACGGACCGCCCCCGACACGTTAACCCCTTGCACACCGCGATCAAACAGGTTCGCGGTGTACCAGGGGTTAAAGGGAAGTATCGGCAGGGAGGGGGCTCCCTCAGTGCTTCCCTGAGCCCCCCACGGCAGCGCAATGTGTAGCGCTGCTGCGGGGGGCTCCTTCCCTGCAGGTCCCCGAATCCAAGATGGCGACGGGGACCTTCGGGGGCCTGCAGGGATCCGGCTTCCTCAGTGCCTGCACAGCGCAGGCACGAAGAAGCCTGCTGCACTGCCTGTGACAGACCGCTGATCTGTCACAGTGATCTGTGATGTGACAGATCAGCGATCTGTCACAGGACAGTGATGTCCCACCTGGGACAATGTAATAAAGTTTAAAAAAAATAAAAAAAATCGCCAAATAAATTAGAAAGAAAAAACAAAAATTCCCCCAATAAATTCATTTTTTGGAAAAAAAAAAAACAATAAAAAGTACACATATTAGGTATCGCCGCGTCCGTAACGACCTGCCCTATAAAACTGTCCCATCAGTTAAACCCTTTAGCGAACCCCCTTAAAAAAAATAAAAAACGAAGCAAAAAAAAAAAATTTATTATCATACCGCCAAACAAAAACTGCTATAACACGCGATCAAAAAGAAGCATATAAATGTCCATGGTACCGCTGAAAACGTCATCTTGTCCCGCAAAAAACGAGCTGCCATACAACATCAGCGAAAATATAAAAAAGTTATATATCGCAGAATAAAGCGATGAAAAATATTTTTTTTATATAAAATTATTTTCATTGCATAAAACCGACAAAACAAAAAAACGACCTAAATGAGGTATCGCTGTAACCGTACTGACCCGAAGAATAAAGCCGCTTTATCAATTTTATCGCACGCGGAACGGTGTAAACGCACCCCCCCAAAAGAAATTCATGAAACCCTGTTTTTTGTTCATTCTGCGTCCCAAAAATTGGAATAAAAAGCGATCAAAAAATGTCACGTGCCCGAAAATGGCACCGATAAAAACGTCAACTCGTCACGCAAAAAATAAGACCTCACATGACTCGGTGGGTCAAAATACAGAAAAATTATAGCTCTCAATATGTGGTGATGCAAAAACTATTTTTACAATAAAAAGCGTCTTTTAGCATGTGACAGCTGCCAAACAAAAACCCACCATAAATAGTAAATCAAGCCCCCCATTTTCACCCCCTTAGTTAGGGAAAAATAATAAAATTAAAAGAAAATGTATTTATTTCCATTTTCCCGTTAGGGCCAGGGCTAGGGTTAGGGCCAGGACTAGGGTTAGAATTGGGGGGTTTCCACTGTTTGGGCACATCCGGTGCTCTCCAAATGCAACATGGCATCTGATCTCAATTCCAGCCAATTCGGAGTTGAAAAAGTCAAATGGTGCTCCTTCCCTTCCAAGCTCTGCCAAGCGCCCAAACAGTGTTTTACCCCCACATATGGGGTATCAGCCTACTCAAGACAAATTGCAAAACAACTTTTGGGGTCCAATTTCTCCTGTTACCCTTAGGAAAATAAACAATTGGGGGCAAAAATATCATTTTTGTGGAAAAATATGATTTTTTTATTTTCACGCCCGGGCGTTATAAACTTCTGTGAAGCACTTGGGGGTTCAAAGTGCTCACCACACATCTAGATAAGTTCCTTAGGGGGTCTAGTTTCCAAAATGGGGTCACTTGTGGGGGGTTTCCACTGTTTAGGTACATAAGGGGCTCTCCAAAGGCAACATGACACCCGCAGACCATTCCATCAAAGTCTGCATTCCAAAACGTCACTACTTCCCTTCCGAGCCCCGACGTGTGCCCATACAGTAGTTTTCTCCCACATATGGGATGTCAGTGTACTCAGTACAAATTGGACAACTTTTGGGGTCCAATTTCTCCTGGTACCCTTGGGAAAATAAAAAAAAAAAAAAAATTGGTGACTAAAAGATCATGTTTGTGGAAAAAATACGATTTTTTTTATTTTCATGCCCGGGCATTATAAACTTCTGTGAAGCCATTGGGGGTTCAAAGTGCTCACCACACATCTAGATAAGTTCCTTGGGGGGGGGGGGGTCTAGTTTCCAAACTGGTGTCATTTGTGGGGGGTTTCCACTGTTTAGGTACATCAGGGGCTCTCCAAACGCAAAATGGCATCCGCTCTCGATTCCAGCCAATTTGACATTCAAAATCTCAAACGATGCTCCTTCCCTTCTGAGCACTGCTCTACACACATGGGGTATCTGTGTACTCAGGAGAAATTGCACAACCAATATTGTGATTTATTTTGTCCTGAAACCCTTGACAAAAAAAGTAAGAAAAAAAAACGGTGTCCAAAGATAAATTTTGGGGGAAAAAAGATTTAAATGTTCATTTTTTTCCTTCCACATTGCTTCAATTCTTGTGAAGTACCTAAAGGGCTAATACACTTCTTGAATTTGTTTTTTGAACACCTTGAAGGGTGCACTAACATGTCACGAAAAAAAAAAGACAGTCTCAGAATCGGCAGGATCCGTTAAAGTGTTGTAGAGTTATAAGCACATAAATGACAGTGGTCTGATTTCACAATTAAGGCCTGATTTCACAATTAAGGCCTGGTCTTTTACCTATAAAATGGCTTGGTCGTTAAGGGGTTAAAGCAATAGGTCTCCAAAACAGGAAATTCACAAAATAAATGAGAAACGAATGGGAGGAAACTGGCGTCAATGTCTGACCAAACTAAGAAACCGCCTAAAGGAAATGGGATTTACATACAGAAAAGCTAAACAAAAGCCATCATTAACACCTTAACAGAAAAAAAAACAAGGTTACAATGGGCTAAGGAAAAGCAATCGTGGACTGTGGATGAAAGTCATATTCAGTGATGAATCACAAATCTGCATTCTGCAAGGTGATGCTGGAACTTTTGTTTGGGGTTGCATGTCAGGTAAAGGCAATGGGGAGATGGCTGTCATTACATCAATAAATGCACAAGTTTATGTTGATATTTTGGACACTTTGCTTATCATCCCATCAATTGAAAGGATGTTTGGGGATGATGAAATTATTTTTCAAGATAATGCATCCTGCCATAGAGCAGGAACTGTGCAAACATTCCTTGAAAAAGACACAAGGTCAAAGTCATGGCCTGCAAATAGTCCAGCTCTCAATCCAATAGAAAATCTTTGGTGGAAGTTGAAGAAAATGGTCCATGACAAGGCTCCAACCTGCAAAGCTGATCTGGCAACAGCAATCAGAGAAAGTTGGAGCCAGATTGATGAAGAGTACTGTTTGACATTCATTAAGTCCATGCCTTAGAGACTGCAAGCTGTTATAAAAGCCAGAGGTAGTGCAACAAAATACTAGTGATGTGTTGGAGTGTTTTTTGTTGGATTGTTTTCCATGATTCCATATTTTTTTATTTCAGAATTGAGTGGATTCCATGATTTTTTCCCTATGCTTGGTTTAAAAAAAGTAACCATTACAGACTACATTTTTTGTTCTTGATTTCTTTTAGTGTTTCTTAAAGCCAGAAAGTTGCCATTAGTTTTGTGCCATGTCTGATCTGTTTTTTTTCTACAAAATTAAACTGAATGAACATCCTCAAGGCCAGTGATTCCATAATTTTTTGCCAGGGTTTGTACAGTCCCTGGCAATGAGAAAAAACTTTGTCCAGCTCCACGATGTAGTGAAAAATATTCTTTATTCACTCAATAGAAATGAGGTTTAAAAGCCAGCATGAGTTACAAGGCATGCGATCGATCTACGCGTTTCGAGTTGCTAGGCACTCTTAATCATGATACGCAGCTTTGTCCATGGGTAGATCTTATATACTCTATCCGGTCTACACACCGGTTAAATAATTAATTAAAACAAATAGTTTTCTCTCCAACAATCACAATTACATATAACAATTTGATTCATTAAGATAAAATACTACTAAAGGCGATAATATTGTATTTCATAATTTTTATTCATTATTCTCTTGTTATTATCCATGAAAAGATGAAGCAAACTTCTGAAATAGAAGAAAAACATAACAGATCTCAATGTTGCAACCATTCACAACAGTAAAATTCACATAGATACAATTTTTTTCAAAATGCATGCGGTTTTCAATTACATGTCAAGTTTTTATTTCTTTTTTGTGCAATGTTAATTTTAGCACAACAGAACATTTTTTAGTATACACATGTATACAAAGAAGGGGGAGAAAAAAAAAAAAAAAAAAAATTTAAAATTGAAAAAAAAATTTTCAGGGTATATGATTTTTTGGTTATATGCACAGCCAAAAAACATTTAATTCTTTTATTACCCCATCATACACCAATCATAAAAATCCGTTCTGATGCATTTAATGAAAAGTCGTTTTCATAAACTTTTTTTTGTTCTATTTAATTTTTAGTTTATATCTGGAAAAAAACAAAAAAAACTTCATGTACTGAAAAAAAAACTGTTCTAATGCTTATATAGAAAGATAATTGTCATACACTTTCCCAAATAAATGAAATATTTCTTAAGTAACTGTACAACATAAAACTATGTCGAATATTTTGGTTTTTATATTTTAACCCCTTAGCGACAGAGCCAGTTTGCAGCTTAATGACTAGGCCAATTTTTACAATTCTGACCACTGTCCCTTTATGAGGTTATAACTCTGGAACGCTTTAATGGATCCCGCTGATTCTAAGACTGTTTTTTCGTGACATATTGTACTTCATATTAGTGGTAAAATTTCTTCGATAAGTCTTGTGTTTATTTATGAAAAAAATGGAAATATGGCGAAAATTTTGCAATTTTAAAACTTTAAATTTTTATGCCCTCAAATCAGAGAGATGTGTCACACAAATTTCTTAATAAATAACATTTCCCACATGTCTACTTTACATCAGCACAATTTTGGAAGCAAAATTTTTTTGTTAGGAAGTTATAAGGGTTAAAAGTTGACCAGCGATTTCTCATTTTTACAACAAAATTTCCAAAACCATTTTTTTTTTTTTTTTAGGGACCACATCATATTTAAAGTCATTTTGAGGGGTGCACATGACAGAAAATAACCAAAAGTGGCACCATTCTAAACATTAGACCCCTCATGTGCTCAAAACCACATTCAAGAAGTTTATTAACCCTTTAAGTGCTTCACAGGAACTAAAGCAATGTGGAAGGAAAAAATTAATATTTAACTTTTTTTTGCAAAAAATTTACTTCAGAACCAATTTTTTTTATTTTCACAAGTGTTAAAAGAGAAAATCAACCACAAAATTTGTTGTACAATTTCTCCTGAATACGCCGATACCCTATATGTGGGGGTAAACCACTATTTCAGCACACGGCAGAGCTCGCAAGGGATGGAGCGCCGTTTGACTTTTTCAACGCAGAATTGGCTGGAATTGAGATCGGATGCCATGTTGCGTTCGGAGAGCCCTTAATGTGCCTAAACAGTGGAAACCTCCAACAAGTGACCCCATTTTGGAAACTAGACCCATTAAGGAACTTATCTAGATGTGTGGTGAGCACTTTGAACCCCCAAGGGCTTCACAGAAGTTTATAACGTAGAGCCGTAAAAATAAAAAATCCATTTTTTTTCCACAAAAAAGATCTTTTCGCCCCCAAATTTTTATTTTTACAAGCGTAACAGGAGAAATCATACCCGCACAGTTGTTATGCGATTTGTCCTGAGTACGCCGATACCCCATATGTGGGGGGGAACCACTGTTTGTGCGCATGGGAGAGCTCGGAAGGGAAGGAGTGCCATTTTGGAATGCAGACTTTGATGGAATGGTCTGCGGGCATCATGTTGCGCTTGCAGAGCCCCTGATGGGCCTAAACAGTGGAAACCCCCCACAAGTGACCCCATTTTGGAAATTAGACCCCCTAATGAACTTATCTAGATGTGTGGTGAGCACTTTGAACCCCCAATCGCTTCACAAAAGTTTATAAACGCAGAGCCGTGAAAATAAAAAGTCTTTTTTTATTTCCACAAAAGTTATTTTTTAGACCCCAATTTTTAGACCCCCAAAGTTGGCAAAAATAGTGGAAACCCCTCAATTCTTGCTCCAACCCTAACCCCAACACACCCCTAACCCTAATTCTAGTTCGCCCTAACCCTAGTCGGGACCCGAGCCCTAACCCTAGCCCTAGCCCAACCCTAACCCTAACCCTAGCCCAACCCTAACTGAAAAAAAAAAAAATATTTTCTTAATTCCATTATATTGGCCTATATAAGGGAGTGATAAATGGGGGGGTTATGTACTATTTTTTTTATTTTGATCACTATGATCGTTTATCATAGTGATCAAAATAATGAATGGAATCTGCCAGCCGGAGCCGGCAGATTCCCGGCGGGCGCACTGCGCATGCGCCCGCCATTTTCAAGATGGCGGCGCCCATCGGAGGATGCCGGCGGGACGTGGGACCACCGGGAGGGGACGGAGGGCCACGGAGGGGTACCGGGGACCCTATTTCTCTCTCCTCTGATGTGCGATCACATCAGAGGAGAGAGAAATTAAATGTAAAATCGCAGCTTTTTTTTGCGGTCGCCGTTATAGGGTTAATAACGGCGATCGCAAAAGCGGGGGTCGGTAAAAACCGACCGATTCATGTTCTCTGGGGTCTCGGCTACCCCTGGCAGCCGAGACCCCGGAGAAAATCCGACACTGGGGGGGCGCTATTCACTTAAATCACAGCGCCGTGAATTAACGGCGCTGTGGTTTTAGGGCGGTTTCACATTAGCGCTTTTTAAGCGCACGCACGGCCGGGGGTAGCTCCGCCCCCGAGCCGGCTCTCTGCCCGGCGTGCCCGCCCCTTGCTTGTAGCGCCGCCTCCTAGTGGCGCACCCCATCTTTAGCATAGGGTGCGCAGATCGTGCGCAGGCCGTGCGCTAGTTGCGCTTTGACCTGCACTGCGCACTTTTGACGGTGCGCCGTGCGCGCCAAAATCAAACTTTTCGGATTTTGCCGCGCACGGCGCATCATCAAAAGTGCGCAGCGCAGGTCAAAGCGCAACTAGCGCACGGCCTGCGCACGATCTGCGCACCCTATGCTAAAGATAGGGTGCGCCGATCGCAGGCGCCGCTGTGCGCTAGGAGGCGGCGCTACAAGCAAGGGGCGGGCACGCCGGGCAGAGAGCCGGCTCGGGGGCGGAGCTACCCCCGGCCGTGCGTGCGCTTAAAAAGCGCTAATGTGAAACCACCCTTAGTACCCTCAATTACCGCCGTTAAAAGGCGTATCAGCGGTCATTAAGGGGTTAAACATGCAGATTCGAAAAACGGCATGAAAATACAGTTCTGTGCACAAAAAATACCCCATGAAAAACCTAGCAAAAAAACTCTGCCATATTTCCACATATTTTAGTATATGTTTAATCAGAACATGAAGATTCATTATAAATGTGATAAGATAGATGTTTCAAAGAGGAAAGGGTTGAAAACTAGAGGCTTTTTCAAATGTGCTGCTAGTCAGTGCAAGATGTGTACCTATACCAAAAGGTGTGATAAATTTGGAGATTTTGATGACAGTAACCTATTTGACATCAAAGATTTTATAAACTGCAACACCAAAAATGTAGTTTATATCATGGAATGTACTTCTTGCCGACTAAAATATGTGGGTAGCACAAAACGCACGTTAAAAACTAGGATTAGAGAGCACATTCTTGATATAGAGAATGCTAATATGAATAGAAACATATCACAGCTCTCCCGACATTTTATTGAGACTCATAGTAAAAAACTGGACTCATTAAAAGTATATGGGATTGAGAAAGTCCACAGTCGGATCAGAGGTGGGGACTTAGAACCTGTGCTTAGGAATAGGGAGGCGTGGTGGATGTTCAAATTAAACACTAGTATGCCACGAGGCTTGAATAAAAGAAAAGACACCATGCTCTTTTATTAGACTAGCACTTATTAACCCTTTCCTCTTTGAAACATCTATCTTATCACATTTATAATGAATCTTCATGTTCTGATTAAACATATACTAAAATATGTGGAAATATGGCAGAGTTTTTTTGCTAGGTTTTTCATGGGGTATTTTTTGTGCACAGAACTGTATTTTCATGCAGTTTTTCGAATCTGCATGTTTAAAATATAAAAACCAAAATATTCAACATAGTTTTATGTTGTACAGTTACTTAAGAAATACTTCATTTATTTGGGAAAGTGTATGACAATCTCTCTATATATGCATTAGAACGGTTTTTTTCAGTGCATGAAGTTTTGTTTTTTTTTCCCAGATATAAACTAAAAATTAAATATAACAAAAAAAAGTTTATGATAACGACTTTTCAATAAATGCATCAGAACGGATTTTTATGATTGGTGTATGATGGGGAATAAAAGAATTAAATGTTTTTTGGCTGTGCATATAACCCAAAAAATCATATACACTGAAAAAAATTCTTTAGAACAGTGCAAATTGGAGTTTTTTTATTTCCCCTTTAAACGAACGTATTATGGCTGTGTGCACATTTGGTGCGCTAATTGAAATAATCCCTGAAAAAAAATTTTCAATTTTAACATTTTTTTTTTTTTTCAAAAAGTTTTTTTTTCTTCTTCTCCCCCTTCTTTGTATACATGTCTATACTAAAAAATGTTCTGTTGTGCTAAAATTAACATTGCGCAAAAAATAAAAAGTTGACATGTAATTGAAAACCGCATGCATTTTGAAAAATTGTATCTATGTGAATTTTACTGTTGTGAATGGTTGCAACATTGAGATCTGTTATGTTTTTCTTCTATTTCAGAAGTTTGCTTCATTTTTGCATGGATAACAAGAGAATAATGAATAAAAATTAAGAAATAAAATAAAGATAAAATACTACTAAAGGCGATAATATTGTATCTTAATGAATCAAATTGTTATATGTAATTGTGATTGTTAGAGAGAAAACTATTTGTTTTATATTTGTTTTAATTATTTAACCGGTGTGTAGACCGGATAGAGTATATAAGATCTACCCATGGACAAAGCTGCGTATCATGATTAAGAGTGCCTAGCCACTCGAAACGCGTAGATCGATCGCATGCCTGTTAACTCATGCTGGCTTTTAAACCTCATTTCTATTGAGTGAATAAAGAATATTTTTCACTACATCGTGGAGCTGGACAAAGTTTTTTCTCATTGCCTTGGATTGTGCGCTTTGACACAGCGGTCTCGTGCTCCGATGTTGGAATGCCGTATCTGGTGAGCTGGATTTGTATCCTGATTTGTTGTATAGTCCCTCCATAGCTGGGTGTCCAGTTGAGACACAGCAACTTACACTATTCACACCAAGTAGGTTTTAACATGACAGTTTAGGTCTGTCCCGATGGGGTACGTCTTGTCACGGTGGGATAGCTTTATGCTTTGACCAAAAATGGAGATTAGACCTACCGGTAATGTTATTTCCAGTAGTCCATCCTGACAGCACCATGGAGGTTGTCCTTCCTTCATCCTTACAGGGACAGGAAATGCACAAGAGGTTAAAAGGTCCCCTCCCACTTCCACACTCCAGTGATTTTTTCAAGTACCACACCAGTATGGATGCAATTTATTGAGATTTTGTACAAGCAAATCATTACAAATACAAATCTTCAGGAGGGAACTACCAGTGCTGTCAGGATGACTGATGGAAATATTACCGGTAGGTCTAATCTCAGTTTTCCAGGAAGTTCCTCCTGACCGCACCATGGAGAATACCAAAGTAGGAATTGCTTTGGGTGGGACCACTGCTTGTAGCACTTTACAACCAAAGGTCTGTCTGGCTAGCTGCTAACGTGTCCAATTTATAGTGTCTACAGAAAGTGTTTAGAGTAGACCAGGTGGCGGTCCTGCATATTTGCTCTACTGAGGCTTCTGCCCTCTCTGCCCATGACATTGACATTGTGAAGGGTTAATACTAAAATCAGAGTTGAAGTTTCGTTTTAGCCATTCTCTGAAGGTTTCGTTTCTCCGTTTTTGTTGCTGTAAGATAAATTTTTATAATTGGCATGGGCTGTCATGAAACCAGACTGTTCTCATCAGGTACAAAGATAAGGGAGGCGGGAGTGTAAAACTCTGAAGAATATGTCATTATACTATCTATTTGGATACGGACATATATGTAGTTTCCGGTTTTCTTGCAATATTATTGGCTTACAAAGTGAAATGATGATATTGGTACTCGAGAACTTTGCATAATTAAGCAAAAGATTATAAAAGATGTGACTAAAATAAAGGGGCTTAGCGATCTGCCTCGATCCTCCCGTACAGAGACCCCAGTCTCCGTGTGGTCATTTGAGTTTCTAGCAACACTGGAATAATTTGGACATCACTGGCTCAACCGTGAAGGGTTAATTTAGCCCTCCCTAAATAGCTACCTCGACACCATCACCCCAGTGGAATGCACTCTAAGCCCTTCTGGTATAGGTAATCCCTCAGCCTCGTCTGCTGAGGAGATAGTTGACATTATCCATCCTGCTAGATGCTCCTTTACCCTTATTTCTACCCCTTGTATTGGACAAAATTGTGTGTCCTGTCGCCACTCTCGGGTAGCCTCTAAGTAGCGCGTGATCGCTCGTTTGACGCCCAATGAGTGAAAGAATCTTTGTTTTTCGGGGATGGGCAGAATGAGGGTAGGACCATCTCCTGGTTTAGATTCTGGGGAGATACTATATTAGGGAGGAATCCTGGGTTTAGTTTTATTATGCGGTCCTCAAAAATTTGAGTGTAGGGGTTCTGGACTGACAGAGCCTGAATCTCAACCAGCCATTTGGCTGAGGAGATGGTTACAAAAAAAAAAAAAATACATGACGTTTGTGTAAGCTTTATGACGCCCATCTCAGATGTTGGCTTGTAAGGGGGTTCTGCATAGAGTGTTAAGTACCAGATTTAGGTCCCACAGGGGAACTGTTTTCCTTAAAGGGGCCTCAATCTCTGGATGGACTTTGCAAAACACGCTATCCATGGATGAGAGGCCAAGGAGAAATCAAAGAAAGTACTTAAAGCTGCTATCTGAACTTTCAGTGTGCTTGGACTCAGACCTTTATTAAATACTGCCTGGAGGAAGTCAAGGATTTGTGGGATATCTGGGCAAGCTAGTACCCCCATGGACCTACCACCTGAGCAAGAACTTCCTCCGAATCTTACGATAGATTGCACTCGTAACGGGCTTACGGCTGGCCTGCATCATTGAGATCACTGTCAGAGGCCTCTGGATTTTAGGATCTCCCTCTCAGGATCCCTGCTGCCAACTGTAGGTTTTCCTGATCTGGGTGCAGAACTGGGCCCTGGGAAAGCAGGTCGTCTGCTGTTGGTAGATGGTGCGAGACCTCCTGAGCCATCTTCTCCAGGAGGGGGAACCAACTTCGCCTGGGCCAGAAGGGTACCACTAGCATTACCCATGCTCCTTCCTCCTGGCTCTTTGAGGACTCTCGGTATTATAGCAATGGGGGGGGGGGGGAGCCGTAAAGCAGTCCCCCTTCCCATCTCTGATTCAAGGCGTCGACCCCTTCTGGATGGTCCGCTGGATTGAGGGAGAAGAATCTCTGTAGCTTGATGTTCTTTTTTGTCGTAAAGAAGGTCCAGCTGGGGGGGGGGGTTCCCCACTGATGGCACAAGTCTATGAATATCTTTTTTTTTCAATTCCCACTCGGTGGCTCGGACTTCTGGTCTGCTCAAATAGTCGGCTATGTTGTTCATGGAGCCTTGTAGGTGTACCGCTGATATGGAGCGAACATTGTTCTTCGCCCATGTGAAGATGCGGGCCGTCAGGTCCTGAAGCTTTCCATGTCTTGGGCCCTCCTGGTGGAGTAGGAAAGATACTGTGGTTACACGTCTGACATGACCTTTATATGTTGGCCTTGTAGACTCGACCGGCTTAGTTTTAGCCAAACTGCTCGTAGCTTTCTGTAGTTTGAGGACTGTGAACTGATGTTTCTGGGCCATGTTCCTTGAAGGTACCTTCCTTCCAGATAGGCCTCCCATCCTTTCCTGCTGGCATCCAGGATGCTAGTCACGCATGGCGATATGATCCAAGGCACCCCCTGGCTGATGTTCTTGTGACTGGTCCACCATTGGTTTAGGGATTTTAAATTTATAATGGTCTGACTCTACCCCGAAGGGGTTTTTTTTTTTTTTTTTTACTGTGAAGAGAGTTGAAGTGGCCCTGACCTCTCTGCTTCTGGAACCTGAACCACTACTTCTGATCTTAGCAGATCTTTTACATCTGCCCATATAGGGTCTATAAGGGTTTTGGACTGGGGATTTGTAACTACAAACCGTGCTGGGGGGGGGGGGGGGCTTTGTGAATTCAAGGGTATAGCCCTGGGAAGCTATTCTGGATCCACTGGTTCTGGGAAATGAGCCCCCATGCCTCCGAGAAGTGTTTGAGGCGACCCCCTGCTGGTATGAAGTCATTGTCTCCTGCTCCTGGAACTTGGTCTGGAGCGAGAAGGGGGGGGCCCCCCTATATCCCCCCCCCCCCCCCCTTCAGGTATTCCCAGCAAGCTGATCTCCCTTTCCCTCTATACTCCTGCCTTTGGGAAGGACGGGATCTCAGAAGGGAAAATATCTTGTTTTTTCCTCGGGGAACCCTTCTCCAGTATTTTATCTAAGCCCAGTACTAATACCTTTCCACCTGAGAAAGGTATCGCACAACTTATTTTTCAGCTGGTAATCCCCTGACCAGGTCTTCATCTATATGGCTTGGCGAGCCGCATTGGATAAAGAATTATTCCTGGCCTCAACGCACCAATCAGCTGAAGCATCCGCCAGGAATCCGGTTGCAATTCTCAACAGGGGAAGGCCCTCTAAGATCCCACCTCTAGGGGTTTTCGCTTTTAATTGGTGCTCTGTCGATCCATAGATGCATTGATCTGGCAACCGATGTGGCGGCTATGTTTGTCTTCATAACCGCCACAGAGACCTCCCAAGCCCTCTTTAGGCTGTGCACACACTCGGCGAGGAGTTGGCTGGTTCGCTGTGGTGCCAGAACCAATTTGTCCACAGTTATTGTATCCCCAGGCAAACACCTAAGTGGTGAAAAGACAAACATGACAATCGAAAGATCATCCTCAAAAGACTGCACAGCGCAGCACATATACTAATCTGCACCCAAAATATGCCTGGTGCATTTTACGGCTGTCTAGTGTAAATTTGCACTGTTCAAGTTACACAATTTTGGTAAATTTTCAAGCGCAATTGCTTTAAATTTCAAGTAACACCTTCAGAGAGAAAGCAAGAAAAGCTGGTTAATGGGAACCTGTCAGCACTTCCGGCCGATATATGCGGCCACTGCTTTTCAGGGCTTCTCTACAGCATTCTATAATGCTGCACATAAGCCCCTGGTCCGACCTGAAAGATAAGAAAAATAAGTTATACTCACCCGGGGTGGGGCGATGCAGTCCGATGAGTGTCACAGGTCTGGTGCCTCCCATCTTCTTGCAATGCTGCCTTCCTGCTTGGTTCATGGCTCCCCAGCATTGTGCTCCAGTGCAGGTGTACTTCTATGCCCTGTTGAGGGCAGAGCAAAGTACTCAAGCGTGCAGGCGCCATTCCTCTTTGACCTTTCCTGGCACCACGCACTGCAGTACTTTGCTCTGCCCTCAACAGGGCAGATGAGTATGCCTGTGCAGGAGCGATGATGCCAGGGCGCCATGAACCAAGCTGGAAGGTGCCATCTCAAGAAGATGGGAGGCACTGGACGCACGACACCCATCGGACTGGACCGCCCCCAGGTGAGCATAATAAAGAGAAATAAGTTTATCTTTAAGGTTGGATCGGGGACTTATCTGCAGCATTATAGAATGCTATAAGATCTGGCCACTGCCTTATCTACATCAGCCCCAACTACTGACAGGTTCCCTCTTTAAAGGGATGGCCACCCTGCCTAGCGTTAACAGAAGGTGTCTAACAGTCGAGATCCAGGTCCTGCTCTGCCATTACCCATTTGTCTGACAAAGTGATGTGAACTATGAGAGTTAAGTACACCTTGGCGTGATATGGCTTGCTTTTTTAATCAAAACAATGTTAAGTTCCCATGCACCATTACCATTTACTCATTACATGGTATTTGCTCATGGCCAGTGTGAATACTCACCTATGCATTGCACTTATATCAACATATTTGCTGGCTCAAATTAAGTCTTACAAGATAAAATATACAACTGCAGTTCTCCATTTGTGACCCTACGCTGCCATGTCTGGCAAGTGTGCAAGAATATCCCAAACACAACACGTGAAAGGAACTAACAAGTCTTCAGATCACTAAATCAATAAGACATTTAAACTGAATGTGTGGATTCTGCTCAGCAAGTTTAGGCAATTTGTTTAGCAATCTTTGAGCCTGTGTTTCTCCATGAAACATTACCTCTCCATCGGATGTTAAAGCCATTGAGTGATGGGAGCCACACGCCACTTGCACCACTTTTTTTGTAAGCGCTTCAACGCAGATCTCAACAGGGACGGTACCTTGGACAGTGTTACCATTCCCAAGCTGGTTGTACCCATTGTGCCCCCAAGCATAAAGCTCCCCATCTAGAAAACAAAGCAATAAAAAAAGGGTAGAATTACTAACAGCTGCACAGACCAAGACAAAAGGCAAGATTAAGTTTCATAACTCAAGACAGTTTGTACTACAAAAATGGAGCATTAGAAGCTGTGACTACTTGGGAGATCGCTTGTGTTGTGAAAAATGAAAGGTGGAACTGCTGTTTTGGGGAGGGTGAATACTGCAGCAAATGCCCAATTCTAGAAATTACATTTCAATTAGGTCTATTAAAAAGGTTTCAATATTCTTATTGTTAACTTTTGTATATTCATATTAAAAGTTTCAAAAGTATAAACAAGAAGCAGGCAGGTGTACGATGTATGCAGCTTCCTTGGCCGTGTAGACTGGGGCAGAGTCAGATCTCATTCTCCGTGCAGGGTGTGTGCTTGAGAGCTCACATACTGCTAGGGGCCCAGATATAGCAGGATGGCAAAATACAACCAGAAGGCTCAAAGCATAGCCACGGTTATTGCCATCTCCTCCTATAAGGGAGTTGCAGCTTCCATAACACTACCAGATTTCACTGCATGCAGTCAACGCAAAGAATTTGTAGCACCAAAAGATTCATATCAATAGGACTCGTGCTTTTTATGGCAATACATCTAAAATCTGATAAAGGGACGACTACTTCCTGAAATGCCGAAATGTGTACAGGAAAAGAGAAAGAATCACTCCATGCTGCAGCAGCCACATCTACCCTCCCACCCCTGCTGGTGACCATAGTTAAACATTGGATGAGGCAGCCGACATTGGCATAGTTGGTGATACCCCCCCACACCTGCACAGAAAGGAAGGAAAGGTAATAAATTACTTTACATACCTTCAGTACAGACCAGTACATGGGGGCCGCTGCCATAGCAAATGCCAGTTATTTTCTTGCCACAAAGTATATCAAGTCTTCTTGGAGCCATTGTGCTTTGATTATCACCAGTTCCCAGACAATTACTGCAATTCTGCCCAAATGCAAATACCTGGAAACAAGATTAGAGAGTTATGCGGTCTGAAAGCATGACCTATACATGTTACTGTGCACCCATAGACTAAAAATGGGCAAGAGTATCATGACGTACTGGGGCGGTATGGGACTGCACCGAGCAGCACAGATTGCAATGCAGGATTAGAATCATTTTTGTTTATATAGTACCAACATATTCCAAAGCACTTTACAATAAGGTAGGGACATGGACAGAAACAATACAATGCAACACATCGCAACAGTTACAGGAGGAGTGAGGACCCTACGTGCACTCTATAAGGATAAAGGGGGACACAATAGGTACTTTTTATTTACGGTCCAGCCACTGTTTTATAAGATTTTATAGATCTTAAGTACAAGACTGTATTAAGGTTACAAAAGTATTAAGTTACGTACCGGTAACGGTATTTTTCGGAGGCCCATGACAGCACCACGAGAGAGGGGATCCGCCCTATAGGAACAGGAAACCTACAGATACAAAAGGGCGGCACCTCTCCCACGCATCAGTTGGATTACAGAGCTTGAGAGGCTACCATGGTTAGTACACAACATATGATATATACAACCTATCTACCCTATTTAACAGAATTATTTCATACCATCTCCCACATAAGGTGATTCTATGAACAATCTTCTAAGGAGTGCACCCCTATATGTGAACAAGGGAGGGAACTAAGGGTGCGGTCATGGGCCTCCGAAAAATACCGTTACCGGTACGTAACTTAATACTTTATTCGGACTCCCATGACAGCACCACGAGAGAATTACAGAGATGTAAACTAACTTAGGGAGGGACTACAGCCTGCAGCACCCTTAGCCCGAAGGTGAGGTCTGAGGAGGCACCCATGTCTAACCGATAGTGGTTAAAAAAGGTGGAAGGAGATGACCAGGTGGCCGCCTTACATATTTGATCAATTGATACTCCAGATCTCTCCGCCCAGGATGATGCCATGGCCCGAGTGGAATGTGCCCTCAGGTTCTGTGGAGCCGGACCACCACCTGCTGTGTAGGCAAGAGAGATAGCCTCCCTAATCCACCTTGCTAATGTGCATTTTGATACTCTGTATCCTTTCCTGGAACCTTGGAAGGATAGGAATAATGCGTTCTTCTTCCAAGGATCCGTGGCTGCTAAATATGTCAGTAAGCATCTTCTAATATCTAACGCCTGGAGTTTCTGCTCTTTAGGGTTGGTTGGGTTAGGGAGGAAGGAAGGCAGAACTATCTCCTGTGTCCTGTGGAATTGTGTTGCTACCTTGGGAAGGTATGCTGGATCTGGCCTTAGGATTACTCTATCCTGTAAGAACTCTGTGTAAGGAGGAAATCTGGAAAGTGCCTGTATATCGCTCACCCTACGCGCGGATGTTATTGCTACCAGGAATGCCGTCTTAAGAGATATAATCTTTAGTGAGGCGGAATCTAAAGGTTCAAACGGACTTTCTGTCATGGCTGTAAGGACTAAGTTTAAGTCCCACGGTACGCATGTCTTTGTGTATAGGTCTCGATCTGGCCGCTGCTCTGATGAACCTTGCTACCCAATAATCTTTTGCAATATCAGCTGCAAACAGGGCCCCTAAGGCTGAAACTTGTACTTTTAGCGTACTTGTGGAGAGACCCAATTCGAAGCCTTTCTGGAGAAATTCCAGAATGTTTCGTGGGAATTCCATCTCTGATGTCAAAGTGAAAGGTGGACAGGAAGAGTTTCCAGGTCCTAGCATAGATATTAGTGGTGGTTAATTTTCTGCTTCTTAGGAGGGTGTCAATTAAGTTCTTGGAGAACCCTCTATTTTTTAATAGTGACCTTTCAAATACCACGCCGTCAAATGAAGTCCCGCTACTTGTGGGTGGCTGACTGGCCCCTGGTAGAGGAGATCCGGAAGGTTCGGCAGTACCCAGGGATCGCCTATCGACATGGTCCTCAACCACGAGAACCAGGTCCTCCTGGGCCAAAAGGGGGCAATCAGTATGACTCTTGCCTGATCCTCTCTGATCTTCCTGACTACCAGAGGAAGAAGATTCAATGGTGGGAAGGCGTATGCCAGAGAAAAGTCCCATCTTATCAGTAGGGCATCCACCGCCAGGGGATTTTCCCTGAGGTTCAGAGAGCAGAACAATCTTTCTTTTCTGTTTTTTCTGGTGGCAAAGAGGTCTACCTCTGGCTGGCCCCATCTGCAGACAATCTGGCGGTAAATATCTTTGTTCAAAGCCCATTCTCCTTGTCTTAGAGCCTTGCGGCTTAAAAAGTCTGCTCTTACATTGTCCTTTCCGCTGATGTGGAGCGCGGTCAAAGATAGACAATTTCTCTCTGCTATCTGGAGGAGCCGTTCTGTTATCTGCATCAGAGCGCTGGAGCGGGTTCCACCTTGGTGGTTGACATATGCTACCGCTACCTGGTTGTCCGAGTGTATCCTCACATGATGGCCCTGCAGGTAGATAATGAGTTTCTTGACTGCCCGCTCTATCGCCAATAGTTCTCTCTGGTTGGATGAGACTTCAGAATTAGAATCCCACTGGCCCTGTACCACTACGTCCCCCATATGGGCTCCCCAACCGTCTGTGGTTATAATACAGGTTATCTGTGTTATCCAGGGCACCCCTGACACTAGGTTCTCGCTCTCAAGCCACCATCTCAGTGATGTAACAGTTGAGGGGCTTAGACACATCCGACCCTGTAAGGAGCCTCCAAGGGCCCTGCTATTAATCAAGACGTCGTTTTGAAGGGTTCTGGTATGGAACTGTGCCCACCTTACTGCTGGGATGCATGAAGTTAGAGAACCTAACAGGGACATGGCCTGTCTGAGGGTCACAGATGGATTATCCATTGCCCGAAGAACCTGCTCCTGTATCTTTTGTAATTTATCTAGTGGTAGCAGGCACCGCTGAGTGTCTGAATTTAGTATCAACCCTAATAATTTCTGTATTTTTAAGGGCTGGAGTCGGGATTTCTCGTAGTTTAAAATCCATCCCAGGTTTCTAACCTGGATCTAGCTTTTTCTATCTGGGATTTACAATGACCCACCGATTTTCCTACAATCAAGAAATCGTCTAAATATGGAATGATTAAGACGTCAACCTCTCGTAAGTGAGCCATAACTTCGGCCACTAACTTTGTAAAAACCCTGGGTGCTGCTGAGAGACCAAAGGGAAGGGCTCTATACTGAAAATGACGTACTGTGCCCTCTACTGAAACTGCCACCCTCAGGAACTGCTGGAAGTCTGTATGGATAGGTACATGATAGTACGCGTCTTTCAAATCTATGACTGCCATAAAACAACCTTTAAACAATATTTTTATTGTTGTATTAATGGACTCCATTTTGAATGTATGATTAATCAAAAACTCGTTAAGGGAACGAAGGTTTATAATCGTTCTGAATGTGTTATCAGGTTTCTGGATTAGAAACAGGGGAGAGTAAAACCCTCTTCCCCTTTCAGCCTCTGGAACCTCTACCAGGACATTTTTCTGACATAGGCTCAAGACTTCCGCTTCTAAAGCCGCTTGTTCGAGATGAGAAGATCTTAAGGGGGTCAGTTTAATGGTGTCCCGCGGGATCTGGGTAAATTCCAACCTAAGCCCAGTGGATATTACCTTATGCGCCCAGTCACTATTCGTAATCTGTGACCATGCCGGGAAGAAGGATGACAGTCTACCCCCCACGGGAACCGCTAGTCATTGATTTGGTTTCTTTTGATCTCTCGACGAGCATGTAAACATATAGCCCGTACCTCGTCTCCTTCTGTCTTCCCATCTGGGTCGATCTCTAACAGGCGAAGAGTTGCGCCTTCTCCCCTGGCCAAATCTCCTTCTACCAAATGGGCGACGGTAGGACGCTGATGAAAGGTTTGGGAATCTTTTCTTGTCGTCCCCCGCCTTTTCAAGCAGCTCGTCTAGGACAGTTCCAAACAAATATTCGCCCTCACATGGAATCGCACAGAGCTTTGCTCTGGACTGGATGTCTCCCTGCCAGCACCTTAGCCACAGGGCTCTGCGAGCTTCGTTAGAGAGACCTGCTGCTCTGGCGGCCATTCTCACTGCATCCGCTGAGGCATCTGCCAGGAAGGCTGCTCCCTCTTGGATGGTCGGTAGGGCCCCAAGAATTGTCTGTCTTGATGTACCCTGTTTTAGTTGTGACTCCAACTGGTCCAACCAGACCATCATGGACCTGGCCGTGCACGTTGAAGCCACTGCTGGTCTTAAGGACCCGGCCGCCATCTCCCAGGTGTTTTTCAGGAAAGTATCAGCTTTCCTGTCTAAGGGATCTTTAAGGGATCCCATGTCCTCAAAGGGGAGCGAGGATTTTTTTGATGCCTTCGCAATGGCAGCGTCTAATTTGGGGGCTCTGTCCCAAGAACTTACTGCCGGATCGTCGAAGGGGTATCTCCTTTTGAGGGCTGGTGGTAGCGACCCTCTTTTGTCCGTTTTTTTCCACTCTCTGTGGATCAGATCCTGTATCTTTTGATTTAACGGAAAGACTCTCCGCTTCCTCTGTTCCAGCCCACAGAACATGACATCCTGCATGGATAAATGGGGCTTAGGCTCCTCTACCTCCATTGTCCCTCTGACTGCTTTGACCAGCTTGTCTACCCGGTCAAGAGGCAGACAAAATCGCCCCGAGTCCTCTTCTCCTGAGGAGGACGAGGGAGATGAAGCTTGGGAGTCTCTGCTTTTTCTCCACTCTACCGAGGAATCAGACTCCGCCGGGACCTCGCCCCTTAGACTTTGCGGCTGAGACAAGGACTTTAGGGTTTCCCTCATTTCTACCCTGACAATGTCTCTCAAACTCGCCGCTACTGCGGGCGACTCTTCTGCCACTGTCTGCTGAATACAGGGGGGGAACAATCTTTTGAGGCACGCGTCCGGTAATGGGCATGCACAGAGTGCGCATTCCCTATGCTTATTTTTACTTGTAGCTTTTTTTTCCCTACAAAAAGAAAAACACAGAAGGGGGGGTCCCGTCACTGAGTGAACTTTCACGAAGATCACTTACCAGTGCCACAATCAAGTACCGGAGAACGAGGGGGATTTCTTTCGGTCAATGCTCCTGTCTGCCTGGAGGAGCTCTTACGAGTGGACTGGTCACTTCGTCCCGCATTACTGTCACGGGACCCTTTCTTTTTCTGTTTGACCTGCCGAAGGTCATCCAGGGGCGGCAGTGATGTTTGCCGCTGCTGCCCTTGCTTCTGCCGCTGCTGCTCTCGATCGCTTTCCATTACCACTGCTGCACACTGCTGCATGTAGTAATGTGGCCAAGGCAAGGTACCCTGCCCAGGTCCCGCCTAAATACCCCTCCTCCGGTCAGCAGTATCCATGCCGCGCCCCTCCCCCCCCCTTAACGGAGCTCCCTACCCCAGCTGGCGCCCGACCCCGCGCCATCGGTGTTTCCGATGGGCGCCGCCATCTTGGAATCGCAGTGCATGCGCAGTGGCGCGCTGACCCGGAAGCGCCTCCTCCGCCCGCCCCCTGACGTCACCGCTACCCCGGAAACGCCGGAAGCCCCGCGGGACGCCCGGGAGCTCCGGAGCAGCGCCCGGTCGCAGCCCCCTGCACAGCGCTGCCAACATATCTGCGCCGCCGGAGCCGGGAATCCCCCGGGGGGGGGGGGGGTATACTTACCAGCGGCGGCTTAATTCCGGAGACGGACATCCTCCGGACGCCGCTCCCTGCTGTCCACGCCACCGCCGTGACACCCATCCTGGGCCACCGTGGCGCCTTCCAGGAGATCCGAACCAGGCCGAGGTAGGAGACCCCCTCGCTACCGGTGTCGGCTGGCCGGCCTGGGATCCAATTCTTCTGTAGGATCCCGTCCCCTCAGGAACAGAAAACCAACTGATGCGTGGGAGAGGTGCCGCCCTTTTGTATCTGTAGGTTTCCTGTTCCTATAGGGCGGATCCCCTCTCTCGTGGTGCTGTCATGGGAGTCCGAATAAATCCCTTAGGCTATGTGCACACACAGTTTTTTGGGTCTGCAGATTTTGTAGAGAAAACCGCAGTTAAATCCGCAGGACAAAAGTCCTGCGGATTTACACCTCATAATGGATGAGGTGTAAAACTGCAGCGTTTCTGCACCAAACAATTGACAGGCTGCGGTTTGTAAACCGCAGCAAAACCACGCAGAAAAACGCAGCATGTGCACAGCTTTTTTTTTATTTCCATAGGAAATAAAGGTACTGTACAACGCAGCAGAATCTGCTGCGGACCCGCAGGTGCAGAAGCGCTGCGGAACCGCACCGTGTGCACATACCCTTAGGGTATGTGCAAACTTTGCGGTTTCTGCTGCGGTTCCACTGCGTTTTTGGCTCTGCAGAAACGCAGCAGATTCTGCTGCGTTGTACAGTACCTTTATTTCCTATGGAAATAAAAAAAAGCTGTGCAAATGCAGCGTTTTTTCCGCGGTTTTCAAAACGCAGCATGTCAATTGTTTGGTGCAGAAACGCTGCAGTTTTACACCTCATCCATTAAGAGGAGATAAACTGCAGACAAATCGGCGGTTTTCTCTACAAAATCTGCAGAGACAAAAAAAAAAAAAACTATGTGTGCACAATCCCTTAGGTTACAGTGTCTTGTCTTCATTTCATGTGCAATTTGAGCAGTTTTGTAGAACGTGGTTAAAATAAATCCGGTCTACAAGACTGATGGCAATAAAAAGTTTTAGAGGCAGAAATTATGGGAGTAGTTCGTTAATACCTTAAGGGTGTGTGCACACGCTGCGGAATCCGCTGCGGATTAATCCGCACGGATTTTGCAAAAACCGCAGATAATCCGCAGGTCAAAAGACCTGCGGATTATCTGCGGTTTTGCCTGCGGATTCACTATCTCCACAATGGTGGAGATAGGAACCCGCAGCGGTTTCCGCAGAAAGAATTGCATGTCAATTCTTTCTGCGGATTCAAAACAGCAGCAAATCCACGCGGATTTTTCCGCAGCGTCGGCACAGCGGGTTTTTTTTTCCCCCCATTCATTTGAATGGTACTGTACACCGCAGCTAAAGCTGCTGCGGGGTTCCGCAGCGTTACGCAGCGGAATCCGCAGCGTGTGCACGTACCCTAAGGCAGCACATTCACCCAATTTATAGCCTCATAAAATATTGCAATCATATTATATGGTACTTACAATTGTTCGATTTTCTACCCAGTTTATGTACAAACAGTAAGTGTGCTGTCCCTGCAGAATTCATTCCTTGAACTCATGACCCAGCTGCTCCCTCAAATTTTGCAGTGACTCATGACTCACCCCAGAAAATCTGATCTCCTGTGTCTACATAGAGCTTAGAAAGATTCAGCCAGTCAGTTTAATGACATTTATATCAGATGTAATGGTAAAGAGAATTGGCTGGGTTGAAAAGTAAAATGAGCAATTGTAAGTACACATTGCCATATAATATGATGACTGCAATATATTAAGAAGATACAAATTTTGATGGGAGGAGGGCGGCTTTTTCAATAAGTCAGTTAAAGGGAATCAATCACCAGGTTTAGGCTTCTAAACTGAGAGCAGTATAAAATGGGGACAGACGAGGATAGCACCAAGTTACTTACTGGGCTTGCTGTGGTTGGGATATAACCAGTCTATCTACTGTAGGTCTGATAGCCTTCAATGAACAGTTCAATTTAAAAGGGAAGCCTCTTCCAAAAATATTTAGGACCACACAATTTTAACAGTTAAGCTACTTGGTCATAAATCAAGTTAGATGTTCAGAAAAGAAATTACGTTACAGACCTTGTTAACAGAACAAGCTCACTGAAGGTTTTAATTTATCACACTCTGGCCCATTTTAGTCTGCTATGTATCGAGATACACAGAGGATGTAGAAGGCACACTGTTTAAAAGTCTTACTGTAAGTATTGCAAAAATATAAAGAGGAATACAGAATACTACCAAGAAGGTGAACAAGTGAACATGGATTTTTGACAAAAGAAAAACAAACCCTCAAACTGAAACCCTATTAAATGGGTTGTCCACTACTCTGACAACCTCAATCCGTATGTTTGCTCCCAGTGCATTAACACCTATAATCCCATCTGGTGCATGTGCCGTTCTGGTGGTTGTCACTGGCTCTCCCTGGGATCACATGACATTGTTACGTCACGCGATCCCTGCAGCCGCTTCACTCTTCCCTCCTTAGGACATATCGCATACATCCAGAGAAAGTAAGCTGCTGATCTCGCTTCCTTCAGATGTGTGCGAACTCTCCAAAAGCAGGAAGCGTTAAGCAGCCACTAACTGGCCACAAGGATTGCAGGATGTAACATGCAAGCCCAGGAAGCCAACACTGACACCACTAGAACAGTGCCAGAAACATAGTGTATGAGGGCTCTTTTACTGGGAACAGAGATTGAGAAGGGGTTGTCAGTAGTGAACTATCCCTTTAGTCTTGTATGGATTGACCAAGCTTCCACAGTCACCATTATATTTGTTGGCACCAGTCTTCTCAGAAACACTACAGGTCCCAGCTACTGTATCTTAAATTAGACTAAGTAGTTACCTCCATCCAGAGAACCCAATGGCATACACCGAGGTACAGTAATAGCCCATACAACACCAGGGCTGTGGAGTCCGTCTGTATAAAATGGGCCGACTCCTAAAATATATTTGGTACAGTAGTACAACACAGGATGTGCTGTAAATGCTTTCATAATTTGGAAAGTTCTGAGACGTCCCATAAACGAATGTTCCTGATCTATGGATCTCTGCATTTAGTGGAGATGAATCTGTGCTGCACTTTATGTACCGTACATGCTCAGTAGTCCAGGGCTGTGGAGCCAGAGTCCGGGGGATTGAGGAGTCGGAGGTTTGGCTTACCGACTCCACAGCCCTGTCCAGCATGGCAGGAGCTCTTTACAGGACCATATACAGTAAGTTGTAGGTTACATAGGATACAATTACAACAAATCTCAACTCAAAGAAAGGAGTGGTCAAGGCATGACCCCACCCAAATCTGTCAGACAGATGTGTAATGTAGAGACAACATTTAGCAAAGAGTAATTATAGTACGCTGGTCCATTAGAGCAAAGGCCCTTTTACATTTAGCGATGCACCAGCGATCCAACCAGCGATCCGACCCGGTCAGGATCGCTGGTGCATCGCTAAATGATCGCTAGTGAGCTTTCATACAGAAAGATCTCACAGCGATGCAGCAGCGACGCAGCGCACGATACTCACCTTTCACACACAGCGATCCTGCGTCCTCCCGCCCGCCTCCACGCGTCGCTGGACGTCACAGCAGGAAGTCTCAGCAGGAAGCGCCCGACGAGAAATGGAGCCGGACATTCTCGCGCGATCAGCGATGGACAGCGGGGGAGCCGGTCGCTGGTAAGTATCACACATAGCGATATCGCTAGCAATATCGCTATAACGTCACAAAACCAGTGACGTGCTAGCGATATTGCTTAGTGTAAAACCCCCTTAAGCGTTGAGAAATGCAATGGCATGTGGAGCCACCATCCAGCACCCGGCCTGTAGCTGCATCTCTTCACACCACACAGGAATGTAATCCTGAACAATCCCGTTAAGAACACAACAAAGCAGCTAAAATATGTAAAAGCCATAAACCCACTAACCTCATCATTGTCATTGGTGTAGATGACTTCATTTGCACATGTACCAAACACACAGGCTTGTTGGATGGATGCCACCTCCTGGGGTGATAATAAAGTGAATAACGGCCACTTCCCAAAATCCACCATGTTCTGAGAGGGATTCACCTCAGTTGTAGGTAATCTGAACACCTAAAAAAATAAAACAATTTATACCCAAGTATTGCACTAGATAACTACTAGCATGCACAGACATTTACAGAGCTTCCATACAAGTGAAGGTAAAGCTGTGCCTGAGCTCTCACCTTTCCACTGACTGCTCAGCACAACAGGATCCACACCCAATATACAGTTCTGCCATACCCGGCTTTTATAATATGCCAGGACAACCCCTTTAACATTGCAGCTTGTAGAAAGCTTACCGTAACTTACATGTTAACAGATTCCCAACCAGAGGCCTGCAGTGGTGGAACTGTCAAGCCTGTCAACATTTCGAAATGTTCTCGCTTCACCATGAGAAACATCTGTATGGTTCTCTTGGTGAAGCTGTGAGCACTTCAAAAGGTGTCGAGAATTAACCACTGTTGGACTTCTTACTGGACTGGACTATTACACTGCCATTAATGCAGGTTACCTGAAATTCCAAATTACTTATATGTTGGACCTCAACCTGCAGGCTGGAATTCTGTGATTCCCATAGTGTGGTGTCTTACAAAACCACGAGATGAGCAGTGTCTCCTCTTCACCCAGTTATCTGGATAATACCCTGCTGTGCTTATTGTTCCCAGTGTCATTTCTCAAACATTTCAGATATGTCAGTTTTAGCTATGAAGCCATTTTGCTGCATCTTTCGTATAAGATCAGATAGTGGAAACCTATCCATAGTGACCTGGGAGTTACCACTCCACTGTCCATACGTTAGGACGCTGCACAGAGATGGCATAGCTCTAGCGTGTAGCGACATCACTCCTAGACAAAAGGAAGAAACTTGGCCTGAATAATTATAATATTATATACACACACTTTTAAAAAACACTTTCAAAAAGAACAGCAGAGGTGCATAATGTATGCTCTGTGGGCATGATGACAATGTGCACAAACGGAGTCATCCCCAGCTTATGTACTCCTCTCTGACGCCAAGTGTACTCCTCCTGGCATCAGAGGAGCCCATGTCCAGAAAGCATATTCTGAGCTTCTGGACTCGAGCGCCTCTGTAGCCAGGAAGCGTACACCCAGCGTCAGACTAAGGGCCCCGTCACATAGCGACTCACCAGCGATCCCGACAAGGATGTCAACGTGTCAGGATCGCTGGTGTGTCGCTACATGATCGCTGGTGAGCTGACAAACAGGCAGCTTCACCAGCTATCAGCACCAGCGACAACGAGCGGGCGCGTCGCTGTGTACCTTAGTTACCAGCGTGCTGGTGCAGGGAGCTGGTAACCAAGGTAAACAGCGGGTTCCTAAGCACCGCGCGCCGCTTAGAAACCCGCTGTTTACCTTGGATACGAGCTCGCTGATGTCCCGCCTGCGGGAGACCAAAGACCCAAAAAAAGTCCAGAGCTTTCAAGAATGATCAGCGATACCCAGCAGGGGGGCGGTCGCTGATAGATGTCACACACAGATCTCGTTGGCGAGATCGCTGTTACATCACAAAACGTGTGACTCTGCAGCGATCTCGCTAGCGAGATCTGTGTGTGACGGGGGCTTAACACCCCATCGACTAGGCAAAGCCCTCATTAGCACAGCAAACGAGGACACTATAAAGGCTTTTTTTAAAACTTCGTTTGTACAAAAATTTATACAGGGAATTTACTCAAAGTGAAGGCTGCTGGGACATAACTGGTTCCTTTAAGGGGGAGTGCGAGGAATAGAAGCATGTTACTTCTTCCAGGCAGGAGCAGAAGTTTCTCATCACTGGTGTCTGTGTGCTTGGCTGCAGTCCTATGTAAGCAGTCCCAGTGTAGAAAGAAGTCTATTGCTTTGTGCACATTAGTGTGGTGCGTCTCTATGTGGCCATGGTGTGACCATGCAGCCACTGCAATGGGAGAGAGTGAAGCCCCCTGCACCCCCAGCTATGCCCTACATTCTGCAGCAGGATCCCAGCAATGCACAGTGATCTGCACACAGGACCGACCCAATAACCTCCCTCAGCACCTGCAGTACTACAAGTCTCAGCATTTCCTGCCATCTGACACCGCGCATAGAGACGAGCTCTTGTTACCTTGCTCACCGCGGAGACCGGCTCTGGTGCGGTTGTCTCCTCAGGATAGAGCACATATCTTGCCGGCCGCCAGTGTACACACACCGCGGGCTGGGAGCGCGGCGCTCGCTGGGGCAGCCTACGTCGGCACACGAACACCGGCCGGGGCGCGGCAAATGCCATGTCACGTGGTAGCAGGACTCTACCGCACAGGAGAGGAAAAAAGGAAGCAGGGACGGAGCAGGTTAAATAACGTAAGCTGATTGGCTGTCAAACTCCAGGAAGGCGCTGATTGGTAGCTCTGTTCCCGCCCCTGACAGATAAAAGCATGTATTAGCTGCTGCCGCGAGCTCTGCTCTCAGAGTCAGCTCAGTGTAAAGTTGTGGTGCCTGAGAGTGCGGTCAGGTGCTGGGAATGCCGTCTGTGAAGCCTGGGATGTTTTGGTTGGATGCAGGGCTGCCACTAGGAATCATGGGGCCCCATACTGGTAAAATTTTTGGGGCCCCCTTGAGACTCCACCCAGGCTCCATCCCAGCCCCGCCTCCACCCCTCGAACTGTCCAAAGTCCCACCGCTTTCTCTTGGAAAAACTCCACTTCTCACCAATCACACATTAAGGCCTCTTTCACACATCAGGTTTTCGCCGTCAGGCGCGATCCGGCGCTTTTGACAGAAACCGGATCCGGCGAAATGCAATGCCGGATCCGTTTTCCCCCCATTGACTTGCATTTGCGCCGGATGGCCATGCGTTTCATCCGGTTTTCGCTGGATCCGGCAATGTGTCGCGATCCGGCGTCTGGAAAAAACGTCTACTGTAACGCTTTTTGTCTCCGGCGAAAAAGCCGGATCCGGCGCGTCCGGCTTTTTCACACCATGAAAGCCTATGAGGGCCGCAATGCGCCGGATCCGTTTTTTTTGGTCTGAGCATGCTCAGTAGCTCTGCCCACAGGAGATATATAAAAGCAAGACAATGGGACCCTCAGCCACACCCAACATGCCACCCAAGCCAAGAACCAGGAGCAGGAGAAGGCAGCAGACATCTGCAGCAGCAGCACCATCAGCAACACCCCAAATGGAGCAGCATGCTGAACGGGAGGGGAGTCCAGAAGCAGATGAGAGACGGTAATTATCAAATCCCCCATTCCTCCAAACTAGGGCCATGGAATATCAAGATATTCATTGGCCCTTTGTTTCTCTTTATTCAACAGCCGCCAAAGAGATGCAGCACCAGCAGCACCACCCCAAGTGGAGCAGCATGCTGAACGGGAGGGGAGTCCAGAAGCAGATGAGAGACGGTAATTATCAAATCCCCCATTCCTCCAAACTAGGGCCATGGAATATCAAGATATTCATTGGCCCTTTGTTTCTCTTTATTCAACAGCCGCCAAAGAGATGCAGCAGCAGCAGAAATGGCATCACTGGCAGCAGCAATACCCACAGCCATGGAGTCTGGCCATCAACAGGACAGCACATCTTCTTCTGGGAGCCCTCCCTCGCATCGTCAGCGTTTGACGGTAAGTTTTTATTTCCAAAATCCATCATCTCTGTAATATATGTCTATTCATTGCCTTTTATTTCAAAACAGGATTCACAAGATGAAGAGGAGCTCCCAGAAGAAGAAGGATGGGGTGGACAGACACCTGGAGTGGGCTCACAATTGGTAAGTTTTTTGCATCAAACGCAGAAACACAACATCACACTACACACAACACATAGAAAACAATGTTCTGCAGACCACACACAGCAAACAAATGCCTACATCCAAAGACATAACATTTTTTGTTTTCTTCTCTAGTCTTCCCAATCTGGTGCTCGGCCAAGAGGTCCTCGCAGTGCCTCCCAGGGTCGTCGGCGACAGCAACGCGGCGGTCACCAGCGTGTAAGTATAAATATTTTTGCTTTGTTTTTTTGCACTTTTTATTTCATTTCTTTTGTGGAGGCTAATTATGTTATTTTTGTCTTTTTCTTTAACAGCCTTCACAGCGTGCTCCCGACTCTGACGGTGAGGATGGAGGGATTGATGTGGACCGCCTCATCGATCTCGTCAGAGAAAGGGAGCCGCTCTGGAATATGGCTGACCGCCGCCACGCTGACCTGATCATTACCCGACGACTCTGGGAGGAAATCTGTTCTCTCCTTGTGGGCCGCTGGGAGGACCTCGAAGCTCGGGCCCAGATTAAAGAGCGTAAGTATATACAGTAACGGTTGCTTGATGTAAACCAGTGTTTCCCGAACTCCAGTCCTCGTGGTCCCCACGGATCATGTGTTCAGGATTTCTATTTACTATGGAAATCCTGAAAACATGACCCCTGGGGACCATGAGGACTGGAGTTTGTGAAACACTGATGTTGTATACTAACCACTCCTTTCTCGTTTCAGGGAACAGAATTGTGAATCGGTGGCGGTCTGTGAGGGATCGTTTCAAGAAGGAGTTCAATAGAGATGCGGGCCCCGAGTGGATCTGGAGGACGCAGGAGCAAGTACAAGTACGCACAAGCCCTGTCGTTCCTCCGGGAAACAATGCTCACCAGAAGGTAAATATTACACACCACATGTGAAAAAAATGTTAGATGTAACTTTTTTTTTTTCAGCCAGGGCCATACCATGTCAGTATTTTAATTGTTATTTTTTCTCTTTATTACACAGCACGGTGAGCAGCACTCGGGAGCCTGCACGATTGGACCCTTCTGAGGCGATCCCTGAGGAGACCGGCACCGAGGGACACTTCGACCGCCCCGGTACATCTGCACCTTCCCAGCCTTCCCACACATTGGACCCATCTGTCCCATCCACCAGCACAGGAGCATCGTGGCCACCTACATTACATGAAGCTGCTGGTGAGGAGATCGCTTTCCCTTTACCCCACCCTTCTGCCCCTGCCGCCTCTAGTACACCTGCGGGTACTGGGCGGCAGCGGCAGAGGGGTCAGGAAAAGAGTTATGCGCAAGAGTTATTGCATCTGAATGCATCTTTCCAGAACTGTCTCAAAGTCTTGTCAGAGCAAATCGCCGCAGGCTTTCAGCAGATCAACTCCAGCATTCTGGAGGTGAAGACACTTCTGCAAACCATGCATTCAGAAGCAAGATCTTCGCCAAACCACACCTTTTTCAGGTCTGTTGTGGAGCGCATGGCAACACTATCTCCTACCCAGCAGATGCATGTAATGCATTCGTGCCACGGTGCTCTACAGCAGGTTACCTCCCAACCTCCACCTCCCACCACTGTAGTTCCTCCACCTGCACCCCCTCCAGCCACTTTCCATCCTCCCCCTCCTATTACATACCAGCAACCTCACCAGTACCAGACATCTCCCCACTTCCAGCAACCTGCCCCGTCCCAAACTCCTTCCCCGTCCCAAACTCCTTCCCCGTCCCAAACTCCTTCCCCGTCCCAAACTCCTTCCCCGTCCCAAACTCCTTCCCCATACAACTTTCCATCAACATCATCTGCTCCTACAGTCCCTGCCCAACCCTCCACTCCACCGCCCACCACCTCTTCTGCCTCCCACATGTCCACCCATTCTGTAGCTTTTTCCACACCTTCACCTCTAACTGTTCCTTCCCCACCACGATCCCAGTCCTCTCTCCACACACCCAGTGTCGAAGTGTCCCGCAGCCCCTCCAGCAGTATTTCCACCCCACAGTACACAGATTTGTAATGTTTTTTTGTTGTAATAAAAATGCCCATTGGGTTTAAAACCTTTATTAAAAAAGTTTTTTGCACTTTAAAAACATAAAAAAAAAAAAAATTTAAATAAGTTAAATTCATTTCACAATGGTTGTCTGTCATTTCTTTCTGCGGCGAACTATGTTTTAAAAAAAAGGTTAAATACAGGGTATTTCAAAGGTAAAAAGGTATTCAAAACCAGGTATATAACTGTGGGTAAATTTTAGCTTTTTGCCACAGTTGTGTTCCTGGTTGTGTTTGAAGCAAAGTATTTCACCTAAAAAGTTGTGTTTATTGTTGGTGATTTCCTAACAATGTACACAACTTTTGTTAAAAGGTGAAATACTTTGCATAAAACACAACCAGGTACACACCTGTGGCCTAAAGCTAAAAATAGTAAGACCATGACAAGATAGCCAACTTTGGTTGGCAAAGGTATATACTGTTGGTCCAGAAGGTACACAAGTTTAGGGCACAAATCTTTCACACTCTGTCATCCCAGTGTACTCTGCCTTGAGGTGACATAAAGTATAGTGGAAAATTGTCCCTGACACCGTCACAGAACTTCTAGTGGTAATATTTCCAATGACAACATCCATCTTCGCCAGTAACTTGCTCTTCTCTCCAACCTGCACTTTCTTCTCTACAACCTGTCAAAGAAGGGCTGTAGGAACATGCTATATCTAGTTTTCCAGTAGCCAATCCCGTTCGGAAGGCCACAAGGGTCAATTTTAAAAACCGGATCCGGCGTAATCCGTCGAAAAACGGATAGAAAAACGGATGAACCGGATGAGACGGATCCGGTTTTGTCTGTCAAGAACAAGACGGATCCGGCAGAAAACCGGATCCGGCACTTCAGGTTTTACAAAACATTTGCCGGATCCGGCATTCCGGCACGACGCCGGATCGCGCCTGACGCCGAAAACCTGATGTGTGAAAGTAGCCTAACAGGTCCCATCACCAGATCACACATATAGCCTGCAGCTTTTGTTTTGGCCAAAAGATTTTTTTAAGCCGCCACCATAACAGGGTAAACTCTTTTTGCCGTGCTCTATTCTACTGTAACCTATTAAATATTTAAAATATGTGATACAATTTAGGTTTTTTCTATTTTTCAATTTTTAAAATGACCAATAATATCACATACAAGGGAAAAATACCACCGCACATGTCCAGACCACATAGTGACCTATAATACCACACACAAGGAGCAAATACCGCCAGACCATGACCAGACCACATATTACCACCACAGTGACCGAATAATATCACATACAAGGAACAGCACCTCACCATGACCAGACCACATATTACCACCACAGTGACTGAATACTACAATACTGAACAGTAATAAAAAAAACACGATACTATCACCATAAGTGCCATTATACACAGGAGATCTGTACTTAGTATGCAGTGTCTGTGTACAGGTAATACAGTGATCAATGACATTATACACAAGGCCTCTATACAGTGTATAGTGTCGGTGTATAGGTGACACACTAACTCACCAGTGACGTCTCTAGGTGAAGTCCTTCATCTTTGCTTTTCATCTTTCATCCAGCACAGACCGCCATCACGTCTTCCAGCCAGGGCTCGTCTCCACAGGAAATAACAGTTACCTAGAGCTCCGCTTGCAGAACATATTACTTAATTTTCCCAACCTCTACATTACATCACATGAAGAAAAAAAGGCAACATAGTGTCACTCTACACAGTAACAGGACCGCCCTCCCCCCATTTAAAACAGTATACTCAAAAAATAAAATAAATACATCACTGCAGTAATAATATCCCTTAATTAGACCCTGTGGTAATAATATCCCCCATTCAGCCATCCGTTCTCCCATCCCGCCCTCATAAGTATCCATTCTGCCCCATATGATCTCCCCATCTTGCCCCATCTGTCTTCACCGTATCCATCCTGCCCCATGATCCTGCACGATCTATCTCCAATCCTGCCCCCAGTGTCTCCAGTCATGCCCCCATGTCTTTGATCCTGCCCCCTGGGTCTCCAATCATGTCCCATATCTCCAATCATGCCCCGTATCTCATTCTGCCCCATCCTGTGTCTCACTGTCACATTCTGCCCCCGTGCCTCACATTCTGCCCCTTCCTGTGTCTCACTGTCACATTCTGTCCCCGTGTCCGTTCAGCCCCCTCCTGTGTCTCACTGTCACATTCTGTCCCCGTGCCTCACATTCTGCCCCTTCCTGTGTCTCACTGTCACATTCTGCCCCCGTGTCCATTCAGCCCCCTCCTGTGTCTCTCTGTCACATTCTGCCCCTATTGTGTCCAGCATTCTGCCCCATCGTGTCCAGCATTCTGCCCCATCATCTCCAGCATTCTGCCCCATCGTGCCCAGCAATCTGCCCCATCGTGCCCAGCATTCTGCCCCCATCATGACCAGCATTCTGCCCCCATCATGACCAGCAATCTGCCCCATCGTGTCCAGCATTCTGCCCCCATCGTGTCCAGCATTCTGCCCCCATCGTGTCCAGCATTCTGCCCCCATCGTGTCCAGCAATCTTCCCCATCATATCTAGCAATCTGAACCATTGTGTCCAGCAATCTGCCCCATCGTGTCCAGCAATCTGTCCCATCGTGTCCAGCAATCTGTCCCATCGTGTCCAGCATTCTTCTCCATCGTGCCCAGCATTCTGCCCCTATCATGACCAGCAATCTGCCCCATCATGTCAAGCAATCTGCCCCATCGTGCCCAGCATTCTGCCCCATCGTGACCAGCATTCTGCCCCCATCATGACCAGCATTCTGCCCCCATCATGACCAGCATTCTGCCCCCATCATGACCAGCATTCTGCCCCCATCATGACCAGCATTCTGCCCCATCGTGCCCAGCATTCTGCCCCATGTCCAGCAATCTGCCTCAGTGTTCATCATTCTGCCCCATGTCCAGCAATCTGCCCCATCATGTCCAGAAATCTTCCGCCATCGTGTCCAGCAATCTGCCCCATTGTGCCCAGCATTCTGCCCCTATCATGACCAGCAATCTGCCCCATCATGTCCAACAATCTGCCCCATCGTGCCCAGCATTCTGCCCCATCGTGCCCAGCATTCTGCCCCTATCATGACTAGAAATCTGCCCCATCGTGTCAAGCAATCTGCCCCATCGTGCCCAGCATTCTGCCCCCATCATGACCAGCATTCTGCCCCCATCATGACCAGCAATCTGCCCCATCGTGTCCAGCATTCTGCCCCCATCGTGTCCAGCATTCTGCCCCCATCGTGTCCAGCATTCTGCCCCCATCGTGTCCAGCAATCTTCCCCATCATATCTAGCAATCTGAACCATTGTGTCCAGCAATCTGCCCCATCGTGTCCAGCAATCTGTCCCATCGTGTCCAGCAATCTGTCCCATCGTGTCCAGCATTCTTCTCCATCGTGCCCAGCATTCTGCCCCTATCATGACCAGCAATCTGCCCCATCATGTCAAGCAATCTGCCCCATCGTGCCCAGCATTCTGCCCCATCGTGACCAGCATTCTGCCCCCATCATGACCAGCATTCTGCCCCCATCATGACCAGCATTCTGCCCCCATCATGACCAGCATTCTGCCCCCATCATGACCAGCATTCTGCCCCATCGTGCCCAGCATTCTGCCCCATGTCCAGCAATCTGCCTCAGTGTTCATCATTCTGCCCCATGTCCAGCAATCTGCCCCATCATGTCCAGAAATCTTCCGCCATCGTGTCCAGCAATCTGCCCCATTGTGCCCAGCATTCTGCCCCTATCATGACCAGCAATCTGCCCCATCATGTCCAACAATCTGCCCCATCGTGCCCAGCATTCTGCCCCATCGTGCCCAGCATTCTGCCCCTATCATGACTAGAAATCTGCCCCATCGTGTCAAGCAATCTGCCCCATCGTGCCCAGCATTCTGCCCCCATCAAGACCAGCAATCTGCCCCATCGTGTCCAGCAATCTGCCCCATCATGCCCAGCAATCTGCCCCAGTGTTCATCATTCTGCCCCATGTCCAGCAATCTGCCCCAGCGTTCAGCATTTTGCCCATGTCCAGCATTCTTCCCCCATGTCTCTGTATCCCCCGGGCCCCCCAGATTGCCGCTCTTAAAAATTTTAAAAAATTTAAAAAAGTTCTTCTTACCTGGCCGCGGTCCAGCGGCGGGTGACGCTCGCGCTCCCTCCACACTGCAGCGCATCCCAGTCGGCGACTGACAGTGACGTCAGACGCCGGCGAGGTGCGCGCTGTGGCTGACGTCAGCTGCCAGCCTCCTATTAGCTGGCGGCTGTTAACTATTGACGTGTGGGCCGGCGGGCCCGCATTGTCAATAGCGTTTAGCTGCGGCAGCTCCGATGGCCCGGTATACCTACCGGTAGGGGCCCGGTGACCAGAGGAGACCGGGCCCGATGCGGGCCCCCTCTGCCCACCAGGCCCCATACGCCAGTCAGGGCAGTAATGCCCTGATGGCGGCCCTGGTTGGATGAAGTGGTTATGTCTCTATAGAGTGAGGGATAACCTGTGCCAAGGTCAGGCAGAGACAGAATCAGGCCTCTGTGCAATAAGGGTGTGTGCACGATGCGGATTTTGCTGCGGTTTTGGCCGCTGCAGACCCGCAGCAGTTTTTGCTGCGGTGTACAGTACCATGATTCCCTATGGGAATCAAAAACCGCAATGCAGACGGTGCGGAATTTTCTGCGATTTTCAATCCGCAGAAAAAATTGACATGTCAATTCTGCGGATTCTGCTGCGGTTTGCCATCTCCTCCACTGAGGAGATGAAAAACCGCAGAGAAATTCTGCGGTTTCACCTGCAGATTAATCCGCAGCGTGTGCACACAGCTCTCTGCTCTGCATTTTCCTGCAAACCCATAGGGCATGAATGGAGAGGAGACCAGCGTGTGCACTAGTGATTAGTAGGGGTTATAGAGGTGCTGCGGGTGGACCCCCACTGATACAGAACTTGCCACCTACCATGTGGATAGGTGACTGCTACCAACTGGAAAAAAAGCATCAACAGCCTCAGACCAAGAGGAAAAGTCAGTACCCTTCTTGGTCTCATCAGTAAGAGGTTTGACTATGACTGAGAAGGTCTTAATGAACTTACAATAATAGCAGAACCTAAGAACCTCTATAAATCTCTAACATTAGTAGTTTGTACCCAATCAAGGATGGCCTGTACCTTCACGGAATCCATCTCCAAATCTTTAGCAGGAACCAAATGACCCAAAAACTGAATCTGCTGCACCTCAAATTGACACTTCTCTAGTTTGCCCGAGGATGCACATCTAGTTGAAGTTTGCACTGGTGTCAGTGGGTCCGTCACCCACATAGGTGTGGTCACAACCTCTGTGTTCCTTACACCCCTGCTGTTATGGAGATCTGTGGCCCATAGAGCTTAAGAGCTCATTTACTTATTAAGGAAAAAGTGAATTTCTCAGGAATAAAATATCAGATTGCAGATATCAAGGTATCAGCCTACTGAAAGATGCCAATTTTATTTGCCTAGGCAGTAGCTGCCTTGCACTGGTCACTAAAGGTGAGTTTGCTTCCCACCAGTACACCCAAGTCTTCTTCAGTGGCAGTTCTACCTAGGATTTTGCTGTACATTTTGTTTGGTATCATAAAAATATTGAAATTGCACTTTGTATGCCCTCTACAAGGTCCCTTATAAATGTATTAAAAAGATGGCCCAATACTAACCCCTGGTACCCCACTGTTAAAGGGAGCCTGTCAGATCATTGTAGCATATAAAGTGTCCCCAGAACATTGTTAGTGAAGCAATGTGCATCACTAACTCTTTTTTCCATTAAAATCGCCACTGTAATCCTTATCAAAAAGCACATTATATCGTTATCTTACCTGCTCATTTAGGCATAGGAGTGTGCTTCATTGCGTTCAGTCAAGGTTGTCCCCACCCACGCAATTTGAATGATGTCCTATGTTTTTTTTCCATTATGTGTATATAATATTATGTAAAATAGGGGGCAGGTCAGTGAGGGATCAGTGACCTGTCAGATGCCTTACTGGTGATTAGTTAATCAGAGCACCAGATGAAGCTTTCCCCCCCCACAGGCTGCCCCGAAGCACGGGAATATCATTAACTCAAAACTGAAAATAAAGATTAAACAACAACCACAAGATGGATTTCATCAACCAAGGTATCATTTTATCAGTATGATGGCACCAACCTGACACTGTAGGTTACTGAGCACAATCCTGCTGACGGGTTCCTTCTAAGGCCTTAACAAGAGTGGCCTGAGCTATCGCCAATCACTGATGTTAGCTGTATAAAAATGCCAGCATCTGCCCATTATGAAGCTCTTGTGCCTGCTCCACACATGCTGACTTCACTACATGCACTGATAATCATGGAGTGTTAAGAGATTTAAGGTATTTTTCGGATTATAAAACACACCCCAAATTTTGAGGAGAAAAATAGTAAAAAAAAAAAAAAATTTTTAATAAAATGATGGTGCTTATAATCCATGCGTTCTATTGCTTACCGGGGTGGTGGCTGCAGTGAAGCGGGAGTCCCAGGGTCGCTGCTGGAGGAGGCAGGAGTGGGGTGATGCTGCAGGTCACAGGCTGGGATGAGGGGGTGCTCCGATGTGCGGCGCGCTGCTGCCGGGAGTCTTCGATGGTGCCCGGCTCTGCCGACATTTTGTGACAGGCCAGAGCCCCGGCAGTTCAACGGTTTCCTGTGCGGTGGACTATGGGGGCGGTGCATGTGCAGATGGAGATCTCGGCACCAAGATCATAAACTGGCCACAACCAGGTGCTTCCCGCAAGATTTCAGGCAGAAGTGAAAAGAATTATCAGAAGAGTTGTCCAAGAGCCAATGATCACCTGTGGAGATCTATGGAAAAACTTGGAATTAGCAGGTACAATTGTTTAAAAGAAAACTATAAGTAATGCACTCCACCTCCATGACCTGTATACAAGCTCACCACACAAGCCTCCATTGCTTAGCAAAAAGCATGTTCAAGGACGTTTAAAGTTTTCTCATCAACATTTAGACAGGCTTCTAAAATACTGGGAGAATATAGTCTGTTCAGATGAGACCAAAATTGATCTCTTTGGATACCATAATGCACACCATGTTTGGAGGCCAAAAAGGCACTGCATATCATAACAGTGACGTTTAGAGGAGGGGAACATCATGGTGTGGGGCTGTTTTCTCCATGCGGCACTGGAAAACTTCATATAATTGAAGGAAGGATGAATGGACAAATGTTTTCCGAGACATTCTTGATGAAAATCTGCTACCATCTACCAGGATGATGATGAATCAAGAGTGGATATTTCAGCTAGTCAATGATCCCAAACACACAGCCAAGGAAACTTTCAATTGGCTTCAGAGAAAGAAACTAAAGCTGCTAGAATGGCCCAGCCAATCACCTGACCTGAATTAAATAGGAAATTCATGGAAGGATCTAAAGCTCAGAATTCATAGAAGGAGCCCATGGAACATTCAGGATTTGAAAAGTGTTTGCTTGGAAGAATGGGCCAAAATCACACCTGAGCAATGCATGCAACTAGTTTCTCCATATAGGAGGCGTCTTGAAGCTCATCACCAACAAAGGCTTATGTACGAAGTATTTCATATTTTTCAGTTATCGTGTTCAATACTTTTTCCCTGTGTCATTTTTCATTATTACACATAACTTAATTTATGGACAGCTATGGTTTGATTTCTTTGCTTGTGTAATTTGGATGGGTTGTTACCGACATCTGGTGAGTATTTCATGTCAAAAGCAGCACCATTGTCATGGTATGCCTAGGTTACTTTAGGCAAAAACCCTGGGACCCCTGCGAAGTCCCTCAGACTAGGGGAACCCTGTCTGTCCCTCTACCCAGGGTTTACACTGAAGGTGTGCCTGCCTGAGCCTCCACCCTGTCCCTGTCTCCTGTCCAGCCCTAAGCTGAACCCACCTCCCTCCACCCAGTGAGGGGACCTGACACCAGACCCCACAAATACGTATGGACAGGGGTAAAAGAAACACCACACAGTTAATACACAAGGGAATACAATAATGTGCAAGGGCAACCAAATATATATATATAACAGATTGGAGAAAGAACCACTGAGGGATATACTGCACCAGATATCAGACGCTCCAACACCACCACTGCTGACCGGTATTGCTAGCACTAGGCTAAAGCTATAGTCGGCGACGCCCATAGTCAGGACGAACTATTTAAAGACCAAGGGCGTGGCCCAGCCCTCAGCCAGCATGACAACCTGGTTAACCCTATCCCGACTGGAACAGAATACCCAACAGGGTATTACCGCTGTCTGCCGGACACCCTGGTGTGAACAGTGTCCGACATGACAGTACCCCGCCTTCTACGAGGGACCTCCGGAACCTCACCATGTCGAGGACCTGGCTTGTCCGGATGGCGACGATGGAACATAGTAACCAGTCGATCAGCATGAATGTCAGAGGCCGGCACCCATGTCCTCTCCTCAGGACCATAGCCACGCCAGTGGACCAGGTACTGTAGAGTGCGATGCACAACCCTACAGTCCACCACTTTGGACACCTCAAATTCCAACGAGCCATCCACCAAGACGGGAGGTGGTGGCCCGGGGGAACCATCCACCAAACCCACGACCTTCTTTAGCAATGCTTTGTGAAATACATTATGAATCTTATACACAGCCGGCAACTCCAAACGAAATGCCACGGGGTTGATCACTGCGGAGATTCTAAATGGGCCAATGAACCTGGGACCCAACTTAAGTGATGGTATCTTGAGCTTAATGTTCCTAGTAGATAACCACACCCAATCACCCACACACAGGTCCGGACCTGGCACACGTCTGCAGTCAGCCACCCGTTTGTACCTGGAACCCACCTTCAACAAGCGCTGCTTGACTCTCCTCCAAACAGACGACAATTGAGCTCCCAACTGGTCCTCCTCAGGGACGCCAACTGAGCACCCCTGATGCAAGGTGCAAAATTGAGGATGTTGACCATACACACAAAAAAAAAGGAGATTCCCCAGACGATTCCTGGCAATGGTTGTTTATTGCGAATTCTGCCAGAGGAAGAAACGCTGACCACTCTTCCTGATTGTCGGAAATAAAGCAGCGCAAGTATTGCTCCAGGTTTTGGTTCATCCGCTCAGTCTGTCCATTCGACTGAGGGTGGAAAGCCGATGAATGAGATAATTTGATTCCAAGGCGAGAACAAAAAGCTCTCCAAAACTTTGCCACAAACTGCGTACCTTGATCAGACACAATGTCAGACGGGACACCATGAAGTCTGACCACCTCGCGAATAAATATCTGAGCAAGAGTCTTAGCATTGGGCAAAGACGGTAAAGCAACGAAATGTGACATTTTGGAGAACCTATCAACAATTACCAAAATGACCGAGTTCCCTGCCGAGGCGGGCAAGTCAGTAATAAAATCCATGGAAATCTCAGTCCATGGCTTACTGGGCACCCCGAGAGGCTGCAAGCTACCAGCGGGACAGGAACGAGGAGTCTTGGCCCGTGCGCACGTGGTACAGGCAGCCACATATGAGGCCACATCCTGCCGGATTTTAGGCCACCAAAAACGACGCGATACCAGTTCCAGAGTGCTCTTTACCCCTGGATGACCTGCCAGTACCGTGTCGTGATGTTCGCCAGCCCAACACTCTAGAGCGTAGATGTAGCGGCACAAAAGATTTATTAGCAGGCAACCCCGGCGGTACCACCTCCTGAGCCTCCGCAATCTCTGCCTCAATCTCTGTCGTGATGGCAGATACCACCACACCCTTTTGGAGAATAGGCACCGGCTCTTCACATAACTCTCCACCAGGAAAACACCTGGATAAAGCGTCTGCCTTAACATTCTTCGACCCAGGTCGATAGGTAACAATGAAGTTAAACCGGGTGAAGAATAATGCCCAGCGAGCCTGTCTGGAGGACAGGCGCTTAGCAGATTCTAAATAAAGCAAATTCTTATGGTCGGTTATCACAGTAATCTGATGAACAGCCCCCTCCAAGAAGTGTCGCCACTCCTCAAATGCCAATTTGATGGCCAATAATTCCCTGTTGCCAATATCATAATTACGCTCCGCAGGCGACAGCTTCTTGGAGAAGAAGGCACACGGATGCAACTTGGCCCAAGATGGGCCCTGAGACAGTACAGCCCCCACTCCAACCTCCGACGCATCCACCTCCACGACAAACGGTAAGGAGACATCGGGCTGCACCAGAATGGGCGCTGAGGCAAAACTATTCTTGAGGAATTCAAACGCCTGTACAGCAGGCTCAGACCAGTCAGAAAAGTCGGTACCCTTCTTAGTCATGTCAGTCAGTGGTTTGGCAATCATAGAGAAGTTCTTAATAAATTTCCTATAGTAATTGGAGAAGCAAAGAAATCGCTGAAGCGCCTTAAGATTATCAGGCCGATCCCAATGTAGTACCGCCTGCACCTTTGCGGTGTCCATCTTAAAACCTGAGGCGGAGATTATATAACCCAAGAACGGTAGCTCCTGTATGAAAAACACACATTTTTCAAGCTTGACATAGAGCCTGTTCTCTCTGAGCAACTGCAGAACCTGTCTAACATGCTCTATATGTGTATCATGGTCGCGAGAGAAAATGAGAATGTCGTCAAGATAAATTATAACGAACCTCCCCAACAGCTGAGAGAAGACATCATTGATGAAGTGTTGAAAGACCGCCGGTGCCATAGTCAACCCAAACGGCATTACCAAACTCTCAAAGTGACCCTCAGGGGTATTGAACGCCGTCTTTCACTCATCCCCCTGACGGACTCTTATAAGATTGTACGCCCCCCTGAGGTCCAGTTTGGAGAACCACCTGGCACCAACCACTTGGTTGAATAAATCGGGTATAAGTGGCATAGGGTAAGGATCACGGACCGTAATCTGGTTGAGTTCTCTGAAATCCAGACACGGGCGTAAACCGCCATCCTTCTTTTTAACAAAGAAGAAGCCAGCAGCCAGAGGAGAAGAGGAAGGTCTAATATGACCCTTGCTCAGGCTATCCGCAATGTATTCCTTGAGAGCTAGCCTCTCGGGACCTGAGATATTAAACATTCTAGCTTTAGGTAACTTGGCCCCTGGTTTCAACCTAATAGCACAGTCATAGGGGTGATGCGGTGGTAGTTCTGAACAACCCTTCTCAGAAAATACATCCGCATAGTCCAACAACGGCTCCGGGATACTGGGGGTCAAAGCGGAAATACATGTAGCCAGGCACCTCTCCTGACACTCCCTGCTCCACTGAATTATGTCCTGGGTCTTCCAATCAATAACAGGATTATGCATTGACAACCATGGAAAGCCCAGAACCATCTGAGCCGGTAAGTTACTAAGCACCTTACAAGTTACCCGCTCTGAGTGTAATACTCCGATGTGGAGTTGTATATCCAACACACACTCTGTGATCTCCCCTTGAGACAACGGGGAAGCATTGATGGTAACCACCCGGATGGGGTTCGGCAATTTCTCCACCGGAAATCCCGCTGTATGCGCGAACCTCTCATCAATGAGATTGGCAGCTGAGCCACTATCAATAAATACTGTAATAGAGAGCATTTGCCCCCCAAGTACCACGCTAGCAGGGAGCATACACTGGGAAACCATGACGGAGGATACACAAAGGCTCAGACTAGACTCCTCCAAACCCTCTGAGCCTATCAGTTTTCCGCCGGCGCGCCCTTCTTAGGTACCAGGGGGCAAGCGTTAATAAAATGTCCTCCTTTGCCACAAAAAAAACAGAGCCCCTGCCTTCTGTGCCAAGGACGTTTAGGCTTGTTACTCGGTGACTGTGCTATACCAGCGATCTGCATGGGTTCCACGGATTCATCCGCGGCAACCTCACCGACCACTCCCCCACCTCCCGGAGGCAACAAAACCAGCGCCCCCTGACGGAGACGGCGGTCTATGCGTACTACAAGTGCCATCGCAGCCTCCAGAGAGGCGGGAGTCTCGTACATTAGGAGAGTCTGTTTAACCCTTCCAGAAACCCCATGCAAAAATTGACTTCTAAGCGCAGGGTCATTCCACTGCGTGTCCACCGCCCAGCGCCGGAATTCCGTGCAGTAATCCTCAGCTGGTCGATCACCCTGTAGCAGTGAGCGTATCTTAGACTCTGCTAAGTTTAATCTATCCGGATCGTCATAGATCAAACCCAGAGCAGAGAAAAAAAAATCTACAGATTCAAATGCCGGTGAGTCTGAAGGGAGTGAAAAGGCCCAAGCCTGTGGATCACCACTCAGCAAAGAAATCACCAAGCCCACGCGTTGAGCCTCATTACCTGAGGAATGTGGACGCATACGGAAATACAATTTGCATGATTCACGAAACACCGTGAACTTACCACGATCACCAGCAAATCGTTCAGGAAGGGGAAACTTGGGCTCAGCTGCCCTGGCTGCAGCCTCAGCAGGTACTGCAGGAGCTGACAGGCCTTGTTGCTGGACCGCCCCCCTGAGTTCAGTGACCTGTATGGATAGAGCCTCCAGCTGCTTGGTTAGGGAAAGTATAGGATCCATAGTAAGTAACCCCTATATTCCCTATCTATACCTTCTTTTTTTTTCTCTCACTTTATTATTTGGGCCGACTATAATGTCATGGTATGCCTAGGTTACTTTTGGCAAAAACCCTGGGACCCCTGCGAAGTCCCTCAGACTAGGGGAACCCTGTCTGTCCCTCTACCCAGGGTTTACACTGAAGGTGTGCCTGCCTGAGCCTCCACCCTGTCCCTGTCTCCTGTCCAGCCCTAAGCTGAACCCACCTCCCTCCACCCAGTGAGGGGACCAGACACCAGACCCCACAAATACGTATGGACAGGGGTAAAAGAAACACCACACAGTTAATACACAAGGGAATACAATAATGTGCAAGGGCAACCAAATATATATATAACAGAGTGGAGAAAGAACCACTGAGGGATATACTGCACCAGATATCAGACGCTCCAACACCACCACTGCTGACCGGTATTGCTAGCACTAGGCTAAAGCTATAGTCGGCGACGCCCATAGTCAGGACGAACTATTTAAAGACCAAGGGCGTGGCCCAGCCCTCAGCCAGCATGACAACCTGGTTAACCCTATCCCGACTGGAACAGAATACCCAACAGGGTATTACCGCTGTCTGCCGGACACCCTGGTGTGAACAGTGTCCGACATGACAACCATGGAATTAATGGTGTTATATACTGTAAATAATAAGCACCTTTAGAAAAACATTTACCGTATTTTCTGGCGTATAAGACAACTTTTTAACCCCTGAAAATCTTTTCAAAAGTTGGGGGTCGTCTTATACGGCATGAGCGGAGCTCTGCGGTTGCCCCATATGGTGCAGGGAGCAGTCCCGATGACGAGGTGCCTCACTGGGAAGGTGTAATTGAATCAAGCCCACCCTTGTATCCTATTACCTCCTTTTACCCGTCCGGCTCGCCCTTCTCTGCCTCTCAAGTCTCCGGAGGATGGAAATGAAGCCGCTCCTTCTCTTTCACCCGTCTGGCCTGCCCTTCTCTGCCTTTCAAACCTCGCAGGGATGGAAGTGAAGCGGCGAAGGCTTAGCTTAGCTTAGCGGCGGCCGTAAACGCTAATGTGAAACTATCCATACCAAGAGAAAAAAAAAGAGCCAAAGTGTCTTAAGGAAAATATAAAATTTTATTTCATAAAAAATTCATAATATTTTATTATAAATACATAGATACCAGTTAGAGTTCAGAGAAGGAGACTAACCCCAAAATACCACCGTGCCTCTCACGTATGTAACAAACCTGATATTTAATCAATATTAGTAAGGTAAGCTAAAACAGGTCAGGCCAGATGGTGTTAAGTACACAAAAATCAGAGAAAGGATAGCGCTGAACACACCAAGCGTTCACTAGAATAAAGCGCTCAGTAAACCGTAAATCAATAAAGTGAACTAAAGCAAGTCAGACCAGACAGTATTAAGTGCAATAGGATCACAGTAGAGGTAGCGCTGGACGCACTCAGCGTTCACTACAATCAAGCACTCAGTGAGCCATAGAGCAGACTGTCAAGCTTACCAGAGAGGGACAGCAGGCACCGAAGGGAAGGTGTGAAGCTCCCCGACGCGCGTTTCGCGGCCAAGCAGGGCCGCTTTCTCAAGGGGAAGTGACGGAGGATCCGAACAGGACCTTCAAGTAACCCCATGACCTAGGTCACATGATTATATGTGACCAATGGCGGTGAACCAAACGGCGCATGCGCAATGTGCCGAAGGCGCCTCTGCATGCATCAGAGGCGTCACTTGCACGGAATCTACCACAGGGATTAACCCTGTGTGAGGTACCCACAACGTAGAGACACCCCAACACAGACAGAGCCCTGACGGAAACACTGCCATGCGCACCGTCACCATCATATAATTGGGACATAGAATGGGAAATGATATATAAGGAAAGGAAGAAGGAGGGAAATATGCTCAGGCTTACATTAGCTGCGGTCATCAGACATAAATAGTATCAATACATTACAAAATATCAGCAATACAAATGCAATGCAATTTAAATAATGTAAAACAGTCACAGACAATAAGAGCTAGTGCAAATATGACAATAATCCCACAAAAGATCATAAATGGAATGTCTGTATCCTCCGCATAGAAAGATCCAAAATCCTTTATATTCAGATGGTTAATTCAGAGTCCCACCAGGGCTAAATGAATGGAAATGTGGGGACATCAAGATAATCACTGGTAATGGAAAAAACAATAAAATAAAAACAAGTTAAAAACATAGGATTAAAAAAAAACACACATTCACACACCCTCGGAATCGGGGATAGATTAGTGTGGGTGGGAAAAAAACGGGGAATACAGAGGACGCCGCAAGGATTGAGGGAAGCTGATTTTTACAGAAATGGGGCAAAACTTAAAGATTCATTCAAACCATTAGGTGCAACCGTGTCGAGCAATACAATCCACCTGGCTTCCGTTTGGGCGAGAAGTTTTTAATTATCTCCACCTCTGATCCCAAGGTGGAGGGCCTCAATGCCTCTGACACTTAATAGCTTGGCATCGCAATTGTGATGGACCCTAAAGTGCCGAGGAATCGCCTTCAATTCTCTCTCATCCGTCACTGTCCTTGCTGCGCCAATATCCCGCACATGCTCCCGAACCCTAACCCGGAGCTCCCTAGTAGTGAGACCAACGTAGATATTGGGGCACGGACAGATGGCATAATATATAACATTAGTAGTCCCACAAGAAATACGTTGTCTGATAGAAAAGTCTCTGGAGCCATCTGCAGAGGAGAACATAGAGCAGCGCAGGACATGGCGCAAGCCACGCAGTGACCACATGGAAAACAGCCGACCTGTGGGGTGTACGTACCCAAAAAGGTATTAGGAGCTTGAGTGTAATGGCTTTTTAATAGGAGATCTCCAAGATTTTTAGATCTCCTAGATGTCATACTGGGAAAGGTACCTAAAACAGACCCCAGGGTCGGGTCAGATTCCAAGATTGGCCAGTGTTTTTTGAGGACGGTGCGTTTATTTTCCCACTCATGGTTGAAGGTGGAGATAAACCTTATAGGGCCCTCAAAATCTACCCTGGTATTTCTTTTTGTGGGATTCAAAAGATGATTACGAGGAGTTTTTCTTGCTCGGTTGTACCCAGTTTTCACACATCTGCGGCTATATCCGCGTGTGTGAAATCGATCTTTAAGATCCGAGGCCTGTGCCTCGAATCTGGTGTCTGTGGAGCAGATTCGTCTCATCCTTAGGAACTGTCCAACCGGGACAGCCCTAATGGTGGCCGGATCATGTGCTGAGGACGCGTGTAACAATGAATTGACTGATGTTGGTTTCCTGAAGACATCCGTCTGGATACGTCGATCAAGGTCGACCTCCAGACGGATGTCCAGGAAATCAATTGTAGAGTTGTTAAAAGTATACGTAAGTCGTATGTTAAATTTGTTGTCATTAAGCGTCTTCATGAAATCATCGAGCCGGTGCGGCCCCCCCATCCCACAACAACAATATGTCATAAATATAGCGATACCAGCACAGAACATGGGAGGCGGCCTGTGGGCACCGTCGCCAAAAATGAATCTCTCCCAGGCGCCCAGAAAGAGATTAGCGTACGAGGGCGCACAGGCCGCGCCAATGGCCGTGCCGCGCCTCTGTAAGTAGAAAACATCCTTGAAGACAAGTTGTGGTGTGGGTGAGGATATAGCGCACCAGCTCAATGATCAGCTCACACAGAGGGCTGTCCAGGTCGGAGGCCCCCAGGAAGAGACGAACCGCATCCACACCCTAGGAATGATCGATGCAAGTATATAAACTGGTCACAACCTCTGTGTTCCTTACACCCCTGCTGTTATGGAGATCTGTGGCCCATAGATCTTAAGAGCTCATTTACTTATTAACCCCTTCACTACCAAGGGTGGTTTGCACGTTAACTCCCGGGCTAATTTTTACAATTCTGACCACTGTACCTTTATGAGGTCATAACTCTGGAACGCTTCCATGGATCCCGGTGATTCTGACATTGTTTTCTCGTGACATATTGTACTTCATGTTAGTGGTAAAATTGCATTCAAATAACTTGTGTTTATTTGTGAAAAAAACGGAAATTTGGCGAAAATTTTGAAAATTTTGCAATTTTCCAACTTTGAATTTTTATGCCCTTAAATCACAGCGATACGGCACACAAAAAACTTAATACATAACATTTCCCACATGTTTACTTTACATCAGCACAATTTTGGAACCAAAATTTTTTTTTGTTAGGAAGTTATAAGGGTTAAAAATTGACCAGCGATTTCTCATTTTTGCAACACCATTTTATTTTTAGTGACCACATCACATTTGAAGCCACTTTGAGGGGTCTATATGATAGAAAATACCCAAACTGACACCATTCTAAAAACTGCACCCCTTAAGGTGCTTAAAACCACATTCAAGAAGTTTATTAACCCTTTAGGTGCATCACAGGAATTTTTTGAATATTAAAAATAAAATGAACATTTAACTTTTTTTCACAAAAAAAATACTTCAGGTTCAATTTTCTTTATTTTACCAAGGGTAACAGGAGAAATTGGACTGCAAAAGTTATTGTGCAATTTATCCTGAGTACGCTGATACCTGATATGTGGGGGGGAACCACTGTTTCGGCGCATGGCAGACCTCAGTAGGGAAGGAGCGCCGTTTGACTTTTTCAATGCAAAATTGGCTGGAATTCAGTTCGGACGCCATGTCGCGTTTGGAGAGCCCCTGATGTACCTAAACAGTGGAAACCCCCCCAATTGACCCCATTTTGGAAACTAGACCCCCCAAGGAACTTATCTAGATATGTGGTGAGAACTTTGAACCCACAAGGGCTTCACAGAAGTTTATAACGTACAGCGGTACAATTAAAAAATCATATTTTTTTTCCACAAAAATGATCTTTTCACCCCCAATTTTTATTTTTCCAAGGGTAACAGGACCCTAAAAGTTATTGTGCAATTTGTCCTGAGTACGCTGATACCCCATATGTGGGTGTAAATGACTATTTGGGCGCATAGCAGAGCTCGGAAGGGAAGCAGCGCCATTTGACGTTTTTGGCTAGAATTGAGATCGGACACCATGTCGCGATTGGAAAACCCCTGATGTACCAAAACAGTGGAAACCCCCCACAAATGACACCATTTTGGAATCTAGACCCCCCAAGGAACTTATCTAGATGTGTGGTGAGAACTTTGAACCCCCAAGGGCTTCACAGAAGTTTATAACGTACAGCAGTACAATTAAAAAATCATATTTTTTCCACAAAAATGATCTTTTCACCCTCAATTCTTATTTTTCCAAAAGTAACAGGACCCTAAAAGATATTGTGCAATTTGTCCTGAGTACGCTGATACCCCACATGTGGGGGTAAACCACTATTTGGGCGCATGGCAGAGCTCGGAAGGGAAGCAGCGCCATTTGACGTTTTTGGCTGGAATTGAGATCGGACACCATGTCGCGTTAGGAAAGCCCCTGATGTACCAAAACAGTAGAAACCCCCCACAAATGACACGATTTTGGAAACTAGACCCCCCAAGGAACTTATCTACATGTGTGGTGAGCACTTTGAACCCCCCAGTGCTTCACTGAAGTTTATAACGTCCGGGCGTGAAAATAAAAAAATCGTATTTTTTCCACAAACATCATCTTTTAGTCCCCATTTTTTTATTTTCCCAAGGGTAACAGGAGAAATTGGACCCCAAAAGTTGTTGTCCAATTTGTCCTGAGTACACTGACACCCCATATGTGGGAGAAAACTACTGTATGGGGACACGTCGGGGCTCGGAAGGGAAGTAGTGACGTTTTGGAATGCAGACTTTGATGGAATGGTCTGTGGGTGTCATGTCGCCTTTGGAGAGCCCCTAATGTACCTAAACAGTGGAAACCACCCCCCAAATGATCCCATTTTGGAAACTAGACCCCCTGAGGAACTTATCTAGATGTGTGGTGAGCACTTTGAACCCCCAAGGGCTTCACAGAAGTTTATAATGCCCAGGCATGAAAATAAAAAAATTGAATTTTTTCCACAAACATGATCAATTAGTCTCCAATTTTTTTATTTTCCCAAGGGTAACAGGAGAAATTGGACCCCAAAAGTTGTTGTCCAATTTGTCCTGAGTACGCTGATACCTCATATGTGGGAGAAAACTACTGTATGGGCACACGTCGGGGCTCGGAAGGGAAGTAGTGACATTTTGGAATGCAGACTTTGATGGCATGGTCTGCGGGTGTCATGTTGCTTTTGGAGAGCCCCTGATGTACCTAAACAGTGGAAACCCCCCACAAGTGACCCCATTTTGGAAACTAGACCCCCTAATGAACTTATCTAGATGTGTGGTGAGCACTTTGAACCCCCCCAGTGCTTCACAGTAGTTTATAACGACCGGGCGTGAAAATAAAAATATCGTATTTTTTCAACAAACATCATCTTTTAGTCCCCATTTTTTTTATTTTCCCAAGGGTAACAGGAGAAATTGGACCCCAAAAGTTGTTGTCCAATTTGTCCTGAGTACGCTGACACCCCATATGTGGGAGAAAACTACTGTATGGGCACACGTCGGGGCTCGGAAGGGAAGTAGTGACGTTTTGGAATGCAGACTTTGATGGATTGGTCTGCGGGTGTCATGTGCGTTTGGAGAGCCCCTGATGTACCTAAACTATTGAAACTCCCCACAAGTGACCCCATTTTGGAAACTAGACCCCCCACAGAGCTTATCTAGATGTGTGGAGAGCACTTTGAACCCCCAAGTGCTTCACAGCCTGGGCGCCTGGGCGTGAAAATAAAAAAAACATTTTTTTCCGCAAAATTATATTTTTGCCCCCAATTTTTTATTTTCCTAAGGGTAACAGGAGAAATTGGACCCCAAAAGTTGTTTTGTAATTTGTCCTGAGTAGGCTGATACCCTACTTGTGGGGGTAAAACACTGTTTGGGTGCATGGCAGAGCTTGGAAGGGAAGGAGCACCATTTGACTGTTTCAACGCAGAATTGGCTGGAATTGAGATCAGATGCCATGTTGCCTTTGGAGAGCACCTGATGTGCCCAAACAGTGGAAACCCCCCAATTATAACTCCAACCCTAACCTCAACACACTCCTAACCCTAATCTGAGCCCTAGCCCTAGCCCTAACCCTTACCCTAACCCTAGCCCTAACCCTAGCCCTAACCCTAGCCCTAACCCTAACCCTAGCCCTAACCCTAACCCTACCCTAACCCTAGCCCTAGCGGGAAAATGGAAATAAATACATTTTCTTTTAGTTTTATTATTTTTCCCTAACTAAGGAGGTGATAACGGGGGGTTTGATTTACTATTTATGGCGGTGTTTATGTTTGGCAGCTGTCACACGCTAAAAGACGCTTTTTATTGTAAAAATAGTTTTTGCATCACCACATATTGAGAGCTATAATTTTTCCGTATTTTGACCCACCGAGTCATGTGAGGTCTTATTTTTTGCGGGACAAGTTGACGTTTTTATTGGTACCATTTTCGGGCACGTGACCTTTTTTGATCGCTTTTTATTCCAATTTTTGGGACGCAGAATGAACAAAAACCAGCGTTTCATGAATTTCTTTTGGGGGGGTGCGTTTACACCGTTCCGCGTGCGGTAAAATTGATAAAGCGGTTTTATTCTTCGGGTCAGTACGGTTACAGCGATACCTCATTTAGGTCGTTTTTTTATGTTTTGTCGGTTTTTTGCAATGAAAACAATTTTATATAAAAAATAATTATTTTTGTATCGCTTTATTCTGCGAGCTATAACTTTTTTATTTTTTTGCGGATGACGCTGTATGGTGGCTCGTTTTTTGCGGGACAAGATGACGTTTTCAGCGGTACCATGGATATTTATATGCATCTTTTTGATCGCGCGTTATTGCACTTTTTATTCGGTGGTATGATAATAAATCATTATTTTTTGCTTCGTTTTTTATTTTTATTTTTTAAGGGGTTCGCTAAAGGGGTTAACTAATGGGACAGTTTTATAGGGCAGGTCATTATGGACGCGGCGATACCAAATATGTGTACTTTTATTGTTTTTGTTTTTTTTTATTTTGAAAAAATGGATTTATTGGGGAATATTTTTTTTTTTTTTACTAATTTATTTAGCGATTTTTTTTTAATTATTTTTAACACTTTTTTTTTTTTTTTTACTTTATTACCTTGTCCCAGGTGGGACATCACTGTCCTGTGGCAGATCGCTGATCTGTCACATCACAGATCACTGTGACAGATCAGCAATCTGTCACAGGCACTGCTGCAGACTTCCTCATGCCTGCGCTTTGCAGGCAGTGAGGAAGTCAGCTCTCTACAGGCCCCCGAAGGCCCCCGTCGCCATCTTGGATCCGGGGGCCTGTAGGGAAGGAGCCCCCCGCAGCAGCGCTGCACATTGCGCTGCCGTGGGGGGCTCAGGGAAGCACGAAGGGAGCCCCCTCCCTGCCGATGCTTCCCTTTAACCCCCGGTACACCGCGATCGCGTTTGATCGCGGTGTACAAGGGGTTAACGTGTTGAGGGCGGTCTGTGACCGCCCCTGACACATTGTGCCGGGTGTCAGCTATGATAATTAGCTGACACCCGGCCGCGATCAGCGACGCTCACCACGTGGGCGCCGCTGATCGCTGGGACGTAATATTCCGTCCATGGTAGTTAGGTCCAGGGTCACATGGACGGAATATTACGTCCTTTGTAGGTAAGGGGTTAAGGAAAAAGTGAATTTCTCAGGAATAAAATATCAGATTGCAGATATCAAGGTATCAGCCTACTGAAAGATGCCAATTTTATTTGCCTAGGCAGTAGCTGCCTTGCACTGGTCACTAAAGGTGAGTTTGCTTCCCACCAGTACACCCAAGTCTTCTTCAGTGACAGTTCTACCTAAGATTTTGCTGTACATTTTGTTTGGTATCATAAAAATATTGAAATTGCACTCTGTATGCCCTCTACAAGGTCCCTTATAAATGTATTAAAAAGATGGCCCCCCCCACAGGCCGCCCCGGAGCACGGGAATATCATTAACTCAAAACTGAAAATAAAGATTAAACAACAACCAAAAGCTGGATTTCATCAACCAAGGTATCATTTTATCAGTATGATGGCACCAACCTGACACTGTAGGTTACTGAGCACAATCCTGCTGACGGGTTCCTTCTAAGGCCTTAACAAGAGTGGCCTGAGCTATCGCCAATCACTGATGTTAGCTGTATAAAAATGCCAGCATCTGCCCATTGTGAAGCTCGTGTGCCTGCTCCACACATGCTGACTTCACTACATGCACTGATAATCATGGAGTGTTAAGAGATTTAAGGTATTTTTCGGATTATAAAACACACCCCAAATTTTGAGGAGAAAAATCATAAAAAAATTTTTTTTAATGAAATGATGGTGCTTATAATCCATGCGTTCTATTGCTTACTGGGGTGGTGGCTGCAGTGAAGCGGGAGTCCCAGGGTCGCTGCTGGAGGAGGCAAGAGTGGGGTGATGCTGCAGGTCACAGGCTGGGATGAGGGGGTGCTCCGATGTGCGGCGCGCTGCTGCCGGGAGTCTTCAATGGTGCCCGGCTCTGCCGACATTTTGTGACAGGCCAGAGCCCTGGCAGTTCAACGGTTTCCTGTGCAGTGGACTATGAGGGCGGTGCATGCGCAGATGGAGATCTCGGCACCAAGATCATAAACTGGCCACAACCAGGTGCTTCCCGCAAGATTTCAGACAGAAGTGAAAATTATCAGAAGAGTTGTCCAAGAGCCAATGATCACCTGTGGAGATCTATGGAAAATCTTGGAATTAGCAGGTTCAATTGTTTCAAAGAAAACTATAAGTAATGCACTCCACCTCCATGACCTGTATACAAGCTCACCACACAAGCCTCCATTGCTTAGCAAAAAGCATGTTCAAGGACGTTTAAAGTTTTCTCAACAACATTTAGACAGGCTCGTGAAATACTGGGAGAATATAGTTTGTTCAGATGAGACCAAAATTGATCTCTTTGGATACCATAATGCACATCATGTTTGGAGGCCAAAAAGGCACTGCATATCATAACAGTGACGTTTAGAGGAGGGGAACCTCATGGTGTGGGGCTGTTTTCTCCATGCGGCACTGGAAAACTTCATATAATTGAAGGAAGGATGAATGGACAAATGTTTTCCGAGACATTCTTGATGAAAATCTGCTACCATCTAACAGGATGATGATGAATCAAGAGTGGATATTTCATCTAGTCAATGATCCCAAACACACAGCCAAGGAAACTCTCAATTGGCTTCAGAGAAAGAAACTAAAGCTGCTAGAATGGCCCAGCCAATCACCTGACCTGAATTAAATAGGAAATTCATGGAAGGATCTCAAGCTCAGAATTCATAGAAGTAGCCCATGGAACATTCAGGATTTGAAAAGTGTTTGCTTGGAAGAATGGGCCAAAATCACACCTGAGCAATGCATGCAACTAGTTTCTCCATACAGGAGGCGTCTTGAAGCTATCATCACCAACAAAGGCTTATGTACGAAGTATTTCATATTTTTCAGTTATCGTGTTCAATACTTTTTCCCTGTGTCATTTTTCATTATTACACATAACTTAATTTATGGACAGCTATGGTTTGATTTCTTTGCTTGTGTAATTTGGATGGGTCGTTACCGACATCTGGTGAGTATTTCATGTCAAAAGCAGCACCATGGAATTAATGGTGTTATATACTGTAAATAATAAGCACCTTTAGAAAAACATTTACCGTATTTTCTGGCGTATAAGACAACTTTTTAACCCCTGAAAATCTTTTCAAAAGTTGGGGGTCGTCTTATACGGCATGAGCGGAGCTCTGCGGTTGCCACATATGGTGCAGGGAGCAGTCCCGATGACGAGGTGCCTCACTGGGAAGGTGTAAGTGAATCAAGCCCACCCTTGTATCCTATTACCTCCTTTTACCCGTCCGGCTCGCCCTTCTCTGCCTCTCAAGTCTCCGGAGGATGGAAATGAAGCCGCTCCTTCTTTTCACCCGTCTGGCCTGCCCTTCTCTGCCTTTCAAACCTCGCAGGGATGGAAGTGAAGCAGCGCAGGCGCCGCTACACGTCCATCCTTTTGAGATTTTAAAGGCAGAGAAGGGCGGGCTGGACTGGTGAAAGAAGGAGATAATAGGATACAAGAGCGGGCTTGATTCACTTACATCTTCCAGGTGAGGCACCTCATCATCGGGACCTCTCCCCGCACCATATGCGGCGACCGCAGAGCTCTGCATATGCCGTATAAGACGACACACCGTGTAGAAGATGAACTCCAACTTATACGGAGAGTATACCCCAAATTCTATATTTTAAATGGAAAAGTTGGGGGTCGTCTTATACGCCGGAAAATACGTTACTTAGAAAATTGGTGATGTGTTCAATGGTAATTTCACCCAATGTATGTGGTATCTTCATGTCTGTAAAAGTCTGATTTGATCAAAATATGAAATTAAGGCTAATTTCACATTAGCGTTTACGGCCGCAGCATCGGGCTGTGCACAGCCGCCGCTAAGCCCCGCCCCCTGCCGCGCCTCCGCCAGTAGCTCCGCATATGAACGTATGACGCTGCATGCGTCCTGCGTCCCCTATCTTTAGCACTGTGGATGCAGGCCATGCGCAGTATGCCTTTGGCGGCACATGCGTCCTGTTGACGCTGCGCCGACCAGCGCCAAACGCAACAGGTTGCAATTTGGTGCGCTCGGCGCAGCGTCAAAAGGATGCATGCGCCGTCAAACGCATACTGCGCACGGCCTGCATCCCCAGTGCTAAAGATAGGGGACGCAGGACGCATGTAGCGGAGCTACCGGCGGAGGCGTGGCAGGGGGCGGGGCTTAGCGGCGGCCGTAAACGCTATTGTGAAACTAGCCTAATTAGTCCAAAAAGCAATGTGTACCAGTTCCCCGGCTGTTGACAGGGTTAATCCAGGGCACGGACTCTACCTCTATGTAGCATTCCAATGTGGATCCAAAAAAGCATCATAGTCCAGCCACATGCATAAAGCATAACATCTTCTTTATTGAGTACTAAGTGAAACATGTAACTAACTAACATCACAAATGAGATACAGAGCTTATGCATTAGCTACGCCTGCTTGGTATCCCTGAGATCATACTGACCTGGAGAATCATTTTGCCAGGTCATTTTTCTGTATAATTACTGCAGTAAAAGCAAAACCCCAAAAACATTTGGGGAATTGTGCTTTTTTTTTATTTTTTTTTTGCATTTTCGGGGCACTTGGCGTTTTTTTTCTTGTTTTTCATTTCATCCATCATATGATAAAATGAATCGCGTCTTTAAAAACTACAACTCACCCCACAGAAAATAATACAACTATATCAAGGGAAAAATTAAAAGTTATGCTTCCTGGAAGAAGGGGAGGAAAAAAAATTATGTCACAATAACAGTAAATTGCCATGTCGGGAAGGGGTTATTGGCGTTGTACTATCTTTCTATTATCTTTTGTATGAGGTTAGGGAATTTATTGGTATTTTTATTGGTAAATTTTGTCTGATCCTATGTTTTTATGCCACACTTTTCAGGGTAGTCAGGAGATGTTCATTGTGATTGTTTTCTGTGCGGAACATACAGGACGCGGCTTCAGCATCCTGTTTCCTCTGGCGATCACATGTTTAATGTAGGAACAGACGCTTTAGACCTGGCAGGGCGCGCATTCATTCTCTGTTTATGGAAGAAAATCATATCAGCAGAAAACGTGTTACAGAAACAAAAACAAATTTTGTGCTAAGCTTCTCATTTTCGTAAATTTCAAAAGCCATTATGCTATACACACTTCATATGTTCCACATCAACTTGCTTTAATGCGATTTAGTGCAGCCTTTTTCTTTATTTGCTATGTGAGTTGTTTTTGGCATGCACTAGTTCAGACTAGTTCTTTGTTCAGTCAGTTTTCCATTACTTACTGTGTTCAATTGTAAAACAAAAAAAAAATCATACTCACCAAACACCTAATCCCCGACGCCCGCGTCTCCTGCAGCAAAAATATAATAAACCAACATATACATTACTTACCTTTCCGCCATAGTACATTTAATAAGGAGTGTCCCATGGCGGTCTCACGTGTAGAACAGTCACATCGGGAGATGTGACTGCTCTACCTGGCCGCCGGTGATACACTGCGGGAGGATTACCTCCTGTCAGTGCATCACTGCGCCGCCATGAGAGGTCACGAGTTTGTGCTGTCACTTGCGGCACCGCTGCGTGAGAAAACTCTCATGCAGTGATGCCGTGAGCGCACGAACTCCGGTAAACTCTCAGTGATACACTGCAGGAGCTATTATTTCCTGTCAGTGTATCATCGGAGGCTGGGGAGAGCAGTCACGTCTCTTGATGTGACTGTTCTACACATGTGATCGCCGTGGGACACTCACTAAATGGTCTACGTTGGACAGGGAGTATATATGTTGGTTTATTATTTTATTTTTGTTGCAGGAGATCGAGGGAGTCGGGGATTAGGCGATGCAGTAAGTATGGTAAATTAATTTTCAATAAAGGAGCCTGTGATTATTTCAATTAAAGAACTTTATTCTGGCTGTGTCTTTATTTACCATATAACTATAGGATTAGTAATGGATAAGTGTCTTATTGACGCTTCTCCATTATTAATCCGTGGGCTTGATGTCACCGGACAATACACAGGTGACATCAACCCTACAAATATTATCCCACTTGCCACCGCTACAGGGCAAGTGGGAAGAACAAGGCTAAGTGCTAGAATTGGCGCATCTATAAGATGCGCCATTTCTGGGGCGACTGAGAGCTGATGTTTTTAGCCCTTTCCCAGGCTGTTAATATCATCCCACAGCTGTCTGCCTAGCCTTTGCTGGTACGATTTTATAGGAGGGCCCCATGTCATTTTTTTCTGGGTTTCCCCTGTAAACTAGCCAGTAAAGGCTAAGCAGACATCTGGGAGCTGTTATTAACAGCCTGGAAACCTTTATGGCCATTGGTTCCTTCCAAGAATATTAACATCAGCCCTCAATAATTGGATTTCCCTCTGCTGGTTAAGAAAATTAAGCGGGAGCTCAAGCAATTTTTTTTAAATACATTTTTTGAAAATGTAACAGATATTGCGCTTCACGCAGATTTTGTGTGTGTGTGTCTTAACTCTTTATTTACCATTTTATTAATGAGGGTATCTGGCTGACACCTATTCATTACTAAACCTCAGGCTTGGTATAACACATACATATATATATATATATATATATATATAACCACTATATATATATATACAGTACAGACCAAGAGTTTGGACACCTTCTCATTCAAAGAGTTTTCTTTATTTATTTTCATGACTATGAAAATTGTAGATTCACTCTGAAGGCATCAAAACTATGAATTAACACGTGGAATTATATAATTAACAAAAAAGTGTGAAACAACTGAATAAATGTCTTATATTCTAGGTTCTTCAGAGTAGCCACCTTTTGCTTTTATTACTGCTTTGCACACTCTTGGCATTCTCCAAACTTTTGGTCTGTACTGTGTGTGTATATATATATATATATATATATATTATTCACTGATACAATACACTTTAATGATCCGGGGGGAAATTACGGAAATTATATTTGTTACGTGTGTGTAAACTTTATATTTGAACATGGTATGTAATGATATTGTGGCCTTCCATGGAGAATGCAAAAGAAGAGGTTGAACAAGGAAATGACATTACAATTCTTTTTTTTTGTTAAATAATATATCTTTATTTAGCTTACAAAAACGCATAAAAATCAGCATCAAATCCGTATAAAAAAACGCATAAAAAACACGTGAAATTTCAACTGTGTTTTCTGCCAAGAGAGGCAGAATCAGTGCAGAATTTTACAAAAGCAAATCTGCAATGTGCGCACATGCACTAAATGACAAAAGAGCCACTAATAGTGGAACGTTAGCTTTAGGCCTCATTCTGACATCCGTTTTACTCCACATATGAGAAAAACTAACCAATTATTTTGATCAGAGTTTGATCCGAGTATCATCAGTTTTTCTCGTATGTGGAGAAAAAAAAAAAAGGCTTCTCCACCTTCTCCATTCTGACAGTCCATGATAAATGGACTATACTCTGATGCAGTCCAAATTTTTTCAAGGAGCAATTGACTTGCATTGCTGATTTTGATCTGACGCTCAGATCAAAATCAGACAGGTAACACAATTTTCTGCAGCCACACGGTTTGCAAAAAATCATGGACATGTTAGTGGCCCCACAGACTATCACACAGTTACGAGTGCTATCCGTGAAAACCACTCGCACACTAAAAACTGATGACTGAAAGTGGCCTTATGTGCTCCAATGCTCCTCTGGCGATTACGTAGCTCCCAGCATACAAAAGGAATGGCCATTGGTAGTCTAATAGGATGGTCCTTCTCTTCCACATTATTGGCAAGTTCAGCCAATTTTTCTAATGTTTATAGGGAAGGGTCTAATATCTTAAATTGATCAAAATTGTTAGAAGCTCCACTTGTGGCCCATACAAGACAAGTGCTGCAGATTTCAGATCCAGATTTGTTGATGGAAAATCTGCAGTAGATTACAATTCAGCAAAGTGGACACGATATGAAACAACGTTATCACCCATGCTGTGTAAATCAGGTGGATTTTAACATTTACAGCATGTTGTTTTCACTATGGGAACAGCAAGGGCTTGTAACATATTTTCGTGTTGAAATATGGGGAAGTCAAAATCCACAAACGGATCCTAGTGTTGCAGATTTTACTGAGGATCGTCATCAAAATCCATACATACAGATAAAAAGTGTAAACTTACCGTAAAAAAACACCATGTATCCCATGTTACTATCCTGCCCCAACGCCTCTCCAGTCTTTTCTCAGTCAGCCCCAATGATGAGTTGTTGTTTAACCCCTTAACCCCCAAGGGTGGTTTGCACGTTCATGACCGGGCCAATTTTTACAATTCTGACCACTCTCCCTTTATGAGGTAGTAACTCTGGAACGCTTCTATGGATCCCGGCGATTCTGACAACGTTTTCTTGTGACATATTGTACTTCATGGTAGTGGTAACATTTCATTCATATATCTTGCATTTATTTGTGAAAAAAAACAGAAATTTGGTGAAAATTTTGAAAATGTCACAATTTTCCAACTTTTAATTTTTATGCCCTTAAATCACAGAGATATGTCACATAAAAAACTTAATAAATAACATTTCCCACATGTTTACTTTACATCAGCACAATTTGGGAACCACATTTTTTTGTGTGAGGAAGTTATAAGGGTTAAAATTTGACCAACGATTTTCATTTTTACAACACCATTTTATTTTTAGGGACCACATCACATTTGAAGTCACTTTGAGGGGTCTATATGATAGAAAATACCCAAAAGTGACACCGTTCTAAAAACTGAACCCCTCAAGGTGCTCAAAACCACATTCAAGAAGTGTATTAACCCTTCAGGTGCTTCACAGGAATTTTTTGAATGTTTAAAAAAAATGAACATTTAACTTTTTTTCACAAAACAATTACTTCAGGTCCAATTTTTTTTATTTTACCAAGGGTAACAGGAGAAATTGGACTGCAAAAGTTTTTGTGCAATTTGTCCTGAGTACGCTGATACCTGATATATGGGGGGAACCACTGTTTCGGCGCATGGCAGAGCTCAGAAGGGAAGGAGCGCCGTTTGACTTTTCAATGAAAAATTGGCTGGAATTCAGATCTGATGCCATGTCACGTTTGGAGAGTCCCTGATGTGCCTAAACAGTGGAAACCCCCCACAAGTGACCCTATTTTAGAAACTAGACCCACAAAGGAACTTATCTAGATGTGTGGTGAGAACTTTGAACCCTCAAGGGATTCACAGAAGTTTATAACGTACAGCCATATAATTAAAAAATCATATTTTTTCCACAAAAATGATCTTTTCACCTCCAATTTTTATTTTCCCAAGGGTAACAGGACCCCAAAAGTTATTGTGCAATTTGTCCTGAGTACACTGATACCCCATATGTGGCAGTAAATATCTATTTGGGCGCATGGCAGAGCTCAGAAGGGAAGCAGTGCCATTTGACTTTTTTGACTGGAATTGAGATCGGACACCATGTCGCGTTTGGAAAGCCCCTGATGTACCAAAACAGTGAAAACTCCCCACAAATTACACCATTTTGGAAACTAAACCCCTCAAGGAACTTATCTAGATGTGTGGTGAGAGCTTTGGACCCCCAAGGGCTTCGCAGAAGTTTATAACACCCGGGCGTGATCATAAAAAAATCATATTTTTTCCACAAATATGATCTTTTAGTTCCCAATTTTTTTATTTTCCCAAGGGTAACATGAGAAATTGGACCCCAAAAGTTGTTGTCCAATTTGTCCTGAGTACGCTGACACCCCATATGTAGGAAAAAACTACTGTATGGGCACACGTCGGGCCTCGGAAGGGAAGTAGTGACGTTTTGGAATGCAGACTTTGATGGAATGGTCTGCGGGTGTCATGCTGCCTTTGGAGAGCCCCGATGTGCCTAAACTGTGGAAACCCCCTACAAGTGACCCCATTTTGGAAACTAGACCCCCCCAAAGAACTTATCTAGATGTGTGGTGAGCACTTTGAAGACCGGGCGTGAAAATAACCACCTCTCATGGCAGCCTGTTCCACTCATTGTTCACCCTCACTGTCAAAACGTTTTTCTAAGATCTAATACGTGTCTCTTCCCACTCAGCTTTATCCCATTGCTTGTCATTGCAGTCTTTCCTTGTGCAAATGGGAATAAAGATGATCCTTCTACAATGTTACAGCCCTTGAGATATTTGCAGACAGCTATTAAGTCTCCTCTCAGTCTTCTCTTTTGCAAACTAAACATTCCCAAATCCTGCAACCTTTCCTCATAAGACAGGGTTTGCAGAACCGTCACTATTCTGGTCGCTCTTCTCTGAACTTCCTCCAGTTTGTTGATGTCTTTTTTAAAATGCGGTGCCCAAAACTGGACACAGTATTCCAGATGAGGTCTGACCAAAGAGGAGTAGAGGGCAATAATGACTTCACGAGATCATGTGAGGGTGTCATGGCACCCTCCAACCAGTCCAGCAAAATCTGAAGTCCAATATGGCGCTTCTTCCCTTTTGAGCTGGGGACTGTACCTCAAAAATAGTTTTCAACCTCATATGGGGTGTCAGCGTACTCAGAAGAAATTGCACAACAAATTTGCAGGTCCATTTTCTCCTGCTATCCTTGTGAAAATGAAAAAATTTGGGGCTAGATCAACATTTTTGGGTGAAAAATATATTTTTCTTCCTTTTCCACAGATCAATGTTGTAAAATTCTGTGAAACACCTGTGGATTCAAAGTGCTCACCACACATCCAGATAATTTCCGTGAAGGGTCTAGTTTCCAAAACGGGGTTACTTGTGGGGGTTTCCATTGTTTAGGCACATCAGGGGCTCTCCAAACGTGACCTGACCACTACAGATCATTCCATCACAGTTTGTGTTCCAAAACGTCACTCCTGTTTTCATGAGCTCTGTCGTGTGCCCAAACAGTAGTTTGCCCCCATATATGGGGTATCTGCCTACTCAGGAGAAATTTCTTAACAAATTTTCTCCTGTTACCCTTGTTAAAATAAAATATTTGTGGCTAAAATAACATTTATGTGGGAAAAACGTGATTTTTTTTTCACTGCTCAATGTTATCAACATCTGTGAAGCCATGTTTGTGGAAAAAATATGATTTTTTTTTTATTTTCACGCCCGAGCGTTATAAACTTCCCCCCTTGGGGGTTCAAAATGCTCACCACACATCTAGATAAGTTCCCTGAGGGGTCTAGTTTCCAAAATGGTGTCATTTGGGAGATGTTTCCACTGTTTAGGCACATCAGGGGCTTTTCAAACACGACATGGCATCCACTAATTATTCCAGCAAATTTTGCATTCAAAAAGTCAAATAGCACTCCTTCCCTTCCCAGGCAGGGCTGGGAAGGAGCACTGTTCGACCTTTCTAAATGCAAAATTTGCTGAAACAATTAGTGGACGCCATGTCATGTTTGGAGAGCTCCTGATGTGCCTAAACAGTGGAAAACCCTCATAAGTTACACCATTTTGAAAACTAGGCCCCTCAGGGACCTTATCAAGATGTATGGTGAACACCTTGAACCCCCAGGTGCATCTCAGAAGTTTATAACATTGAGCCGTGAAAATAAATAAAAAATCACATTTTCCCCCCAAAAAAAGTTTATTAGCCTCAAATTTTGCATATTTCTAAGAGTAACAGGAGGGATTGCACCAATTTGTTGTGCAATTTCTCCTGAATACTCCAATACCTAGGGGGTATTTCCAAAAATCTCTACATTTCTGTTTTTTTGTTTCAGTCAAGATGGGGTGCAGAGTGTACATTAATGAGAAAAAAAACTTTTTTGAATTTACCAAATGGCTGCAATGATACAAAGAGTGAAAAATTTAAAGGGGTCTGAATACTTTCCTTACCCACTGTATGTGCCGTATCTAAAGCTATTTTAGCACCAGATCCATAGTGTGACAGATGGTACCACTTACTGAATGACCCCATTATTGGGGTCCTTCTGGTTCTGTTGTGGGTTCTGTCATTTAGTCGCATCTCTTTCCATTGCATAAGTTAAATCTCGAAAGTGAACTTTTGACAGAAATGTGATCGGAGCGTAAAGAGGTTAAAATGTTTGTGCAATTTTTTTTTGTAACTTATCCTTATAGCCATCAGAGTTCCCTTTTTTATTTTACCACAATTCTCCAAAACTAGCTAATCAGTGGGCCATCGGCTACAATTGTCACCCATCAACACCACGTGACCACATTGTGAGGAAAGTGATGCTCTACTAAAAAGTTGCTGCCAGAGATTGATGGCATCCATCAGAGCAAACTCCGATTGCTGCTGTGACACACAGATGCCAGCTGTAGATGCCAGCTGTATAACCCAGCTGCCATCTGCCCTGTTTGGAGCATGTTGGGAATAGGTTAGGAAAAAAACAAAATAATCCTTACTTATCTATCAAAGCGACTGCCGTTTCATTGCTACCAGCCTATGTGCAGCGCTGTAGCAGTGACATGTACAACACAAGACCGCTGCAGCCTGGGCTCAAAGGCTTTGCTGATCTTCATGGCACAAGATTGCCGAGACCAGTAATTTGCTGCTGCAGTCACGTGTTATAGATGTGGCGCCACCACTGCAGCCCTGTATACAAACACCGTCTGGAAGGGAACACCAGAGGTTACCGGAAGTAATTCTTATTTTGCTATTTTTCAGCATTAACTGCTTGTCCCTCAACGTTTTTCTAAATGGACAACCCCTTTGTGTAAACTGGAAGACTTGCTATTGGGCACCACTTCAATTTTATTGTAGACATTTTGGCCATTAATGATATTATATAATGAGGACAATTCAATTCTCTTATTCTCTACGTATTTCATGATCAAAAGATCTTTTGGCCCTATAATTGTGTGAAAATCATGGAATGTCTGTTGTAGGAAACAGTAGTGACATGAGAGGCGCTGCAGTTTTATTATACTGACAATAGATGGCTTCCTAGCATCAGTATTTATTCATGATATCTACGGTATGCGGTATGAAGTGCTTCAGAAATAACCTCATATGGTCATCCACTGTCAGACAGAAGCAATATATTTTTAATGAGCAATTGTACTTTGAAATAACTTATTAGAGTAAACTATCCTGTGTTTTTACATGTAGAATAACACTATTTTTTGCTATTTCTGTGTATTTAGATCAGTTTTCCACTCTGTGGGCTATGTGCCGATTCATGAAGACCAGTGTTGTTCACGTCGGTCTTGATGATAGGACTTGCTGGAGTCAGATGCAAGTATGCAGCGTCCAACCCGCAGCGTTTACTGATCGTCTACACATATCCCTAAGCTATGTGCACACGCTGCGGATTCACCCGTGGATTTGTATCTGCGGATCCGCAGGTAAAACCGCAGGTAAAGTGACCTGCGGTTTTACCTGCGGATTGGCCAGCGGTTTTCCCCTGCAGTTTGACACCTGGACAATGGAATAGGTGTCAAACCGCAGCGGAATCCGCAGAAAGAATTGACATGTCAATTGTTTCTGCGGATTTAAAACCGCAGCTTTTCCGCAGTGTTTTTTCACACAGCATGTGCACTGCGGATTGTAAATCCCATAGACTTTGTAGTGCTGGCGAAAACTATGTCAGAGAGTGGACCCTCTGGATCGCGGATCCGGAGCCCCTGGGCCGAGCATGCCAGGTGAAGACCGACCCCTATACAGGGACCGTTTGGGGCAGGACCACAGAGGACGGAGGCGCGACAGCCGGAACCAAGAGGGACGGCTCCACGAACAAAAGGCCTGGGGAGGCAGCGGACAGATATACTAGCAGGGACAGGTGGCTCAGGGAAGGACACAATACGGAATGGCAAGAGGAAGGATCAGGGCAACTGGAGACAGGGAACGGCCACAAGGAATGGAAGAAAGAAGAGCCTGGACAGACTGGGGGGAGCGAGGAGAACGACACAGAGGAAGGCAGGAAGGATAAGGCAGAGCTTGGACTAACTACAGGAAAACTGTAGGGGCCAGATTGTTACACAATCATCAGGCGTCCTCCTAACAGTGAGGACGCCTGAAATATGCCAACCCCCGGAAGTGCGTGCCCCAGGCCAGCCCCTCAGCGCCGCCCACAGCTGGAGAGAGAGGACGGGAGGGGGCGTGCGCGCGACAGAGAGCGGGAGCCAGGAGCCGCCGTGAGGGAGCGTGGACGACGGGAGCGAGCCCGGACGGGAGCGTGCAGGTAGGGAAACGCTGCGGTGTGCGCTGCTACAGAAGGGGCATCGGCGGGCATAGCCGCCGATGTCACAGACTTACATGGTACTGTACACTGTGGAACTGCTGCGGATCCGCAGGGCCAAATCCGCTGTGGATCCGCAGCAGAATCCGCAGCGTGTGCACATACCCTAAGGCTACGTGCACACGCTGCGGATTCAACTGCGGGTTTTCCTGCGGATTAGACTGCGGTTTCACACCTCTACTATGTTAAAGGTGTGAAACCGCTGCGGAATCCGCACAAACAATTGACATGCTGCGGTTTGTAAACCGCAGCAAAACCGCGCGGAAAAAACTGCAGTGTGAGCACAGCGGATTTGAAATGCCATAGGCTAACATGGTACTGTACCATGTCTGCGGAACTGCTGCGTTTCCGCAGGGCCAAAAACGCTGCGGAAACACAGCAGAATCCGCAACGTGTGTACATAGCCTTAGGGTCAAAGCTGTAAATATTGAGTCTTTGTATAAACTTGATGTACTTGTCAATAGAAGTTTAAAAACTTATTAACTGCTTATAATTGTACTTCAGTAACCATAGAAACATCTGAAATTAAAATTGACATCAGTCTCCAAATTTTTGGACACAGTTGGCATCTGGCTAGCATGAATCCAGATGGCTAGCATGAGTCAGGCTCAGCTCCTGTGCTGGCTTCATACTTCCCAAACTGACCTATGACAAAAATGTACACTGTAGATCAATGAGAGGTTAAAGGAAGGATGATATGATGCATTCTCCCGGTAATAGTGCAACCAATATCGGAAATATAAAGGGGTTATTCCTTAGTAGCAAAAGAGGTCTGCTCCACTCTTGTCCATTGCGGCCCAGCCTATACTTGAATGGGAATAAGTGCAATGCCTGCCACAGCCCATAGATAAGAGTGACACTGTCTCTTGGTCACAAAACGACCACGAGAGTATTGTTATTGGGAGTGCTGGAAAAAGTATATGTAAATATTAAAACAAAATATTCCATCTACGTAGCTAAAGTTGATCATTATGTAGAAGTATATGACAGTAGAGGACTCCAGGCTGACAGCTGTGCTTATTTTCTGCTGGTGAGGGTGTAGCAGGTGACGCTATGACAGTCTTTATTTGTGCTGCACAGATGAGTGATTCAGAATTATCTAACCATCGAGATATATTCTATGTACATAAGCTCTAGTCCTCCAATGGCTTATGAGAATGTAGAGTGTCACATATATTTCTCCCTCATACATTTGCAGTGTTTGTGAGTGACTCAGGGTGACGAGCCTTGAAGAAACATCATGTCTGTTAGTCCGAGTAACGTTCACAATGCACAAGGGAGTTACAGCCACCCAAGGTGCGAGCAGAGGCATTGCCCTCTTTACAAACGTAAAGGCTGTACAGCAATCATAGAAGGGGCGTGTGGGCTGAAAATAGAAAATCATCCAAAACTAGACTCATATTTGGACTTTGAAGAAGGCATTTTATTTTTCCTCTAAGTTAGATGGTAATCACGCAAAACCACTACATTCTTTTTGTCCAGAGTTGAATCTAGGTGTGCCTTCACCCAAGACACAAATTCAGTTTGGTACTCACTTCTTTACACAGCTTAAGTGGTTTGAGTAGTCGTCATGTGACTGCTCATATGAGATTTTCATACTTGCGTTCAGCATCGGACTGGAGTACCTTGGGCCCACCAGAGAAAAATCATTCTTGGGGCCCACCTTGCAGTTATATAGAAATAATACCAATTCTGCTGCAAAATGAGGTAATATCAAACAAAGTGTTTATTAGCCTACCACGGTAACCTTCAAAAGGAACCTGAAGACCCAACGCTTCCGACAAGCCTACAGCCTGCAGTGATCCTCAGTCTACTGAACCACCGCACGACCAGCTCTCCCCTCTCCTAGTGTGTCCTCACCCATCCCCTGTAGACTGTGAGAACTCGCGGGCAGGGCCCGCTCTCCTTCTGTACTTGTGTGTGCCTTATATTGATCATGTTTATTGTACTGGTCTATATCTGATCCTTGTTCACATGTAAAGTGCCATGCAATAAATGGCGCTATAATAGTGAACAATAATAATTAGCCAATAAATAGAGAGAGGTGATGTAGGGGGGTATGGAAATACAAGCAAGGATTTCAGAGCATGCACAGCGCTATTCACTGTAAGGAATGCTGTACACTGTGCACTTCATAAAGGGGCTGCAGATGCAGGAGGCCCACTTTGTGGGTGGCTGGGCCCACCAGAGGATTCTCTGGTGTCCAGGTGCCCCAGTCCGACCCTGTCTGCAGCGTCGGACTGGAACACCTTGGGCCCACCAGAGAAAATCATTCTTGGGGCCCACTATGTAGCTGCATAGAAAGGAATACAACACCACCAATTGTGCAGTAAAGTGCGCTAATATCAGGGTATAATATAAGGTAGTACATGTCTTAATTATGTAGCAGGAGTTGGGGTAGCCTCGCTCATAGAATATAAAGCAGCCCCCTCATATAGTATAATGCTGCCCTCTGACAGATATAGATATATAGAGACAGATATAGATATATAGAGACAGATAGATATAGAGATAGATAGATATAAAGATATATAGATATAGATAGATAGATATAGAGAGATAGAGATATAAAAAAAACCAAACCACAATACTCACCTCTCCTCCAGCTCCCACGCTGATGCCGGCTTCAATGTCAGGAGCTGCCCCGTCTGCCAGACACACAGCGGGTGCGCGATGAAGTGATGTCATCACGCACCGGCTGTGAGTCAGGAGCAGAGGGGACTGATGGGAGAGAGACGCTCTCTTCCACTGCAATTGAGGGAGGCGCCGGCTGCCTAGGTTGGGGAGCGGGGCCCCGGGGTGACTGGAGGCCGAGAGTGAAATGATATTCACTGCTGAAGCAGTGAATATTCATTTCTCTTTAGTAGTGGGGACAAGGGCTCCTGCCTCCTGACACCCGCTGCTGCTCTGCTGGCAGGACCCCCATAGCAGCTGTGTGGCACTGGCTGAGGGCCCCTGGAGCAGTGGGGGCCCTAGTCAACTGCTGGCCCTGTATACCAGCAGGTGCCAGGGCCCACCAGATGCCAGGGCCCACCGGAGAATCCTCCGGTTCTCCGGTGGGCCAGTCCGACGCTACCTGTGTGTAAATATAATGTCAGTGTACAAGTAATACAATGATCACTGGAGACATACACAGGAGTTCTGTATATAGTGTATAGTGTACAGGTAATACAGTGACTCACCAGTGACATTATACACAGGAGCTCTGCATATAGTCAGCGTACAGGTAATGCAAGGATCACCAGTGACATTATACACAGGAGCTCTGTATATACTATATAATGTAAGTGTCCAGGTAAAACACTGACTTACCAGTGACCTCTGTATTTGTAGCGATTCATCTTCGCTTTTCTTCCTCTTCCAGCCAGGACATGTTTGCTGCAGAAAATAACACACTATACTCGATCTCTTCTAGACCACATTCCCCACTTTTCCCCCCGACTTCTACACTTTATGTGTAAAGGTCAGCCAGGGCAGTAGTCGTGGCTGAGTATTTCGGGTTCGGGCGTTGTATACCCTGACCTCCCTCTACAGGAAAATGGTACCTCTTCTCTTGCATGGTACGGTCAAAACTCACCGTGCCGTCAGGGTCCCCTTTGCTACGCCGACTTGATGCTGATCCTTGATCCCAATGAATAGAGACACAGTCCAGGGCAACTCTTAACTGAGCAAATTTATTTACTTCAGGACACAGCACATCCACATAGTTTCCAGCATTTTCATCACAGTAAAGACAGCACATTACTTCATCTTTCCCTTCACTGTTCCTTGCAGTGTTTACGTTTGACGCAGCGTCTCAGATAGCTCTTCAGTGTCCTCCCTGTATAGCGTCACCACGGTGAAGCGCTCCCCAGCATGTTTCGCCCCGGACATCAGAGATTCAGCCCACGTAGCTTTCCACCACATTCTGGAGTGACCTGCCCGTACCATTTTACGGTAACCTTCAATCTTCCTCTGTTTCCTTACACTCTTTTCCACTTTATTGCTGGTTCTGCTGTACCGTGTTCTTCTCTGGATGGCTGGGCATCACCTTTAACATCACGGGGTAGTTAGGTAGCTCAGGCATATAGCCCACCCGAGCACAAAGGGGTCAGGCCTCTGACTGACTGACTGAAACAGGAAGACCATCCTGGCTTATTCGCCAGCTATCCCCTCCTACAGTTAACTCCTATGTGTCCTACAGCTACATCTACTGTGCAATGAGCTCAGTGCCCCATCTAGTGACCATAGCCCAGACTGCACTGTCCCTACCAAGTACAAGGTGCAGAAACATAACTTATGCTATATAAATAATACAGCAACATGAAATATACGGTAATGCGCAACAATGGTATAACATATATATAAATATATATACAAGTACAACAGCAACATGGGGGTTTAAAGGGGTAAGACTCTCAACCCCTTACACATGTCTACATATTGATATTAGTCATGTATTATAATACAGCGCAGGCACCATTTTGATGAATGCAAACCTTTTTTTGTAACCCCACAAACACTCGGAGCACCAGAATCTCAATAACTGAAATTTACAAATACAGATTACACAACAACCACAAGATGCATTTCATCACCCAGGTCACCTCATTTTAATCAGTATAACAGCGTAGACCTGACACTGTCTGTACTTTACTGTTCACAATCCTGCTGACAGGTTCCCTTTAAATCTAAATTTTAATAAGTTTGTTCTTTTCTGCTCTAAACGTCCCCCAAACCCTGAGGACGGCGAGTATACCTTGGTTGTTTTGCTGTATGTGTATACAAAAGTACAAGAAGAGCACCTATCAGGGGCTCAGAAAAGCTGGGTGGCATGTGTGCTAGTGTGTGACCCAGCGCAGGTGTCTCACTGGCCTATCAAAACAGTGAGTGATAGCAGCAAACAGTGTGATGTGGATGTGAGAACTGTCTGCGGGGTGCGCTTAGGTGAGTGGACAAAAGAATAATGGAGGTTCACCTTTATAGTAACATCCCAGGGCAGGTGTGTCGAGAGCAAGTGGTGTTCAAGAAATATTGGTGGCAGTGGTTGTAACTTATCCTGACACACAATGTACAGGGAAATGGGAAAATTGTGAAAAAAATGCAATTCTGACCTTAATTATGTTTACAGCGTACATTATGTGGTAAAAATGACCATGTAATATGATTCTCCTCATCAGTATGATTACAGAGATACTAAACGTGCCCAGATTTTTAAATTATTTTAGTGGTAGAAAAAAAATCAAGACTTTGAAGTAAAAAAAATGTTGGAGTTTGTGTTGCCATTTTCCGAGACCCGAAGTTTTAATTTTTTCGTTCAATAGAGCTATGAGAGGGATTATTTTTTCGGAAGGCGAGACGTTATTATGGATATTACCTTGGGGTAGATATGACATTTTAGTTGCTTGTTACGTATTTTAAGTGGTATTGCAGCGACCAAAAAATACCGCAATGTTGGCGTTTTTAAATTTTTTGTGTTTACCAATTGGGTTAATTATTTTTATATTTTGATAGCTCGGACTTTGCTGGATGTGGCGATATCACTTGACATTTTTTTTTATGTTCATTTTCAATGGAGGAAAATTGAACTTTTATGAGTTTTTTTTCATATTTGTTTAAATCTTTTTTTGATGTTTTATTTTTATTTTCACTTCATTTATCGCTCCATAAGCTGTACAACATACAGGGGCTAATGGTGCAGCAGAAATGTGAACTTTTTGATGCTTTAATAATTTCCACTATAGTATATGGAGAGCATAAAAAACGCATGCAAAATTCCAATGAAGTCTCCAATTGTGGAACTGAAGCATTCCTCTACTACAAAAATGCATTCGAAAAAACTGCCACAAAAAAATACAATAAAAAGTTTTGATTGCTTTAGTGCGAATACCTATGGAAACAATGCAGCACTTCTGCACGTGTGAACATGGCCCAGGAGAGACTCTGGACAATTTGTACGTTCTACACCAGGTTCACACTTGGGGTTATTTATTTTTTTATCACTACTTAGAATTACAGACAAATTAAAAAAAGTGATCTGAGCCAATTATATGGAAAAAATACAATATTATTTAACATTTATTCTGAAGCTATATGAAATAATTCCGACTGCAGCAATGGTCTGTGCCCATCACGGGGGATCCGTGTTACCGGGAAGAGAGGAGGAGACATTCCTAGAAGGAGCTGACAATAGATACATCACATTATCTCACATATGAGGATACAGAATTATACAGGTTTGAAAATATCAAATAGAAAGATTTGCCTGTAAACAGGTAAAAAAGCAAAAACAGTAAATAACAAAGCAATGACTTGGGCTCTTGTACCGGTAAGTTTTTATACATCTCATCCCAATCCAGCTAACCCCTATCCGTACAGTGGCAGCTGGTATTGGATGGTCTGCCATGGGTAACATAACTAGTTCTCCTATATTAGACCCATTGCCATGTTCGTCTTTATGACATCACAGAAGCGTTGTCCACGAGTCATGGAATGTTCCGCAAGAACGGTCAGTGCGAGGCAAGCAGAGATAGAGAGGAGAGCTGAACACTAACCCAGAGCGACTTGTAAATCACTTTTTACTTGTTTTTTTTTTTTTTACTTTATTTCTTTTTTTTTGGGAGTGTTTTCTACCATCTGCACACACTTTTGTGTGTGTGGAGGGGAAGGCAGCCTAATGGCTGCTCCCGTAGCTGGAGGAAAGTTCCAACCACGGAGACGTCTCCCACATGCCAGGACATCCCCATATAGTCAGAGGCCTGAACACCACCAAAGGCCAACTGGCTTCACGGGGTATGTGATGGCAGCGCTTTATTATATCGTGTCATTTATTATATGCCTGTTCAAAACACCAGAAAAGGCAAAGGACCGATATTCCAGACTGAAAAGTCCACCACCATATCCTACAATGCCCGAAATAGGCCGATTTGTACAACCTGCAGCAAACATCAGCGCAGAGCCAGAGGGTATGAAGGAACGCCTGATACTCACCAGAACAGTAGATGAGGAAGAGACAACAGCCACATTGCCCAGGAGCCCATCCCCATGCACCTTGATGGAGTTAACTCCCACTCAAGCACGTATACTCCTCAGTATGCCTTACGACTATCAACCGCGTATTAAGGTGACTGCTAAACAAGGCTACAATCCTACACCACACCTGCCAGTCAGCTATACCACTGGAAAGATCATGCAAGTAATGCTGATGAGCCCACAGGATGTACAACGTGCCTACAAGAGAGATTTGGGTTTCCTTCCAAGTCCTAGGAAGATCATTCTCCCGAGAAGAGAATTCTGCGGCACTTTCATTTAGCCGGCGGAAAATGTAGTGGCGAGTTGCTTGCAGCAAGCACATACCATCTTCTGCACAGCTGCTTCTCAGACAGATTTTCCGGTTTTGACTATGGCTTGATCAATGGATTATGTTTCTATACTGCCGCCTGCCCTGACCTTTGCTTGCTCAATGGATTATGTTTTTGAACTGCCGCCTACCCTGACCTCTGCTTGCTCAATGGATTATGTTTCTGCACTGCCACCTGCCTTGACCTCTGCTTGCTCAGTGGATTATGTTTTTGAACTGCCGCCTACCCTGACCTCTGCTTGCTCAATGGATTATGTTTTTGAACTGACGCCTGCCCTGACCTCTGCTTGCTCAATGGATTATGTTTCTGCACTGCCGCCTGCCTGACCTCTGCTTGCTCAATGGATTATGTTTTTGAACTGCCGCCTGCCCTGACCTCAGCTTGCTCAATGGATTATGTTTCTGCACTGCCGACTACCCTGACCTCAGCTTGCTCAATGGATTATGCTTCTGCACTGCCGCCTGCCCTGACCTCTGCTTGTTTCCGGTTATTAATCTGTGATACTAATAAAAATGTATATTATTCTGCACTATATGGACTGTGGTTCGTTTTTTTCCTTTCGTTTTATGGTTGTTTCCGGTTATGTTTTTGCACTGCTGCCTGCCCTGACCTCTGCTTGATTCCGGTTATGTTTCTGCACTGCTGCCTGCCCTGACCTTTGCTTGTTTCTGACTACTCATTTGCCTGCTGATTTTGTACTTCTTCCTCAATGCCTGCACTTTTAAGACCCCAGTAGAGCTAATTTATATAAATCCTGCATCCTAACAATAAAGCCGGGTTATAGAGCTTCTGATCACAATGGTAGGATGATGCCTCAATGTGAAGAAGGGTAGTACCAGTTCTTCACTTAACAGTATGGAATGCTTATCTAAAAAAATGATAAAGGAACAGTACAGTATAGACAAAGGTCCCATAAACTCAACAAGAACAAACCATAAAGAACTTTAAGCATAAACATATGAGACAACAAACCAAGTGGCTCAGAATACCACATCCGACCCAACCAGCAGTTTTGTTGAAGGTATTTTCCTCTGAACTTTCGTTAAGAGGGTACAACATCTCAAATACATTAGACTGGTGTGGGTCTCCAACCATTTAGGAACCCTCAAATTAATAGTACAGGGGTCTTGAATCAGCCACAAAATTGCTTCAGGAAGAATTGGGTGGAGCACTGGTTTCATATGTACCCTGCCGCTCATGTCAAGGTCTATGAAAATAACCAAACACAAGGCTGAGTACTCAGATCTTATAGGAACCCCCCCAATAGTGAATGGCCATCTGTCCATTCATAGTTCCCCAGGTCTGTAGACAGATGCGGGTTTCACGTCCGGGACCTCTGCCTATCAGACATTTATAGAATATTTTATGGATAACACATAAAGGTATGGGAAAACTCCTTTTGTAAATAGTGCGCCTCAAGTTTCTTCTGCTGTTTGCAGTGGAATGTAGTCATCATAGCTAATATGAGGGAAGGATTCCTGAGAGGGGGTATACATCTACTATATCCATATTCTGTGGATATCTACCCTAATAAAGCTTATGGACGGTGAGTGCAGTGATGAGACCGACCCTTTATCAACATGTTCTGTCCCACAAACTAATGTAGTACACTGCACTGACCGCCGATAGACTTTATTCTCCAAAGACAATTTAAGTTTGTTATATGTATTAAAATACTTTTTTTTCCCCAGAATTATCTAAGAATTATCGACAAGGAAAATGGACTCAAGATAAAGCTTAGAAACATATATTTCTTTACAGCTCCTGATATAGGTATTGCGGTCTTTAAAAACAGTAGTCCCCAACTTCTGCCTCCTCAGCAAGTTATCCCCTAGCCATTGGTAGATCATAACTTGCTGATTACGGGTGTTTCACTGCCAGGACCCCCACCAATCCTAAGAACAGGGTGTCTGGAACAAGCGGCTGTTAAGAATGCGCAACAACACTTCTTTCATTATGGGACAATGATGGGGCTGATGTGCTGATGATGGACTATGATGGGGCTGATGTGCTGATGATGGACTATGATGGGGCTGATGTGCTGATGATGGACTATGATGGGGCTGATGTGCTGATGATGGACTATGATGGGGTTGATGTGCTGATGATGGACTATGATGGGGCTGATGTGCTGATGATGAACTATGATTGGGATGATGAAGTCTGCAATAACAGAGCATAGCAGTACAACCCCTTAGCCTGGAGTGCCCTAACAAATAGCTGGGGAGGGTCCGAGCTCACAGTCAGACCTTAGAAGAAGAGTTAATAGTTTTGTTTCTTCTGTCTTAAAGGAAAAAAAAGGCTTACAGTATATACTCGCGTATAAGTCGAGATTTTCAGCCCATTTTTTGGGGCTGAAAGTCCCCCTCTCGGCTTATACGCGAGTCATATACTGGGGGTCGGCCAGGGAGGGGGAGCGGGGGGTGTCGGAGATCATGCTCACCTCTCCTGGCATGTTTCTGCAGCCCCCCGTGCTTATTCCATCTTCTCGGCGCTGTTCTTCCTGCTTTCAGCGGTCACGTGGTACGCTCATTACCCTCATTAATATGCACATATGTAATGAGCGGCACCACGAGACCGCAGAAAGGAGGAAGAACAGCACTGAGAAGATGGAACAAGCACGGGGGGCTGCAGAGACATGCCAGGAGAGGTGAGTATAACAGGGGGAGCCATATTGACCTGTGCCCCATTCCACCGCTGCGCATCGCTCTGCTGTCTTGCTTCCTCTGGCAGTGACGTTAAGGTCAGAGGGTGCCATGACGTAGTTAGCAGGCGCCCTCTGCCTGAACAGTCACTGCAGAGCCAGCAACGCTGAGGAGCAGCAGCTGCAGCAGTGACAAGGTGAGTATATAGTTTTTTCTTTTTTTTAATTGAGGCTGCGGCAGCAGCATTGTAAGGGGCCACTAATCACTGTGCAGCAATACAAGGGGCCACTCATCACTGCAGCATTATAAGGGGCCACTCATCACTGTGCAGCATTATAAGGGGCCACTCATCACTGTGCAGCATTATAAGGGGCCACTCATCACCGTGCAGCATTATAAGGGGCCACTCATCACCGTGCAGCATTATAAGGGGCCACTCATCACCATGCAGCATAATAAGGAGCCACTAATCACTGCAGCATTTCAAGGGGCCACTATTCACTGTGCAGCATTATAAGGGGCCACTAATCACTGTGCAGCATTATAAGGGGCCACTCATCACTGTGCAGCATTACAAGGGGCCACTCATCACTGTGCAGCATTACAAGGGGCCACTCATCACTGTGCAGCATTACAAGGGGCCACTAATCACTGTGCAGCATTACAAGGGGCCACTAATCACTGTGCAGCATTACAAGGGGCCACTAATCACTGTGCAGCATTACAAGGGGCCACTAATCACTGTGCAGCATTATATGGGGCCAGTAATCACTGTGCAGCATTATATGGGGCCACTCATCACTGTGCTGCATTATAAGAGGCCACTCATCACTGTGCAGCATTATAAGGGGGCCTCTCATCACTGTGCAGCATTATACGGGGCCACTAATCACTGTGCAGCATTACAAAGGGCCACTAATCACCGTGCAGCATAATAAGGGGCCACTAATCACTGCAGCATTTCAAGGGGCCACTAATCACTGTGCAGCATTATAAGTGGCCACTAATCACCGTGCAGCATTGTAAGGGGCCACTAATCAATGTGCAGCATTATAAGGGGCCACTAATCACTGTGCAGCATTATAAGGGGCCACTAATCACTGTGCAGCATTATAAGGGGTCACTAACCAATGTGCAGCATTATAAGGGGCCACTAATCATTGTGCAGCATTATAAGGTGCCACTCTCCATGCAGCATTTTAAGGGGCCACTAATCACTGTGCAGCATTATAAGGGGCCACCAATCACTGTGCAGCATTATATGGGGCATATGTTATTATGGACCATGTTATAGGGCTACCATTATTCACTGTGCAGCATTATTAGGCATATTTTTGTATGGAGCATCTTATGGAACCCATCATGAACTTTATGGAGCATTATATGGGGCCATCATGAACTTTATGGAGCATCTTATGGGGCCCATTTTATTTTTGAAATTTACCAGTAGCTTCGGCATTTTCCACCTTAGGTTTATACGCGAGTCAATAAGTTTTCCCAGTTTTTTGTGACAAAATTAGGGTGGTCGGCTTATACATGGGTCGGCTTATACACGAGTATATACGGACTTCTAAAGAAAATTGCCCCCAAGTTATTTTGAGCGACCCCGCCTGCTGTTCCATCCTTGTGATTTACGAGAACGTTTCTCACTTCCTGCTAGGACAGCGGAAACCCAAGGAGTAAAGAGAGAAGGTCCTTATGGCTGCATGGAGTAATGCTGGAAATCTCTAAATCTGCGGGGACAACAGAGACTTTAGAAGAAGGCAAACCAAGGTTTAGTGCTAGCACTAGTGTGAGAGAAGGTTTATACTACAGGACAGAAGTGCTGTAACAGGAAAGAACCTAACAAATAAAAAAGATTGTAGACAAACCAGATTTTGCTATCTATTCATGTCATTGCCTTCCATATTACAGAGAAATTTCCCTAAATCCGGTATCTGATAATCCACAATGATGTATATTCAGGGTCGAACTGGGGTGTCTGGGGCCCACCAGGGGAATGGACTCTAGGGCCCCATCTTACAGCTATATGCTAATATCTGTCAGTCGTTATCCCCATTATAGTGGAGCATCAGCCGTAAAACACAGGCGGCTCCTGCACATCTACTGTGCACCCCCATAACTGGGATGTATAATTACGGTAGTTTACATTAATGTGGTTCTTTGGTTAAAACAATTTATCACTGATCCATGGGCTCTATAGGATAGCTGATCGCATACGTCCGACCATTAGAAACTGCACCGACCGGAAGAATGAGAAAGTTTTATCGTTGATAGGACACTTATCCCCATTTTAAACTGGAGCAGCAGGTTAGATATCTGACCGAAGCTTCATTCATTCTCTTTGGAGCTTCTATAAAAATACAAGTGCAGCCACTGAGGGAATGAATGGATCAGTGGTCAAGTCGGACATGCCACTCCAGTCTAATGGGGATAAAAATTTCCACATTTTGCTGAATGGGTCCAAGTAGTTAGACCCCCCCAATCAATACGTTATCACTTGTCCTGTGAATAGGAGATTACGTTTTTCCACAGGAAACCCCTGTAAGTGCATCTCTGCCGCTGTTTACAAAGTATTTAATCTCTAATGGAAATAAAGAATATTCTCCTAATTAATATCAGAGAAGACTAATGACCATCAAACACAACACAATCCACTGTACCAAGACTAATAATACCACATACAGGGGAGAAATACCACCACACCATGACCAGACCACATAGTACCCGCATCATATCACATAAAAGGCACAAATACAACAACACCATGACCAGACCACATATTACCACCACATAGTGACCGAATAATATGACATATTACCAGCATATAGGGACCAAATAATAATTCATACACAGAGAAATACTTCCACACTGTGAACAGTCCACAAATTACCACCACTTATTGATGGAATACTACAGTACTGATTATGAATACAAACCACAATAATAACAACACTGTTATTACCACCAGTGACATTATACACAGTACCTCTGTATATAGTGTCAGTGTACAGGTAATACAGTGATTACCAGTGACATTATACACAGGAGCTCAGTGATCACTGGCAACATTATTGTCAAGGTTTGCTCAGCTTGTGGGATTAGGTAGTTCAGAGGTTAATGTGGATGGCCTCACTCTGAGATTCTGGGAGGCTTTTTAAAGCCTCATTGTGGGCTCTTTCCTCATCGTTTATACTCAGACCCTTGGCCGAGTGTGTGTGACCCTGGTGTGCTTTGTGACTGTAATACTTTATGCTTGTTTGGTTTTGATCTGGTTCTGTCCCTGTTACGAGTTCTGCCTGTCCCTCTTGTACTGCGTTGCTATCTCTGTGTATGACTCATTGCCTATGACCTGACTATTCTCTGATTGCCCCTCTTGTACTGTGCAGCTATCTCCATGTATGACTCATTGCTTACGTTCTGACTACTCTCTGCTCGCCCCTCTGGTATCGCGCCGCCCTCTCCATGTATGACCGCCCGTTTGTCTGACCTGAGTTCCCCTCGCCTCTACTCCAGGATTCCTGTAGTAGAGTCCTACAATCATCTTCAGAAGTGGGACACTAAGCCCCGCCCCCTGTGGTCACATGATCGTAGGTCCTTGTACTTCTTACTACCTTCAGCATCGCAGGTCCCATCTGCCTCAACTTTCCCTGCAGTATCGGACCCCGGGCCCTCCCGCAGTAGGGGTGAGTCACGCTGCTCAGCCGTGGCAGTTCGCCGACGCTGACAGGATCCTGATATTTATACACAGAAGATCTGCATACAGTGTCAGTGTAATACAGTGACCACCAGTGAAATTATACACAGGAGCTTTTGGAAGTGCATTGAGCAGCAGGGTGGTTTGCTGGTGAAGGGAAAAAAAATCTCTTTAAATCTTCTGCCTGAGCGAGTTTACATGAGCTGAGTGTGACCTGAGCGTAAGTGCGAACGGTGGTAAGTGTGTGACTTGTGATTCAGTGACTTTGGATTCAGGGAGTTTGCAAAGGAGGTATTACTGAATTGCTGTTATATTTTATTAATACTTTTTATTTATTTTTACTTATCTTTTCTGTCTGGTGCAATCCCCATTAGGAATGTGCTCCACTATTGCCAATGCCATCCAGTGTACGTCTTGCCGCATGTACACAATCCTTGATCAGCCAGTCGAGGGTGCATACTGCTGTGCGAGATGTGAGCACATTGTGCATTTGGAAGCCCAGATACTGGATTTAAATGTGCAGCTGGCAACACTGAGATCAATAGACAATATGGAAAGGAGACTTCTACTCACTGAGCAGACGCTCAATGAGATAGATGAGGGGGGGATGCTAGGTTGGAGCTGCAGGACAGTGAAGCAGTAAGATGGGTGACAGTTAGAAGGTGGGGTAGACAGAAGAGTGCCAGGGAGGCTAGTCCTGATCTGGCACAACCCAATAAGTTTGGCAGATGAGGGGAGTGTCAGTGCAGGGGTAGCACTGCTGCAGCAAGGCATGTCCTCTGAAAGCCAGAGGAGTATATGCTCCAGTAAGGGGAGAAATAGGAGAGCAGGGCAGGACAGACAGGTGCTGGTAGTGGGGGACTCAATTATTAGGGGAACAGATAGGGCAATCTGTCACAAAGAAAGGGATCGTCGAACGGTGTGCTGCCTATCTGGCGCGCAAGTCTGACACATCGCTGACCGGGTTGACAGATTACTGGGAGGGGCTGGTGAGGATCCAGCGGTCATGGTGCACATTGGTACAAATGACACAGAGGTAGGTGGAAGGTCCTTAAAGATGATTTCAGGGAATTAGGCTGCAATCTTAAGGCAAGGACCTCCAAGGTAGTATTTTTGGAAATATTTCCTGTACCACGTGCCACGCCAGAGAGGAGATTAGGGAAGTTAATAAGTGGTTCAAGAATTAGTGTAGGAAGGAGGGGTTTGGGTTCCTGGAGAACTGGGCCGACTTCTCAGTTGGCTACAGGTTCTACGCTAGGGACGGGCTGCACCTCAATGGGGAGGGTGCAGCTGTGCTGGGGGAAAAAATGGCTAGAAGGGTGGAGGAGTGTTTAAACTTGGAACTAGGGGAGGGTATTCATTTTATAAGAGGGGAAGACTGTGCAGATAGAGACCTGGGCACAAATAATGAAATTGGGGGTGGTAGTGGCATGGGGGGTGAGGTTAGAACAGTTAATAATTTAAGAAATAGAGGTACAGACATACATAAAGTGCATGTATACAAATGCCAGAAGCCTCGCCAACAAAATGGAGGACTTAGAATTAATTTTGTTGGAAGATAAGGTATATTGCACCCTCTCATAGGGTATAAGGCTGCCCCCTCATAGGGTATAATGCTTCCCCCCCCTCATAGGGTATAATGCACCCCCTCATAGGGTATAATGCTGCCCCCTCATAGGGTATAACACTAGATAGATAGATATGTGATAATTAGATGTATAGATAGATAGATAATAGATAGATAGATCTATGGATAGATAGATAGATATAAAGATATAAAGATAATAGATAGTGAAAGATATAGGCAGCTATAGAGATAGATAGACCTAGATAGATATAGATAGATAAATAGATAGATAGGGGATAAATAGATATATGGATAGCTAGATAGATAGATATAAAGATAATAGATAGTGATAGCTATAGATAGGTATATAGATAGATAGATAGGGGATAAATAGATAGATCTATGGATAGATGATATATAGATGGATAGATAGATATAAAAATAATAGATAGAGATAGATGTAGATAGGTATAGAGATAGATGGATATAGACTATTTATATCTATCTATATCTACCTCTATATGTATCTATCTATCTATTTTTATCTATCTCTATATCTAAGATAGAGACAGATAGATATAGAGATAGAGATATAGATATACAGATAGAAATAGATAGATATAGAGATATATAGATATAGAGACAGATAGATATAGAGATAGATATAGATAGATATAGAGAGATATAAAAAACAAACCACAATACTCACCTCTCCTCCTGCTCCCACGCTGATGACTGCTTCAGTGTCAGCAGCTGACCCGTCTGCCAGACACACAGCGGGTGCGCGATGAAGTGACGTCATCGCGCATCGGCTGTGAGTCAGGAGCAGAGGGGACTGATGGGAGAGAGATGCTCTCTCTTCCACTGCAATTGAGGGCGGCGCCGGCTGCCTAGGTTGGGGAGCGGGGCCCCGGGGTGAGTGGAGGCCGAGAGTGAAATGATATTCACTGCTGAAGCAGTGAATATTCATTTCTCTTTAGTAGTGGGGACAGTGGCTCCTGCCTCCTGACACCCGCTGCTGCTCCGCTGGCAGGGCCCCCATAGCAGCTGTGTGGCACTGGCTGGGGGCCCCTGGAGCAGTGGGGGCCCTAGGCAACTGCTGTCCCTGTATACCAGTAGAGGTGCCAGGGCCCACCAGATGCCAGGGCCCACCGGAGAATCAGTCCGACGCTACCTGTCTGTATATACAGTATAATGTCAGTGTACAAGTAATAGAATGATCACTGGAGACATACACAGGAGTTCTGTATATAGTGTATAGTGTACAGGTAATACAGTGACTCACCAGTAACATTATACACAGGAGCTCTGCATATAGTCAGCGTACAGGTAATACAAGGATCACCAGTGACATTATACACAGGAGCTCTGTATATACTATATAATGTAAGTGTCCAGGTAAATTACTGACTTACCAGTGACCTCTGTATTTGTAGCGATTCATCTTCGCTTTTCTTCCTCTTCCAGCCAGGACACGTTTGCTGCAGAAAATAACACACTATACTTGATCACTTCTAGACCACATTCCCCACTTTCCCCCCCGACTTCTACACTTTATGTGTAAAGGTCAGCCAGGGCAGTAGTCGTGGCTGAGTATTTCGGGTTCGGGCATTGTATACCCTGACCTCCCTCTACAGGAAAACGGTACCTCTTCTCTTGCATGGTACGGTGAATACTCACCGTGCCGTCAGCGTCCCCTTTGCTACGCCGACTTGATGCTGATCCTTGATCCCAATGAATAGAGACACAGTCCAGGGCAACTCTTAGCTGAGCAAATTTATTTACTTCAGGACACAGCACATCCACATAGTTTCCAGCATTTTCATCACAGTAAAGACAGCACATTACTTCATCTTTCCCTTCACTGTTCCTTGCAGTGTTTCCGTTTGACGAAGCGTCTCAGACGGCTCCTCAGTGTCCTCCCTGTATAGCGTCACCACGGTGAAGCGCTCTCCAGCATGTTTCGCCCCGGACATCAGAGATTCAGCCCACGTAGCTTTCCACCACATTCTGGAGTGACCTGCCCGTACCCTTTTACGGTAACCTTCAATCTTCCTCTGTTTACTTACACTCTTTTCCACTTTATTGCTGGTTCTGCTGTACCGTGTTCTTCTCTAGATGGCTGGGCATCAGCTTTAACATCACGGGGTAGTTAGGCAGCTCAGGCATATAGCCCACCCGAGCACAAAGGGGTCAGGCCTCTGACTGCCTGAAACTGGAAGACCATCCTGGCTTATTCTCCAGCTATCCCCTCCTACAGTTAACTCCTATATGTCCTACAGCTACATCTACTGTGCAATGAGCTCAGTGCCCCATCTAGTGACCATAGCCCAGACTGCACTGTCCCTACCAAGTACAAGGTGCAGAAACATAGTTTATGCTATATAAATAATACAGCAACATGAAATATACGATAATGCGCAACAATGGTATAACATATTATATAAATATATACAGTGGGGAAAAAAAGTATATAGTCAGTCAGCAATAGTGCAAGTTCCACCACTTAAAAAGATGAGAGGCGTCTGTAATTTACATCATAGGTAGACCTCAACTATGGGAGACAAACTGAGAAAAAAAAATCCAGAAAATCACATTGTCTGTTTTTGTTTCATTTTATTTGCATATTATGGTGGAAAATAAGTATTTGGTCAGAAACAAGCAATCAAGATTTCTGGCTCTCACAGACCTGTAACTTCTTCTTTAAGAGTCTCCTCTTTCCTCCACTCATTACCTGTAGTAATGGCACCTGTTTAAACTTGTTATCAGTATAAAAAGACACCTGTGCACACCCTCAAACAGTCTGACTCCAAACTCCACTATGGTGAAGACCAAAGAGCTGTCAAAGGACACCAGAAACAAAATTGTAGCCCTGCACCAGGCTGGGAAGACTGAATCTGCAATAGCCAACCAGCTTGGAGTGAAGAAATCAACTGTGGGAGCAATAATTATAAAATGGAAGACATACAAGACCACTGATAATCTCCCTCGATCTGGTGCTCCACGCAAAATCCCACCCCGTGGGGTCAGAAAGATCACAAGAACGGTGAGCAAAAATCCCAGAACCACGCGGGGGGACCTAGTGAATGAACTGCAGAGAGCTGGGACCAATGTAACAAGGCCTACCATAAGTAACACACTACGCCACCATGGACTCAGATCCTGCAGTGCCAGACGTGTCCCACTGCTTAAGCCTGTACATGTCCGGGCCCGTCTGAAGTTTGCTAGAGAGCATTTGGATGATCCAGAGGAGTTTTGGGAGAATGTCCTATGGTCTGATGAAACCAAACTGGAACTGTTTGGTAGAAACACAACTTGTCGTGTTTGGAGGAAAAAGAATACTGAGTTGCATCCATCAAACACCATACCTACTGTAAAGCATGGTGGTGGAAACATCATGCTTTGGGGCTGTTTCTCTGCAAAGGGGCCAGGACGACTGATCCGGGTACATGAAAGAATGAATGGGGCCATGTATCGTGAGATTTTGAGTGAAAACCTCCTTCCATCAGCAAGGGCATTGAAGATGAAACGTGGCTGGGTCTTTCAACATGACAATGATCCAAAGCACACCGCCAGGGCAACGAAGGAGTGGCTTCGTAAGAAGCATTTCAAGGTCCTGGAGTGGCCTAGCCAGTCTCCAGATCTCAACCCTATAGAAAACCTTTGGAGGGAGTTGAAAGTCCGTGTTGCCAAGCGAAAAGCCAAAAACATCACTGCTCTAGAGGAGATCTACATGGAGGAATGGGCCAACATACCAACAACAGTGTGTGGCAACCTTGTGAAGACTTACAGAAAACGTTTGACCTCTGTCATTGCCAACAAAGTATATATCACAAAAGTATTGAGATGAAATTTTGTTTCTGACCAAATACTTATTTTCCACCATAATATGCAAATAAAATGAAAAAAAAAAAACAGACAATGTGATTTTCTGGATTTTTTTTTCTCAGTTTGTCTCCCATAGTTGAGGTCTACCTATGATGTAAATTACAGACGCCTCTCATCTTTTTAAGTGGTGGAACTTGCACTATTGCTGACTGACTAAATACTTTTTTTCCCCACTGTATACAAGTACAACAGCAACATGGGGGTTTAAAGGGGTAAGACTCTCAACCCCTTACACATGTCTACATATTGATATTAGTCATGTATTTTACTACAGCACAGGCACCATTTTGATGAATGCAAACCTTTTTTTTGTAACCCCACAAACACCCGGAGCACCAGAATCTCAATAACTGAAATTTACAAATACAGATTACACAACAACCACAAGATGCATTTCATCACCCAGGTCACCTCATTTTAATCAGTATAACAGCGTAGACCTGACACTGTCTGTACTTTACTGTTCACAATCCTGCTGACAGGATCCCTTTAAATCTAAATTTTAATAAGTTTGTTCTTTTCTGCGCTAAACGTCCCCCAAACCCTGAGGACGGCGAGTATACCTTGGTTGTGTTTTGCTGTATGTGTATACAAAAGTACAAGAAGAGCACCTATCAGGGGCTCAGAAAAGCTGGGTGGCATGTGTGCTAGTGTGTGACCCAGCGCAGGTGTCTCACTGGCCTATCAAAACAGTGACCGATAGCAGCAAACAGTGTGATGTGGATGTGAGAACTGTCTGCGGGGTGCGCTTAGGTGAGTGGACAAAAGAATATGGGAGGTTCACCTTTATAGTAACATCCCAGGGCAGGTGTGTCGTGAGCAAGTGGTGTTCAAGAAATATTGGTGGCAGTGGTTGTGACTTATCCTGACACACAATGTACAGGGAAATGGGAAAATTGTGAAAAAAAACGCAATTCTGACCTTAATTATGTTTACGGCGTACATTATGTGGTAAAAATGACCATGTAATATGATTCTCCTCATCAGTATGATTACAGAGATACTAAACGTGCCCAGATTTTTAAATTATTTTAGTGGTAGAAAAAAAATCAAGACTTTGAAATAAAAAATATGTTGGAGTTTGTGTTGCCATTTTCCGAGACCCGTAGTTTTACTTTTTCGTTCAATAGAGCTATGAGAGGGATTATTTTTTCATAAGGCGAGACGTTATTATGGATATTACTTTGGGATAGATATGACATTTTAGTTGCTTGTTACGCATTTTAACCCCTTCACTACCAAGAGTGGTTTGCACGTTAACTACCGGGCCAATTTTTACAATTCTGACCACTGTCCCTTTATGAGGTCATAACTCTGAAACGCTTCCGTGGATCCCGGTGATTCTGACAATGTTTTCTCGTGACATATTGTACTTCATGTTAGTGGTAAAATTTCATTCATATAACTTGCGTTTATTTATGAGAAAAACGGAAATTTGGCGAAAATTTTGAAAATTCCGCAATTTTCCAACTTTGAATTTTTATGCCCTTAAATCACAGAGATATGGCACACAAAAAAGTTAATAAGTAACATTTGCCACATGTTTACTTTACATCAGCAACATTTTTATTTGTTAGCAAGATATAAGGGTTAAAAGTTGACCAGCGATCTCTCATTTTTGCAACACCATTTTATTTTTACGGACCACCTCACATTTGAAGCCACTTTGAGGGGTCTATATGATAGAAAATACCCAAAAGTGACACCATTCTAAAAATTGCACCCCTTAAGGTGCTTAAAACCACATTCAAGGTGTTTATTAACCCTTCAGGTGCGTCACAGGAATTTTTTGAATATTTAAAAAAAATTAACATTTAACTTTTTTTCACAAAAAAAATTACTTCAGGTTCAATTTTTTTTATTTTACCAAGTGTAACAGGAGAAATTGGACTGCAAAAATTATTGTGCAATTTGTCCTGAGCACGCTGATACCTGATATGTGGGGGGGAACCACTGTTTCGGCGCATGGCAGAGCTCAGAAGGGAAGGAGCGCCGTTTGACTTTTTCAATGCAAAATTGGCTGGAATTCTGATCGGACGCCATGTCGCGTTTGGAGAGCCCCTGATGTACCTAAACAGTGGAAACCCCCCACAAGTGACCCCACTTTTGAAACTAGACCCCCTAAGGAACTTATCTAGATATGTGGTGAGAACTTTGAACCCACAAGGGCTTCACAGAAGTTTATAATGCACAGCGGTACAATTAAAAAATCATATTTTTTCCAAAAAATGATCTTTTCACCCCCAATTTTTATTTTCCCAAGGGTAACAGGACCCTAAAAGTTATTGTGCAATTTGTCCTGAGTACACTGATACCCCATATGTGGGTGTAAATGACTATTTGGGCACATGGCAGAGCTCGGAAGGCAAGCAGCGCCATTTGACTTTTTTGGCTGGAATTGAGATCAGACACCATGTCGCGTTTGGAAAGCCCCTGATGCACCAAAACAGTGGAAACCCCCCACAAATGACCCCATTTTGGAAACTAGACCCCCCAAGGAACTTATCTAGATGTGTGGTGAGAACTTTGAACCCCCAAGTGCTTCACAGAAGTTTATAACGCCCAGGCGTGAAAATAAGAAAAAAATTTTTTTTACACAAAAATGATATTTTTGCCCCAAAATTTTTATTTTCCTAAGGGCAACAGGAGAAATAGGACCCCAAAAGTTGTTTTGCAAATTGTCCTGATTAGGCTGATACCCCATATGAGGGGGTAAAACACTGTTTGGGTGCATGGCAGGGCTTGGAAGGGAAGGAGCACCATTTGACTTTTTCAACGCAGAATTGGCTGGAATTGAGATCAGATGTCATGTTGCGTTTGGAGAGCACCCGATGTGCGCAAATAGTGGAAACCCCCAATTCTAGCCCTAGCCCTAACCCTAACCCTAGCCCTAGCCCTAACCCTAGCCCTAGCCCTAACCCTAGTGGGAAAATGGAAATAAATACATTTTTTTAATTTTATTATTTTTCCCTAACTAAGGGGGTGATAATGGGGGGTTTGATTTACTATTTATGGCGGTTTTTATGTTTGACAGCTGTCGCACGCTAAAAGACGCTTTTTATTGTAAAAATAGTTTTTGCATCACCACATATTGAGAGCTATAATTTTTCCATATTTTGACCCACCGAGTCATGTGAGGTCTTATTTTTTGCGGGACGAGTTGACGCTTTTATTGGTATCATGTTCGGGCATGTGACATTTTTTGATCGCTTTTTATTTCGTTTTTTGGGACGCAGAATTTACAAAAACCAGCGTTTCATGAATTTCTTTTGGGTGGTGCGTTTACGCCGTTCCGGGTGCGGTAAAATTTATAAGGCAGTTTTATTCTTCGGGTCAGTACGGTTACAGCGATACCTCATTTAGGTGGTTTTTTTATGTTTTGGCGCTTTTATGCAATGAAAATAATTTTATATAAAAAATAATTATTTTTGCATCACTTTATTCTGCGAGCTATAACTTTTTTATTTTTTCGCTGATGATGCTGTATGGTGGCTCATTTTTTGCGGGACAAGATGACGTTTTCAGCGGTACCATGGATATTTGTATGCATCTTTTTGATCGCGCGTTATTGCACTTTTTGTTCGGCAGTATGATAATAAATCATTATTTTTTGCTTCGTTTTTTATTTTTATTTTTTAAGGGGTTCACTTAAGGGGTTAACTATTGGGACAGTTTTATAGGGCGGGTCGTTATGGACGCGGCGATACCAAATATGTGTACTTTTATTGTTTTGTTTTTTTTATTTCCAAAAAATGAATTTATTGGGGAATATTTTTTTTTTTTTTTTAATTTATTTGGCGATTTTTTTTAAATTATTTTTACACTTTTTTTTATTTTTTTTTTACTTTATTACAATGTCCCATGGGGGACATCACTGTCCTGTGACAGATCGCTGATCTGTCACATCACAGATCACTGTGACAGATCAGCGATCTGTCAGGCACTGCACAGGCTTCCTCATGCCTGCACTTTGCAGGCACTGAGGAAGCCAGCTTCCTGCAGGCCCCCGGAGGTCTCCGTCGCCATATTGGATCCGGGGACCTGCAGGAAAGGAGTCCTCCGCAGCAGCGCTGCACATTGTGCTGCCGTGGGGGCTCAGGGAAGCACGGAGGGAGCCCCCTCCCTGACGATGCTTCCCTTTAACCCCCGGTACACCGCGATCATGTTTGATCGCGGTGTGCAAGGGGTTAACGTGTCGGGGGCGGTCCGTAACCGCCCCTGACACATTGTGCCGGGTGTCAGCTATGATAATTAGCTGACACTCGGCCGCGATCAGCGGCGCTCACCACGTGGGCGCCGCTGATCGCGATGACGTAATATTCCGTCCATGGTAATTAGGTCCATGGTCACATGGACGGAATATTACGTCAATTGTAGGTAAGGGGTTAAGTGGTATTGCAGCGACCAAAAAATACCGCAATGTTGGCGTTTTTAAATTTTTTGTGTTTACCAATTGGGTTAATTATTTTTATATTTTGATAGCTTGGACTTTGCTGGATGCGGCGATATCACTTGACATTTTTTTTTATGTTCATTTTCAATGGAGGAAAATTGAACTTTTATGAGTTTTTTTTTCATATTTGTTTAAATCTTTTTTTGTTGTTTTACTTTTCTTTTCACTTCATTTATCGCTCCCTAAGGCCCCTTCCACACTTCAGTTTTTTGCAATCAGTCACGATCCGTCAGGTTTTGACAAAAAACGGATCCTCAATTTTTTTTTGAGGATCCGTTTTTTCCCCATTGACTTGCATTAATGGCGGATTGTGACGGATGGCTGTCCGTTTCATCCGGTTTTTTTGAGGATCCGCCAAACGTTACTCTCTCTCTCTCTCTCCTTCCCGACCAGCGTTTCCTTTAAATTTCCTCATTTTCAGGATCCTTCTGAAAACGGATCCTGTGCCATCCGTTCACATCAGTTCAGAACGGATCCGCTTGTCTGCCTTTTTGGCGGATTTGAACTGATGCAAAAAACTGAAGTGTGAAAGAGGCCTAAGCTGTACTACATACAGGGGCTAATGGTGCAGCAGAAGTGTGAACTTTTTGATGCTTTTGTTTAATATTTTCCACTATAGTATATGGAGAGCATAAAAAACGCATGCAAAATTCCAATGAAGTCTCCAATTGTGGAACTGAAGCATTCCTCTACTAAAAAAATGCATTCGAAAAAACTGCCACAAAAAAATACAATAAAAAGTTTTGATTGCTTTAGTGCGAATACCTATGGAAACAATGCAGCACTTCTGCACGTGTGAACATGGCCCAGGAGAGACTCTGGACAATTTGTACGTTCTACACCAGGTTCACACTTGGGGTTATTTATTTTTTATCACTACTTAGAATTACAGACAAATTAAAAAAAGTGATCTGAGCCAATTATATGGAAAAAATACAATATTATTTAACATTTATTCTGAAGCTATATGAAATAATTCCGACTACAGCAATGGTCTGTGCCCATCACGGGTGATCCGTGTTACCGGGAAGAGAGGAGGAGACATTCCTAGAAGGAGCTGACAATAGATACATCACGTTATCTCACATATGAGGATACAGAATTATACAGGTTTGAAAATATCAAATAGAAAGATTTGCCTGTAAACAGGTAAAAAAGCAAAAACAGTAAATAAAGCAATGACTTGGGCTCTTGTACCGGTAAGTTTTTATACATCTCATCCCAATCCAGCTAACCCCTATCCGTACAGTGGCAGCTGGTATTGGATGGTCTGCCATGGGTAACATAACTAGTTCTCCTATATTAGACCCATTGCCATGTTCGTCTTTATGACATCACAGAAGCGTTGTCCACGAGTCATGGAATGTTCCGCAAGAACGGTCAGTGCGAGGCAAGCAGAGATAGAGAGGAGAGCTGAACACTAACCCAGAGCGACTTGTAAATCACTTTTTACTTGTTTTGTTTATTTTTTTTACTTTTATTTCTTTTTTTTGGGAGTGTTTTCTACCATCCGCACACACTTTTGTGTGTGTGGAGGGGAAGGCAGCCTAATGGCTGCACCCGTAGCTGGAGGAAAGTTCCAACCACGGAGACGTCTCCCACATGCCAGGACATCCCTATACAGTCAGAGGCCTGAACACCACCAAAGGCCAACTGGCTTCACGGGGTATGTGATGGCAGTGCTTTATTATATTGTGTCATTTATTAAATGCCTGTTCAAAACACCAGAAAAGGCAAAGGACCGATATTCCAGACTGAAAAGTCCACCACCATATCCTACAATGCCCGAAATAGGCCGATTCGTACAACCTGCAGCACACATCAGCGCAGAGCCAGAGGGTATGAAGGAACGCCTGATACTCACCAGAACAGTAGATGAGGAAGAGACAACAGCCACATTGCCCAGGAGCCCATCCCCATGCACCTGGATGGAGCTAACTCCCTCTCAAGCACGTATACTCCTCAGTATGCCTTACGACCATCAACCGCGTATTAAGGTGACTGCTAAACAAGGCTACAATCCTACACCACACCTGCCAGTCAGCTATACCACTGGAAAGATCATGCAAGTAATGCTGATGAGCCCACAGGATGTACAACGTGCCTACAAGAGAGATTTGGGTTTCCTTCCAAGTCCTAGGAAGATCATTCTCCCGAGAAGAGAATTCCGCGACACTTTGATTTAGCCGGCGGAAAATGTAGTGGCGAGCACATACCATCTTCTGCACAGCTGCTTCTCAGACAGATTTTCCGGTTTTGACTATGGCTTGATCAATGGATTATGTTTCTATACTGCCGCCTGCCCTGACCTCTGCTTGTTTAAAGTTATGCATCTACACTGCCGCCAGCCCTGACCTTTGCTTGCTCAATGGATTATGTTTTTGAACTGCCGCCTGCCTGACCTCTGCTTGCTCAATGGATTGTTTCTGCACTGCCGCCTGCCTTGACCTCTGCTTACTCAATGGATTATGTTTTTGAACTGCCGCCTGCCCTGACCTCTGCTTGCTCAATGGATTATGTTTTTGAACTGCCGCCTGCCCTGACCTCTGCTTGCTCAATGGATAATGTTTTTGAACTGCCGCCTGCCCTGACCTCTGCTTGCTCAATGGATTATGTTTCTGCACTGCCGCCTGCCTGACCTCTGCTTGCTCAATGGATTATGTTTTTGAACTGCCGCCTGCCCTGACCTCAGCTTGCTCAATGGATTATGTTTCTGCACTGCCGCCTGCCCTGACCTCAGCTTGCTCAATGGATTATGTTTCTGCACTGCCGCCTGCCCTGACCTCTGCTTGTTTCCGGTTATTAATCTGTGATACTAATAAAAATGTATATTATTCTGCACTATATGGACTGTGGGTCTTTTTTTCTTTGGTTTTATGGTTGTTTCCGGTTATGTTTCTGCACTGCTGCCTGCCCTGACCTTTGCTTGTTTCTGACTACTCATTTGCCTGCTGATTTTGTACTTCTTCCTCAATGCCTGCACTTTTAAGACCCCAGTAGAGCTAATTTATATAAATCCTGCATCCTAACAATGAAGCCGGGTTATAGGGCTTCTGATCACAATGGTAGGATGATGCCTCAATGTGAAGAAGGGTAGCACCAGTTCTTCACCTAACAGTATGGAATTCTTATCTAAAAAATTGATAAAGGAACAGTACAGTATAGACAAAGGTCCCATAAACTCAACAAGTACAAACCATAAAGAACTTTAAGCATAAACATATGAGACAACAAACCAAATGGCTCAGAATACCACATCCGACCCAACCAGCAGTTTTGTTGAAGGTATTTTCCTCTGAACTTTCATTAAGAGGGTACAACATCTCAAATACAATAGACTGGTGTGGGTCTCCAACCATTTAGGAACCCTCAAATCAATAGTACAGGGGTCTTGAATCAGCCACAAAATTGCTTCAGGAAGAATTGGGTGGAGCACTGGTTTCATATGTAACCTGCCGCTCATGTCAAGGTCTATGAAAATAACCAAACACAAGGCTGAGTACTCAGATCTTATAGGAACCTCCCCAATAGTGAATGGCCATATCTCCATTCATAGTTCCCCCAGGTCTGTAGACAGATGCGGGTTTCACGTCCGGGACCTCTGCCTATCAGACATTTATAGAATATTTTATGGATAACACATAAATGTTTGGGAAAACTCCTCTTCTAAATAGTGCGCCTCAAGTTTCATCTGCTGTTTGCAGTGGTATGTAGTCATCATAGCTCATATGAGGGAAGGTTTCTTGAGAGGGGAGTATCCATCTACTATATCCATATTCTGTGGATATCTACCCTAATAAAGCTTATGGACGGTGAGTGCAGTGATGAGACTGACCCTTTATTAACATGTTCTGTCCCACAAACTAATGTAGTACACTGCACTGACTGCCGATAAATTGTCTTTGGATAATAAAGTCTAACGTTTGTTATATGTAATATAACACTTTTTTTCCCAGAATTATCTAAGAATTATCGACAAGGAAAATGGACTCAAGATAAAGCTGAGAAACATGCATTTCTTCACAGCTCCTGATATAGGTAGTGTGGTCTTTAAAAACAGTAGTCCCCAACTTGTGCCTCCTCAGCAAGTAATCCCCTAGCCATTGGTAGATCATAACTTGCTGATTACGGGTGTTTCACTGCCAGGACCCCCACCAATCCTAAGAACAGGGTGTCTGGAACAAGCGGCTATTAAGAATGCGCAACAACACCTCTTTCATTATGGGACAATGATGGGGCTGTTGATGGACTATGATGGGGCTGATGTGCTGATGATGGACTATGATGGGGTTGATGTGCAGATGATGGACTATGATGGGGCTGATGTGCTGATGATGGACTATGATTGGGATGATGAAGCCTGCAATAACAGAACATAGCAGTACGACCCCTTAGCCTGGAGTTCCCTAACAAATAGCTGGGGAGGGTCCGAGCTCACAGTCAGACCTTAGAAGAAGAGTTAATAGTTTTGTTTCTTCTGTCTTAAAGGAAAAAAAAAAGGCTTACCGTATATACTCGCGTATAAGTCGAGATTTTCAGCCCATTTTTTTGGGCTGAAAGTCCCTCTCTCGGCTTATACGCGAGTCATATACCAGGGGTCGGCCGGAAAGGGGGAGCGGGGGGTGTCGGAGATCATACTCACCTCTCCTGGCATGTTTCTGCAGCCCCCCGTGCTTATTCCATATTCTCTGCGCTGTTCTTCCTGCTTTCAGCGGTCACGTGGTACGCTGATTACCCTCATTAATATGCACATATGTAATGAGCGGCACCACGTGACCGCAGAAAGCAGGAAGAACAGCGCTGAGAAGATGGAACAAGCACGGGGTGCTGCAGAGACATGCCAGGAGAGGTGAGTATAACGGGGGGAGCCATATTCACCTGTACCCCGTTCCAACGCTTTGCGTCGCTCTGCTGTCTTGCTTCCTCTGGCAGTGACGTTTAGGTCAGAGGGCGCCATGACGTAGTTAGCAGGCGCCCTCTGCCTGAACAGTGACTGCAGAGCCAGCAACGCTGAGGTGCAGCAGCTGCAGCAACGACAAGGTGAGTATATAGTTTTTTGTTTTTTTTAATTGAGGCTGCGGCAGCAGCATTGTAAGGGGCCACTAGTCACTGTGCAGCATTGTAAGGGGCCACTAATCACTGTGCAGCTTAGAATGGGCCACTAATCATTGTGCAGAATTATAAGGGGCCACTAATCGCTGTGCAGCATTATAAGGGGCCACTAATAACTGTGCAGCATTACAAGGGGCCACTAATCACCGTGCAGCATAATAAGGGGGCACTAATCACCGTGCAGCATAATAAGGGGCCACTAATCACTGCAGCATTACAAGGGGCCACTAATCACTGGGCAGCATTATAAGGGGCCACTAATCACTGTGCAGCATTATAAGGGGCCACTAATCACTGTGCAGCATTATAAGGGGCCACTAATCACTGCGCAGCATTAAAATTGGCCACTCACTGTGCAGCATTACAAGGGGCCACTAGTCACTGTGCAGCATTATAAGGGGCCACTAATCACTGCGCATTATAAGGGGCCACCAATCACTGTGCAGCATTATAAGGGGTCACCAATCACTGTGCAGCATTATATGGGGCATATGTTATTATGGACCATGTTATAGGGCCACCATTATTCACTGTGCAGCATTATTAGGCATATTTTTGTATGGAGCATCTTATGGAACCCATCATGAACTTTATGGAGCATTATATGGGGCCATCATAAACTTTATGGAGCATCTTATGGGGCCCATTTTTTTTTTAAATTTACCAGTAGCTTCGGCATTTTCCAATCTAGGCTTTTACGTGAGTCAATAAGTTTTCCCAGTTTTTTGTGACAAAATTAGGGTGGTCGGCTTATACATGGGTCGGCTTATACACGAGTATATACGGACTTCTAAAGAAAATTGCCCCCAAGTTATTTTGAGCGACCCCGCCTGCTGTACCATCCTTGTGATTTACGAGAACGTTTCTCACTTCCTGCTAGGACAGCGGATACCCAAGGAGTAAAGAGAGAAGGTCCTAGTCTGCATGGACAACAGAGACTTTAGAAGAAGGCAAACCAAGGTTTATCGCTAGCACTAGTGTGAGAGAAGGTTTATACTACAGAACAGAAGTGCTGTAACAGGAAAGAACCTAACAAATAAAAAAGATTGTAGACAAACCTGATTTTGCTATCTATTCATGTCATTGCCTTCCATATTACAGTGAAATTTCCCTAAATTCGGTATCTGATAATCCACAATGACGTATATTCAGGGTCGAACTGGGGTGTCTGGGGCCCACCAGGGGAATGGACTCTAGGGCCCCATGCTACAGCTATATGCTAATATCTGTCAGTCGTTATCCCCATTATAGTGGAGCCTCGGCTGTAAAACACAGGCGGCTCCTGCACATCTACTGTGCACCCCCATAACTAGAATGTATAATTACGGTAGTTTACATTAATGTGGTTCTTTGGTTAAAACAATTTGTCACCGATCCATGGGCTCTAAAGGATAGCTGATCGCATACGTCCGACCATTAGAAACTGCACCGACCGGAAGAATGAGAAAGTTTTATCGTTGATAGGACACTTATCCCCATTTTAAAATGGAGCAGCAGGTTAGATATCTGACCGAAGCTTCATTCATTCTCTTTGGGGCTTCTATAAAAATACAAGTGCAGCCACTGAGGGAATGAATGGATCAGTGGTCAAGTCGGACATGCCACTCCAGTCTAATGGGGATAAAAAGTTCCACATTTTGCTGAATGGGTCCAAGTAGTTAGACCCCCCAATCAATACGTCATCACTTGTCCTGTGAATAGGAGATTACGTTTTTCCACAGGAAACCCTTGTAAGTGCATCTCTGCCGCTGTTTACAAAGTATTTAATCTCTAATGGAAATAAAGAATATTCTCCTAATTAATATCAGAGAGAACTAATGACCGTCATACACAACACAATCCACTGTACCAAGACCAATAATACCACATACAGGGGAGAAATACCACCACACCATGACCAGACCACATAGTACCCGCATCATATCACATAAAAGGCACAAATACAACCACACCATGACCAGACCACATATTACCACCACATAGTGACCGAATAATATGACATATTACCAGCATATAGGGACCAAATAATAACTCATACACGGAGAAATACTTCCACACTGTGAACAGTCCACAAATTACCACCACTTATTGATGGAATACTACAATACTGATTATGAATACAAACCACAATACTAACAACACTGTTATTACCACCAGTGACATTATACACAGTACCTCTGTATATAGAGTCAGTGTACAGGTAATACAGTGATTACCAGTGACATTATACACAGGAGCTCAGTGATCACTGGCAACATTACTGTCAAGGTTTGCTCAGCTTGTGGGATTAGGTAGTTCAGAGGTTAATGTGGATGGCCTCACTCTGAGATTCTGGGAGGCTTTTTAAAGCCTCATTGTGGGCTCATTACTCATCGTTTATACTCAGACCTTTGGCCGAGTGTGTGTGACCCTGGTGTGCTTTGTGACTGTAATACTTTATGCTTGTTTGGTTTTGATCTGGTTCTGTCCCTGTTACGAGTTCTGCCTGTCCCTCTTGTACTGCGTTGCTATCTCTGTGTATGACTCATTGCCTATGACCTGACTATTCTCTGATTACCCCTCTTGTACTGTGCAGCTATCTCCATGTATGACTCATTGCTTACGTTCTGACTACTCTCTGCTCGCCCCTCTGGTATCGCGCCGCCCTCTCCATGTATGACCGCCCGTTTGTCTGACCTGAGTTCCCCTCGCCTCTACTCCAGGATTCCTGTAGTAGAGTCCTACAATCATCTTCAGAAGTGGGACACTAAGCCCCGCCCCCTGTGGTCACATGATCGTAGGTCCTTGTACTTCTTACTACCTTCAGCATCGCAGGTCCCGTCTGCCTCAACTTTCCCTGCAGTATCGGACCCCGGGCCCTCCCGCAGTAGGGGTGAGTCACGCTGCTCAGCCGTGGCAGTTCGCCGACGCTGACAGGATCTTGATATTTATACACAGAAGATCTGCATACAGTGTCAGTGTAATACAGTGACCACCAGTGAAATTATACACAGGAGCTTTTGGAAGTGCATTGAGCAGCAGGGTGGTTTGCTGGTGAAGGGAAAAAAATCTCTTTAAATCTTCTGCCTGAGCGAGTGTAAACGAGCTGAGTGTGACCTGAGCGTAAGTGCGAACGGTGGTAAGTGTGTGACTTGTGATTCAGTGACTTTGGATTCAGGGAGTTTGCAAAGGAGGTATTACTGAATTGCTGTTATATTTTATTAATACTTTTTATTTATTTTTACTTATCTTTTCTGTCTGGTGCAATCCCCATTAGGAATGTGCTCCACTATTGCCAATGCCATCCAGTGTATGTCTTGCCGCATGTACGCAATCCTTGACCAGCCAGTCGAGGGTGCATACTGCTGTGCGAGATGTGAGCACATTGTGCATTTGGAAGCCCAGATACTGGATTTAAATGTGCAGCTGGCAACACTGAGATCAATAGACAATATGGAAAGGAGACTTCTACTCACTGAGCAGACGCTCAATGAGATAGATGAGGGGGGGATGCTAGGTTGGAGCTGCAGGACAGTGAAGCAGTAAGATGGGTGACAGTTAGAAGGTGGGGTAGACAGAAGAGTGCCAGGGAGGCTAGTCCTGATCTGGCACAACCCAATAAGTTTGCCAAGTTGGCAGATGAGGGGAGTGTCAGTGCAGGGGTAGCACTGCTGCAGCAAGGCATGTCCTCTGAAAGCCAGAGGAGTATATGCTCCAGTAAGGGGAGAAATAGGAGAGCAGGGCAGGCCAGACAGGTGCTGGTAGTGGGGGACTCAATTATTAGGGGAACAGATAGGGCAATCTGTCACAAAGAAAGGGATCGTCGAACGGTGTGCTGCCTATCTGGCGCGCAAGTCTGACACATCGCTGACCGGGTTGACAGATTACTGGGAGGGGCTGGTGAGGATCCAGCGGTCATGGTGCACATTGGTACAAATGACACAGAGGTAGGTGGAAGGTCCTTAAAGATGATTTCAGGGAATTAGGCTGCAATCTTAAGGCAAGGACCTCCAAGGTGGTATTTTTGGAAATATTTCCTGTACCACGTGCCACGCCAGAGAGGAGATTAGGGAAGTTAATAAGTGGTTCAAGAATTAGTGTAGGAAGGAGGGGTTTGGGTTCCTGGAGAACTGGGCCGACTTCTCAGTTGGCTACAGGTTCTACGCTAGGGACGGGCTGCACCTCAATGGGGAGGGTGCAGCTGTGCTGGGGAAAAAAATGGCTAGAAGGGTGGAGGAGTGTTTAAACTTGGAACTAGGGGAGGGTATTCATTTTATAAGAGGGGAAGACTGTGTAGATAGAGACCTGGGCACAAATAATGAAATTGGGGGTGGTAGTGGCATGGGGGGTGAGGTTAGAACAGTTAATAATTTAAGAAATAGAGGTACAGACATACATAAAGTGCATGTATACAAATGCCAGAAGCCTCGCCAACAAAATGGAGGACTTAGAATTAATTTTGTTGGAAGATAAGGTATATTGCACCCCCTCATAGGGTATAAGGCTGCCCCCTCATAGGGTATAATGCTTCTCCCCCCTCATAGGGTATAATGCACCCCCTCATAGGGTATAATGCTGCCCCCTTATAGGGTATAACACTAGATAGATAGATAGATAGATATGTGATAATTAGATGTATAGATAGATAATAGATAGATAGATCTATGGATAGACAGATAGATATAAAGATAATAGATAGTGAAAGATATAGGTAGCTATAGAGATAGATAGACCTAGATAGATATAGATAGATAAATAGATAGATAGGGGATAAATAGATATATGGATAGATAGATAGAAAGATAGATAGATAGATAGATAGATATAAAGATAATAGATAGTGATAGCTATAGATAGGTATATAGATAGATAGATAGATAGGGGATAAATAGATAGATCTATGGATAGATGATATATAGATGGATAGATATAAAGATAATAGATAGAGATAGATATAGATAGGTATAGAGATAGATGGATATAGACTATTTATATCTATCTATATCTACCTCTATATCTATCTATCTATCTATCTATATCTATCTCTATATCTAAGATAGAGACAGATAGATATAGAGATAGAGATATAGATATACAGATAGAAATAGATAGATATAGAGATATATAGATATAGAGACAGATAGATATAGAGATAGATATAGATAGATCTAGAGATATATAAAAAACAAACCACAATACTCACCTCTCCTCCTGCTCCCACGCTGATGACGGCTTCAGTGTCAGCAGCTGACCCGTCTGCCAGACACACAGCGGGTGCGCGATGAAGTGACGTCATCGCGCATCGGCTGTGAGTCAGGAGCAGAGGGGACTGATGGGAGAGAGATGCTCTCTATTCCACTGAAATTGAGCGCAGCGCCGGCTGCCTAGGTTGGGGAGCGGGGCCCCGGGGTGAGTGGAGGCCGAGAGTGAATGAATATTCATTTCTCTTTAGTAGTGGGGACAGTGGCTCCTGCCTCCTGACACCCGCTGCTGCTCCGCTGGCAGGGCCCCCATAGCAGCTGTGTGGCACTGGCTGGGGGCCCCTGGAGCAGTGGGGGCCCTAGGCAACTGCTGTCCCTGTATACCAGTAGAGGTGCCAGGGCCCACCAGATGCCAGGGCCCACCGGAGAATCAGTCCGACGCTACCTGTCTGTATATAAAATGTCAGTGTACAAGTAATAGAATGATCACTGGAGACATACACAGGAGTTCTGTATATAGTGTATAGTGTACAGGTAATACAGTGACTCACCAGTAACATTATACACAGGAGCTCTGCATATAGTCAGCGTACAGGTAATACAAGGATCACCAGTGACATTATACACAGGAGCTCTGTATATACTATATAATGTAAGTGTCCAGGTAAATCACTGACTTACCAGTGACCTCTGTATTTGTAGCGATTCATCTTCGCTTTTCTTCCTCTTCCAGCCAGGACACGTTTGCTGCAGAAAATAACACACTATACTTGATCACTTCTAGACCACATTCCCCACTTTCCCCCCCGACTTCTACACTTTATGTGTAAAGGTCAGCCAGGGCAGTAGTCGTGGCTGAGTATTTCGGGTTCGGGCATTGTATACCCTGACCTCCCTCTACAGGAAAACGGTACCTCTTCTCTTGCATGGTACGGTGAATACTCACCGTGCCGTCAGCGTCCCCTTTGCTACGCCGACTTGATGCTGATCCTTGATCCCAATGAATAGAGACACAGTCCAGGGCAACTCTTAACTGAGCAAATTTATTTTCTTCAGGACACAGCACATCCACATAGTTTCCAGCATTTTCATCACAGTAAAGACAGCACATTACTTCATCTTTCCCTTCACTGTTCCTTGCAGTGTTTCCGTTTGACGAAGCGTCTCAGATGGCTCCTCAGTGTCCTCCCTGTATAGCGTCACCACGGTGAAGCGCTCTCCAGCATGTTTCGCCCCGGACATCAGAGATTCAGCCCACGTAGCTTTCCACCACATTCTGGAGTGACCTGCCCGTACCCTTTTACGGTAACCTTCAATCTTCCTCTGTTTACTTACACTCTTTTCCACTTTATTGCTGATTCTGCAGTACCGTGTTCTTCTCTAGATGGCTGGGCATCAGCTTTAACATCACGGGGTAGTTAGGCAGCTCAGGCATATAGCCCACCCGAGCACAAAGGGGTCAGGCCTCTGACTGCCTGAAACTGGAAGACCATCCTGGCTTATTCTCCAGCTATCCCCTCCTACAGTTAACTCCTATATGTCCTACAGCTACATCTACTGTGCAATGAGCTCAGTGCCCCATCTAGTGACCATAGCCCAGACTGCACTGTCCCTACCAAGTACAAGGTGCAGAAACATAGCTTATGCTATATAAATAATACAGCAACATGAAATATACGATAATGCGCAACAATGGTATAACATATATATAAATATATATACAAGTACAACAGCAACATGGGGGTTTAAAGGGGTAAGACTCTCAACCCCTTACACATGTCTACATATTGATATTAGTCATGTATTATACTACAGCACAGGCACCATTTTGATGAATGCAAACCTTTTTTTTGTAACCCCACAAACACCCGGAGCACCAGAATCTCAATAACTGAAATTTACAAATACAGATTACACAACAACCACAAGATGCATTTCATCACCCAGGTCACCTCATTTTAATCAGTATAACAGCGTAGACCTGACACTGTCTGTACTTTACTGTTCACAATCCTGCTGACAGGATCCCTTTAAATCTAAATTTTAATAAGTTTGTTCTTTTCTGCGCTAAACGTCCCCCAAACCCTGAGGACGGCGAGTATACCTTGGTTGTGTTTTGCTGTATGTGTATACAAAAGTAAAAGAAGAGCACCTATCAGGGGCTCAGAAAAGCTGGGTGGCATGTGTGCTAGTGTGTGACCCAGCGCAGGTGTCTCACTGGCCTATCAAAACAGTGACCGATAGCAGCAAACAGTGTGATGTGGATGTGAGAACTGTCTGCGGGGTGCGCTTAGGTGAGTGGACAAAAGAATATGGGAGGTTCACCTTTATAGTAACATCCCAGGGCAGGTGTGTCGTGAGCAAGTGGTGTTCAAGAAATATTGGTGGCAGTGGTTGTGACTTATCCTGACACACAATGTACAGGGAAATGGGAAAATTGTGAAAAAAAACGCAATTCTGACCTTAATTATGTTTACGGCGTACATTATGTGGTAAAAATGACCATGTAATATGATTCTCCTCATCAGTATGATTACAGAGATACTAAACGTGCCCAGATTTTTAAATTATTTTAGTGGTAGAAAAAAAATCAAGACTTTGAAATAAAAAATATGTTGGAGTTTGTGTTGCCATTTTCCGAGACCCGTAGTTTTACTTTTTCGTTCAATAGAGCTATGAGAGGGATTATTTTTTCATAAGGCGAGACGTTATTATGGATATTACTTTGGGATAGATATGACATTTTAGTTGCTTGTTACGTATTTTAAGTGGTATTGCAGCGACCAAAAAATACCGCAATGTTGGCGTTTTTAAATTTTTTGTGTTTACCAATTGGGTTAATTATTTTTATATTTTGATAGCTCGGACTTTGCTGGATGTGGCGATATCACTTGACATTTTTTTTTATGTTCATTTTCAATGGAGGAAAATTGAACTTTTATGAGTTTTTTTTCAGATTTGTTTAAATCTTTTTTTGTTGTTTTACTTTTCTTTTCACTTCATTTATCACTCCCTAAGGCCCCTTTCACACTTCAGTTTTTTGCAATCAGTCACAATCCGTCAGGTTTTGACAAAAACGGATCCTCAATTTTTTTTGGAGGATCCGTTTTTTCCCCATTGACTTGCATTAATGGCGGATTGTGACGGATGGCTGCCCGTTTCATCCGTTTTTTTTTTGAGGATCCGCCAAAAGTTGCTGTCCGTCACCATCCTCAAAGATTTCAAAACGGAGCTTGCAACAAAACTCTCTCTCTCTCTCCTTCCCGACCAGCATTTCCTTTAAATTTCCTCATTTTCAGGATCCTGTGCCATCCGTTCACATCAGTTCAGAACGGATCCGCTTGTCTGCCTTTTTGGCGGATTTGAACTGATGCAAAAAACTGAAGTGTGAAAGAGGCCTAAGCTGTACTACATACAGGGGCTAATGGTGCAGCAGAAGTGTGAACTTTTTGATGCTTTTGTTTAATATTTTCCACTATAGTATATGGAGAGCATAAAAAACGCATGCAAAATTCCAATGAAGTCTCCAATTGTGGAACTGAAGCATTCCTCTACTAAAAAAAATGCATTCGAAAAAACTGCCACAAAAAAATACAATAAAAAGTTTTGATTGCTTTAGTGCGAATACCTATGGAAACAATGCAGCACTTCTGCACGTGTGAACATGGCCCAGGAGAGACTCTGGACAATTTGTACGTTCTACACCAGGTTCACACTTGGGGTTATTTATTTTTTTATCACTACTTAGAATTACAGACAAATTAAAAAAAGTGATCTGAGACAATTATATGGAAAAAATACAATATTATTTAACATTTATTCTGAAGCTATATGAAATAATTCCGACTACAGCAATGGTCTGTGCCCATCACGGGTGATCCGTGTTACCGGGAAGAGAGGAGGAGACATTCCTGGAAGAAGCTGACAATAGATACATCACATTATCTCACGTATGAGGATACAGAATTATACAGGTTTGAAAATATCAAATAGAAAGATTTGCCTGTAAACAGGTAAAAAAGCAAAAACAGTAAATAAAGCAATGACTTGCGCTATTGTACCGGTAAGTTTTTATACATCTCATCCCAATCCAGCTAACCCCTATCCGTACAGTGGCAGCTGGTATTGGATGGTCTGCCATGGGTAACATAACTAGTTCTCCTATATTAGACCCATTGCCATGTTCGTCTTTATGACATCACAGAAGCGTTGTCCACGAGTCATGGAATGTTCCGCAAGAACGGTCAGTGCGAGGCAAGCAGAGATAGAGAGGAGAGCTGAACACTAACCCAGAGCGACTTGTAAATCACTTTTTACTTGTTTTGTTTATTTTTTTTACTTTTATTTCTTTTTTTTGGGAGTGTTTTCTACCATCCGCACACACTTTTGTGTGTGTGGAGGGGAAGGCAGCCTAATGGCTGCACCCGTAGCTGGAGGAAAGTTCCAACCACGGAGACGTCTCCCACATGCCAGGACATCCCTATACAGTCAGAGGCCTGAACACCACCAAAGGCCAACTGGCTTCACGGGGTATGTGATGGCAGTGCTTTATTATATCATGTCAATTATTAAATGCCTGTTCAAAACACCAGAAAAGGCAAAGGACCGATATTCCAGACTGAAAAGTCCACCACCATATCCTACAATGCCCGAAATAGGCCGATTCGTACAACCTGCAGCAAACATCAGCGCAGAGCCAGAGGGTATGAAGGAACGCCTGATACTCACCAGAACAGTAGATGAGGAAGAGACAACAGCCACATTGCCCAGGAGCCCATCCCCATGCACCTGGATGGAGCTAACTCCCTCTCAAGCACGTATACTCCTCAGTATGCCTTACGACCATCAACCGCGTATTAAGGTGACTGCTAAACAAGGCTACAATCCTACACCACACCTGCCAGTCAGCTATACCACTGGAAAGATCATGCAAGTAATGCTGATGAGCCCACAGGATGTACAACGTGCCTACAAGAGAGATTTGGGTTTCCTTCCAAGTCCTAGGAAGATCATTCTCCCGAGAAGAGAATTCCGCGGCACTTTGATTTAGCCGGCGGAAAATGTAGTGGCGAGTTGCTTGCAGCAAGCACATACCATCTTCTGCACAGCTGCTTCTTAGACAGATTTTCCGGTTTTGACTATGGCTTGATCAATGGATCATGTTTCTATACTGCCGCCTGCCCTGACCTCTGCTTGTTTAAAGTTATGCATCTACACTGCCGCCTGCCCTGACCTTTGCTTGCTCAATGGATTATGTTTTTGAACTGCCGCCTGCCTGACCTCTGCTTGCTCAATGGATTGTTTCTGCACTGCCGCCTGCCTTGACCTCTGCTTGCTCAATGGATTATGTTTTTGAACTGCCGCCTACCCTGACCTCTGCTTGCTCAATGGATTATGTTTCTGCACTGCCGCCTGCCTTGACCTCTGCTTGCTCAGTGGATTATGTTTTTGAACTGCCGCCTGCCCTGACCTCTGCTTGCTCAATGGATTATGTTTTTGAACTGACGCCTGCCCTGACCTCTGCTTGCTCAATGGATTATGTTTCTGCACTGCCGCCTGCCTGACCTCTGCTTGCTCAATGGATTATGTTTTTGAACTGCCGCCTGCCCTGACCTCAGCTTGCTCAATGGATTATGTTTCTGCACTGCCGCCTGCCCTGACCTCAGCTTGCTCAATGGATTATGCTTCTGCACTGCCGCCTGCCCTGACCTCTGCTTGTTTCCGGTTATTAATCTGTGATACTAATAAAAATGTATATTATTCTGCACTATATGGACTGTGGGTCGTTTTTTTTCTTTGGTTTTATGGTTGTTTCCGGTTATGTTTTTGCACTGCTGCCTGCCCTGACCTCTGCTTGTTTCCGGTTATGTTTCTGCACTGCTGCCTGCCCTGACCTTTGCTTGTTTCTGACTACTCATTTGCCTGCTGATTTTGTACTTCTTCCTCAATGCCTGCACTTTTAAGACCCCAGTAGAGCTAATTTATATAAATCCTGCATCCTAACAATGAAGCCGGGTTATAGGGCTTCTGATCACAATGGTAGGATGATGCCTCAATGTGAAGAAGGGTAGCACCAGTTCTTCACCTAACAGTATGGAATGCTTATGTAAAAAAATGAAAAAGGAACAGTACAGTATAGACAAAGGTCCCATAAACTCAACAAGAACAAACCATTAAGAACTTTAAGCATAAACATATGAGACAACAAACCAAGTGGCTCAGAATACCACATCCGACCCAACCAGCAGTTTTGTTGAAGGTATTTTCCTCTGATCTTTCGTTAAGAGGGTACAACATCTCAAATACTTTAGACTGGTGTGGGTCTCCAACCATTTAGGAACCCTCAAATCAATAGTACAGGGGTCTTGAATCAGCCACAAAATTGCTTCAGGAAGAATTGGGTGGAGCACTGGTTTCATATGTACCCTGCCGCTCATGTCAAGGTCTATGAAAATAACCAAACACAAGGCTGAGTACTCAGATCTTATAGGAACCTCCCCAATAGTGAATGGCCATCTGTCCATTCATAGTTCCCCAGGTCTGTAGACAGATGCGGGTTTCAAGTCCGGGACCTCTGCCTATCAGACATTTATAGAATATTTTATGGATAACACATAAATGTATGGGAAAACTCCTCTTGTAAATAGTGCGCCTCAAGTTTCTTCTGCTGTTTGCAGTGGAATGTAGTCATCATAGCTAATATGAGGGAAGGATTCCTGAGAGGGGGTATACATCTACTATATCCATATTCTGTGGATATCTACCCTAATAAAGCTTATGGACGGTGAGTGCAGTGATGAGACCGACCCTTTATCAACATGTTCTGTCCCACAAACTAATGTAGTACACTGCACTGACCGCCGATAGACTTTATTCTCCAAAGACAATTTAAGTTTGTTATATGTATTAAAATACTTTTTTTCCCAGAATTATCTAAGAATTATCGACAAGGAAAATGGACTCAAGATAAAGCTTAGAAACATATATTTCTTTACAGCTCCTGATATAGGTATTGCGGTCTTTAAAAACAGTAGTCCCCAACTTCTGCCTCCTCAGCAAGTTATCCCCTAGCCATTGGTAGATCATAACTTGCTGATTACGGGTGTTTCACTGCCAGGACCCCCACCAATCCTAAGAACAGGGTGTCTGGAACAAGCGGCTGTTAAGAATGCGCAACAACACTTCTTTCATTATGGGACAATGATGGGGCTGATATGCTGATGATGGACTATGATGGGGCTGATGTGCTGATGATGGACTATGATGGGGCTGATGTGCTGATGATGGACTATGATGGGGTTGATGTGCTGATGATGGACTATGATGGGGCTGATGTGCTGATGATGAACTATGATTGGGATGATGAAGTCTGCAATAACAGAGCATAGCAGTACAACCCCTTAGCCTGGAGTGCCCTAACAAATAGCTGGGGAGGGTCCGAGCTCACAGTCAGACCTTAGAAGAAGAGTTAATAGTTTTGTTTCTTCTGTCTTAAAGGACAAAAAAGGCTTACAGTATATACTCGCGTATAAGTCGAGATTTTCAGCCCATTTTTTGGGGCTGAAAGTCCCCCTCTCGGCTTATACGCGAGTCATATACCGGGGGTCGGCCAGGGAGGGGGAGCGGGGGGTGTCGGAGATCATACTCACCTCTCCTGGCATGTTCCTGCAGCCCCCCGTGCTTATTCCATCTTCTCGGCGCTGTTCTTCCTGCTTTCAGCGGTCACGTGGTACGCTCATTACCCTCATTAATATGCACATATGTAATGAGCGGCACCACGTGACCGCAGAAAGCAGGAAGAACAGCACTGAGAAGATGGAACAAGCACGGGGGGCTGCAGAGACATGCCAGGAGAGGTGAGTATAACGGGGGGAGCCATATTCACCTGTGCCCCATTCCACCGCTGCGCATCGCTCTGCTGTCTTGCTTCCTCTGGCAGTGACGTTAAGGTCAGAGGGTGCCATGACGTAGTTAGCAGGCGCCCTCTGCCTGAACAGTCACTGCAGAGCCAGCAACGCTGAGGAGCAGCAGCTGCAGCAGTGACAAGGTGAGTATATAGTTTTTTTTTTCATTTTTTTAATTGAGGCTGCGGCAGCAGCATTGTAAGGGGCCACTAATCACTGTGCAGCAATACAAGGGGCCACTCATCACTGTGCAGCATTATAAGGGGCCACTCATCACTGTGCAGCATTATAAGGGGCCACTCATCACTGTGCAGCATTATAAGGGGCCACTCATCACTGTGCAGCATTATAAGGGGCCACTCATCACCTTGCAGCATTATAAGGGGCCACTCATCACCGTGCAGCATAATAAGGGGCCACTAATCACCGTGCAGCATAATAAGGAGCCACTAATCACTGCAGCATTTCAAGGGGCCACTAATCACTGTGCAGCATTATAAGGGGCCACTCATCACTGTGCAGCATTACAAGGGGCCACTCATCACTGTGCAGCATTACAAGGGGCCACTAATAACTGTGCAGCATTACAAGGGGCCACTAATCACTGTGCAGCATTACAAGGGGCCACTAATCACTGTGCAGCATTACAAGGGGCCACTAATCACTGTGCAGCATTATATGGGGCCAGTAATCACTGTGCAGCATTATATGGGGCCAGTAATCACTGTGCAGCATTATATGGGGCCACTCATCACTGTGCTGCATTATAAGAGGCCACTCATTACTGTGCAGCATTATAAGGGGGCCTCTCATTACTGTGCAGCATTATACGGGGCCACTAATCACTGTGCAGCATTACAAAGGGCCACTAATCACCGTGCAGCATAAGGGGCCACTAATCACTGCAGCATTTCAAGGGGCCACTAATCACTGTGCAGCATTATAAGTGGCCACTAATCACCGTGCAGCATTGTAAGGGGCCACTAATCAATGTGCAGCATTATAAGGGGCCACTAATCACTGTGCAGCATTATAAGGGGCCACTAATCACTGTGCAGCATTATAAGGGGCCACTAATCACTGTGCAGCATTATAAGGGGCCACTAATCATTGTGCAGCATTATAAGGGGCCACTCTCCATGCAGCATTATAAGGGGCCACCAATCACTGTGAAGCATTATATGGGGCATATGTTATTATGGACCATGTAATAGGGCTACCATTATTCACTGTGCAGCATTATTAGGCATATTTTTGTATGGAGCATCTTATGGAACCCATCATGAACTTTATGGAGCATTATATGGGGCCATCATGAACTTTATGGAGCATCTTATGGGGCCCATTTTATTTTTGAAATTTACCAGTATCTTCGGCATTTTCCACCCTAGGTTTATAGGCGAGTCAATAAGTTTTCCCAGTTTTTTGTGACAAAATTAGGGTGGTCGGCTTATACATGGGTCGGCTTATACGCGAGTATATACGGACTTCTAAAGAAAATTGCCCCCAAGTTATTTTGAGCGACCCCGCCTGCTGTACCATCCTTGTGATTTACGAGAACGTTTCTCACTTCCTGCTAGGACAGCGGAAACCCAAGGAGTAAAGAGAGAAGGTCCTTATGGCTGCATGGAGTAATGCTGGAAATCTCTAAGTCTGCGGGGACAACAGAGACTTTAGAAGAAGGCAAACCAAGGTTTAGTGCTAGCACTAGTGTGAGAGAAGGTTTATACTACAGGAGAGAAGTGCTGTAACAGGAAAGAACCTAACAAATAAAAAAGATTGTAGACAAACCAGATTTTGCTATCTATTCATGTCATTGCCTTCCATATTACAGAGAAATTTCCCTAAATCCGGTATCTGATAATCCACAATGATGTATATTCAGGGTCGAACTGGGGTGTCTGGGGCCCACCAGGGGAATGGACTCTAGGGCCCCATCCTACAGCTATATGCTAATATCTGTCAGTCGTTATCCCCATTATAGTGGAGCATCGGCTGTAAAACACAGGCGGCTCCTGCACATCTACTGTGCACCCCCATAACTGGGATGTATAATTACGGTAGTTTACATTAATGTGGTTCTTTGGTTAAAACAATTTATCACCGATCCATGGGCTCTATAGGATAGCTGATCGCATACGTCCGACCATTAGAAACTGCACCGACCGGAAGAATGAGAAAGTTTTATCGTTGATAGGACACTTATCCCCATTTTAAAATGGAGCAGCAGGTTAGATATCTGACCGAAGCTTCATTCATTCTCTTTGGAGCTTCTATAAAAATACAAGTGCAGCCACTGAGGGAATGAATGGATCAGTTGTCAAGTCGGACATGCCACTCCAGTCTAATGGGGATAAAAAGTTCCACATTTTGCTGAATGGGTCCAAGTAGTTAGACCCCCCCAATCAATACGTTATCACTTGTCCTGTGAATAGGAGATTACGTTTTTCCACAGGAAACCCCTGTAAGTGCATCTCTGCCGCTGTTTACAAAGTATTTAATCTCTAATGGAAATAAAGAATATTCTCCTAATTAATATCAGAGAAGACTAATGACCGTCAAACACAACACAATCCACTGTACCAAGACCAATAATACCACATACAGGGGAGAAATACCACCACACCATGACCAGACCACATAGTACCCGCATCATATCACATAAAAGGCACAAATACAACCACACCATGACCAGACCACATATTACCACCACATAGTGACCGAATAATATGACATATTACCAGCATATAGGGACCAAATAATAATTCATACACGGAGAAATACTTCCACACTGTGAACAGTCCACAAATTACCACCACTTATTGATGGAATACTACAGTACTGATTATGAATACAAACCACAATAATAACAACACTGTTATTACCACCAGTGACATTATACACAGTACCTCTGTATATAGTGTCAGTGTACAGGTAATACAGTGATTACCAGTGACATTATACACAGGAGCTCAGTGATCACTGGCAACATTATTGTCAAGGTTTGCTCAGCTTGTGGGATTAGGTAGTTCAGAGGTTAATGTGGATGGCCTCACTCTGAGATTCTGGGAGGCTTTTTAAAGCCTCATTGTGGGCTCATTCCTCATCGTTTATACTCAGACCCTTGGCCGAGTGTGTGTGACCCTGGTGTGCTTTGTGACTGTAATACTTTATGCTTGTTTGGTTTTGATCTGGTTCTGTCCCTGTTACGAGTTCTGCCTGTCCCTCTTGTACTGCGTTGCTATCTCTGTGTATGACTCATTGCCTATGACCTGACTATTCTCTGATTGCCCCTCTTGTACTGTGCAGCTATCTCCATGTATGACTCATTGCTTACGTTCTGACTACTCTCTGCTCGCCCCTCTGGTATCGCGCCGCCCTCTCCATGTATGACCGCCCGTTTGTCTGACCTGAGTTCCCCTCGCCTCTACTCCAGGATTCCTGTAGTAGAGTCCTACAATCATCTTCAGAAGTGGGACACTAAGCCCCGCCCCCTGTGGTCACATGATCGTAGGTCCTTGTACTTCTTACTACCTTCAGCATCGCAGGTCCCGTCTGCCTCAACTTTCCCTGCAGTATCGGACCCCGGGCCCTCCCGCAGTAGGGGTGAGTCACGCTGCTCAGCCGTGGCAGTTCGCCGACGCTGACAGGATCCTGATATTTATACACAGAAGATCTGCATACAGTGTCAGTGTAATACAGTGACCACCAGTGAAATTATACACAGGAGCTTTTGGAAGTGCATTGAGCAGCAGGGTGGTTTGCTGGTGAAGGGAAAAAAAATCTCTTTAAATCTTCTGCCTGAGCGAGTGTAAACGAGCTGAGTGTGACCTGAGCGTAAGTGCGAACGGTGGTAAGTGTGTGACTTGTGATTCAGTGACTTTGGATTCAGGGAGTTTGCAAAGGAGGTATTACTGAATTGCTGTTATATTTTATTAATACTTTTTATTTATTTTTACTTATCTTTTCTGTCTGGTGCAATCCCCATTAGGAATGTGCTCCACTATTGCCAATGCCATCCAGTGTACGTCTTGCCGCATGTACGCAATCCTTGACCAGCCAGTCGAGGGTGCATACTGCTGTGCGAGATGTGAGCACATTGTGCATTTGGAAGCCCAGATACTGGATTTAAATGTGCAGCTGGCAACACTGAGATCAATAGACAATATGGAAAGGAGACTTCTACTCACTGAGCAGACGCTCAATGAGATAGATGAGGGGGGGATGCTAGGTTGGAGCTGCAGGACAGTGAAGCAGTAAGATGGGTGACAGTTAGAAGGTGGGGTAGACAGAAGAGTGCCAGGGAGGCTAGTCCTGATCTGGCACAACCCAATAAGTTTGCCAAGTTGGCAGATGAGGGGAGTGTCAGTGCAGGGGTAGCACTGCTGCAGCAAGGCATGTCCTCTGAAAGCCAGAGGAGTATATGCTCCAGTAAGGGGAGAAATAGGAGAGCAGGGCAGGCCAGACAGGTGCTGGTAGTGGGGGACTCAATTATTAGGGGAACAGATAGGGCAATCTGTCACAAAGAAAGGGATCGTCGAACGGTGTGCTGCCTATCTGGCGCGCAAGTCTGACACATCGCTGACCGGGTTGACAGATTACTGGGAGGGGCTGGTGAGGATCCAGCGGTCATGGTGCACATTGGTACAAATGACACAGAGGTAGGTGGAAGGTCCTTAAAGATGATTTCAGGGAATTAGGCTGCAATCTTAAGGCAAGGACCTCCAAGGTGGTATTTTTGGAAATATTTCCTGTACCACGTGCCACGCCAGAGAGGAGATTAGGGAAGTTAATAAGTGGTTCAAGAATTAGTGTAGGAAGGAGGGGTTTGGGTTCCTGGAGAACTGGGCCGACTTCTCAGTTGGCTACAGGTTCTACGCTAGGGACGGGCTGCACCTCAATGGGGAGGGTGCAGCTGTGCTGGGGAAAAAAATGGCTAGAAGGGTGGAGGAGTGTTTAAACTTGGAACTAGGGGAGGGTATTCATTTTATAAGAGGGGAAGACTGTGTAGATAGAGACCTGGGCACAAATAATGAAATTGGGGGTGGTAGTGGCATGGGGGGTGAGGTTAGAACAGTTAATAATTTAAGAAATAGAGGTACAGACATACATAAAGTGCATGTATACAAATGCCAGAAGCCTCGCCAACAAAATGGAGGACTTAGAATTAATTTTGTTGGAAGATAAGGTATATTGCACCCCCTCATAGGGTATAAGGCTGCCCCCTCATAGGGTATAATGCTTCTCCCCCCTCATAGGGTATAATGCACCCCCTCATAGGGTATAATGCTGCCCCCTCATAGGGTATAACACTAGATAGATAGATAGATAGATATGTGATAATTAGATGTATAGATAGATAATAGATAGATAGATCTATGGATAGACAGATAGATATAAAGATATAAAGATAATAGATAGTGAAAGATATAGGTAGCTATAGAGATAGATAGACCTAGATAGATATAGATAGATAAATAGATAGATAGGGGATAAATAGATATATGGATAGATAGATAGAAAGATAGATAGATAGATAGATAGATATAAAGATAATAGATAGTGATAGCTATAGATAGGTATATAGATAGATAGATAGGGGATAAATAGATAGATCTATGGATAGATGATATATAGATGGATAGATATAAAGATAATAGATAGAGATAGATATAGATAGGTATAGAGATAGATGGATATAGACTATTTATATCTATCTATATCTACCTCTATATCTATCTATCTATCTATATCTATCTCTATATCTAAGATAGAGACAGATAGATATAGAGATAGAGATATAGATATACAGATAGAAATAGATAGATATAGAGATATATAGATATAGAGACAGATAGATATAGAGATAGATATAGATAGATATAGAGATATATAAAAAACAAACCACAATACTCACCTCTCCTCCTGCTCCCACGCTGATGACGGCTTCAGTGTCAGCAGCTGACCCGTCTGCCAGACACACAGCGGGTGCGCGATGAAGTGACGTCATCGCGCATCGGCTGTGAGTCAGGAGCAGAGGGGACTGATGGGAGAGAGATGCTCTCTCTTCCACTGCAATTGAGCGCGGCGCCGGCTGCCTAGGTTGGGGAGCGGGGCCCCGGGGTGAGTGAAGGCCGAGAGTGAATGAATATTCATTTCTCTTTAGTAGTGGGGACAGTGGCTCCTGCCTCCTGACACCCGCTGCTGCTCCGCTGGCAGGGCCCCCATAGCAGCTGTGTGGCACTGGCTGGGGGCCCCTGGAGCAGTGGGGGCCCTAGGCAACTGCTGTCCCTGTATACCAGTAGAGGTGCCAGGGCCCACCAGATGCCAGGGCCCACCGGAGAATCAGTCCGACGCTACCTGTCTGTATATATAATGTCAGTGTACAAGTAATAGAATGATCACTGGAGACATACACAGGAGTTCTGTATATAGTGTATAGTGTACAGGTAATACAGTGACTCACCAGTAACATTATACACAGGAGCTCTGCATATAGTCAGCGTACAGGTAATACAAGGATCACCAGTGACATTATACACAGGAGCTCTGTATATACTATATAATGTAAGTGTCCAGGTAAATCACTGACTTACCAGTGACCTCTGTATTTGTAGCGATTCATCTTCGCTTTTCTTCCTCTTCCAGCCAGGACACGTTTGCTGCAGAAAATAACACACTATACTTGATCACTTCTAGACCACATTCCCCACTTTCCCCCCCGACTTCTACACTTTATGTGTAAAGGTCAGCCAGGGCAGTAGTCGTGGCTGAGTATTTCGGGTTCGGGCATTGTATACCCTGACCTCCCTCTACAGGAAAACGGTACCTCTTCTCTTGCATGGTACGGTGAATACTCACCGTGCCGTCAGCGTCCCCTTTGCTACGCCGACTTGATGCTGATCCTTGATCCCAATGAATAGAGACACAGTCCAGGGCAACTCTTAACTGAGCAAATTTATTTTCTTCAGGACACAGCACATCCACATAGTTTCCAGCATTTTCATCACAGTAAAGACAGCACATTACTTCATCTTTCCCTTCACTGTTCCTTGCAGTGTTTCCGTTTGACGAAGCGTCTCAGATGGCTCCTCAGTGTCCTCCCTGTATAGCGTCACCACGGTGAAGCGCTCTCCAGCATGTTTCGCCCCGGACATCAGAGATTCAGCCCACGTAGCTTTCCACCACATTCTGGAGTGACCTGCCCGTACCCTTTTACGGTAACCTTCAATCTTCCTCTGTTTACTTACACTCTTTTCCACTTTATTGCTGATTCTGCAGTACCGTGTTCTTCTCTAGATGGCTGGGCATCAGCTTTAACATCACGGGGTAGTTAGGCAGCTCAGGCATATAGCCCACCCGAGCACAAAGGGGTCAGGCCTCTGACTGCCTGAAACTGGAAGACCATCCTGGCTTATTCTCCAGCTATCCCCTCCTACAGTTAACTCCTATATGTCCTACAGCTACATCTACTGTGCAATGAGCTCAGTGCCCCATCTAGTGACCATAGCCCAGACTGCACTGTCCCTACCAAGTACAAGGTGCAGAAACATAGCTTATGCTATATAAATAATACAGCAACATGAAATATACGATAATGCGCAACAATGGTATAACATATATATAAATATATATACAAGTACAACAGCAACATGGGGGTTTAAAGGGGTAAGACTCTCAACCCCTTACACATGTCTACATATTGATATTAGTCATGTATTATACTACAGCACAGGCACCATTTTGATGAATGCAAACCTTTTTTTTGTAACCCCACAAACACCCGGAGCACCAGAATCTCAATAACTGAAATTTACAAATACAGATTACACAACAACCACAAGATGCATTTCATCACCCAGGTCACCTCATTTTAATCAGTATAACAGCGTAGACCTGACACTGTCTGTACTTTACTGTTCACAATCCTGCTGACAGGATCCCTTTAAATCTAAATTTTAATAAGTTTGTTCTTTTCTGCGCTAAACGTCCCCCAAACCCTGAGGACGGCGAGTATACCTTGGTTGTGTTTTGCTGTATGTGTATACAAAAGTAAAAGAAGAGCACCTATCAGGGGCTCAGAAAAGCTGGGTGGCATGTGTGCTAGTGTGTGACCCAGCGCAGGTGTCTCACTGGCCTATCAAAACAGTGACCGATAGCAGCAAACAGTGTGATGTGGATGTGAGAACTGTCTGCGGGGTGCGCTTAGGTGAGTGGACAAAAGAATATGGGAGGTTCACCTTTATAGTAACATCCCAGGGCAGGTGTGTCGTGAGCAAGTGGTGTTCAAGAAATATTGGTGGCAGTGGTTGTGACTTATCCTGACACACAATGTACAGGGAAATGGGAAAATTGTGAAAAAAAACGCAATTCTGACCTTAATTATGTTTACGGCGTACATTATGTGGTAAAAATGACCATGTAATATGATTCTCCTCATCAGTATGATTACAGAGATACTAAACGTGCCCAGATTTTTAAATTATTTTAGTGGTAGAAAAAAAATCAAGACTTTGAAATAAAAAATATGTTGGAGTTTGTGTTGCCATTTTCCGAGACCCGTAGTTTTACTTTTTCGTTCAATAGAGCTATGAGAGGGATTATTTTTTCATAAGGCGAGACGTTATTATGGATATTACTTTGGGATAGATATGACATTTTAGTTGCTTGTTACGTATTTTAAGTGGTATTGCAGCGACCAAAAAATACCGCAATGTTGGCGTTTTTAAATTTTTTGTGTTTACCAATTGGGTTAATTATTTTTATATTTTGATAGCTCGGACTTTGCTGGATGTGGCGATATCACTTGACATTTTTTTTTTATGTTCATTTTCAATGGAGGAAAATTGAACTTTTATGAGTTTTTTTTCAGATTTGTTTAAATCTTTTTTTGTTGTTTTACTTTTCTTTTCACTTCATTTATCGCTCCCTAAGGCCCCTTTCACACTTCAGTTTTTTGCAATCAGTCACAATCCGTCAGGTTTTGACAAAAACGGATCCTCAATTTTTTTTGGAGGATCCGTTTTTTCCCCATTGACTTGCATTAATGGCGGATTGTGACGGATGGCTGTCCGTTTCATCCGTTTTTTTTTTGAGGATCCGCCAAAAGTTGCTGTCCGTCACCATCCTCAAAGATTTCAAAACGGAGCTTGCAACAAAACTCTCTCTCTCTCTCTCTCCTTCCCGACCAGCATTTCCTTTAAATTTCCTCATTTTCAGGATCCTGTGCCATCCGTTCACATCAGTTCAGAACGGATCCGCTTGTCTGCCTTTTTGGCGGATTTGAACTGATGCAAAAAACTGAAGTGTGAAAGAGGCCTAAGCTGTACTACATACAGGGGCTAATGGTGCAGCAGAAGTGTGAACTTTTTGATGCTTTTGTTTAATATTTTCCACTATATTATATGGAGAGCATAAAAAACGCATGCAAAATTCCAATGAAGTCTCCAATTGTGGAACTGAAGCATTCCTCTACTAAAAAAAATGCATTTGAAAAAACTGCCACAAAAAAATACAATAAAAAGTTTTGATTGCTTTAGTGCGAATACCTATGGAAACAATGCAGCACTTCTGCACGTGTGAACATGGCCCAGGAGAGACTCTGGACAATTTGTACGTTCTACACCAGGTTCACACTTGGGGTTATTTATTTTTTTATCACTACTTAGAATTACAGACAAATTAAAAAAAGTGATCTGAGCCAATTATATGGAAAAAATACAATATTATTTAACATTTATTCTGAAGCTATATGAAATAATTCCGACTACAGCAATGGTCTGTGCACATCACGGGTGATCCGTGTTACCGGGAAGAGAGGAGGAGACATTCCTACAAGGAGCTGACAATAGATACATCACATTATCTCACATATGAGGATACAGAATTATACAGGTTTGAAAATATCAAATAGAAAGATTTGCCTGTAAACAGGTAAAAAAGCAAAAACAGTAAATAAAGCAATGACTTGCGCTATTGTACCGGTAAGTTTTTATACATCTCATCCCAATCCAGCTAACCCCTATCCGTACAGTGGCAGCTGGTATTGGATGGTCTGCCATGGGTAACATAACTAGTTCTCCTATATTAGACCCATTGCCATGTTCGTCTTTATGACATCACAGAAGCGTTGTCCACGAGTCATGGAATGTTCCGCAAGAACGGTCAGTGCGAGGCAAGCAGAGATAGAGAGGAGAGCTGAACACTAACCCAGAGCGACTTGTAAATCACTTTTTACTTGTTTTGTTTATTTTTTTTACTTTTATTTCTTTTTTTTGGGAGTGTTTTCTACCATCCGCACACACTTTTGTGTGTGTGGAGGGGAAGGCAGCCTAATGGCTGCACCCGTAGCTGGAGGAAAGTTCCAACCACGGAGACGTCTCCCACATGCCAGGACATCCCTATACAGTCAGAGGCCTGAACACCACCAAAGGCCAACTGGCTTCACGGGGTATGTGATGGCAGTGCTTTATTATATCGTGTCAATTATTAAATGCCTGTTCAAAACACCAGAAAAGGCAAAGGACCGATATTCCAGACTGAAAAGTCCACCACCATATCCTACAATGCCCGAAATAGGCCGATTCGTACAACCTGCAGCAAACATCAGCGCAGAGCCAGAGGGTATGAAGGAACGCCTGATACTCACCAGAACAGTAGATGAGGAAGAGACAACAGCCACATTGCCCAGGAGCCCATCCCCATGCACCTGGATGGAGCTAACTCCCTCTCAAGCACGTATACTCCTCAGTATGCCTTACGACCATCAACCGCGTATTAAGGTGACTGCTAAACAAGGCTACAATCCTACACCACACCTGCCAGTCAGCTATACCACTGGAAAGATCATGCAAGTAATGCTGATGAGCCCACAGGATGTACAACGTGCCTACAAGAGAGATTTGGGTTTCCTTCCAAGTCCTAGGAAGATCATTCTCCCGAGAAGAGAATTCCGCGGCACTTTGATTTAGCCGGCGGAAAATGTAGTGGCGAGTTGCTTGCAGCAAGCACATACCATCTTCTGCACAGCTGCTTCTTAGACAGATTTTCCGGTTTTGACTATGGCTTGATCAATGGATCATGTTTCTATACTGCCGCCTGCCCTGACCTCTGCTTGTTTAAAGTTATGCATCTACACTGCCGCCTGCCCTGACCTTTGCTTGCTCAATGGATTATGTTTTTGAACTGCCGCCTGCCTGACCTCTGCTTGCTCAATGGATTGTTTCTGCACTGCCGCCTGCCTTCACCTCTGCTTGCTCAATGGATTATGTTTTTGAACTGCCGCCTACCCTGACCTCTGCTTGCTCAATGGATTATGTTTCTGCACTGCCGCCTGCCTTGACCTCTGCTTGCTCAGTGGATTATGTTTTTGAACTGCCGCCTGCCCTGACCTCTGCTTGCTCAATGGATTATGTTTTTGAACTGACGCCTGCCCTGACCTCTGCTTGCTCAATGGATTATGTTTCTGCACTGCCGCCTGCCTGACCTCTGCTTGCTCAATGGATTATGTTTTTGAACTGCCGCCTGCCCTGACCTCAGCTTGCTCAATGGATTATGTTTCTGCACTGCCGCCTGCCCTGACCTCAGCTTGCTCAATGGATTATGCTTCTGCACTGCCGCCTGCCCTGACCTCTGCTTGTTTCCGGTTATTAATCTGTGATACTAATAAAAATGTATATTATTCTGCACTATATGGACTGTGGGTCGTTTTTTTTCTTTGGTTTTATGGTTGTTTCCGGTTATGTTTTTGCACTGCTGCCTGCCCTGACCTCTGCTTGTTTCCGGTTATGTTTCTGCACTGCTGCCTGCCCTGACCTTTGCTTGTTTCTGACTACTCATTTGCCTGCTGATTTTGTACTTCTTCCTCAATGCCTGCACTTTTAAGACCCCAGTAGAGCTAATTTATATAAATCCTGCATCCTAACAATGAAGCCGGGTTATAGGGCTTCTGATCACAATGGTAGGATGATGCCTCAATGTGAAGAAGGGTAGCACCAGTTCTTCACCTAACAGTATGGAATGCTTATCTAAAAAAATGAAAAAGGAACAGTACAGTATAGACAAAGGTCCCATAAACTCAACAAGAACAAACCATTAAGAACTTTAAGCATAAACATGTGAGACAACAAACCAAGTGGCTCAGAATACCACATCCGACCCAACCAGCAGTTTTGTTGAAGGTATTTTCCTCTGATCTTTCGTTAAGAGGGTACAACATCTCAAATACATTAGACTGGTGTGGGTCTCCAACCATTTAGGAACCCTCAAATCAATAGTACAGGGGTCTTGAATCAGCCACAAAATTGCTTCAGGAAGAATTGGGTGGAGCACTGGTTTCATATGTACCCTGCCGCTCATGTCAAGGTCTATGAAAATAACCAAACACAAGGCTGAGTACTCAGATCTTATAGGAACCTCCCCAATAGTGAATGGCCATCTGTACATTCATAGTTCCCCAGGTCTGTAGACAGATGCGGGTTTCACGTCCGGGACCTCTGCCTATCAGACATTTATAGAATATTTTATGGATAACACATAAATGTATGGGAAAACTCCTCTTGTAAATAGTGCGCCTCAAGTTTCTTCTGCTGTTTGCAGTGGAATGTAGTCATCATAGCTAATATGAGGGAAGGATTCCTGAGAGGGGGTATACATCTACTATATCCATATTCTGTGGATATCTACCCTAATAAAGCTTATGGACGGTGAGTGCAGTGATGAGACCGACCCTTTATCAACATGTTCTGTCCCACAAACTAATGTAGTACACTGCACTGACCGCCGATAGACTTTATTCTCCAAAGACAATTTAAGTTTTTTATATGTATTAAAATACTTTTTTTCCCAGAATTATCTAAGAATTATCGACAAGGAAAATGGACTCAAGATAAAGCTTAGAAACATATATTTCTTTACAGCTCCTGATATAGGTATTGCGGTCTTTAAAAACAGTAGTCCCCAACTTCTGCCTCCTCAGCAAGTTATCCCCTAGCCATTGGTAGATCATAACTTGCTGATTACGGGTGTTTCACTGCCAGGACCCCCACCAATCCTAAGAACAGGGTGTCTGGAACAAGCGGCTGTTAAGAATGCGCAACAACACTTCTTTCATTATGGGACAATGATGGGGCTGATATGCTGATGATGGACTATGATGGGGCTGATGTGCTGATGATGGACTATGATGGGGCTGATGTGCTGATGATGGACTATGATGGGGTTGATGTGCTGATGATGGACTATGATGGGGCTGATGTGCTGATGATGAACTATGATTGGGATGATGAAGTCTGCAATAACAGAGCATAGCAGTACAACCCCTTAGCCTGGAGTGCCCTAACAAATAGCTGGGGAGGGTCCGAGCTCACAGTCAGACCTTAGAAGAAGAGTTAATAGTTTTGTTTCTTCTGTCTTAATGGACAAAAAAGGCTTACAGTATATACTCGCGTATAAGTCGAGATTTTCAGCCCATTTTTTGGGGCTGAAAGTCCCCCTCTCGGCTTATACGCGAGTCATATACCGGGGGTCGGCCAGGGAGGGGGAGCGGGGGGGGTGTCGGAGATCATACTCACCTCTCCTGGCATGTTTCTGCAGCCCCCCGTGCTTATTCCATCTTCTCGGTGCTGTTCTTCCTGCTTTCAGCGGTCACGTGGTACGCTCATTACCCTCATTAATATGCACATATGTAATGAGCGGCACCACGTGACCGCAGAAAGCAGGAAGAACAGCACTGAGAAGATGGAACAAGCACGGGGGGCTGCAGAGACATGCCAGGAGAGGTGAGTATAACGGGGGGAGCCATATTCACCTGTGCCCCATTCCACCGCTGCGCATCGCTCTGCTGTCTTGCTTCCTCTGGCAGTGACGTTAAGGTCAGAGGGTGCCATGACGTAGTTAGCAGGCGCCCTCTGCCTGAACAGTCACTGCAGAGCCAGCAACGCTGAGGAGCAGCAGCTGCAGCAGTGACAAGGTGAGTATATAGTTTTTTTTTTCATTTTTTTAATTGAGGCTGCGGCAGCAGCATTGTAAGGGGCCACTAATCACTGTGCAGCAATACAAGGGGCCACTCATCACTGTGCAGCATTATAAGGGGCCACTCATCACTGTGCAGCATTATAAGGGGCCACTCATCACTGTGCAGCATTATAAGGGGCCACTCATCACTGTGCAGCATTATAAGGGGCCACTCATCACCTTGCAGCATTATAAGGGGCCACTCATCACCGTGCAGCATAATAAGGGGCCACTAATCACCGTGCAGCATAATAAGGAGCCACTAATCACTGCAGCATTTCAAGGGGCCACTAATCACTGTGCAGCATTATAAGGGGCCACTCATCACTGTGCAGCATTACAAGGGGCCACTCATCACTGTGCAGCATTACAAGGGGCCACTAATAACTGTGCAGCATTACAAGGGGCCACTAATCACTGTGCAGCATTACAAGGGGCCACTAATCACTGTGCAGCATTACAAGGGGCCACTAATCACTGTGCAGCATTATATGGGGCCAGTAATCACTGTGCAGCATTATATAGGGCCAGTAATCACTGTGCAGCATTATATGGGGCCACTCATCACTGTGCTGCATTATAAGAGGCCACTCATCACTGTGCAGCATTATAAGGGGGCCTCTCATCACTGTGCAGCATTATACGGGGCCACTAATCACTGTGCAGCATTACAAAGGGCCACTAATCACCGTGCAGCATAAGGGGCCACTAATCACTGCATTTCAAGGGGCCACTAATCACTGTGCAGCATTATAAGTGGCCACTAATCACCGTGCAGCATTGTAAGGGGCCACTAATCAATGTGCAGCATTATAAGGGGCCACTAATCACTGTGCAGCATTATAAGGGGCCACTAATCACTGTGCAGCATTATAAGGGGCCACTAATCACTGTGCAGCATTATAAGGGTCCACTCTCCATGCAGCATTATAAGGGGCCACCAATCATTGTGCAGCATTATATGGGGCATATGTTATTATGGACCATGTTATAGGGCTACCATTATTCACTGTGCAGCATTATTAGGCATATTTTTGTATGGAGCATCTTATGGAACCCATCATGAACTTTATGGAGCATTATATGGGGCCATCATGAACTTTATGGAGCATCTTATGGGGCCCATTTTATTTTTGAAATTTACCAGTAGCTTTGGCATTTTCCACCCTAGGTTTATAGGCGAGTCAATAAGTTTTCCCAGTTTTTTGTGACAAAATTAGGGTGGTCGGCTTATACATGGGTCGGCTTATACACGAGTATATACGGACTTCTAAAGAAAATTGCCCCCAAGTTATTTTGAGCGACCCCGCCTGCTGTACCATCCTTGTGATTTACGAGAACGTTTCTCACTTCCTGCTAGGACAGCGGAAACCCAAGGAGTAAAGAGAGAAGGTCCTTATGGCTGCATGGAGTAATGCTGGAAATCTCTAAGTCTGCGGGGACAACAGAGACTTTAGAAGAAGGCAAACCAAGGTTTAGTGCTAGCACTAGTGTGAGAGAAGGTTTATACTACAGGACAGAAGTGCTGTAACAGGAAAGAACCTAACAAATAAAAAAGATTGTAGACAAACCAGATTTTGCTATCTATTCATGTCATTGCCTTCCATATTACAGAGAAATTTCCCTAAATCCGGTATCTGATAATCCACAATGATGTATATTCAGGGTCGAACTGGGGTGTCTGGGGCCCACCAGGGGAATGGACTCTATGGCCCCATCCTACAGCTATATGCTAATATCTGTCAGTCGTTATCCCCATTATAGTGGAGCATCGGCTGTAAAACACAGGCGGCTCCTGTACATCTACTGTGCATCCCCATAACTGGGATGTATAATTACGGTAGTTTACATTAATGTGGTTCTTTGGTTAAAACAATTTATCACCGATCCATGGGCTCTATAGGATAGCTGATCGCATACGTCCGACCATTAGAAACTGCACCGACCGGAAGAATGAGAAAGTTTTATCGTTGATAGGACACTTATCCCCATTTTAAAATGGAGCAGCAGGTTAGATATCTGACCGAAGCTTCATTCATTCTCTTTGGAGCTTCTATAAAAATACAAGTGCAGCCACTGAGGGAATGAATGGATCAGTGGTCAAGTCGGACATGCCACTCCAGTCTAATGGGGATAAAAAGTTCCACATTTTGCTGAATGGGTCCAAATAGTTAGACCCCCCCAATCAATACGTTATCACTTGTCCTGTGAATAGGAGATTACGTTTTTCCACAGGAAACCCCTGTAAGTGCATCTCTGCCGCTGTTTACAAAGTATTTAATCTCTAATGGAAATAAAGAATATTCTCCTAATTAATATCAGAGAAGACTAATGACCGTCAAACACAACACAATCCACTGTACCAAGACCAATAATACCACATACAGGGGAGAAATACCACCACACCATGACCAGACCACATAGTACCCGCATCATATCACATAAAAGGCACAAATACAACCACACCATGACCAGACCACATATTACCACCACATAGTGACCGAATAATATGACATATTACCAGCATATAGGGACCAAATAATAATTCATACACGGAGAAATACTTCCACACTGTGAACAGTCCACAAATTACCACCACTTATTGATGGAATACTACAGTACTGATTATGAATACAAACCACAATAATAACAACACTGTTATTACCACCAGTGACATTATACACAGTACCTCTGTATATAGTGTCAGTGTACAGGTAATATAGTGATTACCAGTGACATTATACACAGGAGCTCAGTGATCACTGGCAACATTATTGTCAAGGTTTGCTCAGCTTGTGGGATTAGGTAGTTCAGAGGTTAATGTGGATGGCCTCACTCTGAGATTCTGGGAGGCTTTTTAAAGCCTCATTGTGGGCTCATTCCTCATCGTTTATACTCAGACCCTTGGCCGAGTGTGTGTGACCCTGGTGTGCTTTGTGACTGTAATACTTTATGCTTGTTTGGTTTTGATCTGGTTCTGTCCCTGTTACGAGTTCTGCCTGTCCCTCTTGTACTGCGTTGCTATCTCTGTGTATGACTCATTGCCTATGACCTGACTATTCTCTGATTGCCCCTCTTGTACTGTGCAGCTATCTCCATGTATGACTCATTGCTTACGTTCTGACTACTCTCTGCTCGCCCCTCTGGTATCGCGCCGCCCTCTCCATGTATGACCGCCCGTTTGTCTGACCTGAGTTCCCCTCGCCTCTACTCCAGGATTCCTGTAGTAGAGTCCTACAATCATCTTCAGAAGTGGGACACTAAGCCCCGCCCCCTGTGGTCACATGATCGTAGGTCCTTGTACTTCTTACTACCTTCAGCATCGCAGGTCCCGTCTGCCTCAACTTTCCCTGCAGTATCGGACCCCGGGCCCTCCCGCAGTAGGGGTGAGTCACGCTGCTCAGCCATGGCAGTTCGCCGACGCTGACAGGATCCTGATATTTATACACAGAAGATCTGCATACAGTGTCAGTGTAATACAGTGACCACCAGTGAAATTATACACAGGAGCTTTTGGAAGTGCATTGAGCAGCAGGGTGGTTTGCTGGTGAAGGGAAAAAAAATCTCTTTAAATCTTCTGCCTGAGCGAGTGTAAACAAGCTGAGTGTGACCTGAGCGTAAGTGCGAACGGTGGTAAGTGTGTGACTTGTGATTCAGTGACTTTGGATTCAGGGAGTTTGCAAAGGAGGTATTACTGAATTGCTGTTATATTTTATTAATACTTTTTATTTATTTTTACTTATCTTTTCTGTCTGGTGCAATCCCCATTAGGAATGTGCTCCACTATTGCCAATGCCATCCAGTGTACGTCTTGCCGCATGTACGCAATCCTTGACCAGCCAGTCGAGGGTGCATACTGCTGTGCGAGATGTGAGCACATTGTGCATTTGGAAGCCCAGATACTGGATTTAAATGTGCAGCTGGCAACACTGAGATCAATAGACAATATGGAAAGGAGACTTCTACTCACTGAGCAGACGCTCAATGAGATAGATGAGGGGGGGATGCTAGGTTGGAGCTGCAGGACAGTGAAGCAGTAAGATGGGTGACAGTTAGAAGGTGGGGTAGACAGAAGAGTGCCAGGGAGGCTAGTCCTGATCTGGCACAACCCAATAAGTTTGCCAAGTTGGCAGATGAGGGGAGTGTCAGTGCAGGGGTAGCACTGCTGCAGCAAGGCATGTCCTCTGAAAGCCAGAGGAGTATATGCTCCAGTAAGGGGAGAAATAGGAGAGCAGGGCAGGCCAGACAGGTGCTGGTAGTGGGGGACTCAATTATTAGGGGAACAGATAGGGCAATCTGTCACAAAGAAAGGGATCATCGAACGGTGTGCTGCCTATCTGGCGCGCAAGTCTGACACATCGCTGACCGGGTTGACAGATTACTGGGAGGGGCTGGTGAGGATCCAGCGGTCATGGTGCACATTGGTACAAATGACACAGAGGTAGGTGGAAGGTCCTTAAAGATGATTTCAGGGAATTAGGCTGCAATCTTAAGGCAAGGACCTCCAAGGTGGTATTTTTGGAAATATTTCCTGTACCACGTGCCACGCCAGAGAGGAGATTAGGGAAGTTAATAAGTGGTTCAAGAATTAGTGTAGGAAGGAGGGGTTTGGGTTCCTGGAGAACTGGGCCGACTTCTCAGTTGGCTACAGGTTCTACGCTAGGGACGGGCTGCACCTCAATGGGGAGGGTGCAGCTGTGCTGGGGAAAAAAATGGCTAGAAGGGTGGAGGAGTGTTTAAATTTGGAACTAGGGGAGGGTATTCATTTTATAAGAGGGGAAGACTGTGTAGATAGAGACCTGGGCACAAATAATGAAATTGGGGGTGGTAGTGGCATGGGGGGTGAGGTTAGAACAGTTAATAATTTAAGAAATAGAGGTACAGACATACATAAAGTGCATGTATACAAATGCCAGAAGCCTCGCCAACAAAATGGAGGACTTAGAATTAATTTTGTTGGAAGATAAGGTATATTGCACCCCCTCATAGGGTATAAGGCTGCCCCCTCATAGGGTATAATGCTTCTCCCCCCTCATAGGGTATAATGCACCCCCTCATAGGGTATAATGCTGCCCCCTCATAGGGTATAACACTAGATAGATAGATAGATAGATAGATAGATATGTGATAATTAGATGTATAGATAGATAATAGATAGATAGATCTATGGATAGACAGATAGATATAAAGATATAAAGATAATAGATAGTGAAAGATATAGGTAGCTATAGAGATAGATAGACCTAGATAGATATAGATAGATAAATAGATAGATAGGGGATAAATAGATATATGGATAGATAGATAGAAAGATAGATAGATAGATAGATATAAAGATAATAGATAGTGATAGCTATAGATAGGTATATAGATAGATAGATAGGGGATAAATAGATAGATCTATGGATAGATGATATATAGATGGATAGATATAAAGATAATAGATAGAGATAGATATAGATAGGTATAGAGATAGATGGATATAGACTATTTATATCTATCTATATCTACCTCTATATCTATCTATCTATCTATATCTATCTCTATATCTAAGATAGAGACAGATAGATATAGAGATAGAGATATAGATATACAGATAGAAATAGATAGATATAGAGATATATAGATATAGAGACAGATAGATATAGAGATAGATATAGATAGATATAGAGATATATAAAAAACAAACCACAATACTCACCTCTCCTCCTGCTCCCACGCTGATGACGGCTTCAGTGTCAGCAGCTGACCCGTCTGCCAGACACACAGCGGGTGCGCGATGAAGTGACGTCATCGCGCATCGGCTGTGAGTCAGGAGCAGAGGGGACTGATGGGAGAGAGATGCTCTCTCTTCCACTGCAATTGAGCGCGGCGCCGGCTGCCTAGGTTGGGGAGCGGGGCCCCGGGGTGAGTGAAGGCCGAGAGTGAATGAATATTCATTTCTCTTTAGTAGTGGGGACAGTGGCTCCTGCCTCCTGACACCCGCTGCTGCTCCGCTGGCAGGGCCCCCATAGCAGCTGTGTGGCACTGGCTGGGGGCCCCTGGAGCAGTGGGGGCCCTAGGCAACTGCTGTCCCTGTATACCAGTAGAGGTGCCAGGGCCCACCAGATGCCAGGGCCCACCGGAGAATCAGTCCGACGCTACCTGTCTGTATATATAATGTCAGTGTACAAGTAATAGAATGATCACTGGAGACATACACAGGAGTTCTGTATATAGTGTATAGTGTACAGGTAATACAGTGACTCACCAGTAACATTATACACAGGAGCTCTGCATATAGTCAGCGTACAGGTAATACAAGGATCACCAGTGACATTATACACAGGAGCTCTGTATATACTATATAATGTAAGTGTCCAGGTAAATCACTGACTTACCAGTGACCTCTGTATTTGTAGCGATTCATCTTCGCTTTTCTTCCTCTTCCAGCCAGGACACGTTTGCTGCAGAAAATAACACACTATACTTGATCACTTCTAGACCACATTCCCCACTTTCCCCCCCGACTTCTACACTTTATGTGTAAAGGTCAGCCAGGGCAGTAGTCGTGGCTGAGTATTTCGGGTTCGGGCATTGTATACCCTGACCTCCCTCTACAGGAAAACGGTACCTCTTCTCTTGCATGGTACGGTGAATACTCACCGTGCCGTCAGCGTCCCCTTTGCTACGCCGACTTGATGCTGATCCTTGATCCCAATGAATAGAGACACAGTCCAGGGCAACTCTTAACTGAGCAAATTTATTTTCTTCAGGACACAGCACATCCACATAGTTTCCAGCATTTTCATCACAGTAAAGACAGCACATTACTTCATCTTTCCCTTCACTGTTCCTTGCAGTGTTTCCGTTTGACGAAGCGTCTCAGATGGCTCCTCAGTGTCCTCCCTGTATAGCGTCACCACGGTGAAGCGCTCTCCAGCATGTTTCGCCCCGGACATCAGAGATTCAGCCCACGTAGCTTTCCACCACATTCTGGAGTGACCTGCCCGTACCCTTTTACGGTAACCTTCAATCTTCCTCTGTTTACTTACACTCTTTTCCACTTTATTGCTGATTCTGCAGTACCGTGTTCTTCTCTAGATGGCTGGGCATCAGCTTTAACATCACGGGGTAGTTAGGCAGCTCAGGCATATAGCCCACCCGAGCACAAAGGGGTCAGGCCTCTGACTGCCTGAAACTGGAAGACCATCCTGGCTTATTCTCCAGCTATCCCCTCCTACAGTTAACTCCTATATGTCCTACAGCTACATCTACTGTGCAATGAGCTCAGTGCCCCATCTAGTGACCATAGCCCAGACTGCACTGTCCCTACCAAGTACAAGGTGCAGAAACATAGCTTATGCTATATAAATAATACAGCAACATGAAATATACGATAATGCGCAACAATGGTATAACATATATATAAATATATATACAAGTACAACAGCAACATGGGGGTTTAAAGGGGTAAGACTCTCAACCCCTTACACATGTCTACATATTGATATTAGTCATGTATTATACTACAGCACAGGCACCATTTTGATGAATGCAAACCTTTTTTTTGTAACCCCACAAACACCCGGAGCACCAGAATCTCAATAACTGAAATTTACAAATACAGATTACACAACAACCACAAGATGCATTTCATCACCCAGGTCACCTCATTTTAATCAGTATAACAGCGTAGACCTGACACTGTCTGTACTTTACTGTTCACAATCCTGCTGACAGGATCCCTTTAAATCTAAATTTTAATAAGTTTGTTCTTTTCTGCGCTAAACGTCCCCCAAACCCTGAGGACGGCGAGTATACCTTGGTTGTGTTTTGCTGTATGTGTATACAAAAGTAAAAGAAGAGCACCTATCAGGGGCTCAGAAAAGCTGGGTGGCATGTGTGCTAGTGTGTGACCCAGCGCAGGTGTCTCACTGGCCTATCAAAACAGTGACCGATAGCAGCAAACAGTGTGATGTGGATGTGAGAACTGTCTGCGGGGTGCGCTTAGGTGAGTGGACAAAAGAATATGGGAGGTTCACCTTTATAGTAACATCCCAGGGCAGGTGTGTCGTGAGCAAGTGGTGTTCAAGAAATATTGGTGGCAGTGGTTGTGACTTATCCTGACACACAATGTACAGGGAAATGGGAAAATTGTGAAAAAAAACGCAATTCTGACCTTAATTATGTTTACGGCGTACATTATGTGGTAAAAATGACCATGTAATATGATTCTCCTCATCAGTATGATTACAGAGATACTAAACGTGCCCAGATTTTTAAATTATTTTAGTGGTAGAAAAAAAATCAAGACTTTGAAATAAAAAATATGTTGGAGTTTGTGTTGCCATTTTCCGAGACCCGTAGTTTTACTTTTTCGTTCAATAGAGCTATGAGAGGGATTATTTTTTCATAAGGCGAGACGTTATTATGGATATTACTTTGGGATACATATGACATTTTAGTTGCTTGTTACGTATTTTAAGTGGTATTGCAGCGACCAAAAAATACCGCAATGTTGGCGTTTTTAAATTTTTTGTGTTTACCAATTGGGTTAATTATTTTTATATTTTGATAGCTCGGACTTTGCTGGATGTGGCGATATCACTTGACATTTTTTTTTATGTTCATTTTCAATGGAGGAAAATTGAACTTTTATGAGTTTTTTTTTCAGATTTGTTTAAATCTTTTTTTGTTGTTTTACTTTTCTTTTCACTTCATTTATCGCTCCCTAAGGCCCCTTTCACACTTCAGTTTTTTGCAATCAGTCACAATCCGTCAGGTTTTGACAAAAACGGATCCTCAATTTTTTTTGGAGGATCCGTTTTTTCCCCATTGACTTGCATTAATGGCGGATTGTGACGGATGGCTGTCCGTTTCATCCGTTTTTTTTTGAGGATCCGCCAAAAGTTGCTGTCCGTCACCATCCTCAAAGATTTCAAAACGGAGCTTGCAACAAAACTCTCTCTCTCTCTCCTTCCCGACCAGCATTTCCTTTAAATTTCCTCATTTTCAGGATCCTGTGCCATCCGTTCACATCAGTTCAGAACGGATCCGCTTGTCTGCCTTTTTGGCGGATTTGAACTGATGCAAAAAACTGAAGTGTGAAAGAGGCCTAAGCTGTACTACATACAGGGGCTAATGGTGCAGCAGAAGTGTGAACTTTTTGATGCTTTTGTTTAATATTTTCCACTATATTATATGGAGAGCATAAAAAACGCATGCAAAATTCCAATGAAGTCTCCAATTGTGGAACTGAAGCATTCCTCTACTAAAAAAAATGCATTCGAAAAAACTGCCACAAAAAAATACAATAAAAAGTTTTGATTGCTTTAGTGCGAATACCTATGGAAACAATGCAGCACTTCTGCACGTGTGAACATGGCCCAGGAGAGACTCTGGACAATTTGTATGTTCTACACCAGGTTCACACTTGGGGTTATTTATTTTTTTATCACTACTTAGAATTACAGACAAATTAAAAAAAGTGATCTGAGCCAATTATATGGAAAAAATACAATATTATTTAACATTTATTCTGAAGCTATATGAAATAATTCCGACTACAGCAATGGTCTGTGCCCATCACGGGTGATCCGTGTTACCGGGAAGAGAGGAGGAGACATTCCTACAAGGAGCTGACAATAGATACATCACATTATCTCACATATGAGGATACAGAATTATACAGGTTTGAAAATATCAAATAGAAAGATTTGCCTGTAAACAGGTAAAAAAGCAAAAACAGTAAATAAAGCAATGACTTGCGCTATTGTACCGGTAAGTTTTTATACATCTCATCCCAATCCAGCTAACCCCTATCCGTACAGTGGCAGCTGGTATTGGATGGTCTGCCATGGGTAACATAACTAGTTCTCCTATATTAGACCCATTGCCATGTTCGTCTTTATGACATCACAGAAGCGTTGTCCACGAGTCATGGAATGTTCCGCAAGAACGGTCAGTGCGAGGCAAGCAGAGATAGAGAGGAGAGCTGAACACTAACCGAGAGCGACTTGTAAATCACTTTTTACTTGTTTTGTTTATTTTTTTTACTTTTATTTCTTTTTTTTGGGAGTGTTTTCTACCATCCGCACACACTTTTGTGTGTGTGGAGGGGAAGGCAGCCTAATGGCTGCACCCGTAGCTGGAGGAAAGTTCCAACCACGGAGACGTCTCCCACATGCCAGGACATCCCTATACAGTCAGAGGCCTGAACACCACCAAAGGCCAACTGGCTTCACGGGGTATGTGATGGCAGTGCTTTATTATATCGTGTCAATTATTAAATGCCTGTTCAAAACACCAGAAAAGGCAAAGGACCGATATTCCAGACTGAAAAGTCCACCACCATATCCTACAATGCCCGAAATAGGCCGATTCGTACAACCTGCAGCAAACATCAGCGCAGAGCCAGAGGGTATGAAGGAACGCCTGATACTCACCAGAACAGTAGATGAGGAAGAGACAACAGCCACATTGCCCAGGAGCCCATCCCCATGCACCTGGATGGAGCTAACTCCCTCTCAAGCACGTATACTCCTCAGTATGCCTTACGACCATCAACCGCGTATTAAGGTGACTGCTAAACAAGGCTACAATCCTACACCACACCTGCCAGTCAGCTATACCACTGGAAAGATCATGCAAGTAATGCTGATGAGCCCACAGGATGTACAACGTGCCTACAAGAGAGATTTGGGTTTCCTTCCAAGTCCTAGGAAGATCATTCTCCCGAGAAGAGAATTCCGCGGCACTTTGATTTAGCCGGCGGAAAATGTAGTGGCGAGTTGCTTGCAGCAAGCACATACCATCTTCTGCACAGCTGCTTCTTAGACAGATTTTCCGGTTTTGACTATGGCTTGATCAATGGATCATGTTTCTATACTGCCGCCTGCCCTGACCTCTGCTTGTTTAAAGTTATGCATCTACACTGCCGCCTGCCCTGACCTTTGCTTGCTCAATGGATTATGTTTTTGAACTGCCGCCTGCCTGACCTCTGCTTGCTCAATGGATTGTTTCTGCACTGCCGCCTGCCTTCACCTCTGCTTGCTCAATGGATTATGTTTTTGAACTGCCGCCTACCCTGACCTCTGCTTGCTCAATGGATTATGTTTCTGCACTGCCGCCTGCCTTGACCTCTGCTTGCTCAGTGGATTATGTTTTTGAACTGCCGCCTGCCCTGACCTCTGCTTGCTCAATGGATTATGTTTTTGAACTGACGCCTGCCCTGACCTCTGCTTGCTCAATGGATTATGTTTCTGCACTGCCGCCTGCCTGACCTCTGCTTGCTCAATGGATTATGTTTTTGAACTGCCGCCTGCCCTGACCTCAGCTTGCTCAATGGATTATGTTTCTGCACTGCCGCCTGCCCTGACCTCAGCTTGCTCAATGGATTATGCTTCTGCACTGCCGCCTGCCCTGACCTCTGCTTGTTTCCGGTTATTAATCTGTGATACTAATAAAAATGTATATTATTCTGCACTATATGGACTGTGGGTCGTTTTTTTTCTTTGGTTTTATGGTTGTTTCCGGTTATGTTTTTGCACTGCTGCCTGCCCTGACCTCTGCTTGTTTCCGGTTATGTTTCTGCACTGCTGCCTGCCCTGACCTTTGCTTGTTTCTGACTACTCATTTGCCTGCTGATTTTGTACTTCTTCCTCAATGCCTGCACTTTTAAGACCCCAGTAGAGCTAATTTATATAAATCCTGCATCCTAACAATGAAGCCGGGTTATAGGGCTTCTGATCACAATGGTAGGATGATGCCTCAATGTGAAGAAGGGTAGCACCAGTTCTTCACCTAACAGTATGGAATGCTTATCTAAAAAAATGAAAAAGGAACAGTACAGTATAGACAAAGGTCCCATAAACTCAACAAGAACAAACCATTAAGAACTTTAAGCATAAACATGTGAGACAACAAACCAAGTGGCTCAGAATACCACATCCGACCCAACCAGCAGTTTTGTTGAAGGTATTTTCCTCTGATCTTTCGTTAAGAGGGTACAACATCTCAAATACATTAGACTGGTGTGGGTCTCCAACCATTTAGGAACCCTCAAATCAATAGTACAGGGGTCTTGAATCAGCCACAAAATTGCTTCAGGAAGAATTGGGTGGAGCACTGGTTTCATATGTACCCTGCCGCTCATGTCAAGGTCTATGAAAATAACCAAACACAAGGCTGAGTACTCAGATCTTATAGGAACCTCCCCAATAGTGAATGGCCATCTGTACATTCATAGTTCCCCAGGTCTGTAGACAGATGCGGGTTTCACGTCCGGGACCTCTGCCTATCAGACATTTATAGAATATTTTATGGATAACACATAAATGTATGGGAAAACTCCTCTTGTAAATAGTGCGCCTCAAGTTTCTTCTGCTGTTTGCAGTGGAATGTAGTCATCATAGCTAATATGAGGGAAGGATTCCTGAGAGGGGGTATACATCTACTATATCCATATTCTGTGGATATCTACCCTAATAAAGCTTATGGACGGTGAGTGCAGTGATGAGACCGACCCTTTATCAACATGTTCTGTCCCACAAACTAATGTAGTACACTGCACTGACCGCCGATAGACTTTATTCTCCAAAGACAATTTAAGTTTGTTATATGTATTAAAATACTTTTTTTCCCAGAATTATCTAAGAATTATCGACAAGGAAAATGGACTCAAGATAAAGCTTAGAAACATATATTTCTTTACAGCTCCTGATATAGGTATTGCGGTCTTTAAAAACAGTAGTCCCCAACTTCTGCCTCCTCAGCAAGTTATCCCCTAGCCATTGGTAGATCATAACTTGCTGATTACGGGTGTTTCACTGCCAGGACCCCCACCAATCCTAAGAACAGGGTGTCTGGAACAAGCGGCTGTTAAGAATGCGCAACAACACTTCTTTCATTATGGGACAATGATGTGGCTGATATGCTGATGATGGACTATGATGGGGCTGATGTGCTGATGATGGACTATGATGGGGCTGATGTGCTGATGATGGACTATGATGGGGTTGATGTGCTGATGATGGACTATGATGGGGCTGATGTGCTGATGATGAACTATGATTGGGATGATGAAGTCTGCAATAACAGAGCATAGCAGTACAACCCCTTAGCCTGGAGTGCCCTAACAAATAGCTGGGGAGGGTCCGAGCTCACAGTCAGACCTTAGAAGAAGAGTTAATAGTTTTGTTTCTTCTGTCTTAATGGACAAAAAAGGCTTACAGTATATACTTGCGTATAAGTCGAGATTTTCAGCCCATTTTTTGGGGCTGAAAGTCCCCCTCTCGGCTTATACGCGAGTCATATACCGAGGGTCGGCCAGGGAGGGGGAGCGGGGGGGGTGTCGGAGATCATACTCACCTCTCCTGGCATGTTTCTGCAGCCCCCCGTGCTTATTCCATCTTCTCGGCGCTGTTCTTCCTGCTTTCAGCGGTCACGTGGTACGCTCATTACCCTCATTAATATGCACATATGTAATGAGCGGCACCACGTGACCGCAGAAAGCAGGAAGAACAGCACTGAGAAGATGGAACAAGCACGGGGGGCTGCAGAGACATGCCAGGAGAGGTGAGTATAACGGGGGGAGCCATATTCACCTGTGCCCCATTCCACCGCTGCGCATCGCTCTGCTGTCTTGCTTCCTCTGGCAGTGACGTTAAGGTCAGAGGGTGCCATGACGTAGTTAGCAGGCGCCCTCTGCCTGAACAGTCACTGCAGAGCCAGCAACGCTGAGGAGCAGCAGCTGCAGCAGTGACAAGGTGAGTATATAGTTTTTTTTTTCATTTTTTTAATTGAGGCTGCGGCAGCAGCATTGTAAGGGGCCACTAATCACTGTGCAGCAATACAAGGGGCCACTCATCACTGTGCAGCATTATAAGGGGCCACTCATCACTGTGCAGCATTATAAGGGGCCACTCATCACTGTGCAGCATTATAAGGGGCCACTCATCACCTTGCAGCATTATAAGGGGCCACTCATCACCGTGCAGCATAATAAGGGGCCACTAATCACCGTGCAGCATAATAAGGAGCCACTAATCACTGCAGCATTTCAAGGGGCCACTAATCACTGTGCAGCATTATAAGGGGCCACTCATCACTGTGCAGCATTACAAGGGGCCACTCATCACTGTGCAGCATTACAAGGGGCCACTAATAACTGTGCAGCATTACAAGGGGCCACTAATCACTGTGCAGCATTACAAGGGGCCACTAATCACTGTGCAGCATTACAAGGGGCCACTAATCACTGTGCAGCATTATATGGGGCCAGTAATCACTGTGCAGCATTATATAGGGCCAGTAATCACTGTGCAGCATTATATGGGGCCACTCATCACTGTGCTGCATTATAAGAGGCCACTCATCACTGTGCAGCATTATAAAGGGGCCTCTCATCACTGTGCAGCATTATACGGGGCCACTAATCACTGTGCAGCATTACAAAGGGCCACTAATCACCGTGCAGCATAAGGGGCCACTAATCACTGCATTTCAAGGGGCCACTAATCACTGTGCAGCATTATAAGTGGCCACTAATCACCGTGCAGCATTGTAAGGGGCCACTAATCAATGTGCAGCATTATAAGGGGCCACTAATCACTGTGCAGCATTATAAGGGGCCACTAATCACTGTGCAGCATTATAAGGGGCCACTAATCATTGTGCAGCATTATAAGGGTCCACTCTCCATGCAGCATTATAAGGGGCCACCAATCACTGTGCAGCATTATATGGGGCATATGTTATTATGGACCATGTTATAGGGCTACCATTATTCACTGTGCAGCATTATTAGGCATATTTTTGTATGGAGCATCTTATGGAACCCATCATGAACTTTATGGAGCATTATATGGGGCCATCATGAACTTTATGGAGCATCTTATGGGGCCCATTTTATTTTTGAAATTTACCAGTAGCTTCGGCATTTTCCACCCTAGGTTTATAGGCGAGTCAATAAGTTTTCCCAGTTTTTTGTGACAAAATTAGGGTGGTCGGCTTATACATGGGTCGGCTTATACACGAGTATATACGGACTTCTAAAGAAAATTGCCCCCAAGTTATTTTGAGCGACCCCGCCTGCTGTACCATCCTTGTGATTTACGAGAACGTTTCTCACTTCCTGCTAGGACAGCGGAAACCCAAGGAGTAAAGAGAGAAGGTCCTTATGGCTGCATGGAGTAATGCTGGAAATCTCTAAGTCTGCGGGGACAACAGAGACTTTAGAAGAAGGCAAACCAAGGTTTAGTGCTAGCACTAGTGTGAGAGAAGGTTTATACTACAGGACAGAAGTGCTGTAACAGGAAAGAACCTAACAAATAAAAAAGATTGTAGACAAACCAGATTTTGCTATCTATTCATGTCATTGCCTTCCATATTACAGAGAAATTTCCCTAAATCCGGTATCTGATAATCCACAATGATGTATATTCAGGGTCGAACTGGGGTGTCTGGGGCCCACCAGGGGAATGGACTCTAGGGCCCCATCCTACAGCTATATGCTAATATCTGTCAGTCGTTATCCCCATTATAGTGGAGCATCGGCTGTAAAACACAGGCGGCTCCTGTACATCTACTGTGCATCCCCATAACTGGGATGTATAATTACGGTAGTTTACATTAATGTGGTTCTTTGGTTAAAACAATTTATCACCGATCCATGGGCTCTATAGGATAGCTGATCGCATACGTCCGACCATTAGAAACTGCACCGACCGGAAGAATGAGAAAGTTTTATCGTTGATAGGACACTTATCCCCATTTTAAAATGGAGCAGCAGGTTAGATATCTGACCGAAGCTTCATTCATTCTCTTTGGAGCTTCTATAAAAATACAAGTGCAGCCACTGAGGGAATGAATGGATCAGTGGTCAAGTCGGACATGCCACTCCAGTCTAATGGGGATAAAAAGTTCCACATTTTGCTGAATGGGTCCAAGTAGTTAGACCCCCCCAATCAATACGTTATCACTTGTCCTGTGAATAGGAGATTACGTTTTTCCACAGGAAACCCCTGTAAGTGCATCTCTGCCGCTGTTTACAAAGTATTTAATCTCTAATGGAAATAAAGAATATTCTCCTAATTAATATCAGAGAAGACTAATGACCGTCAAACACAACACAATCCACTGTACCAAGACCAATAATACCACATACAGGGGAGAAATACCACCACACCATGACCAGACCACATAGTACCCGCATCATATCACATAAAAGGCACAAATACAACCACACCATGACCAGACCACATATTACCACCACATAGTGACCGAATAATATGACATATTACCAGCATATAGGGACCAAATAATAATTCATACACGGAGAAATACTTCCACACTGTGAACAGTCCACAAATTACCACCACTTATTGATGGAATACTACAGTACTGATTATGAATACAAACCACAATAATAACAACACTGTTATTACCACCAGTGACATTATACACAGTACCTCTGTATATAGTGTCAGTGTACAGGTAATATAGTGATTACCAGTGACATTATACACAGGAGCTCAGTGATCACTGGCAACATTATTGTCAAGGTTTGCTCAGCTTGTGGGATTAGGTAGTTCAGAGGTTAATGTGGATGGCCTCACTCTGAGATTCTGGGAGGCTTTTTAAAGCCTCATTGTGGGCTCATTCCTCATCGTTTATACTCAGACCCTTGGCCGAGTGTGTGTGACCCTGGTGTGCTTTGTGACTGTAATACTTTATGCTTGTTTGGTTTTGATCTGGTTCTGTCCCTGTTACGAGTTCTGCCTGTCCCTCTTGTACTGCGTTGCTATCTCTGTGTATGACTCATTGCCTATGACCTGACTATTCTCTGATTGCCCCTCTTGTACTGTGCAGCTATCTCCATGTATGACTCATTGCTTACGTTCTGACTACTCTCTGCTCGCCCCTCTGGTATCGCGCCGCCCTCTCCATGTATGACCGCCCGTTTGTCTGACCTGAGTTCCCCTCGCCTCTACTCCAGGATTCCTGTAGTAGAGTCCTACAATCATCTTCAGAAGTGGGACACTAAGCCCCGCCCCCTGTGGTCACATGATCGTAGGTCCTTGTACTTCTTACTACCTTCAGCATCGCAGGTCCCGTCTGCCTCAACTTTCCCTGCAGTATCGGACCCCGGGCCCTCCCGCAGTAGGGGTGAGTCACGCTGCTCAGCCATGGCAGTTCGCCGACGCTGACAGGATCCTGATATTTATACACAGAAGATCTGCATACAGTGTCAGTGTAATACAGTGACCACCAGTGAAATTATACACAGGAGCTTTTGGAAGTGCATTGAGCAGCAGGGTGGTTTGCTGGTGAAGGGAAAAAAAATCTCTTTAAATCTTCTGCCTGAGCGAGTGTAAGCGAGCTGAGTGTGACCTGAGCGTCAGTGCGAACGGTGGTAAGTGTGTGACTTGTGATTCAGTGACTTTGGATTCAGGGAGTTTGCAAAGGAGGTATTACTGAATTGCTGTTATATTTTATTAATACTTTTTATTTATTTTTACTTAGCTTTTCTGTCTGGTGCAATCCCCATTAGGAATGTGCTCCACTATTGCCAATGCCATCCAGTGTACGTCTTGACGCATGTACGCAATCCTTGACCAGCCAGTCGAGGGTGCATACTGCTGTGCGAGATGTGAGCACATTGTGCATTTGGAAGCCCAGATACTGGATTTAAATGTGCAGCTGGCAACACTGAGATCAATAGACAATATGGAAAGGAGACTTCTACTCACTGAGCAGACGCTCAATGAGATAGATGAGGGGGGGATGCTAGGTTGGAGCTGCAGGACAGTGAAGCAGTAAGATGGGTGACAGTTAGAAGGTGGGGTAGACAGAAGAGTGCCAGGGAGGCTAGTCCTGATCTGGCACAACCCAATAAGTTTGCCAAGTTGGCAGATGAGGGGAGTGTCAGTGCAGGGGTAGCACTGCTGCAGCAAGGCATGTCCTCTGAAAGCCAGAGGAGTATATGCTCCAGTAAGGGGAGAAATAGGAGAGCAGGGCAGGACAGACAGGTGCTGGTAGTGGGGGACTCAATTATTAGGGGAACAGATAGGGCAATCTGTCACAAAGAAAGGGATCGTCGAACGGTGTGCTGCCTATCTGGCGCGCAAGTCTGACACATCGCTGACCGGGTTGACAGATTACTGGGAGGGGCTGGTGAGGATCCAGCGGTCATGGTGCACATTGGTACAAATGACACAGAGGTAGGTGGAAGGTCCTTAAAGATGATTTCAGGGAATTAGGCTGCAATCTTAAGGCAAGGACTTCCAAGGTGGTATTTTTGGAAATATTTCCTGTACCACGTGCCACGCCAGAGAGGAGATTAGGGAAGTTAATAAGTGGTTCAAGAATTAGTGTAGGAAGGAGGGGTTTGGGTTCCTGGAGAACTGGGCCGACTTCTCAATTGGCTACAGGTTCTACGCTAGGGACGGGCTGCACCTCAATGGGGAGGGTGCAGCTGTGCTGGGGAAAAAAATGGCTAGAAGGGTGGAGGAGTGTTTAAACTTGGAACTAGGGGAGGGTATTCATTTTATAAGAGGGGAAGACTGTGTAGATAGAGACCTGGGCACAAATAATGAAATTGGAGGTGGTAGTGGCATGGGGGGTGAGGTTAGAACAGTTAATAATTTAAGAAATAGAGGTACAGACATACATAAAGTGCATGTATACAAATGCCAGAAGCCTCGCCAACAAAATGGAGGACTTAGAATTAATTTTGTTGGAAGATAAGGTATATTGCACCCCCTCATAGGGTATAAGGCTGCCCCCTCATAGGGTATAATGCTTCTCCCCCCTCATAGGGTATAATGCACCCCCTCATAGGGTATAATGCTGCCCCCTCATAGGGTATAACACTAGATAGATAGATAGATATGTGATAATTAGATGTATAGATAGATAATAGATAGATAGATCTATGGATAGACAGATAGAAATAAAGATATAAAGATAATAGATAGTGAAAGATATAGGTAGCTATAGAGATAGATAGATAGACCTAGATAGATATAGATAGATAAATAGATAGATAGGGGATAAATAGATATATGGATAGATAGATAGATAGATATAAAGATAATAGATAGTGATAGCTATAGATAGGTATATAGATAGATAGATAGGGGATAAATAGATAGATCTATGGATACATGATATATAGATGGATAGATATAAAGATAATAGATAGAGATAGATATAGATAGGTATAGAGATAGATGGATATAGACTATTTATATCTATCTATATCTACCTCTATATCTATCTATCTATCTATATCTATCTCTATATCTAAGATAGAGACAGATAGATATAGAGATAGAGATATAGATATACAGATAGAAATAGATAGATATAGAGATATATAGATATAGAGACAGATAGATATAGAGATAGATAGATATAGATAGATATAGAGATATATAAAAAACAAACCACAATACTCACCTCTCCTCCTGCTCCCACGCTGATGACGGCTTCAGTGTCAGCAGCTGACCCGTCTGCCAGACACACAGCGGGTGCGCGATGAAGTGACGTCATCGCGCATCGGCTGTGAGTCAGGAGCAGAGGGGACTGATGGGAGAGAGATGCTCTCTCTTCCACTGCAATTGAGCGCGGCGCCGGCTGCCTAGGTTGGGGAGCGGGGCCCCGGGGTGAGTGAAGGCCGAGAGTGAATGAATATTCATTTCTCTTTAGTAGTGGGGACAGTGGCTCCTGCCTCCTGACACCCGCTGCTGCTCCGCTGGCAGGGCCCCCATAGCAGCTGTGTGGCACTGGCTGGGGGCCCCTGGAGCAGTGGGGGCCCTAGGCAACTGCTGTCCCTGTATACCAGTAGAGGTGCCAGGGCCCACCAGATGCCAGGGCCCACCGGAGAATCAGTCCGACGCTACCTGTCTGTATATATAATGTCAGTGTACAAGTAATAGAATGATCACTGGAGACATACACAGGAGTTCTGTATATAGTGTATAGTGTACAGGTAATACAGTGACTCACCAGTAACATTATACACAGGAGCTCTGCATATAGTCAGCGTACAGGTAATACAAGGATCACCAGTGACATTATACACAGGAGCTCTGTATATACTATATAATGTAAGTGTCCAGGTAAATCACTGACTTACCAGTGACCTCTGTATTTGTAGCGATTCATCTTCGCTTTTCTTCCTCTTCCAGCCAGGACACGTTTGCTGCAGAAAATAACACACTATACTTGATCACTTCTAGACCACATTCCCCACTTTCCCCCCCGACTTCTACACTTTATGTGTAAAGGTCAGCCAGGGCAGTAGTCGTGGCTGAGTATTTCGGGTTCGGGCATTGTATACCCTGACCTCCCTCTACAGGAAAACGGTACCTCTTCTCTTGCATGGTACGGTGAATACTCACCGTGCCGTCAGCGTCCCCTTTGCTACGCCGACTTGATGCTGATCCTTGATCCCAATGAATAGAGACACAGTCCAGGGCAACTCTTAACTGAGCAAATTTATTTTCTTCAGGACACAGCACATCCACATAGTTTCCAGCATTTTCATCACAGTAAAGACAGCACATTACTTCATCTTTCCCTTCACTGTTCCTTGCAGTGTTTCCGTTTGACGAAGCGTCTCAAATGGCTCCTCAGTGTCCTCCCTGTATAGCGTCACCACGGTGAAGCGCTCTCCAGCATGTTTCGCCCCGGACATCAGAGATTCAGCCCACGTAGCTTTCCACCACATTCTGGAGTGACCTGCCCGTACCCTTTTACGGTAACCTTCAATCTTCCTCTGTTTACTTACACTCTTTTCCACTTTATTGCTGATTCTGCAGTACCGTGTTCTTCTCTAGATGGCTGGGCATCAGCTTTAACATCACGGGGTAGTTAGGCAGCTCAGGCATATAGCCCACCCGAGCACAAAGGGGTCAGGCCTCTGACTGCCTGAAACTGGAAGACCATCCTGGCTTATTCTCCAGCTATCCCCTCCTACAGTTAACTCCTATATGTCCTACAGCTACATCTACTGTGCAATGAGCTCAGTGCCCCATCTAGTGACCATAGCCCAGACTGCACTGTCCCTACCAAGTACAAGGTGCAGAAACATAGCTTATGCTATATAAATAATACAGCAACATGAAATATACGATAATGCGCAACAATGGTATAACATATATATAAATATATATACAAGTACAACAGCAACATGGGGGTTTAAAGGGGTAAGACTCTCAACCCCTTACACATGTCTACATATTGATATTAGTCATGTATTATACTACAGCACAGGCACCATTTTGATGAATGCAAACCTTTTTTTTGTAACCCCACAAACACCCGGAGCACCAGAATCTCAATAACTGAAATTTACAAATACAGATTACACAACAACCACAAGATGCATTTCATCACCCAGGTCACCTCATTTTAATCAGTATAACAGCGTAGACCTGACACTGTCTGTACTTTACTGTTCACAATCCTGCTGACAGGATCCCTTTAAATCTAAATTTTAATAAGTTTGTTCTTTTCTGCGCTAAACGTCCCCCAAACCCTGAGGACGGCGAGTATACCTTGGTTGTGTTTTGCTGTATGTGTATACAAAAGTAAAAGAAGAGCACCTATCAGGGGCTCAGAAAAGCTGGGTGGCATGTGTGCTAGTGTGTGACCCAGCGCAGGTGTCTCACTGGCCTATCAAAACAGTGACCGATAGCAGCAAACAGTGTGATGTGGATGTGAGAACTGTCTGCGGGGTGCGCTTAGGTGAGTGGACAAAAGAATATGGGAGGTTCACCTTTATAGTAACATCCCAGGGCAGGTGTGTCGTGAGCAAGTGGTGTTCAAGAAATATTGGTGGCAGTGGTTGTGACTTATCCTGACACACAATGTACAGGGAAATGGGAAAATTGTGAAAAAAAACGCAATTCTGACCTTAATTATGTTTACGGCGTACATTATGTGGTAAAAATGACCATGTAATATGATTCTCCTCATCAGTATGATTACAGAGATACTAAACGTGCCCAGATTTTTAAATTATTTTAGTGGTAGAAAAAAAATCAAGACTTTGAAATAAAAAATATGTTGGAGTTTGTGTTGCCATTTTCCGAGACCCGTAGTTTTACTTTTTCGTTCAATAGAGCTATGAGAGGGATTATTTTTTCATAAGGCGAGACGTTATTATGGATATTACTTTGGGATAGATATGACATTTTAGTTGCTTGTTACGTATTTTAAGTGGTATTGCAGCGACCAAAAAATACCGCAATGTTGGCGTTTTTAAATTTTTTGTGTTTACCAATTGGGTTAATTATTTTTATATTTTGATAGCTCGGACTTTGCTGGATGTGGCGATATCACTTGACATTTTTTTTTATGTTCATTTTCAATGGAGGAAAATTGAACTTTTATGAGTTTTTTTTCAGATTTGTTTAAATCTTTTTTTGTTGTTTTACTTTTCTTTTCACTTCATTTATCGCTCCCTAAGGCCCCTTTCACACTTCAGTTTTTTGCAATCAGTCACAATCCGTCAGGTTTTGACAAAAACGGATCCTCAATTTTTTTTGGAGGATCCGTTTTTTCCCCATTGACTTGCATTAATGGCGGATTGTGACGGATGGCTGTCCGTTTCATCCGTTTTTTTTTTGAGGATCCGCCAAAAGTTGCTGTCCGTCACCATCCTCAAAGATTTCAAAACGGAGCTTGCAACAAAACTCTCTCTCTCTCTCTCTCCTTCCCGACCAGCGTTTCCTTTAAATTTCCTCATTTTCAGGATCCTGTGCCATCCGTTCACATCAGTTCAGAACGGATCCGCTTGTCTGCCTTTTTGGCGGATTTGAACTGATGCAAAAAACTGAAGTGTGAATGAGGCCTAAGCTGTACTACATACAGGGGCTAATGGTGCAAGCAGAAGTGTGAACTTTTTGATGCTTTTGTTTAATATTTTCCACTATATTATATGGAGAGCATAAAAAACGCATGCAAAATTCCAATGAAGTCTCCAATTGTGGAACTGAAGCATTCCTCTACTAAAAAAAATGCATTCGAAAAAACTGCCACAAAAAAATACAATAAAAAGTTTTGATTGCTTTAGTGCGAATACCTATGGAAACAATGCAGCACTTCTGCACGTGTGAACATGGCCCAGGAGAGACTCTGGACAATTTGTACGTTCTACACCAGGTTCACACTTGGGGTTATTTATTTTTTTATCACTACTTAGAATTACAGACAAATTAAAAAAAGTGATCTGAGCCAATTATATGGAAAAAATACAATATTATTTAACATTTATTCTGAAGCTATATGAAATAATTCCGACTACAGCAATGGTCTGTGCCCATCACGGGTGATCCGTGTTACCGGGAAGAGAGGAGGAGACATTCCTACAAGGAGCTGACAATAGATACATCACATTATCTCACATATGAGGATACAGAATTATACAGGTTTGAAAATATCAAATAGAAAGATTTGCCTGTAAACAGGTAAAAAAGCAAAAACAGTAAATAAAGCAATGACTTGCGCTATTGTACCGGTAAGTTTTTATACATCTCATCCCAATCCAGCTAACCCCTATCCGTACAGTGGCAGCTGGTATTGGATGGTCTGCCATGGGTAACATAACTAGTTCTCCTATATTAGACCCATTGCCATGTTCGTCTTTATGACATCACAGAAGCGTTGTCCACGAGTCATGGAATGTTCCGCAAGAACGGTCAGTGCGAGGCAAGCAGAGATAGAGAGGAGAGCTGAACACTAACCCAGAGCGACTTGTAAATCACTTTTTACTTGTTTTGTTTATTTTTTTTACTTTTATTTCTTTTTTTTGGGAGTGTTTTCTACCATCCGCACACACTTTTGTGTGTGTGGAGGGGAAGGCAGCCTAATGGCTGCACCCGTAGCTGGAGGAAAGTTCCAACCACGGAGACGTCTCCCACATGCCAGGACATCCCTATACAGTCAGAGGCCTGAACACCACCAAAGGCCAACTGGCTTCACGGGGTATGTGATGGCAGTGCTTTATTATATCGTGTCAATTATTAAATGCCTGTTCAAAACACCAGAAAAGGCAAAGGACCGATATTCCAGACTGAAAAGTCCACCACCATATCCTACAATGCCCGAAATAGGCCGATTCGTACAACCTGCAGCAAACATCAGCGCAGAGCCAGAGGGTATGAAGGAACGCCTGATACTCACCAGAACAGTAGATGAGGAAGAGACAACAGCCACATTGCCCAGGAGCCCATCCCCATGCACCTGGATGGAGCTAACTCCCTCTCAAGCACGTATACTCCTCAGTATGCCTTACGACCATCAACCGCGTATTAAGGTGACTGCTAAACAAGGCTACAATCCTACACCACACCTGCCAGTCAGCTATACCACTGGAAAGATCATGCAAGTAATGCTGATGAGCCCACAGGATGTACAACGTGCCTACAAGAGAGATTTGGGTTTCCTTCCAAGTCCTAGGAAGATCATTCTCCCGAGAAGAGAATTCCGCGGCACTTTGATTTAGCCGGCGGAAAATGTAGTGGCGAGTTGCTTGCAGCAAGCACATACCATCTTCTGCACAGCTGCTTCTTAGACAGATTTTCCGGTTTTGACTATGGCTTGATCAATGGATCATGTTTCTATACTGCCGCCTGCCCTGACCTCTGCTTGTTTAAAGTTATGCATCTACACTGCCGCCTGCCCTGACCTTTGCTTGCTCAATGGATTATGTTTTTGAACTGCCGCCTGCCTGACCTCTGCTTGCTCAATGGATTGTTTCTGCACTGCCGCCTGCCTTGACCTCTGCTTGCTCAATGGATTATGTTTTTGAACTGCCGCCTACCCTGACCTCTGCTTGCTCAATGGATTATGTTTCTGCACTGCCGCCTGCCTTGACCTCTGCTTGCTCAGTGGATTATGTTTTTGAACTGCCGCCTGCCCTGACCTCTGCTTGCTCAATGGATTATGTTTTTGAACTGACGCCTGCCCTGACCTCTGCTTGCTCAATGGATTATGTTTCTGCACTGCCGCCTGCCTGACCTCTGCTTGCTCAATGGATTATGTTTTTGAACTGCCGCCTGCCCTGACCTCAGCTTGCTCAATGGATTATGTTTCTGCACTGCCGCCTGCCCTGACCTCAGCTTGCTCAATGGATTATGCTTCTGCACTGCCGCCTGCCCTGACCTCTGCTTGTTTCCGGTTATTAATCTGTGATACTAATAAAAATGTATATTATTCTGCACTATATGGACTGTGGGTCGTTTTTTTTCTTTGGTTTTATGGTTGTTTCCGGTTATGTTTTTGCACTGCTGCCTGCCCTGACCTCTGCTTGTTTCCGGTTATGTTTCTGCACTGCTGCCTGCCCTGACCTTTGCTTGTTTCTGACTACTCATTTGCCTGCTGATTTTGTACTTCTTCCTCAATGCCTGCACTTTTAAGACCCCAGTAGAGCTAATTTATATAAATCCTGCATCCTAACAATGAAGCCGGGTTATAGGGCTTCTGATCACAATGGTAGGATGATGCCTCAATGTGAAGAAGGGTAGCACCAGTTCTTCACCTAACAGTATGGAATGCTTATCTAAAAAAATGAAAAAGGAACAGTACAGTATAGACAAAGGTCCCATAAACTCAACAAGAACAAACCATTAAGAACTTTAAGCATAAACATGTGAGACAACAAACCAAGTGGCTCAGAATACCACATCCGACCCAACCAGCAGTTTTGTTGAAGGTATTTTCCTCTGATCTTTCGTTAAGAGGGTACAACATCTCAAATACATTAGACTGGTGTGGGTCTCCAACCATTTAGGAACCCTCAAATCAATAGTACAGGGGTCTTGAATCAGTCACAAAATTGCTTCAGGAAGAATTGGGTGGAGCACTGGTTTCATATGTACCCTGCCGCTCATGTCAAGGTCTATGAAAATAACCAAACACAAGGCTGAGTACTCAGATCTTATAGGAACCTCCCCAATAGTGAATGGCCATCTGTACATTCATAGTTCCCCAGGTCTGTAGACAGATGCGGGTTTCACGTCCGGGACCTCTGCCTATCAGACATTTATAGAATATTTTATGGATAACACATAAATGTATGGGAAAACTCCTCTTGTAAATAGTGCGCCTCAAGTTTCTTCTGCTGTTTGCAGTGGAATGTAGTCATCATAGCTAATATGAGGGAAGGATTCCTGAGAGGGGGTATACATCTACTATATCCATATTCTGTGGATATCTACCCTAATAAAGCTTATGGACGGTGAGTGCAGTGATGAGACCGACCCTTTATCAACATGTTCTGTCCCACAAACTAATGTAGTACACTGCACTGACCGCCGATAGACTTTATTCTCCAAAGACAATTTAAGTTTGTTATATGTATTAAAATACTTTTTTTCCCAGAATTATCTAAGAATTATCGACAAGGAAAATGGACTCAAGATAAAGCTTAGAAACATATATTTCTTTACAGCTCCTGATATAGGTATTGCGGTCTTTAAAAACAGTAGTCCCCAACTTCTGCCTCCTCAGCAAGTTATCCCCTAGCCATTGGTAGATCATAACTTGCTGATTACGGGTGTTTCACTGCCAGGACCCCCACCAATCCTAAGAACAGGGTGTCTGGAACAAGCGGCTGTTAAGAATGCGCAACAACACTTCTTTCATTATGGGACAATGATGGGGCTGATATGCTGATGATGGACTATGATGGGGCTGATGTGCTGATGATGGACTATGATGGGGCTGATGTGCTGATGATGGACTATGATGGGGTTGATGTGCTGATGATGGACTATGATGGGGCTGATGTGCTGATGATGAACTATGATTGGGATGATGAAGTCTGCAATAACAGAGCATAGCAGTACAACCCCTTAGCCTGGAGTGCCCTAACAAATAGCTGGGGAGGGTCCGAGCTCACAGTCAGACCTTAGAAGAAGAGTTAATAGTTTTGTTTCTTCTGTCTTAAAGGACAAAAAAGGCTTACAGTATATACTCGCGTATAAGTCGAGATTTTCAGCCCATTTTTTGGGGCTGAAAGTCCCCCTCTCGGCTTATACGCGAGTCATATACCGGGGGTCGGCCAGGGAGGGGGAGCGGGGGGGGGTGTCGGAGATCATACTCACCTCTCCTGGCATGTTTCTGCAGCCCCCCGTGCTTATTCCATCTTCTCGGCGCTGTTCTTCCTGCTTTCAGCGGTCACGTGGTACGCTCATTACCCTCATTAATATGCACATATGTAATGAGCGGCACCACGTGACCGCAGAAAGCAGGAAGAACAGCACTGAGAAGATGGAACAAGCACGGGGGGCTGCAGAGACATGCCAGGAGAGGTGAGTATAACGGGGGGAGCCATATTCACCTGTGCCCCATTCCACCGCTGCGCATCGCTCTGCTGTCTTGCTTCCTCTGGCAGTGACGTTAAGGTCAGAGGGTGCCATGACGTAGTTAGCAGGCGCCCTCTGCCTGAACAGTCACTGCAGAGCCAGCAACGCTGAGGAGCAGCAGCTGCAGCAGTGACAAGGTGAGTATATAGTTTTTTTTTTCATTTTTTTAATTGAGGCTGCGGCAGCAGCATTGTAAGGGGCCACTAATCACTGTGCAGCAATACAAGGGGCCACTCATCACTGTGCAGCATTATAAGGGGCCACTCATCACTGTGCAGCATTATAAGGGGCCACTCATCACTGTGCAGCATTATAAGGGGCCACTCATCACTGTGCAGCATTATAAGGGGCCACTCATCACCTTGCAGCATTATAAGGGGCCACTCATCACCGTGCAGCATAATAAGGGGCCACTAATCACCGTGCAGCATAATAAGGAGCCACTAATCACTGCAGCATTTCAAGGGGCCACTAATCACTGTGCAGCATTATAAGGGGCCACTCATCACTGTGCAGCATTACAAGGGGCCACTCATCACTGTGCAGCATTACAAGGGGCCACTAATAACTGTGCAGCATTACAAGGGGCCACTAATCACTGTGCAGCATTACAAGGGGCCACTAATCACTGTGCAGCATTACAAGGGGCCACTAATCACTGTGCAGCATTATATGGGGCCAGTAATCACTGTGCAGCATTATATAGGGCCAGTAATCACTGTGCAGCATTATATGGGGCCACTCATCACTGTGCTGCATTATAAGAGGCCACTCATCACTGTGCAGCATTATAAGGGGGCCTCCCATCACTGTGCAGCATTATACGGGGCCACTAATCACTGTGCAGCATTACAAAGGGCCACTAATCACCGTGCAGCATAAGGGGCCACTAATCACTGCATTTCAAGGGGCCACTAATCACTGTGCAGCATTATAAGTGGCCACTAATCACCGTGCAGCATTGTAAGGGGCCACTAATCAATGTGCAGCATTATAAGGGGCCACTAATCACTGTGCAGCATTATAAGGGGCCACTAATCACTGTGCAGCATTATAAGGGGCCACTAATCACTGTGCAGCATTATAAGGGGCCACTAATCATTGTGCAGCATTATAAGGGTCCACTCTCCATGCAGCATTATAAGGGGCCACCAATCACTGTGCAGCATTATATGGGGCATATGTTATTATGGACCATGTTATAGGGCTACCATTATTCACTGTGCAGCATTATTAGGCATATTTTTGTATGGAGCATCTTATGGAACCCATCATGAACTTTATGGAGCATTATATGGGGCCATCATGAACTTTATGGAGCATCTTATGGGGCCCATTTTATTTTTGAAATTTACCAGTAGCTTCGGCATTTTCCACCCTAGGTTTATAGGCGAGTCAATAAGTTTTCCCAGTTTTTTGTGACAAAATTAGGGTGGTCGGCTTATACATGGGTCGGCTTATACACGAGTATATACGGACTTCTAAAGAAAATTGCCCCCAAGTTATTTTGAGCGACCCCGCCTGCTGTACCATCCTTGTGATTTACGAGAACGTTTCTCACTTCCTGCTAGGACAGCGGAAACCCAAGGAGTAAAGAGAGAAGGTCCTTATGGCTGCATGGAGTAATGCTGGAAATCTCTAAGTCTGCGGGGACAACAGAGACTTTAGAAGAAGGCAAACCAAGGTTTAGTGCTAGCACTAGTGTGAGAGAAGGTTTATACTACAGGACAGAAGTGCTGTAACAGGAAAGAACCTAACAAATAAAAAAGATTGTAGACAAACCAGATTTTGCTATCTATTCATGTCATTGCCTTCCATATTACAGAGAAATTTCCCTAAATCCGGTATCTGATAATCCACAATGATGTATATTCAGGGTCGAACTGGGGTGTCTGGGGCCCACCAGGGGAATGGACTCTAGGGCCCCATCCTACAGCTATATGCTAATATCTGTCAGTCATTATCCCCATTATAGTGGAGCATCGGCTGTAAAACACAGGCGGCTCCTGTACATCTACTGTGCATCCCCATAACTGGGATGTATAATTACGGTAGTTTACATTAATGTGGTTCTTTGGTTAAAACAATTTATCACCGATCCATGGGCTCTATAGGATAGCTGATCGCATACGTCCGACCATTAGAAACTGCACCGACCGGAAGAATGAGAAAGTTTTATCGTTGATAGGACACTTATCCCCATTTTAAAATGGAGCAGCAGGTTAGATATCTGACCGAAGCTTCATTCATTCTCTTTGGAGCTTCTATAAAAATACAAGTGCAGCCACTGAGGGAATGAATGGATCAGTGGTCAAGTCGGACATGCCACTCCAGTCTAATGGGGATAAAAAGTTCCACATTTTGCTGAATGGGTCCAAGTAGTTAGACCCCCCCAATCAATACGTTATCACTTGTCCTGTGAATAGGAGATTACGTTTTTCCACAGGAAACCCCTGTAAGTGCATCTCTGCCGCTGTTTACAAAGTATTTAATCTCTAATGGAAATAAAGAATATTCTCCTAATTAATATCAGAGAAGACTAATGACCGTCAAACACAACACAATCCACTGTACCAAGACCAATAATACCACATACAGGGGAGAAATACCACCACACCATGACCAGACCACATAGTACCCGCATCATATCACATAAAAGGCACAAATACAACCACACCATGACCAGACCACATATTACCACCACATAGTGACCGAATAATATGACATATTACCAGCATATAGGGACCAAATAATAATTCATACACGGAGAAATACTTCCACACTGTGAACAGTCCACAAATTACCACCACTTATTGATGGAATACTACAGTACTGATTATGAATACAAACCACAATAATAACAACACTGTTATTACCACCAGTGACATTATACACAGTACCTCTGTATATAGTGTCAGTGTACAGGTAATATAGTGATTACCAGTGACATTATACACAGGAGCTCAGTGATCACTGGCAACATTATTGTCAAGGTTTGCTCAGCTTGTGGGATTAGGTAGTTCAGAGGTTAATGTGGATGGCCTCACTCTGAGATTCTGGGAGGCTTTTTAAAGCCTCATTGTGGGCTCATTCCTCATCGTTTATACTCAGACCCTTGGCCGAGTGTGTGTGACCCTGGTGTGCTTTGTGACTGTAATACTTTATGCTTGTTTGGTTTTGATCTGGTTCTGTCCCTGTTACGAGTTCTGCCTGTCCCTCTTGTACTGCGTTGCTATCTCTGTGTATGACTCATTGCCTATGACCTGACTATTCTCTGATTGCCCCTCTTGTACTGTGCAGCTATCTCCATGTATGACTCATTGCTTACGTTCTGACTACTCTCTGCTCGCCCCTCTGGTATCGCGCCGCCCTCTCCATGTATGACCGCCCGTTTGTCTGACCTGAGTTCCCCTCGCCTCTACTCCAGGATTCCTATAGTAGAGTCCTACAATCATCTTCAGAAGTGGGACACTAAGCCCCGCCCCCTGTGGTCACATGATCGTAGGTCCTTGTACTTCTTACTACCTTCAGCATCGCAGGTCCCGTCTGCCTCAACTTTCCCTGCAGTATCGGACCCCGGGCCCTCCCGCAGTAGGGGTGAGTCACGCTGCTCAGCCATGGCAGTTCGCCGACGCTGACAGGATCCTGATATTTATACACAGAAGATCTGCATACAGTGTCAGTGTAATACAGTGACCACCAGTGAAATTATACACAGGAGCTTTTGGAAGTGCATTGAGCAGCAGGGTGGTTTGCTGGTGAAGGGAAAAAAAATCTCTTTAAATCTTCTGCCTGAGCGAGTGTAAGCGAGCTGAGTGTGACCTGAGCGTCAGTGCGAACGGTGGTAAGTGTGTGACTTGTGATTCAGTGACTTTGGATTCAGGGAGTTTGCAAAGGAGGTATTACTGAATTGCTGTTATATTTTATTAATACTTTTTATTTATTTTTACTTAGCTTTTCTGTCTGGTGCAATCCCCATTAGGAATGTGCTCCACTATTGCCAATGCCATCCAGTGTACGTCTTGCCGCATGTACGCAATCCTTGACCAGCCAGTCGAGGGTGCATACTGCTGTGCGAGATGTGAGCACATTGTGCATTTGGAAGCCCAGATACTGGATTTAAATGTGCAGCTGGCAACACTGAGATCAATAGACAATATGGAAAGGAGACTTCTACTCACTGAGCAGACGCTCAATGAGATAGATGAGGGGGGGATGCTAGGTTGGAGCTGCAGGACAGTGAAGCAGTAAGATGGGTGACAGTTAGAAGGTGGGGTAGACAGAAGAGTGCCAGGGAGGCTAGTCCTGATCTGGCACAACCCAATAAGTTTGCCAAGTTGGCAGATGAGGGGAGTGTCAGTGCAGGGGTAGCACTGCTGCAGCAAGGCATGTCCTCTGAAAGCCAGAGGAGTATATGCTCCAGTAAGGGGAGAAATAGGAGAGCAGGGCAGGCCAGACAGGTGCTGGTAGTGGGGGACTCAATTATTAGGGGAACAGATAGGGCAATCTGTCACAAAGAAAGGGATCGTCGAACGGTGTGCTGCCTATCTGGCGCGCAAGTCTGACACATCGCTGACCGGGTTGACAGATTACTGGGAGGGGCTGGTGAGGATCCAGCGGTCATGGTGCACATTGGTACAAATGACACAGAGGTAGGTGGAAGGTCCTTAAAGATGATTTCAGGGAATTAGGCTGCAATCTTAAGGCAAGGACTTCCAAGGTGGTATTTTTGGAAATATTTCCTGTACCACGTGCCACGCCAGAGAGGAGATTAGGGAAGTTAATAAGTGGTTCAAGAATTAGTGTAGGAAGGAGGGGTTTGGGTTCCTGGAGAACTGGGCCGACTTCTCAGTTGGCTACAGGTTCTACGCTAGGGACGGGCTGCACCTCAATGGGGAGGGTGCAGCTGTGCTGGGGAAAAAAATGGCTAGAAGGGTGGAGGAGTGTTTAAACTTGGAACTAGGGGAGGGTATTCATTTTATAAGAGGGGAAGACTGTGTAGATAGAGACCTGGGCACAAATAATGAAATTGGAGGTGGTAGTGGCATGGGGGGTGAGGTTAGAACAGTTAATAATTTAAGAAATAGAGGTACAGACATACATAAAGTGCATGTATACAAATGCCAGAAGCCTCACCAACAAAATGGAGGACTTAGAATTAATTTTGTTGGAAGATAAGGTATATTGCACCCCCTCATAGGGTATAAGGCTGCCCCCTCATAGGGTATAATGCTTCTCCCCCCTCATAGAATCATAGAATCGTAGAGTTGGAAGGGACCTCCTGGGCCATCTGGTCCAACCCCCTGCTCAAAGCAGGATTCGCTAAATCATCCCAGTCAGATGTCTGTCCAGCCTCTGTTTGAAGACTTCCATTGAAGGAGAACTCACCACTTCTCGTGGCAGCCTGTTCCACTCATTGATCACTCTAACTGTCAAAAAGTTTTTTCTAATATCTAATCTGTGTCTCCTCCCATTCAGTTTCATCCCATTGCTTCTAGTCTTTCCTTGTGCAAATGAGAATAAAGTTGATCCTTCTACAATGTGACAGCCCTTTAGATATTTGTAGACAGCAATTAAGTCTCCTCTCAGTCTTCTCTTTTGCAAACTAAACATTCCCAAATCCTGCAACCTTTCCTCATAAGACAGGGTTTGCAGACCGGTCACCATTCTGGTCGCTCTTTTCTGAACTTGCTCCAGTTTGTTGATGTCTTTTTTAAAATGTGGTGCCCAAAACTGGACACAATATTCCAGATGAGGTCATAGGGTATAATGCTGCCCCCTCATAGGGTATAACACTAGATAGATAGATAGATATGTGATAATTAGATGTATAGATAGATAATAGATAGATAGATCTATGGATAGACAGATAGAAATAAAGATATAAAGATAATAGATAGTGAAAGATATAGGTAGCTATAGAGATAGATAGATAGACCTAGATAGATATAGATAGATAAATAGATAGATAGGGGATAAATAGATATATGGATAGATAGATAGATAGATATAAAGATAATAGATAGTGATAGCTATAGATAGGTATATAGATAGATAGATAGATAGGGGATAAATAGATAGATCTATGGATACATGATATATAGATGGATAGATATAAAGATAATAGATAGAGATAGATATAGATAGGTATAGAGATAGATGGATATAGACTATTTATATCTATCTATATCTACCTCTATATCTATCTATCTATCTATCTATCTATCTATCTATCTATCTATCTATATCTATCTCTATATCTAAGATAGAGACAGATAGATATAGAGATAGAGATATAGATATACAGATAGAAATAGATAGATATAGAGATATATAGATATAGAGACAGATAGATATAGAGATAGATATAGATAGATATAGAGATATATAAAAAACAAACCACAATACTCACCTCTCCTCCTGCTCCCACGCTGATGACGGCTTCAGTGTCAGCAGCTGACCCGTCTGCCAGACACACAGCGGGTGCGCGATGAAGTGACGTCATCGCGCATCGGCTGTGAGTCAGGAGCAGAGGGGACTGATGGGAGAGAGATGCTCTCTATTCCACTGAAATTGAGCGCAGCGCCGGCTGCCTAGGTTGGGGAGCGGGGCCCCGGGGTGAGTGGAGGCCGAGAGTGAATGAATATTCATTTCTCTTTAGTAGTGGGGACAGTGGCTCCTGCCTCCTGACACCCGCTGCTGCTCCGCTGGCAGGGCCCCCATAGCAGCTGTGTGGCACTGGCTGGGGGCCCCTGGAGCAGTGGGGGCCCTAGGCAACTGCTGTCCCTGTATACCAGTAGAGGTGCCAGGGCCCACCAGATGCCAGGGCCCACCGGAGAATCAGTCCGACGCTACCTGTCTGTATATATAATGTCAGTGTACAAGTAATAGAATGATCACTGGAGACATACACAGGAGTTCTGTATATAGTGTATAGTGTACAGGTAATACAGTGACTCACCAGTAACATTATACACAGGAGCTCTGCATATAGTCAGCGTACAGGTAATACAAGGATCACCAGTGACATTATACACAGGAGCTCTGTATATACTATATAATGTAAGTGTCCAGGTAAATCACTGACTTACCAGTGACCTCTGTATTTGTAGCGATTCATCTTCGCTTTTCTTCCTCTTCCAGCCAGGACACGTTTGCTGCAGAAAATAACACACTATACTTGATCACTTCTAGACCACATTCCCCACTTTCCCCCCCGACTTCTACACTTTATGTGTAAAGGTCAGCCAGGGCAGTAGTCGTGGCTGAGTATTTCGGGTTCGGGCATTGTATACCCTGACCTCCCTCTACAGGAAAACGGTACCTCTTCTCTTGCATGGTACGGTGAATACTCACCGTGCCGTCAGCGTCCCCTTTGCTACGCCGACTTGATGCTGATCCTTGATCCCAATGAATAGAGACACAGTCCAGGGCAACTCTTAACTGAGCAAATTTATTTTCTTCAGGACACAGCACATCCACATAGTTTCCAGCATTTTCATCACAGTAAAGACAGCACATTACTTCATCTTTCCCTTCACTGTTCCTTGCAGTGTTTCCGTTTGACGAAGCGTCTCAGATGGCTCCTCAGTGTCCTCCCTGTATAGCGTCACCATGGTGAAGCGCTCTCCAGCATGTTTCGCCCCGGACATCAGAGATTCAGCCCACGTAGCTTTCCACCACATTCTGGAGTGACCTGCCCGTACCTTTTACGGTAACCTTCAATCTTCCTCTGTTTACTTACACTCTTTTCCACTTTATTGCTGATTCTGCAGTACCGTGTTCTTCTCTAGATGGCTGGGCATCAGCTTTAACATCACGGGGTAGTTAGGCAGCTCAGGCATATAGCCCACCCGAGCACAAAGGGGTCAGGCCTCTGACTGCCTGAAACTGGAAGACCATCCTGGCTTATTCTCCAGCTATCCCCTCCTACAGTTAACTCCTATATGTCCTACAGCTACATCTACTGTGCAATGAGCTCAGTGCCCCATCTAGTGACCATAGCCCAGACTGCACTGTCCCTACCAAGTACAAGGTGCAGAAACATAGCTTATGCTATATAAATAATACAGCAACATGAAATATACGATAATGCGCAACAATGGTATAACATATATATAAATATATATACAAGTACAACAGCAACATGGGGGTTTAAAGGGGTAAGACTCTCAACCCCTTACACATGTCTACATATTGATATTAGTCATGTATTATACTACAGCACAGGCACCATTTTGATGAATGCAAACCTTTTTTTTGTAACCCCACAAACACCCGGAGCACCAGAATCTCAATAACTGAAATTTACAAATACAGATTACACAACAACCACAAGATGCATTTCATCACCCAGGTCACCTCATTTTAATCAGTATAACAGCGTAGACCTGACACTGTCTGTACTTTACTGTTCACAATCCTGCTGACAGGATCCCTTTAAATCTAAATTTTAATAAGTTTGTTCTTTTCTGCGCTAAACGTCCCCCAAACCCTGAGGACGGCGAGTATACCTTGGTTGTGTTTTGCTGTATGTGTATACAAAAGTAAAAGAAGAGCACCTATCAGGGGCTCAGAAAAGCTGGGTGGCATGTGTGCTAGTGTGTGACCCAGCGCAGGTGTCTCACTGGCCTATCAAAACAGTGACCGATAGCAGCAAACAGTGTGATGTGGATGTGAGAACTGTCTGCGGGGTGCGCTTAGGTGAGTGGACAAAAGAATATGGGAGGTTCACCTTTATAGTAACATCCCAGGGCAGGTGTGTCGTGAGCAAGTGGTGTTCAAGAAATATTGGTGGCAGTGGTTGTGACTTATCCTGACACACAATGTACAGGGAAATGGGAAAATTGTGAAAAAAAACGCAATTCTGACCTTAATTATGTTTACGGCGTACGTTATGTGGTAAAAATGACCATGTAATATGATTCTCCTCATCAGTATGATTACAGAGATACTAAACGTGCCCAGATTTTTAAATTATTTTAGTGGTAGAAAAAAAATCAAGACTTTGAAATAAAAAATATGTTGGAGTTTGTGTTGCCATTTTCCGAGACCCGTAGTTTTACTTTTTCGTTCAATAGAGCTATGAGAGGGATTATTTTTTCATAAGGCGAGACGTTATTATGGATATTACTTTGGGATACATATGACATTTTAGTTGCTTGTTACGTATTTTAAGTGGTATTGCAGCGACCAAAAAATACCGCAATGTTGGCGTTTTTAAATTTTTTGTGTTTACCAATTGGGTTAATTATTTTTATATTTTGATAGCTCGGACTTTGCTGGATGTGGCGATATCACTTGACATTTGTTTTTATGTTCATTTTCAATGGAGGAAAATTGAACTTTTATGAGTTTTTTTTTCAGATTTGTTTAAATCTTTTTTTGTTGTTTTACTTTTCTTTTCACTTCATTTATCGCTCCCTAAGGCCCCTTTCACACTTCAGTTTTTTGCAATCAGTCACAATCCGTCAGGTTTTGACAAAAACGGATCCTCAGTTTTTTTTTGAGGATCCGTTTTTTCCCCATTGACTTGCATTAATGGCGGATTGTGACGGATGGCTGTCCGTTTCATCAGTTTTTTTTTTGAGGATCCGCCAAAAGTTGCTGTCCGTCACCATCCTCAAAGATTTCAAAACGGAGCTTGCAACAAAACTCTCTCTCTCTCTCTCTCCTTCCCGACCAGCGTTTCCTTTAAATTTCCTCATTTTCAGGATCCTGTGCCATCCGTTCACATCAGTTCAGAACGGATCCGCTTGTCTGCCTTTTTGGCGGATTTGAACTGATGCAAAAAACTGAAGTGTGAAAGAGGCCTAAGCTGTACTACATACAGGGGCTAATGGTGCAGCAGAAGTGTGAACTTTTTGATGCTTTTGTTTAATATTTTCCACTATATTATATGGAGAGCATAAAAAACGCATGCAAAATTCCAATGAAGTCTCCAATTGTGGAACTGAAGCATTCCTCTACTAAAAAAAATGCATTCGAAAAAACTGCCACAAAAAAATACAATAAAAAGTTTTGATTGCTTTAGTGCGAATACCTATGGAAACAATGCAGCACTTCTGCACGTGTGAACATGGCCCAGGAGAGACTCTGGACAATTTGTACGTTCTACACCAGGTTCACACTTGGGGTTATTTATTTTTTTATCACTACTTAGAATTACAGACAAATTAAAAAAAGTGATCTGAGCCAATTATATGGAAAAAATACAATATTATTTAACATTTATTCTGAAGCTATATGAAATAATTCCGACTACAGCAATGGTCTGTGCCCATCACGGGTGATCCGTGTTACCGGGAAGAGAGGAGGAGACATTCCTGGAAGAAGCTGACAATAGATACATCACATTATCTCACGTATGAGGATACAGAATTATACAGGTTTGAAAATATCAAATAGAAAGATTTGCCTGTAAACAGGTAAAAAAGCAAAAACAGTAAATAAAGCAATGACTTGCGCTATTGTACCGGTAAGTTTTTATACATCTCATCCCAATCCAGCTAACCCCTATCCGTACAGTGGCAGCTGGTATTGGATGGTCTGCCATGGGTAACATAACTAGTTCTCCTATATTAGACCCATTGCCATGTTCGTCTTTATGACATCACAGAAGCGTTGTCCACGAGTCATGGAATGTTCCGCAAGAACGGTCAGTGCGAGGCAAGCAGAGATAGAGAGGAGAGCTGAACACTAACCCAGAGCGACTTGTAAATCACTTTTTACTTGTTTTGTTTATTTTTTTTACTTTTATTTCTTTTTTTTGGGAGTGTTTTCTACCATCCGCACACACTTTTGTGTGTGTGGAGGGGAAGGCAGCCTAATGGCTGCACCCGTAGCTGGAGGAAAGTTCCAACCACGGAGACGTCTCCCACATGCCAGGACATCCCTATACAGTCAGAGGCCTGAACACCACCAAAGGCCAACTGGCTTCACGGGGTATGTGATGGCAGTGCTTTATTATATCGTGTCAATTATTAAATGCCTGTTCAAAACACCAGAAAAGGCAAAGGACCGATATTCCAGACTGAAAAGTCCACCACCATATCCTACAATGCCCGAAATAGGCCGATTCGTACAACCTGCAGCAAACATCAGCGCAGAGCCAGAGGGTATGAAGGAACGCCTGATACTCACCAGAACAGTAGATGAGGAAGAGACAACAGCCACATTGCCCAGGAGCCCATCCCCATGCACCTGGATGGAGCTAACTCCCTCTCAAGCACGTATACTCCTCAGTATGCCTTACGACCATCAACCGCGTATTAAGGTGACTGCTAAACAAGGCTACAATCCTACACCACACCTGCCAGTCAGCTATACCACTGGAAAGATCATGCAAGTAATGCTGATGAGCCCACAGGATGTACAACGTGCCTACAAGAGAGATTTGGGTTTCCTTCCAAGTCCTAGGAAGATCATTCTCCCGAGAAGAGAATTCCGCGGCACTTTGATTTAGCCGGCGGAAAATGTAGTGGCGAGTTGCTTGCAGCAAGCACATACCATCTTCTGCACAGCTGCTTCTTCGACAGATTTTCCGGTTTTGACTATGGCTTGATCAATGGATCATGTTTCTATACTGCCGCCTGCCCTGACCTCTGCTTGTTTAAAGTTATGCATCTACACTGCCGCCTGCCCTGACCTTTGCTTGCTCAATGGATTATGTTTTTGAACTGCCGCCTGCCTGACCTCTGCTTGCTCAATGGATTGTTTCTGCACTGCCGCCTGCCTTCACCTCTGCTTGCTCAATGGATTATGTTTTTGAACTGCCGCCTACCCTGACCTCTGCTTGCTCAATGGATTATGTTTCTGCACTGCCGCCTGCCTTGACCTCTGCTTGCTCAGTGGATTATGTTTTTGAACTGCCGCCTGCCCTGACCTCTGCTTGCTCAATGGATTATGTTTTTGAACTGACGCCTGCCCTGACCTCTGCTTGCTCAATGGATTATGTTTCTGCACTGCCGCCTGCCTGACCTCTGCTTGCTCAATGGATTATGTTTTTGAACTGCCGCCTGCCCTGACCTCAGCTTGCTCAATGGATTATGTTTCTGCACTGCCGCCTGCCCTGACCTCAGCTTGCTCAATGGATTATGCTTCTGCACTGCCGCCTGCCCTGACCTCTGCTTGTTTCCGGTTATTAATCTGTGATACTAATAAAAATGTATATTATTCTGCACTATATGGACTGTGGGTCGTTTTTTTTCTTTGGTTTTATGGTTGTTTCCGGTTATGTTTTTGCACTGCTGCCTGCCCTGACCTCTGCTTGTTTCCGGTTATGTTTCTGCACTGCTGCCTGCCCTGACCTTTGCTTGTTTCTGACTACTCATTTGCCTGCTGATTTTGTACTTCTTCCTCAATGCCTGCACTTTTAAGACCCCAGTAGAGCTAATTTATATAAATCCTGCATCCTAACAATGAAGCCGGGTTATAGGGCTTCTGATCACAATGGTAGGATGATGCCTCAATGTGAAGAAGGGTAGCACCAGTTCTTCACCTAACAGTATGGAATGCTTATCTAAAAAAATGAAAAAGGAACAGTACAGTATAGACAAAGGTCCCATAAACTCAACAAGAACAAACCATTAAGAACTTTAAGCATAAACATATGAGACAACAAACCAAGTGGCTCAGAATACCACATCCGACCCAACCAGCAGTTTTGTTGAAGGTATTTTCCTCTGATCTTTCGTTAAGAGGGTACAACATCTCAAATACATTAGACTGGTGTGGGTCTCCAACCATTTAGGAACCCTCAAATCAATAGTACAGGGGTCTTGAATCAGCCACAAAATTGCTTCAGGAAGAATTGGGTGGAGCACTGGTTTCATATGTACCCTGCCGCTCATGTCAAGGTCTATGAAAATAATCAAACACAAGGCTGAGTACTCAGATCTTATAGGAACCTCCCCAATAGTGAATGGCCATCTGTATATTCATAGTTCCCCAGGTCTGTAGACAGATGCGGGTTTCACGTCCGGGACCTCTGCCTATCAGACATTTATAGAATATTTTATGGATAACACATAAATGTATGGGAAAACTCCTCTTGTAAATAGTGCGCCTCAAGTTTCTTCTGCTGTTTGCAGTGGAATGTAGTCATCATAGCTAATATGAGGGAAGGATTCCTGAGAGGGGGTATACATCTACTATATCCATATTCTGTGGATATCTACCCTAATAAAGCTTATGGACGGTGAGTGCAGTGATGAGACCGACCCTTTATCAACATGTTCTGTCCCACAAACTAATGTAGTACACTGCACTGACCGCCGATAGACTTTATTCTCCAAAGACAATTTAAGTTTGTTATATGTATTAAAATACTTTTTTTCCCAGAATTATCTAAGAATTATCGACAAGGAAAATGGACTCAAGATAAAGCTTAGAAACATATATTTCTTTACAGCTCCTGATATAGGTATTGCGGTCTTTAAAAACAGTAGTCCCCAACTTCTGCCTCCTCAGCAAGTTATCCCCTAGCCATTGGTAGATCATAACTTGCTGATTACGGGTGTTTCACTGCCAGGACCCCCACCAATCCTAAGAACAGGGTGTCTGGAACAAGCGGCTGTTAAGAATGCGCAACAACACTTCTTTCATTATGGGACAATGATGGGGCTGATATGCTGATGATGGACTATGATGGGGCTGATGTGCTGATGATGGACTATGATGGGGCTGATGTGCTGATGATGGACTATGATGGGGTTGATGTGCTGATGATGGACTATGATGGGGCTGATGTGCTGATGATGAACTATGATTGGGATGATGAAGTCTGCAATAACAGAGCATAGCAGTACAACCCCTTAGCCTGGAGAGCCCTAACAAATAGCTGGGGAGGGTAGAGCTCACAGTCAGACCTTAGAAGAAGAGTTAATAGTTTTGTTTCTTCTGTCTTAAAGGACAAAAAAGGCTTACAGTATATACTCGCGTATAAGTCGAGATTTTCAGCCCATTTTTTGGGGCTGAAAGTCCCCCTCTCGGCTTATACGCGAGTCATATACCGGGGGTCGGCCAGGGAGGGGGAGCGGGGGGTGTCGGAGATCATACTCACCTCTCCTGGCATGTTTCTGCAGCCCCCCGTGCTTATTCCATCTTCTCGGCGCTGTTCTTCCTGCTTTCAGCGGTCACGTGTTACGCTCATTACCCTCATTAATATGCACATATGTAATGAGCGGCACCACGTGACCGCAGAAAGCAGGAAGAACAGCACTGAGAAGATGGAACAAGCACGGGGGGCTGCAGAGACATGCCAGGAGAGGTGAGTATAACGGGGGGAGCCATATTCACCTGTGCCCCATTCCACCGCTGCGCATCGCTCTGCTGTCTTGCTTCCTCTGGCAGTGACGTTAAGGTCAGAGGGTGCCATGACGTAGTTAGCAGGCGCCCTCTGCCTGAACAGTCACTGCAGAGCCAGCAACGCTGAGGAGCAGCAGCTGCAGCAGTGACAAGGTGAGTATATAGTTTTTTTTTTCATTTTTTTAATTGAGGCTGCGGCAGCAGCATTGTAAGGGGCCACTAATCACTGTGCAGCAATACAAGGGGCCACTCATCACTGTGCAGCATTATAAGGGGCCACTCATCACTGTGCAGCATTATAAGGGGCCACTCATCACTGTGCAGCATTATAAGGGGCCACTCATCACTGTGCAGCATTATAAGGGGCCACTCATCACCTTGCAGCATTATAAGGGGCCACTCATCACCGTGCAGCATAATAAGGGGCCACTAATCACCGTGCAGCATAATAAGGAGCCACTAATCACTGCAGCATTTCAAGGGGCCACTAATCACTGTGCAGCATTATAAGGGGCCACTCATCACTGTGCAGCATTACAAGGGGCCACTCATCACTGTGCAGCATTACAAGGGGCCACTAATAACTGTGCAGCATTACAAGGGGCCACTAATCACTGTGCAGCATTACAAGGGGCCACTAATCACTGTGCAGCATTACAAGGGGCCACTAATCACTGTGCAGCATTATATGGGGCCAGTAATCACTGTGCAGCATTATATGGGGCCAGTAATCACTGTGCAGCATTATATGGGGCCACTCATCACTGTGCTGCATTATAAGAGGCCACTCATTACTGTGCAGCATTATAAGGGGGCCTCTCATTACTGTGCAGCATTATACGGGGCCACTAATCACTGTGCAGCATTACAAAGGGCCACTAATCACCATGCAGCATAAGGGGCCACTAATCACTGCAGCATTTCAAGGGGCCACTAATCACTGTGCAGCATTATAAGTGGCCACTAATCACCGTGCAGCATTGTAAGGGGCCACTAATCAATGTGCAGCATTATAAGGGGCCACTAATCACTGTGCAGCATTATAAGGGGCCACTAATCACTGTGCAGCATTATAAGGGGCCACTAATCACTGTGCAGCATTATAAGGGGCCACTAATCATTGTGCAGCATTATAAGGGGCCACTCTCCATGCAGCATTATAAGGGGCCACCAATCACTGTGAAGCATTATATGGGGCATATGTTATTATGGACCATGTAATAGGGCTACCATTATTCACTGTGCAGCATTATTAGGCATATTTTTGTATGGAGCATCTTATGGAACCCATCATGAACTTTATGGAGCATTATATGGGGCCATCATGAACTTTATGGAGCATCTTATGGGGCCCATTTTATTTTTGAAATTTACCAGTAGCTTCGGCATTTTCCACCCTAGGTTTATAGGCGAGTCAATAAGTTTTCCCAGTTTTTTGTGACAAAATTAGGGTGGTCGGCTTATACATGGGTCGGCTTATACGCGAGTATATACGGACTTCTAAAGAAAATTGCCCCCAAGTTATTTTGAGCGACCCCGCCTGCTGTACCATCCTTGTGATTTACGAGAACGTTTCTCACTTCCTGCTAGGACAGCGGAAACCCAAGGAGTAAAGAGAGAAGGTCCTTATGGCTGCATGGAGTAATGCTGGAAATCTCTAAGTCTGCGGGGACAACAGAGACTTTAGAAGAAGGCAAACCAAGGTTTAGTGCTAGCACTAGTGTGAGAGAAGGTTTATACTACAGGAGAGAAGTGCTGTAACAGGAAAGAACCTAACAAATAAAAAAGATTGTAGACAAACCAGATTTTGCTATCTATTCATGTCATTGCCTTCCATATTACAGAGAAATTTCCCTAAATCCGGTATCTGATAATCCACAATGATGTATATTCAGGGTCGAACTGGGGTGTCTGGGGCCCACCAGGGGAATGGACTCTAGGGCCCCATCCTACAGCTATATGCTAATATCTGTCAGTCGTTATCCCCATTATAGTGGAGCATCGGCTGTAAAACACAGGCGGCTCCTGCACATCTACTGTGCACCCCCATAACTGGGATGTATAATTACGGTAGTTTACATTAATGTGGTTCTTTGGTTAAAACAATTTATCACCGATCCATGGGCTCTATAGGATAGCTGATCGCATACGTCCGACCATTAGAAACTGCACCGACCGGAAGAATGAGAAAGTTTTATCGTTGATAGGACACTTATCCCCATTTTAAAATGGAGCAGCAGGTTAGATATCTGACCGAAGCTTCATTCATTCTCTTTGGAGCTTCTATAAAAATACAAGTGCAGCCACTGAGGGAATGAATGGATCAGTTGTCAAGTCGGACATGCCACTCCAGTCTAATGGGGATAAAAAGTTCCACATTTTGCTGAATGGGTCCAAGTAGTTAGACCCCCCAATCAATACGTTATCACTTGTCCTGTGAATAGGAGATTACGTTTTTCCACAGGAAACCCCTGTAAGTGCATCTCTGCCGCTGTTTACAAAGTATTTAATCTCTAATGGAAATAAAGAATATTCTCCTAATTAATATCAGAGAAGACTAATGACCGTCAAACACAACACAATCCACTGTACCAAGACCAATAATACCACATACAGGGGAGAAATACCACCACACCATGACCAGACCACATAGTACCCGCATCATATCACATAAAAGGCACAAATACAACCACACCATGACCAGACCACATATTACCACCACATAGTGACCGAATAATATGACATATTACCAGCATATAGGGACCAAATAATAATTCATACACGGAGAAATACTTCCACACTGTGAACAGTCCACAAATTACCACCACTTATTGATGGAATACTACAGTACTGATTATGAATACAAACCACAATAATAACAACACTGTTATTACCACCAGTGACATTATACACAGTACCTCTGTATATAGTGTCAGTGTACAGGTAATACAGTGATTACCAGTGACATTATACACAGGAGCTCAGTGATCACTGGCAACATTATTGTCAAGGTTTGCTCAGCTTGTGGGATTAGGTAGTTCAGAGGTTAATGTGGATGGCCTCACTCTGAGATTCTGGGAGGCTTTTTAAAGCCTCATTGTGGGCTCATTCCTCATCGTTTATACTCAGACCCTTGGCCGAGTGTGTGTGACCCTGGTGTGCTTTGTGACTGTAATACTTTATGCTTGTTTGGTTTTGATCTGGTTCTGTCCCTGTTACGAGTTCTGCCTGTCCCTCTTGTACTGCGTTGCTATCTCTGTGTATGACTCATTGCCTATGACCTGACTATTCTCTGATTGCCCCTCTTGTACTGTGCAGCTATCTCCATGTATGACTCATTGCTTACGTTCTGACTACTCTCTGCTCGCCCCTCTGGTATCGCGCCGCCCTCTCCATGTATGACCGCCCGTTTGTCTGACCTGAGTTCCCCTCGCCTCTACTCCAGGATTCCTGTAGTAGAGTCCTACAATCATCTTCAGAAGTGGGACACTAAGCCCCGCCCCCTGTGGTCACATGATCGTAGGTCCTTGTACTTCTTACTACCTTCAGCATCGCAGGTCCCGTCTGCCTCAACTTTCCCTGCAGTATCGGACCCCGGGCCCTCCCGCAGTAGGGGTGAGTCACGCTGCTCAGCCGTGGCAGTTCGCCGACGCTGACAGGATCCTGATATTTATACACAGAAGATCTGCATACAGTGTCAGTGTAATACAGTGACCACCAGTGAAATTATACACAGGAGCTTTTGGAAGTGCATTGAGCAGCAGGGTGGTTTGCTGGTGAAGGGAAAAAAAATCTCTTTAAATCTTCTGCCTGAGCGAGTGTAAACGAGCTGAGTGTGACCTGAGCGTAAGTGCGAACGGTGGTAAGTGTGTGACTTGTGATTCAGTGACTTTGGATTCAGGGAGTTTGCAAAGGAGGTATTACTGAATTGCTGTTATATTTTATTAATACTTTTTATTTATTTTTACTTATCTTTTCTGTCTGGTGCAATCCCCATTAGGAATGTGCTCCACTATTGCCAATGCCATCCAGTGTACGTCTTGCCGCATGTACGCAATCCTTGACCAGCCAGTCGAGGGTGCATACTGCTGTGCGAGATGTGAGCACATTGTGCATTTGGAAGCCCAGATACTGGATTTAAATGTGCAGCTGGCAACACTGAGATCAATAGACAATATGGAAAGGAGACTTCTACTCACTGAGCAGACGCTCAATGAGATAGATGAGGGGGGGATGCTAGGTTGGAGCTGCAGGACAGTGAAGCAGTAAGATGGGTGACAGTTAGAAGGTGGGGTAGACAGAAGAGTGCCAGGGAGGCTAGTCCTGATCTGGCACAACCCAATAAGTTTGCCAAGTTGGCAGATGAGGGGAGTGTCAGTGCAGGGGTAGCACTGCTGCAGCAAGGCATGTCCTCTGAAAGCCAGAGGAGTATATGCTCCAGTAAGGGGAGAAATAGGAGAGCAGGGCAGGCCAGACAGGTGCTGGTAGTGGGGGACTCAATTATTAGGGGAACAGATAGGGCAATCTGTCACAAAGAAAGGGATCGTCGAACGGTGTGCTGCCTATCTGGCGCGCAAGTCTGACACATCGCTGACCGGGTTGACAGATTACTGGGAGGGGCTGGTGAGGATCCAGCGGTCATGGTGCACATTGGTACAAATGACACAGAGGTAGGTGGAAGGTCCTTAAAGATGATTTCAGGGAATTAGGCTGCAATCTTAAGGCAAGGACCTCCAAGGTGGTATTTTTGGAAATATTTCCTGTACCACGTGCCACGCCAGAGAGGAGATTAGGGAAGTTAATAAGTGGTTCAAGAATTAGTGTAGGAAGGAGGGGTTTGGGTTCCTGGAGAACTGGGCCGACTTCTCAGTTGGCTACAGGTTCTACGCTAGGGACGGGCTGCACCTCAATGGGGAGGGTGCAGCTGTGCTGGGGAAAAAAATGGCTAGAAGGGTGGAGGAGTGTTTAAACTTGGAACTAGGGGAGGGTATTCATTTTATAAGAGGGGAAGACTGTGTAGATAGAGACCTGGGCACAAATAATGAAATTGGGGGTGGTAGTGGCATGGGGGGTGAGGTTAGAACAGTTAATAATTTAAGAAATAGAGGTACAGACATACATAAAGTGCATGTATACAAATGCCAGAAGCCTCGCCAACAAAATGGAGGACTTAGAATTAATTTTGTTGGAAGATAAGGTATATTGCACCCCCTCATAGGGTATAAGGCTGCCCCCTCATAGGGTATAATGCTTCTCCCCCCTCATAGGGTATAATGCACCCCCTCATAGGGTATAATGCTGCCCCCTCATAGGGTATAACACTAGATAGATAGATAGATAGATATGTGATAATTAGATGTATAGATAGATAATAGATAGATAGATCTATGGATAGACAGATAGATATAAAGATATAAAGATAATAGATAGTGAAAGATATAGGTAGCTATAGAGATAGATAGACCTAGATAGATATAGATAGATAAATAGATAGATAGGGGATAAATAGATATATGGATAGATAGATAGAAAGATAGATAGATAGATAGATAGATATAAAGATAATAGATAGTGATAGCTATAGATAGGTATATAGATAGATAGATAGGGGATAAATAGATAGATCTATGGATAGATGATATATAGATGGATAGATATAAAGATAATAGATAGAGATAGATATAGATAGGTATAGAGATAGATGGATATAGACTATTTATATCTATCTATATCTACCTCTATATCTATCTATCTATCTATATCTATCTCTATATCTAAGATAGAGACAGATAGATATAGAGATAGAGATATAGATATACAGATAGAAATAGATAGATATAGAGATATATAGATATAGAGACAGATAGATATAGAGATAGATATAGATAGATATAGAGATATATAAAAAACAAACCACAATACTCACCTCTCCTCCTGCTCCCACGCTGATGACGGCTTCAGTGTCAGCAGCTGACCCGTCTGCCAGACACACAGCGGGTGCGCGATGAAGTGACGTCATCGCGCATCGGCTGTGAGTCAGGAGCAGAGGGGACTGATGGGAGAGAGATGCTCTCTCTTCCACTGCAATTGAGCGCGGCGCCGGCTGCCTAGGTTGGGGAGCGGGGCCCCGGGGTGAGTGAAGGCCGAGAGTGAATGAATATTCATTTCTCTTTAGTAGTGGGGACAGTGGCTCCTGCCTCCTGACACCCGCTGCTGCTCCGCTGGCAGGGCCCCCATAGCAGCTGTGTGGCACTGGCTGGGGGCCCCTGGAGCAGTGGGGGCCCTAGGCAACTGCTGTCCCTGTATACCAGTAGAGGTGCCAGGGCCCACCAGATGCCAGGGCCCACCGGAGAATCAGTCCGACGCTACCTGTCTGTATATATAATGTCAGTGTACAAGTAATAGAATGATCACTGGAGACATACACAGGAGTTCTGTATATAGTGTATAGTGTACAGGTAATACAGTGACTCACCAGTAACATTATACACAGGAGCTCTGCATATAGTCAGCGTACAGGTAATACAAGGATCACCAGTGACATTATACACAGGAGCTCTGTATATACTATATAATGTAAGTGTCCAGGTAAATCACTGACTTACCAGTGACCTCTGTATTTGTAGCGATTCATCTTCGCTTTTCTTCCTCTTCCAGCCAGGACACATTTGCTGCAGAAAATAACACACTATACTTGATCACTTCTAGACCACATTCCCCACTTTCCCCCCCGACTTCTACACTTTATGTGTAAAGGTCAGCCAGGGCAGTAGTCGTGGCTGAGTATTTCGGGTTCGGGCATTGTATACCCTGACCTCCCTCTACAGGAAAACGGTACCTCTTCTCTTGCATGGTACGGTGAATACTCACCGTGCCGTCAGCGTCCCCTTTGCTACGCCGACTTGATGCTGATCCTTGATCCCAATGAATAGAGACACAGTCCAGGGCAACTCTTAACTGAGCAAATTTATTTTCTTCAGGACACAGCACATCCACATAGTTTCCAGCATTTTCATCACAGTAAAGACAGCACATTACTTCATCTTTCCCTTCACTGTTCCTTGCAGTGTTTCTGTTTGACGAAGCGTCTCAGATGGCTCCTCAGTGTCCTCCCTGTATAGCGTCACCACGGTGAAGCGCTCTCCAGCATGTTTCGCCCCGGACATCAGAGATTCAGCCCACGTAGCTTTCCACCACATTCTGGAGTGACCTGCCCGTACCCTTTTACGGTAACCTTCAATCTTCCTCTGTTTACTTACACTCTTTTCCACTTTATTGCTGATTCTGCAGTACCGTGTTCTTCTCTAGATGGCTGGGCATCAGCTTTAACATCACGGGGTAGTTAGGCAGCTCAGGCATATAGCCCACCCGAGCACAAAGGGGTCAGGCCTCTGACTGCCTGAAACTGGAAGACCATCCTGGCTTATTCTCCAGCTATCCCCTCCTACAGTTAACTCCTATATGTCCTACAGCTACATCTACTGTGCAATGAGCTCAGTGCCCCATCTAGTGACCATAGCCCAGACTGCACTGTCCCTACCAAGTACAAGGTGCAGAAACATAGCTTATGCTATATAAATAATACAGCAACATGAAATATACGATAATGCGCAACAATGGTATAACATATATATAAATATATATACAAGTACAACAGCAACATGGGGGTTTAAAGGGGTAAGACTCTCAACCCCTTACACATGTCTACATATTGATATTAGTCATGTATTATACTACAGCACAGGCACCATTTTGATGAATGCAAACCTTTTTTTTGTAACCCCACAAACACCCGGAGCACCAGAATCTCAATAACTGAAATTTACAAATACAGATTACACAACAACCACAAGATGCATTTCATCACCCAGGTCACCTCATTTTAATCAGTATAACAGCGTAGACCTGACACTGTCTGTACTTTACTGTTCACAATCCTGCTGACAGGATCCCTTTAAATCTAAATTTTAATAAGTTTGTTCTTTTCTGCGCTAAACGTCCCCCAAACCCTGAGGACGGCGAGTATACCTTGGTTGTGTTTTGCTGTATGTGTATACAAAAGTAAAAGAAGAGCACCTATCAGGGGCTCAGAAAAGCTGGGTGGCATGTGTGCTAGTGTGTGACCCAGCGCAGGTGTCTCACTGGCCTATCAAAACAGTGACCGATAGCAGCAAACAGTGTGATGTGGATGTGAGAACTGTCTGCGGGGTGCGCTTAGGTGAGTGGACAAAAGAATATGGGAGGTTCACCTTTATAGTAACATCCCAGGGCAGGTGTGTCGTGAGCAAGTGGTGTTCAAGAAATATTGGTGGCAGTGGTTGTGACTTATCCTGACACACAATGTACAGGGAAATGGGAAAATTGTGAAACAAAACGCAATTCTGACCTTAATTATGTTTACGGCGTACATTATGTGGTAAAAATGACCATGTAATATGATTCTCCTCATCAGTATGATTACAGAGATACTAAACGTGCCCAGATTTTTAAATTATTTTAGTGGTAGAAAAAAAATCAAGACTTTGAAATAAAAAATATGTTGGAGTTTGTGTTGCCATTTTCCGAGACCCGTAGTTTTACTTTTTCGTTCAATAGAGCTATGAGAGGGATTATTTTTTTATAAGGCGAGACGTTATTATGGATATTACTTTGGGATAGATATGACATTTTAGTTGCTTGTTACGTATTTTAAGTGGTATTGCAGCGACCAAAAAATACCGCAATGTTGGCGTTTTTAAATTTTTTGTGTTTACCAATTGGGTTAATTATTTTTATATTTTGATAGCTCGGACTTTGCTGGATGTGGCGATATCACTTGACATTTTTTTTTATGTTCATTTTCAATGGAGGAAAATTGAACTTTTATGAGTTTTTTTTCAGATTTGTTTAAATCTTTTTTTGTTGTTTTACTTTTCTTTTCACTTCATTTATCACTCCCTAAGGCCCCTTTCACACTTCAGTTTTTTGCAATCAGTCACAATCCGTCAGGTTTTGACAAAAACGGATCCTCAATTTTTTTTGGAGGATCCGTTTTTTCCCCATTGACTTGCATTAATGGCGGATTGTGACGGATGGCTGTCCGTTTCATCCGTTTTTTTTTTGAGGATCCGCCAAAAGTTGCTGTCCGTCACCATCCTCAAAGATTTCAAAACGGAGCTTGCAACAAAACTCTCTCTCTCTCTCCTTCCCGACCAGCATTTCCTTTAAATTTCCTCATTTTCAGGATCCTGTGCCATCCGTTCACATCAGTTCAGAACGGATCCGCTTGTCTGCCTTTTTGGCGGATTTGAACTGATGCAAAAAACTGAAGTGTGAAAGAGGCCTAAGCTGTACTACATACAGGGGCTAATGGTGCAGCAGAAGTGTGAACTTTTTGATGCTTTTGTTTAATATTTTCCACTATATTATATGGAGAGCATAAAAAACGCATGCAAAATTCCAATGAAGTCTCCAATTGTGGAACTGAAGCATTCCTCTACTAAAAAAAATGCATTCGAAAAAACTGCCACAAAAAAATACAATAAAAAGTTTTGATTGCTTTAGTGCGAATACCTATGGAAACAATGCAGCACTTCTGCACGTGTGAACATGGCCCAGGAGAGACTCTGGACAATTTGTACGTTCTACACCAGGTTCACACTTGGGGTTATTTATTTTTTTATCACTACTTAGAATTACAGACAAATTAAAAAAAGTGATCTGAGCCAATTATATGGAAAAAATACAATATTATTTAACATTTATTCTGAAGCTATATGAAATAATTCCGACTACAGCAATGGTCTGTGCCCATCACGGGTGATCCGTGTTACCGGGAAGAGAGGAGGAGACATTCCTACAAGGAGCTGACAATAGATACATCACATTATCTCACATATGAGGATACAGAATTATACAGGTTTGAAAATATCAAATAGAAAGATTTGCCTGTAAACAGGTAAAAAAGCAAAAACAGTAAATAAAGCAATGACTTGCGCTATTGTACCGGTAAGTTTTTATACATCTCATCCCAATCCAGCTAACCCCTATCCGTACAGTGGCAGCTGGTATTGGATGGTCTGCCATGGGTAACATAACTAGTTCTCCTATATTAGACCCATTGCCATGTTCGTCTTTATGACATCACAGAAGCGTTGTCCACGAGTCATGGAATGTTCCGCAAGAACGGTCAGTGCGAGGCAAGCAGAGATAGAGAGGAGAGCTGAACACTAACCCAGAGCGACTTGTAAATCACTTTTTACTTGTTTTGTTTATTTTTTTTACTTTTATTTCTTTTTTTTGGGAGTGTTTTCTACCATCCGCACACACTTTTGTGTGTGTGGAGGGGAAGGCAGCCTAATGGCTGCACCCGTAGCTGGAGGAAAGTTCCAACCACGGAGACGTCTCCCACATGCCAGGACATCCCTATACAGTCAGAGGCCTGAACACCACCAAAGGCCAACTGGCTTCACGGGGTATGTGATGGCAGTGCTTTATTATATCGTGTCAATTATTAAATGCCTGTTCAAAACACCAGAAAAGGCAAAGGACCGATATTCCAGACTGAAAAGTCCACCACCATATCCTACAATGCCCGAAATAGGCCGATTCGTACAACCTGCAGCAAACATCAGCGCAGAGCCAGAGGGTATGAAGGAACGCCTGATACTCACCAGAACAGTAGATGAGGAAGAGACAACAGCCACATTGCCCAGGAGCCCATCCCCATGCACCTGGATGGAGCTAACTCCCTCTCAAGCACGTATACTCCTCAGTATGCCTTACGACCATCAACCGCGTATTAAGGTGACTGCTAAACAAGGCTACAATCCTACACCACACCTGCCAGTCAGCTATACCACTGGAAAGATCATGCAAGTAATGCTGATGAGCCCACAGGATGTACAACGTGCCTACAAGAGAGATTTGGGTTTCCTTCCAAGTCCTAGGAAGATCATTCTCCCGAGAAGAGAATTCCGCGGCACTTTGATTTAGCCGGCGGAAAATGTAGTGGCGAGTTGCTTGCAGCAAGCACATACCATCTTCTGCACAGCTGCTTCTTAGACAGATTTTCCGGTTTTGACTATGGCTTGATCAATGGATCATGTTTCTATACTGCCGCCTGCCCTGACCTCTGCTTGTTTAAAGTTATGCATCTACACTGCCGCCTGCCCTGACCTTTGCTTGCTCAATGGATTATGTTTTTGAACTGCCGCCTGCCTGACCTCTGCTTGCTCAATGGATTGTTTCTGCACTGCCGCCTGCCTTCACCTCTGCTTGCTCAATGGATTATGTTTTTGAACTGCCGCCTACCCTGACCTCTGCTTGCTCAATGGATTATGTTTCTGCACTGCCGCCTGCCTTGACCTCTGCTTGCTCAGTGGATTATGTTTTTGAACTGCCGCCTGCCCTGACCTCTGCTTGCTCAATGGATTATGTTTTTGAACTGACGCCTGCCCTGACCTCTGCTTGCTCAATGGATTATGTTTCTGCACTGCCGCCTGCCTGACCTCTGCTTGCTCAATGGATTATGTTTTTGAACTGCCGCCTGCCCTGACCTCAGCTTGCTCAATGGATTATGTTTCTGCACTGCCGCCTGCCCTGACCTCAGCTTGCTCAATGGATTATGCTTCTGCACTGCCGCCTGCCCTGACCTCTGCTTGTTTCCGGTTATTAATCTGTGATACTAATAAAAATGTATATTATTCTGCACTATATGGACTGTGGGTCGTTTTTTTTCTTTGGTTTTATGGTTGTTTCCGGTTATGTTTTTGCACTGCTGCCTGCCCTGACCTCTGCTTGTTTCCGGTTATGTTTCTGCACTGCTGCCTGCCCTGACCTTTGCTTGTTTCTGACTACTCATTTGCCTGCTGATTTTGTACTTCTTCCTCAATGCCTGCACTTTTAAGACCCCAGTAGAGCTAATTTATATAAATCCTGCATCCTAACAATGAAGCCGGGTTATAGGGCTTCTGATCACAATGGTAGGATGATGCCTCAATGTGAAGAAGGGTAGCACCAGTTCTTCACCTAACAGTATGGAATGCTTATCTAAAAAAATGAAAAAGGAACAGTACAGTATAGACAAAGGTCCCATAAACTCAACAAGAACAAACCATTAAGAACTTTAAGCATAAACATGTGAGACAACAAACCAAGTGGCTCAGAATACCACATCCGACCCAACCAGCAGTTTTGTTGAAGGTATTTTCCTCTGATCTTTCGTTAAGAGGGTACAACATCTCAAATACATTAGACTGGTGTGGGTCTCCAACCATTTAGGAACCCTCAAATCAATAGTACAGGGGTCTTGAATCAGCCACAAAATTGCTTCAGGAAGAATTGGGTGGAGCACTGGTTTCATATGTACCCTGCCGCTCATGTCAAGGTCTATGAAAATAACCAAACACAAGGCTGAGTACTCAGATCTTATAGGAACCTCCCCAATAGTGAATGGCCATCTGTACATTCATAGTTCCCCAGGTCTGTAGACAGATGCGGGTTTCACGTCCGGGACCTCTGCCTATCAGACATTTATAGAATATTTTATGGATAACACATAAATGTATGGGAAAACTCCTCTTGTAAATAGTGCGCCTCAAGTTTCTTCTGCTGTTTGCAGTGGAATGTAGTCATCATAGCTAATAAGAGGGAAGGATTCCTGAGAGGGGGTATACATCTACTATATCCATATTCTGTGGATATCTACCCTAATAAAGCTTATGGACGGTGAGTGCAGTGATGAGACCGACCCTTTATCAACATGTTCTGTCCCACAAACTAATGTAGTACACTGCACTGACCGCCGATAGACTTTATTCTCCAAAGACAATTTAAGTTTGTTATATGTATTAAAATACTTTTTTTCCCAGAATTATCTAAGAATTATCGACAAGGAAAATGGACTCAAGATAAAGCTTAGAAACATATATTTCTTTACAGCTCCTGATATAGGTATTGCGGTCTTTAAAAACAGTAGTTCCCAACTTCTGCCTCCTCAGCAAGTTATCCCCTAGCCATTGGTAGATCATAACTTGCTGATTACGGGTGTTTCACTGCCAGGACCCCCACCAATCCTAAGAACAGGGTGTCTGGAACAAGCGGCTGTTAAGAATGCGCAACAACACTTCTTTCATTATGGGACAATGATGGGGCTGATATGCTGATGATGGACTATGATGGGGCTGATGTGCTGATGATGGACTATGATGGGGCTGATGTGCTGATGATGGACTATGATGGGGTTGATGTGCTGATGATGGACTATGATGGGGCTGATGTGCTGATGATGAACTATGATTGGGATGATGAAGTCTGCAATAACAGAGCATAGCAGTACAACCCCTTAGCCTGGAGTGCCCTAACAAATAGCTGGGGAGGGTCCGAGCTCACAGTCAGACCTTAGAAGAAGAGTTAATAGTTTTGTTTCTTCTGTCTTAATGGACAAAAAAGGCTTACAGTATATACTCGCGTATAAGTCGAGATTTTCAGCCCATTTTTTGGGGCTGAAAGTCCCCCTCTCGGCTTATACGCGAGTCATATACCGGGGGTCGGCCAGGGAGGGGGAGCGGGGGGGGTGTCGAAGATCATACTCACCTCTCCTGGCATGTTTCTGCAGCCCCCCGTGCTTATTCCATCTTCTCGGCGCTGTTCTTCCTGCTTTCAGCGGTCACGTGGTACGCTCATTACCCTCATTAATATGCACATATGTAATGAGCGGCACCACGTGACCGCAGAAAGCAGGAAGAACAGCACTGAGAAGATGGAACAAGCACGGGGGGCTGCAGAGACATGCCAGGAGAGGTGAGTATAACGGGGGGAGCCATATTCACCTGTGCCCCATTCCACCGCTGCGCATCGCTCTCCTGTCTTGCTTCCTCTGGCAGTGACGTTAAGGTCAGAGGGTGCCATGACGTAGTTAGCAGGCGCCCTCTGCCTGAACAGTCACTGCAGAGCCAGCAACGCTGAGGAGCAGCAGCTGCAGCAGTGACAAGGTGAGTATATAGTTTTTTTTTTCATTTTTTTAATTGAGGCTGCGGCAGCAGCATTGTAAGGGGCCACTAATCACTGTGCAGCAATACAAGGGGCCACTCATCACTGTGCAGCATTATAAGGGGCCACTCATCACTGTGCAGCATTATAAGGGGCCACTCATCACTGTGCAGCATTATAAGGGGCCACTCATCACTGTGCAGCATTATAAGGGGCCACTCATCACCTTGCAGCATTATAAGGGGCCACTCATCACCGTGCAGCATAATAAGGGGCCACTAATCACCGTGCAGCATAATAAGGAGCCACTAATCACTGCAGCATTTCAAGGGGCCACTAATCACTGTGCAGCATTATAAGGGGCCACTCATCACTGTGCAGCATTACAAGGGGCCACTCATCACTGTGCAGCATTACAAGGGGCCACTAATAACTGTGCAGCATTACAAGGGGCCACTAATCACTGTGCAGCATTACAAGGGGCCACTAATCACTGTGCAGCATTACAAGGGGCCACTAATCACTGTGCAGCATTATATGGGGCCAGTAATCACTGTGCAGCATTATATAGGGCCAGTAATCACTGTGCAGCATTATATGGGGCCACTCATCACTGTGCTGCATTATAAGAGGCCACTCATCACTGTGCAGCATTATAAGGGGGCCTCTCATCACTGTGCAGCATTATACGGGGCCACTAATCACTGTGCAGCATTACAAAGGGCCACTAATCACCGTGCAGCATAAGGGGCCACTAATCACTGCATTTCAAGGGGCCACTAATCACTGTGCAGCATTATAAGTGGCCACTAATCACCGTGCAGCATTGTAAGGGGCCACTAATCAATGTGCAGCATTATAAGGGGCCACTAATCACTGTGCAGCATTATAAGGGGCCACTAATCACTGTGCAGCATTATAAGGGGCCACTAATCACTGTGCAGCATTATAAGGGGCCACTAATCATTGTGCAGCATTATAAGGGGCCACTCTCCATGCAGCATTATAAGGGGCCACCAATCACTGTGAAGCATTATATGGGGCATATGTTATTATGGACCATGTAATAGGGCTACCATTATTCACTGTGCAGCATTATTAGGCATATTTTTGTATGGAGCATCTTATGGAACCCATCATGAACTTTATGGAGCATTATATGGGGCCATCATGAACTTTATGGAGCATCTTATGGGGCCCATTTTATTTTTGAAATTTACCAGTAGCTTCGGCATTTTCCACCCTAGGTTTATAGGCGAGTCAATAAGTTTTCCCAGTTTTTTGTGACAAAATTAGGGTGGTCGGCTTATACATGGGTCGGCTTATACGCGAGTATATACGGACTTCTAAAGAAAATTGCCCCCAAGTTATTTTGAGCGACCCCGCCTGCTGTACCATCCTTGTGATTTACGAGAACGTTTCTCACTTCCTGCTAGGACAGCGGAAACCCAAGGAGTAAAGAGAGAAGGTCCTTATGGCTGCATGGAGTAATGCTGGAAATCTCTAAGTCTGCGGGGACAACAGAGACTTTAGAAGAAGGCAAACCAAGGTTTAGTGCTAGCACTAGTGTGAGAGAAGGTTTATACTACAGGAGAGAAGTGCTGTAACAGGAAAGAACCTAACAAATAAAAAAGATTGTAGACAAACCAGATTTTGCTATCTATTCATGTCATTGCCTTCCATATTACAGAGAAATTTCCCTAAATCCGGTATCTGATAATCCACAATGATGTATATTCAGGGTCGAACTGGGGTGTCTGGGGCCCACCAGGGGAATGGACTCTAGGGCCCCATCCTACAGCTATATGCTAATATCTGTCAGTCGTTATCCCCATTATAGTGGAGCATCGGCTGTAAAACACAGGCGGCTCCTGCACATCTACTGTGCACCCCCATAACTGGGATGTATAATTACGGTAGTTTACATTAATGTGGTTCTTTGGTTAAAACAATTTATCACCGATCCATGGGCTCTATAGGATAGCTGATCGCATACGTCCGACCATTAGAAACTGCACCGACCGGAAGAATGAGAAAGTTTTATCGTTGATAGGACACTTATCCCCATTTTAAAATGGAGCAGCAGGTTAGATATCTGACCGAAGCTTCATTCATTCTCTTTGGAGCTTCTATAAAAATACAAGTGCAGCCACTGAGGGAATGAATGGATCAGTTGTCAAGTCGGACATGCCACTCCAGTCTAATGGGGATAAAAAGTTCCACATTTTGCTGAATGGGTCCAAGTAGTTAGACCCCCCCAATCAATACGTTATCACTTGTCCTGTGAATAGGAGATTACGTTTTTCCACAGGAAACCCCTGTAAGTGCATCTCTGCCGCTGTTTACAAAGTATTTAATCTCTAATGGAAATAAAGAATATTCTCCTAATTAATATAAGAGAAGACTAATGACCGTCAAACACAACACAATCCACTGTACCAAGACCAATAATACCACATACAGGGGAGAAATACCACCACACCATGACCAGACCACATAGTACCCGCATCATATCACATAAAAGGCACAAATACAACCACACCATGACCAGACCACATATTACCACCACATAGTGACCGAATAATATGACATATTACCAGCATATAGGGACCAAATAATAATTCATACACGGAGAAATACTTCCACACTGTGAACAGTCCACAAATTACCACCACTTATTGATGGAATACTACAGTACTGATTATGAATACAAACCACAATAATAACAACACTGTTATTACCACCAGTGACATTATACACAGTACCTCTGTATATAGTGTCAGTGTACAGGTAATACAGTGATTACCAGTGACATTATACACAGGAGCTCAGTGATCACTGGCAACATTATTGTCAAGGTTTGCTCAGCTTGTGGGATTAGGTAGTTCAGAGGTTAATGTGGATGGCCTCACTCTGAGATTCTGGGAGACTTTTTAAAGCCTCATTGTGGGCTCATTCCTCATCGTTTATACTCAGACCCTTGGCCGAGTGTGTGTGACCCTGGTGTGCTTTGTGACTGTAATACTTTATGCTTGTTTGGTTTTGATCTGGTTCTGTCCCTGTTACGAGTTCTGCCTGTCCCTCTTGTACTGCGTTGCTATCTCTGTGTATGACTCATTGCCTATGACCTGACTATTCTCTGATTGCCCCTCTTGTACTGTGCAGCTATCTCCATGTATGACTCATTGCTTACGTTCTGACTACTCTCTGCTCGCCCCTCTGGTATCGCGCCGCCCTCTCCATGTATGACCGCCCGTTTGTCTGACCTGAGTTCCCCTCGCCTCTACTCCAGGATTCCTGTAGTAGAGTCCTACAATCATCTTCAGAAGTGGGACACTAAGCCCCGCCCCCTGTGGTCACATGATCGTAGGTCCTTGTACTTCTTACTACCTTCAGCATCGCAGGTCCCGTCTGCCTCAACTTTCCCTGCAGTATCGGACCCCGGGCCCTCCCGCAGTAGGGGTGAGTCACACTGCTCAGCCGTGGCAGTTCGCCGACGCTGACAGGATCCTGATATTTATACACAGAAGATCTGCATACAGTGTCAGTGTAATACAGTGACCACCAGTGAAATTATACACAGGAGCTTTTGGAAGTGCATTGAGCAGCAGGGTGGTTTGCTGGTGAAGGGAAAAAAAATCTCTTTAAATCTTCTGCCTGAGCGAGTGTAAACGAGCTGAGTGTGACCTGAGCGTAAGTGCGAACGGTGGTAAGTGTGTGACTTGTGATTCAGTGACTTTGGATTCAGGGAGTTTGCAAAGGAGGTATTACTGAATTGCTGTTATATTTTATTAATACTTTTTATTTATTTTTACTTATCTTTTCTGTCTGGTGCAATCCCCATTAGGAATGTGCTCCACTATTGCCAATGCCATCCAGTGTACGTCTTGCCGCATGTACGCAATCCTTGACCAGCCAGTCGAGGGTGCATACTGCTGTGCGAGATGTGAGCACATTGTGCATTTGGAAGCCCAGATACTGGATTTAAATGTGCAGCTGGCAACACTGAGATCAATAGACAATATGGAAAGGAGACTTCTACTCACTGAGCAGACGCTCAATGAGATAGATGAGGGGGGGATGCTAGGTTGGAGCTGCAGGACAGTGAAGCAGTAAGATGGGTGACAGTTAGAAGGTGGGGTAGACAGAAGAGTGCCAGGGAGGCTAGTCCTGATCTGGCACAACCCAATAAGTTTGCCAAGTTGGCAGATGAGGGGAGTGTCAGTGCAGGGGTAGCACTGCTGCAGCAAGGCATGTCCTCTGAAAGCCAGAGGAGTATATGCTCCAGTAAGGGGAGAAATAGGAGAGCAGGGCAGGCCAGACAGGTGCTGGTAGTGGGGGACTCAATTATTAGGGGAACAGATAGGGCAATCTGTCACAAAGAAAGGGATCGTCGAACGGTGTGCTGCCTATCTGGCGCGCAAGTCTGACACATCGCTGACCGGGTTGACAGATTACTGGGAGGGGCTGGTGAGGATCCAGCGGTCATGGTGCACATTGGTACAAATGACACAGAGGTAGGTGGAAGGTCCTTAAAGATGATTTCAGGGAATTAGGCTGCAATCTTAAGGCAAGGACCTCCAAGGTGGTATTTTTGGAAATATTTCCTGTACCACGTGCCACGCCAGAGAGGAGATTAGGGAAGTTAATAAGTGGTTCAAGAATTAGTGTAGGAAGGAGGGGTTTGGGTTCCTGGAGAACTGGGCCGACTTCTCAGTTGGCTACAGGTTCTACGCTAGGGACGGGCTGCACCTCAATGGGGAGGGTGCAGCTGTGCTGGGGAAAAAAATGGCTAGAAGGGTGGAGGAGTGTTTAAATTTGGAACTAGGGGAGGGTATTCATTTTATAAGAGGGGAAGACTGTGTAGATAGAGACCTGGGCACAAATAATGAAATTGGGGGTGGTAGTGGCATGGGGGGTGAGGTTAGAACAGTTAATAATTTAAGAAATAGAGGTACAGACATACATAAAGTGCATGTATACAAATGCCAGAAGCCTCGCCAACAAAATGGAGGACTTAGAATTAATTTTGTTGGAAGATAAGGTATATCGCACCCCCTCATAGGGTATAAGGCTGCCCCCTCATAGGGTATAATGCTTCTCCCCCCTCATAGGGTATAATGCACCCCCTCATAGGGTATAATGCTGCCCCCTCATAGGGTATAACACTAGATAGATAGATAGATAGATAGATAGATATGTGATAATTAGATGTATAGATAGATAATAGATAGATAGATCTATGGATAGACAGATAGATATAAAGATATAAAGATAATAGATAGTGAAAGATATAGGTAGCTATAGAGATAGATAGACCTAGATAGATATAGATAGATAAATAGATAGATAGGGGATAAATAGATATATGGATAGATAGATAGAAAGATAGATAGATAGATAGATATAAAGATAATAGATAGTGATAGCTATAGATAGGTATATAGATAGATAGATAGGGGATAAATAGATAGATCTATGGATAGATGATATATAGATGGATAGATATAAAGATAATAGATAGAGATAGATATAGATAGGTATAGAGATAGATGGATATAGACTATTTATATCTATCTATATCTACCTCTATATCTATCTATCTATCTATCTATATCTATCTCTATATCTAAGATAGAGACAGATAGATATAGAGATAGAGATATAGATATACAGATAGAAATAGATAGATATAGAGATATATAGATATAGAGACAGATAGATATAGAGATAGATATAGATAGATATAGAGATATATAAAAAACAAACCACAATACTCACCTCTCCTCCTGCTCCCACGCTGATGACGGCTTCAGTGTCAGCAGCTGACCCGTCTGCCAGACACACAGCGGGTGCGCGATGAAGTGACGTCATCGCGCATCGGCTGTGAGTCAGGAGCAGAGGGGACTGATGGGAGAGAGATGCTCTCTCTTCCACTGCAATTGAGCGCGGCGCCGGCTGCCTAGGTTGGGGAGCGGGGCCCCGGGGTGAGTGAAGGCCGAGAGTGAATGAATATTCATTTCTCTTTAGTAGTGGGGACAGTGGCTCCTGCCTCCTGACACCCGCTGCTGCTCCGCTGGCAGGGCCCCCATAGCAGCTGTGTGGCACTGGCTGGGGGCCCCTGGAGCAGTGGGGGCCCTAGGCAACTGCTGTCCCTGTATACCAGTAGAGGTGCCAGGGCCCACCAGATGCCAGGGCCCACCGGAGAATCAGTCCGACGCTACCTGTCTGTATATATAATGTCAGTGTACAAGTAATAGAATGATCACTGGAGACATACACAGGAGTTCTGTATATAGTGTATAGTGTACAGGTAATACAGTGACTCACCAGTAACATTATACACAGGAGCTCTGCATATAGTCAGCGTACAGGTAATACAAGGATCACCAGTGACATTATACACAGGAGCTCTGTATATACTATATAATGTAAGTGTCCAGGTAAATCACTGACTTACCAGTGACCTCTGTATTTGTAGCGATTCATCTTCGCTTTTCTTCCTCTTCCAGCCAGGACACGTTTGCTGCAGAAAATAACACACTATACTTGATCACTTCTAGACCACATTCCCCACTTTCCCCCCCGACTTCTACACTTTATGTGTAAAGGTCAGCCAGGGCAGTAGTCGTGGCTGAGTATTTCGGGTTCGGGCATTGTATACCCTGACCTCCCTCTACAGGAAAACGGTACCTCTTCTCTTGCATGGTACGGTGAATACTCACCGTGCCGTCAGCGTCCCCTTTGCTACGCCGACTTGATGCTGATCCTTGATCCCAATGAATAGAGACACAGTCCAGGGCAACTCTTAACTGAGCAAATTTATTTTCTTCAGGACACAGCACATCCACATAGTTTCCAGCATTTTCATCACAGTAAAGACAGCACATTACTTCATCTTTCCCTTCACTGTTCCTTGCAGTGTTTCCGTTTGACGAAGCGTCTCAGATGGCTCCTCAGTGTCCTCCCTGTATAGCGTCACCACGGTGAAGCGCTCTCCAGCATGTTTCGCCCCGGACATCAGAGATTCAGCCCACGTAGCTTTCCACCACATTCTGGAGTGACCTGCCCGTACCCTTTTACGGTAACCTTCAATCTTCCTCTGTTTACTTACACTCTTTTCCACTTTATTGCTGATTCTGCAGTACCGTGTTCTTCTCTAGATGGCTGGGCATCAGCTTTAACATCACGGGGTAGTTAGGCAGCTCAGGCATATAGCCCACCCGAGCACAAAGGGGTCAGGCCTCTGACTGCCTGAAACTGGAAGACCATCCTGGCTTATTCTCCAGCTATCCCCTCCTACAGTTAACTCCTATATGTCCTACAGCTACATCTACTGTGCAATGAGCTCAGTGCCCCATCTAGTGACCATAGCCCAGACTGCACTGTCCCTACCAAGTACAAGGTGCAGAAACATAGCTTATGCTATATAAATAATACAGCAACATGAAATATACGATAATGCGCAACAATGGTATAACATATATATAAATATATATACAAGTACAACAGCAACATGGGGGTTTAAAGGGGTAAGACTCTCAACCCCTTACACATGTCTACATATTGATATTAGTCATGTATTATACTACAGCACAGGCACCATTTTGATGAATGCAAACCTTTTTTTTGTAACCCCACAAACACCCGGAGCACCAGAATCTCAATAACTGAAATTTACAAATACAGATTACACAACAACCACAAGATGCATTTCATCACCCAGGTCACCTCATTTTAATCAGTATAACAGCGTAGACCTGACACTGTCTGTACTTTACTGTTCACAATCCTGCTGACAGGATCCCTTTAAATCTAAATTTTAATAAGTTTGTTCTTTTCTGCGCTAAACGTCCCCCAAACCCTGAGGACGGCGAGTATACCTTGGTTGTGTTTTGCTGTATGTGTATACAAAAGTAAAAGAAGAGCACCTATCAGGGGCTCAGAAAAGCTGGGTGGCATGTGTGCTAGTGTGTGACCCAGCGCAGGTGTCTCACTGGCCTATCAAAACAGTGACCGATAGCAGCAAACAGTGTGATGTGGATGTGAGAACTGTCTGCGGGGTGCGCTTAGGTGAGTGGACAAAAGAATATGGGAGGTTCACCTTTATAGTAACATCCCAGGGCAGGTGTGTCGTGAGCAAGTGGTGTTCAAGAAATATTGGTGGCAGTGGTTGTGACTTATCCTGACACACAATGTACAGGGAAATGGGAAAATTGTGAAAAAAAACGCAATTCTGACCTTAATTATGTTTACGGCGTACATTATGTGGTAAAAATGACCATGTAATATGATTCTCCTCATCAGTATGATTACAGAGATACTAAACGTGCCCAGATTTTTAAATTATTTTAGTGGTAGAAAAAAAATCAAGACTTTGAAATAAAAAATATGTTGGAGTTTGTGTTGCCATTTTCCGAGACCCGTAGTTTTACTTTTTCGTTCAATAGAGCTATGAGAGGGATTATTTTTTCATAAGGCGAGACGTTATTATGGATATTACTTTGGGATACATATGACATTTTAGTTGCTTGTTACGTATTTTAAGTGGTATTGCAGCGACCAAAAAATACCGCAATGTTGGCGTTTTTAAATTTTTTGTGTTTACCAATTGGGTTAATTATTTTTATATTTTGATAGCTCGGACTTTGCTGGATGTGGCGATATCACTTGACATTTTTTTTTATGTTCATTTTCAATGGAGGAAAATTGAACTTTTATGAGTTTTTTTTCAGATTTGTTTAAATCTTTTTTTGTTGTTTTACTTTTCTTTTCACTTCATTTATCGCTCCCTAAGGCCCCTTTCACACTTCAGTTTTTTGCAATCAGTCACAATCCGTCAGGTTTTGACAAAAACGGATCCTCAATTTTTTTTGGAGGATCCGTTTTTTCCCCATTGACTTGCATTAATGGCGGATTGTGACGGATGGCTGTCCGTTTCATCCGTTTTTTTTTTGAGGATCCGCCAAAAGTTGCTGTCCGTCACCATCCTCAAAGATTTCAAAACGGAGCTTGCAACAAAACTCTCTCTCTCTCTCCTTCCCGACCAGCATTTCCTTTAAATTTCCTCATTTTCAGGATCCTGTGCCATCCGTTCACATCAGTTCAGAACGGATCCGCTTGTCTGCCTTTTTGGCGGATTTGAACTGATGCAAAAAACTGAAGTGTGAAAGAGGCCTAAGCTGTACTACATACAGGGGCTAATGGTGCAGCAGAAGTGTGAACTTTTTGATGCTTTTGTTTAATATTTTCCACTATATTATATGGAGAGCATAAAAAACGCATGCAAAATTCCAATGAAGTCTCCAATTGTGGAACTGAAGCATTCCTCTACTAAAAAAAATGCATTCGAAAAAACTGCCACAAAAAAATACAATAAAAAGTTTTGATTGCTTTAGTGCGAATACCTATGGAAACAATGCAGCACTTCTGCACGTGTGAACATGGCCCAGGAGAGACTCTGGACAATTTGTACGTTCTACACCAGGTTCACACTTGGGGTTATTTATTTTTTTATCACTACTTAGAATTACAGACAAATTAAAAAAAGTGATCTGAGCCAATTATATGGAAAAAATACAATATTATTTAACATTTATTCTGAAGCTATATGAAATAATTCCGACTACAGCAATGGTCTGTGCCCATCACGGGTGATCCGTGTTACCGGGAAGAGAGGAGGAGACATTCCTACAAGGAGCTGACAATAGATACATCACATTATCTCACATATGAGGATACAGAATTATACAGGTTTGAAAATATCAAATAGAAAGATTTGCCTGTAAACAGGTAAAAAAGCAAAAACAGTAAATAAAGCAATGACTTGCGCTATTGTACCGGTAAGTTTTTATACATCTCATCCCAATCCAGCTAACCCCTATCCGTACAGTGGCAGCTGGTATTGGATGGTCTGCCATGGGTAACATAACTAGTTCTCCTATATTAGACCCATTGCCATGTTCGTCTTTATGACATCACAGAAGCGTTGTCCACGAGTCATGGAATGTTCCGCAAGAACGGTCAGTGCGAGGCAAGCAGAGATAGAGAGGAGAGCTGAACACTAACCCAGAGCGACTTGTAAATCACTTTTTACTTGTTTTGTTTATTTTTTTTACTTTTATTTCTTTTTTTTGGGAGTGTTTTCTACCATCCGCACACACTTTTGTGTGTGTGGAGGGGAAGGCAGCCTAATGGCTGCACCCGTAGCTGGAGGAAAGTTCCAACCACGGAGACGTCTCCCACATGCCAGGACATCCCTATACAGTCAGAGGCCTGAACACCACCAAAGGCCAACTGGCTTCACGGGGTATGTGATGGCAGTGCTTTATTATATCGTGTCAATTATTAAATGCCTGTTCAAAACACCAGAAAAGGCAAAGGACCGATATTCCAGACTGAAAAGTCCACCACCATATCCTACAATGCCCGAAATAGGCCGATTCGTACAACCTGCAGCAAACATCAGCGCAGAGCCAGAGGGTATGAAGGAACGCCTGATACTCACCAGAACAGTAGATGAGGAAGAGACAACAGCCACATTGCCCAGGAGCCCATCCCCATGCACCTGGATGGAGCTAACTCCCTCTCAAGCACGTATACTCCTCAGTATGCCTTACGACCATCAACCGCGTATTAAGGTGACTGCTAAACAAGGCTACAATCCTACACCACACCTGCCAGTCAGCTATACCACTGGAAAGATCATGCAAGTAATGCTGATGAGCCCACAGGATGTACAACGTGCCTACAAGAGAGATTTGGGTTTCCTTCCAAGTCCTAGGAAGATCATTCTCCCGAGAAGAGAATTCCGCGGCACTTTGATTTAGCCGGCGGAAAATGTAGTGGCGAGTTGCTTGCAGCAAGCACATACCATCTTCTGCACAGCTGCTTCTTAGACAGATTTTCCGGTTTTGACTATGGCTTGATCAATGGATCATGTTTCTATACTGCCGCCTGCCCTGACCTCTGCTTGTTTAAAGTTATGCATCTACACTGCCGCCTGCCCTGACCTTTGCTTGCTCAATGGATTATGTTTTTGAACTGCCGCCTGCCTGACCTCTGCTTGCTCAATGGATTGTTTCTGCACTGCCGCCTGCCTTCACCTCTGCTTGCTCAATGGATTATGTTTTTGAACTGCCGCCTACCCTGACCTCTGCTTGCTCAATGGATTATGTTTCTGCACTGCCGCCTGCCTTGACCTCTGCTTGCTCAGTGGATTATGTTTTTGAACTGCCGCCTGCCCTGACCTCTGCTTGCTCAATGGATTATGTTTTTGAACTGACGCCTGCCCTGACCTCTGCTTGCTCAATGGATTATGTTTCTGCACTGCCGCCTGCCTGACCTCTGCTTGCTCAATGGATTATGTTTTTGAACTGCCGCCTGCCCTGACCTCAGCTTGCTCAATGGATTATGTTTCTGCACTGCCGCCTGCCCTGACCTCAGCTTGCTCAATGGATTATGCTTCTGCACTGCCGCCTGCCCTGACCTCTGCTTGTTTCCGGTTATTAATCTGTGATACTAATAAAAATGTATATTATTCTGCACTATATGGACTGTGGGTCGTTTTTTTTCTTTGGTTTTATGGTTGTTTCCGGTTATGTTTTTGCACTGCTGCCTGCCCTGACCTCTGCTTGTTTCCGGTTATGTTTCTGCACTGCTGCCTGCCCTGACCTTTGCTTGTTTCTGACTACTCATTTGCCTGCTGATTTTGTACTTCTTCCTCAATGCCTGCACTTTTAAGACCCCAGTAGAGCTAATTTATATAAATCCTGCATCCTAACAATGAAGCCGGGTTATAGGGCTTCTGATCACAATGGTAGGATGATGCCTCAATGTGAAGAAGGGTAGCACCAGTTCTTCACCTAACAGTATGGAATGCTTATCTAAAAAAATGAAAAAGGAACAGTACAGTATAGACAAAGGTCCCATAAACTCAACAAGAACAAACCATTAAGAACTTTAAGCATAAACATGTGAGACAACAAACCAAGTGGCTCAGAATACCACATCCGACCCAACCAGCAGTTTTGTTGAAGGTATTTTCCTCTGATCTTTCGTTAAGAGGGTACAACATCTCAAATACATTAGACTGGTGTGGGTCTCCAACCATTTAGGAACCCTCAAATCAATAGTACAGGGGTCTTGAATCAGTCACAAAATTGCTTCAGGAAGAATTGGGTGGAGCACTGGTTTCATATGTACCCTGCCGCTCATGTCAAGGTCTATGAAAATAACCAAACACAAGGCTGAGTACTCAGATCTTATAGGAACCTCCCCAATAGTGAATGGCCATCTGTACATTCATAGTTCCCCAGGTCTGTAGACAGATGCGGGTTTCACGTCCGGGACCTCTGCCTATCAGACATTTATAGAATATTTTATGGATAACACATAAATGTATGGGAAAACTCCTCTTGTAAATAGTGCGCCTCAAGTTTCTTCTGCTGTTTGCAGTGGAATGTAGTCATCATAGCTAATATGAGGGAAGGATTCCTGAGAGGGGGTATACATCTACTATATCCATATTCTGTGGATATCTACCCTAATAAAGCTTATGGACGGTGAGTGCAGTGATGAGACCGACCCTTTATCAACATGTTCTGTCCCACAAACTAATGTAGTACACTGCACTGACCGCCGATAGACTTTATTCTCCAAAGACAATTTAAGTTTGTTATATGTATTAAAATACTTTTTTTCCCAGAATTATCTAAGAATTATCGACAAGGAAAATGGACTCAAGATAAAGCTTAGAAACATATATTTCTTTACAGCTCCTGATATAGGTATTGCGGTCTTTAAAAACAGTAGTCCCCAACTTCTGCCTCCTCAGCAAGTTATCCCCTAGCCATTGGTAGATCATAACTTGCTGATTACGGGTGTTTCACTGCCAGGACCCCCACCAATCCTAAGAACAGGGTGTCTGGAACAAGCGGCTGTTAAGAATGCGCAACAACACTTCTTTCATTATGGGACAATGATGGGGCTGATATGCTGATGATGGACTATGATGGGGCTGATGTGCTGATGATGGACTATGATGGGGCTGATGTGCTGATGATGGACTATGATGGGGTTGATGTGCTGATGATGGACTATGATGGGGCTGATGTGCTGATGATGAACTATGATTGGGATGATGAAGTCTGCAATAACAGAGCATAGCAGTACAACCCCTTAGCCTGGAGTGCCCTAACAAATAGCTGGGGAGGGTCCGAGCTCACAGTCAGACCTTAGAAGAAGAGTTAATAGTTTTGTTTCTTCTGTCTTAAAGGACAAAAAAGGCTTACAGTATATACTCGCGTATAAGTCGAGATTTTCAGCCCATTTTTTGGGGCTGAAAGTCCCCCTCTCGGCTTATACGCGAGTCATATACCGGGGGTCGGCCAGGGAGGGGGAGCGGGGGGTGTCGGAGATCATACTCACCTCTCCTGGCATGTTTCTGCAGCCCCCCGTGCTTATTCCATCTTCTCGGCGCTGTTCTTCCTGCTTTCAGCGGTCACGTGGTACGCTCATTACCCTCATTAATATGCACATATGTAATGAGCGGCACCACGTGACCGCAGAAAGCAGGAAGAACAGCACTGAGAAGATGGAACAAGCACGGGGGGCTGCAGAGACATGCCAGGAGAGGTGAGTATAACGGGGGGAGCCATATTCACCTGTGCCCCATTCCACCGCTGCGCATCGCTCTGCTGTCTTGCTTCCTCTGGCAGTGACGTTAAGGTCAGAGGGTGCCATGACGTAGTTAGCAGGCGCCCTCTGCCTGAACAGTCACTGCAGAGCCAGCAACGCTAAGGAGCAGCAGCTGCAGCAGTGACAAGGTGAGTATATAGTTTTTTTTTTCATTTTTTTAATTGAGGCTGCGGCAGCAGCATTGTAAGGGGCCACTAATCACTGTGCAGCAATACAAGGGGCCACTCATCACTGTGCAGCATTATAAGGGGCCACTCATCACTGTGCAGCATTATAAGGGGCCACTCATCACTGTGCAGCATTATAAGGGGCCACTCATCACTGTGCAGCATTATAAGGGGCCACTCATCACCTTGCAGCATTATAAGGGGCCACTCATCACCGTGCAGCATAATAAGGGGCCACTAATCACCGTGCAGCATAATAAGGAGCCACTAATCACTGCAGCATTTCAAGGGGCCACTAATCACTGTGCAGCATTATAAGGGGCCACTCATCACTGTGCAGCATTACAAGGGGCCACTCATCACTGTGCAGCATTACAAGGGGCCACTAATAACTGTGCAGCATTACAAGGGGCCACTAATCACTGTGCAGCATTACAAGGGGCCACTAATCACTGTGCAGCATTACAAGGGGCCACTAATCACTGTGCAGCATTATATGGGGCCAGTAATCACTGTGCAGCATTATATAGGGCCAGTAATCACTGTGCAGCATTATATGGGGCCACTCATCACTGTGCTGCATTATAAGAGGCCACTCATCACTGTGCAGCATTATAAGGGGGCCTCTCATCACTGTGCAGCATTATACGGGGCCACTAATCACTGTGCAGCATTACAAAGGGCCACTAATCACCGTGCAGCATAAGGGGCCACTAATCACTGCATTTCAAGGGGCCACTAATCACTGTGCAGCATTATAAGTGGCCACTAATCACCGTGCAGCATTGTAAGGGGCCACTAATCAATGTGCAGCATTATAAGGGGCCACTAATCACTGTGCAGCATTATAAGGGGCCACTAATCACTGTGCAGCATTATAAGGGGCCACTAATCACTGTGCAGCATTATAAGGGGCCACTAATCATTGTGCAGCATTATAAGGGTCCACTCTCCATGCAGCATTATAAGGGGCCACCAATCACTGTGCAGCATTATATGGGGCATATGTTATTATGGACCATGTTATAGGGCTACCATTATTCACTGTGCAGCATTATTAGGCATATTTTTGTATGGAGCATCTTATGGAACCCATCATGAACTTTATGGAGCATCTTATGGGGCCCATTTTATTTTTGAAATTTACCAGTAGCTTCGGCATTTTCCACCCTAGGTTTATAGGCGAGTCAATAAGTTTTCCCAGTTTTTTGTGACAAAATTAGGGTGGTCGGCTTATACATGGGTCGGCTTATACACGAGTATATACGGACTTCTAAAGAAAATTGCCCCCAAGTTATTTTGAGCGACCCCGCCTGCTGTACCATCCTTGTGATTTACGAGAACGTTTCTCACTTCCTGCTAGGACAGCGGAAACCCAAGGAGTAAAGAGAGAAGGTCCTTATGGCTGCATGGAGTAATGCTGGAAATCTCTAAGTCTGCGGGGACAACAGAGACTTTAGAAGAAGGCAAACCAAGGTTTAGTGCTAGCACTAGTGTGAGAGAAGGTTTATACTACAGGACAGAAGTGCTGTAACAGGAAAGAACCTAACAAATAAAAAAGATTGTAGACAAACCAGATTTTGCTATCTATTCATGTCATTGCCTTCCATATTACAGAGAAATTTCCCTAAATCCGGTATCTGATAATCCACAATGATGTATATTCAGGGTCGAACTGGGGTGTCTGGGGCCCACCAGGGGAATGGACTCTAGGGCCCCATCCTACAGCTATATGCTAATATCTGTCAGTCGTTATCCCCATTATAGTGGAGCATCGGCTGTAAAACACAGGCGGCTCCTGTACATCTACTGTGCATCCCCATAACTGGGATGTATAATTACGGTAGTTTACATTAATGTGGTTCTTTGGTTAAAACAATTTATCACCGATCCATGGGCTCTATAGGATAGCTGATCGCATACGTCCGACCATTAGAAACTGCACCGACCGGAAGAATGAGAAAGTTTTATCGTTGATAGGACACTTATCCCCATTTTAAAATGGAGCAGCAGGTTAGATATCTGACCGAAGCTTCATTCATTCTCTTTGGAGCTTCTATAAAAATACAAGTGCAGCCACTGAGGGAATGAATGGATCAGTGGTCAAGTCGGACATGCCACTCCAGTCTAATGGGGATAAAAAGTTCCACATTTTGCTGAATGGGTCCAAGTAGTTAGACCCCCCCAATCAATACGTTATCACTTGTCCTGTGAATAGGAGATTACGTTTTTCCACAGGAAACCCCTGTAAGTGCATCTCTGCCGCTGTTTACAAAGTATTTAATCTCTAATGGAAATAAAGAATATTCTCCTAATTAATATCAGAGAAGACTAATGACCGTCAAACACAACACAATCCACTGTACCAAGACCAATAATACCACATACAGGGGAGAAATACCACCACACCATGACCAGACCACATAGTACCCGCATCATATCACATAAAAGGCACAAATACAACCACACCATGACCAGACCACATATTACCACCACATAGTGACCGAATAATATGACATATTACCAGCATATAGGGACCAAATAATAATTCATACACGGAGAAATACTTCCACACTGTGAACAGTCCACAAATTACCACCACTTATTGATGGAATACTACAGTACTGATTATGAATACAAACCACAATAATAACAACACTGTTATTACCACCAGTGACATTATACACAGTACCTCTGTATATAGTGTCAGTGTACAGGTAATATAGTGATTACCAGTGACATTATACACAGGAGCTCAGTGATCACTGGCAACATTATTGTCAAGGTTTGCTCAGCTTGTGGGATTAGGTAGTTCAGAGGTTAATGTGGATGGCCTCACTCTGAGATTCTGGGAGGCTTTTTAAAGCCTCATTGTGGGCTCATTCCTCATCGTTTATACTCAGACCCTTGGCCGAGTGTGTGTGACCCTGGTGTGCTTTGTGACTGTAATACTTTATGCTTGTTTGGTTTTGATCTGGTTCTGTCCCTGTTACGAGTTCTGCCTGTCCCTCTTGTACTGCATTGCTATCTCTGTGTATGACTCATTGCCTATGACCTGACTATTCTCTGATTGCCCCTCTTGTACTGTGCAGCTATCTCCATGTATGACTCATTGCTTACGTTCTGACTACTCTCTGCTCGCCCCTCTGGTATCGCGCCGCCCTCTCCATGTATGACCGCCCGTTTGTCTGACCTGAGTTCTCCTCGCCTCTACTCCAGGATTCCTGTAGTAGAGTCCTACAATCATCTTCAGAAGTGGGACACTAAGCCCCGCCCCCTGTGGTCACATGATCGTAGGTCCTTGTACTTCTTACTACCTTCAGCATCGCAGGTCCCGTCTGCCTCAACTTTCCCTGCAGTATCGGACCCCGGGCCCTCCCGCAGTAGGGGTGAGTCACGCTGCTCAGCCGTGGCAGTTCGCCGACGCTGACAGGATCCTGATATTTATACACAGAAGATCTGCATACAGTGTCAGTGTAATACAGTGACCACCAGTGAAATTATACACAGGAGCTTTTGGAAGTGCATTGAGCAGCAGGGTGGTTTGCTGGTGAAGGGAAAAAAAATCTCTTTAAATCTTCTGCCTGAGCGAGTGTAAGCGAGCTGAGTGTGACCTGAGCGTCAGTGCGAACGGTGGTAAGTGTGTGACTTGTGATTCAGTGACTTTGGATTCAGGGAGTTTGCAAAGGAGGTATTACTGAATTGCTGTTATATTTTATTAATACTTTTTATTTATTTTTACTTAGCTTTTCTGTCTGGTGCAATCCCCATTAGGAATGTGCTCCACTATTGCCAATGCCATCCAGTGTACGTCTTGACGCATGTACGCAATCCTTGACCAGCCAGTCGAGGGTGCATACTGCTGTGCGAGATGTGAGCACATTGTGCATTTGGAAGCCCAGATACTGGATTTAAATGTGCAGCTGGCAACACTGAGATCAATAGACAATATGGAAAGGAGACTTCTACTCACTGAGCAGACGCTCAATGAGATAGATGAGGGGGGGATGCTAGGTTGGAGCTGCAGGACAGTGAAGCAGTAAGATGGGTGACAGTTAGAAGGTGGGGTAGACAGAAGAGTGCCAGGGAGGCTAGTCCTGATCTGGCACAACCCAATAAGTTTGCCAAGTTGGCAGATGAGGGGAGTGTCAGTGCAGGGGTAGCACTGCTGCAGCAAGGCATGTCCTCTGAAAGCCAGAGGAGTATATGCTCCAGTAAGGGGAGAAATAGGAGAGCAGGGCAGGCCAGACAGGTGCTGGTAGTGGGGGACTCAATTATTAGGGGAACAGATAGGGCAATCTGTCACAAAGAAAGGGATCGTCGAACGGTGTGCTGCCTATCTGGCGCGCAAGTCTGACACATCGCTGACCGGGTTGACAGATTAGGCTGGTTTCACATTAGCGCTTTTGTGCGCAGCGCATCGGGCGCACCAGTGCGCATGCGCACTGCGCACCTATATTTTACATGATGTGCGCATGGTCTTGCGCATATTTGCGCTTTCGTGCGCATGCGTTTTTTTGTCTTTTGCGCCAGGCGCGTCAGACGCAACATGTTGCATTTTTGGTTCCGCCCTGTCTCGTTAAAACAACGCATGCGCACGGAATGCGCACGGAATGCGCAAAAACACCACATTGGAGCCTATGGGAGCGCAATACTTGCGCATGGTCTTGCGTTTTTATGCGCATGCGTTTTTTACATAAACATGACTGAAATTTGGTCTAGACAGTAAAAAAAAAAAATTGAACCAAGGTGATAAAATGGTGTGGGCACTGGGATTCCACAATACTTTAAGGATTGCTCACTAGTGGACACACAGCACAAGCTGCACCAATGTAAGTATGAAAAACCTAATGTCTGGCTGAAATTTCAATACATTTCTATGTACTTATGTCTCTTTTTTTTTTTATTGCAGCATGTCTTCATCTGGTGAAGAATATGTCCCCGGGACAGGGCAAGAGGCAGAAGAAGTGAGTACTATGCTTCCGTATGGATTTGAAAAAATAAACACATGTGATTAATTTTTTTGGTTTAATTTTCAGAGCTCATCCTCCATCACGCCACCACCACCGGAGGAACGGCAGGAGCAGCAAGGCCAAGTGCGGGCGGGTAGACGTGATGTAAGTACAGACGGACTGTTTTTTTTTTTTTTTTACTTATTTTCTAGTCTGGTTTTTTTTTTTTTTTTTTTTTTTGGTATTTTTTAGTTTTTTTTTTTTAAATTTTCATGGTTGTTTTTTTCGATGTTTGTTGTTTTTTTTCCATTTATTTCCATTTAAAACAAATAATTTTTTCATGGATTGTTTATCAATATCTAGGGATCAAAGTGTGTGTGTGTGTTTGTGTGTATGTTTGTTTGTTTGGGTATATGGGCACGGGACTATGGGATGGAGGATATATATGATGGGTATATGGGCATGGGATAGAGGATATGTATGATGGTATATGGGCACGGGACTATGGGATGGCGAACATGTATCATGTGTATATGGGCACAGGCATATGAGATGGCGAATATGTATGATGGGTATATGGGCACAGGACTATGGGATGGAGGATATGTATGATGGAATATGGGCACGGGACTATGGGATGGAGGATATATATGATGGGTATATGGGCATGGGATGGAGGATATGTATGATGGTATATGGGCACGGGACTATGGGATGGCGAACATGTATCATGTGTATATGGGCACAGGCATATGAGATGGCGAATATGTATGATGGGTATATGGGCACAGGACTATGGGATGGAGGATATGTATGATGGAATATGGGCACGGGACTATGGGATGGAGGATAATTTTAAATTTATATAACTAACCACAGTTAGTTACTATGCCCGGGCAGCGCTGGGCTCTTCAGCTAGTTATCGATATTTTTTTTTTTAAATTCTTTCAAAGATTAATGTTTGTCTTTCTTTTCTAGGCTCCACAGCGGGAGGAGGACCTCGCCCTGGACAACGACGAGCTCATCCGTCTAGTCCAGGAGCGAGTCCCGTTGTGGGACACCCGTCACCAACTGCACTCGGACAACGTGGTAATCCGGCGGCTCTGGAACGAGGTGGCCGCATCGCTGATGGATGGCTGGGACAACGCCTCTCCCCGGGTCCGCAAGGATTTTCGTAAGTATTTAAATGCAGTGTGATGCAGCAGTGATCTTGGCCGGGATCACCCAACTGTGTGTGATGCTATTAACTCCATGGAGTTTCTATCATCACACACAGTTGGATGATCACAGCCTCCAGTGCATAGTCTTACTTTTTTTCTTTTTTTTTTTTTTTTCATCACAGTGAACAAAGTCAGAACCCGTTGGCGCTCGATGAAGGACCGCTTCAACAGGGATATCCGT